>NC_141457.1:45705000-46905000 GCF_015680905.1 Coptis chinensis
CTACTTGAAAACGGCTCTTCTGCTCAGAAACGAAATGTTCCAAATGTTCCTGGAAATTCTTGCTCCCATTGGACCATTTGTATCTATATGCATCAGGATCCCGATTCATGGATCTCTCGGTTCGAGAAATAAGAGGATCGAACCATTTCTTCTGACTCTTTTCAAATTCGATAAATGTTGGTTGATCATATATTTCATTATAGTTCTATGATTCAGAGTATCATTTCCTATTTGATCCCTTTGAATTCCATATTCGAAGTTGCGATCGGATCTATTCATTAAAAAAGAATTGATTCGATATATTTCTTATGTACCCATGGATTTGAATCAGATTTTGGATCAATCTATATTGATTGATGCCTTCATTATGTTGTTGCTAACAAATACCACTATTTTTGGTTTTGGATCTTCCAAAGCATTCCCAAGGAGATCCGGACCAATTTTTTTTCTGATCCTTCGATAAAAAGATTCATTCTCTTCATAAAAAAATAGGAGGTAGAATCAATAAAGATTTCTTTTTCGATTCATCCCTGGAGTTGAATACCTCATTCAAGAATTTTTTTGATCCAATCTGTAGGAATCAATAGAAAAGGCAAATCCTTTATGATACACCAGATCCGGCTCGGTTATTGATAGAGTTAATAGATCTCGCCATTTCTTGAAAATCTCTTCTGATTCAAAATCGTGGTGCAACGTGTATCCTCCCCTGTTCCGGTCATGGAATAGATGAAATAAATCAAAAAATGAATTTTGGTTTAAGAATGAAATCTTATTGGAACTGTCCATATCCGGTTCATCCTTCGGAACCATATCACATCCCGGATCTGATGAAATAGGATGAATTGAGACGGTATTTTGTAAATACGTAATTATCTTGAATATATAAACCATTTCTTTATTTTCCCGATCTCCTGGAAGGGACAAAAGAAAAATCTTGTTGTTTCTTCAACAATTTCTGATCTCTAGTGGACCCTCAGTAGGATTCGAACCCAGATGAAGTTCTGACCATCTGTCAGAGAAAAAAAGAACGAATTGATCTTGTAGGATTCCCAAGAAATTCTTCGATTTTCTTCCGGAAGCAGATGATTATTCATCTGCTTCTCACGTTCCGTGAATAGCCGGGACATTGAGGAATCTCCAGAAAGGCATTTCGAATCGATCTGATTCTATCTCTGTTCGTTCCGTTTGAAGAAAGGAAGGATCCCAAAGAATCGATCTTTCTTTTAGTTGTTGAATCTCTCTTTGATTGATCAATGTGATATTCCGAATCCTCATTACTAATGGAATCAAAATGATCTCTGGATTGATCAGAAGATCCTTTCAATTGGCTAGAATCCGTTACTTGAATGAAAATAGATCTTGTGGAATCATATTGCACTACTAAAATGATCATTCACAAATCCATATAGGTCTGATAAGGCGACTCCGTGGAATCTTTTGAGTTAGATCCACAGGCTTTGAAGTTTTAGCCATGTTAGCGGCTAGACCGGATGAAGCAGGCATCAGGCGACCTTTGAATCCCACAAGAGGGTGACCTCTTTCTCCAAGGCGCAGCCAATTTTGTTCTTGGTCTTTGAGAAGACCCGCTTGAATCATGAAAAGAAATGTCAGCTCACACGGAGGCGAGAAAGAGAGCAAAAAATGATGAGAGAATGGAACGTGCAGTTCCCGTTAGTATAAAAAGGAAGTGTGGGTGGGTATCAAAATGAACCCCCATTTCGGCGTAGGGCAATGTCCCTGGGCAAATGGGAGTTACAAAATAGGGAAGAGGCTACCGCCGCATTGTGCAGGGCGGAGTCGTGATGGATACGGCGGTCACAAGAGACGTTGAAGATAGGGCGAAGTCTTACAGGGCCAAGTCGGAACCGGGACGGTGAATCAGGTTCCTTACCAAGCGGGGCGGCGCTTAGGGAAAGAGACTGCAGAGGGAAGCAAAAGAGTTGGGGGCAGGTGCTTGAGACACGAGGTCCGCTGAACAGCGGGGGCGGTTCCTCGGGGAGGTTGAGGTCAGCTGCCTCTTGGGACAGGGGGCATTTGGCGAGAGCCCCCATCTCTGGGCCGGGAAACTTCGGGCCACTTCATCTTCCCAGTCAGTCATTAAAAAGTTTATGCCGCCTACGAACATCCATGTCGCGATGGGGAGGTGGGGAATTATATTGGTCATCAGGTTAAAATGGAGCGATAGGAGGGATGTCTGGCGCCGAGGTGGCGGGGAGAGTCCGCGGGATCCTAAGGGTTGAGATGAGGTCACCGAGGATGCCCGGTGGGAGGCCGACGCAGCAGGATCTTTTTCGAGATTGGGGGACGCTCTGGGTTTCCGCTCTTTGGGAGGAGGGAGAGACTGATGAGAAAGGAGCTGAGAAGCCAAGGAAAGTGTGCTGGTAGGGGATTTGTAACGGGGGGGTAGCGGTTGTAGGATTGATGCCTAAGTAATTGGCTTGATTGTGTCGAGATCGCATGAGAGTCTTTGAAAAATGGGACAAGATGGCGGAATAGAGTTAGGATTTGGAGTCTGACGCCAACCTACAAAACGAGAAGAACATTGAGTTAGAGCATAACGGGTAACAATACAATAAGAAAGAAGGGAAGTACAAAGACACTTCACCACGGTAATGAAGGCGAGGTGGTTAAGAGTTAAACTGAAGGAGCGTCTGGCGGATTTAAATTGTCACGATACATATAAAGGGTAATGGTGTCATACTTTGTCCGAGGAGGTAGTACGAGCAAGAGGGGTAGCTTCTCGACGACGCATTACACAGAATGCCGGTCTGGTATCCCACATCGACATCTTTGGTGCTTTTTCTTAAGGAAGTAGTAGGATAAGATATCGCGGCCGGTGATTTTGGGCTCGCCGGGTTCTATTATGGCGTGCCGCAACATACATAGTTCAAGAAGTTTCCTATACCTTGGCAGGGGATGTTGAAGTGGTTGCACACCCTCGACATCCAAGAGAGTGAGGGCAACCCAGACCTTATGACAATAATTTGTCCCACTCGGTAATCACAAAGGTGGACGGCGGGAACCTGAGGGAACTAGGGTGAGTAGTGGGTGATGGATGGCACGCGGTTAGGGGTTATGTTGGCTGGAATGCCATAAGCAACCTAATTGCGTCTAAATTAGGACGACGACATTGTGAGGGTGGAGGTAGCAAAGAGATCGGGAGGGAGATGCGGCGGTAGATGGGGCAAAAGGAAGGGGACGCTTTGGGGGGTGAAGCGGGGAAGTGGAAGAGTCGCGGAGTTAGAGCTCGACATCGAAAAATGGAGAGACAGTTGCCAGAATATGGAAAGAACTCACCATTTAGTTTGATCAAAAGTAAAACAAGCCTAGAAAAACGCATCAAAGGGGCGCGAGGAGAGTGGATACGCTTTGAGGTGAGGTCCGAAGGATGAAAGAACCGCCAAGAAACCACAGAAAGTGCACGAAATGAGCTTGATCGGAAGGGTGAAGGAGAGAGAGCGATGGAAAACCAAGGAGAGTGAAAGTGAAATGAGGAAGAGAGGGAAAGCGGTGTTTAAATAGGAAAGGGCAAAAATGTAACTTCATGGGTTGTAGAGCTCGAGGAGTCGGGCTGAGTAGCCCGGCCGGCCGACACGTGGAAGCACAAAAGAATCGAGGGCGGCTAAAATGCGCGGATGATTGGGCAGTAAGGTTCACACGCTAAACCAAGAAAAAGGGTATGGGCGCGAAAAGAGAATAACGGTGAGGGTTCTCGACCCCGGATCCTTAAGCAGGTAATCCGTGGAGTCGGTGAAGGGCATTTGTAGTAGCCCGATGTGCAAAGGTGGACTAAGTCCGCTGATGTAGAGGATAGGGAGGCAACATAAGCAAGAACAAGGAGGAGCGTGAATCAAGACCGCGAAAAATCCAGTCCACGGGGTGGCGGTGTATGGTCGGGGGGAAGGTCATAAGATGACAAGGCGGATGGACGGACGGATGAGATGAAGAAGGATATAAAAAGGAGAAGAGGAGAAAAAGAGGGTGGCCACAAAGAGAAAAGAGATGAGAGGAAAAGAGGGAGAGAAGATTGTGTGTGAGAGAGTTTTAAGTGTTCATACAACGCCCCGTCAAAATAAGTGAATATCCTATTAATCGTGACGAGATCCGGCGAAGCTTATGCCGGTTAGGGCCACTTCATTCTAGACTCAACGAATATCAAACACCATTGATGGAAAACAAAACCGTATTTTAATAGTCATTGGTTTGACGATTTTTCTTTGGCTAGAATATTCTGAAGAAAAAGATAGTTTTCTATTTTCCTTGCTTTTGTCTTTAGTTCTAGACGTTCTAATTTTGCGGTTAATAGATTTGAAGTTGGAAGAGAGTTCATTGTGGAGTTAAATGTGCATTTTACAACATATTGGAGGCCTTTGTTCCCCTCATATGTCTATTGTAGCTACTTGTGAGGATCTAGTGAATTCATCTCGGCATATTGGTAATCTTTTAAATGCCCAATACAAGCGGGGAGGTAGTGAATAATAGGTTTATGTTGAAAACTATTTTACGGACTCTCGATAGCTTGTATTACAAAGTGGCACTTAGAGGATATGATGAATCAATCAAGTCAAGTAATCGTGGAAATTTTGAGGAAATTTATTGAGTTCATAGCTGAATTGGATCATGATATTGATCGCGTTTTAGATAATGCTTCGAAAAAGCCACATATACTTCTGACGAATATTCAAAAGAGCTTTTGAATATTATTAGTGATCATGTGTGGGGTATTAGCGAGGAAGTTAGAGATGCTAAGTTTTGTATTCTTGTTGATGAATTACAAGATGTTTCAAATAAAGAACAAATGACTCTTGTATTAAGATTTGTCGACTATGGTGGTTTTAATGCATTGAACGGTTTTAGATGTTGTATGCATTGATGACACTTGTTCACAAACCTTCAAGAATGAAATATGATATTCTTGTTGGGAACAATCTCTTTGTTGATGATATGAGGGGTCAAGGGTATGATGGTGCTAGCAACACGCGGGGGTGCTTAGAATGGATTGCAAGCTTTATTTCTTAGGGAGTGCTCTAATGCATATTACGCATTGCATTGTTTAGCTTCATCGTTTACAATTAGCATTGGTTTACCGCTAAAAGATATATAAGATATTTGGTTGTTTTTCAAAGTTGGGCACAATTGTCAATTATTTTAAGGCTTCTCCTAAACCAAACCTGAAGTTACTAGTTGTTCAAGTCGAAGAAATTCAAAAATTGATTGATTGTGGTGAAGGGAGAGGAAGAAGGGGAGAATTAGATTCACGACATACTGCAGAGAGCTAGGTTACACTCGTTGGAGCTCCCATTTTCAATCTGTAAAGAGTTTGATAGTTTCATTTAGTGCACTTTCTCGTGTTTTTGAGAACAACACATAACACGGATCAACTAATTCTAACTGGGGGGAAGCTAAGGGTGCTCTTATTGCACTTAGATCGTTTGAGTTTGTTTTAATGTTACATTTTTACTCGAAGACTATGAGAATCACTAACATACTTTGCAAAACTCTGCAAGATCAATCTCAAGACATTATTAACGCTATGCATCTAGTCTCCACCACAAAAGTACTCCTTCAAAACCAAAGAGGCGATGGTTGGAACACTTTTTGTGAAGTTGACTAGTTTTGCAAGAAGAATAATATTGATATGCCTTTATATGGATGCATGTTATACAATGGCACGGTCGATTTCTTGTCAATAACATAATTGCATAATGTTTGAGCATCGGTATCGCGTTGATATATATAATGATGTCATAAATTTTAGGTTAATGGAGTTGAAAAGTAGATTCACCAATGAAATAATAGAGTTTTTTACTCTTAGCTTTGCTTTGACCCCTAAAGATGCTTTCAAATCATTTAGGATTGATGATATTTGTAGTCTTCTTTGAGAGATTTTGCTTTCGAGATTTCAGTGATCAAAGAGTTATTTATATTGATAATTAGCTTATAGCATTATGAGATTGATGTTTGTCGTAATTTGGTTTTCTATAATATATCCACGATGTAAGTATGTAAAAGATTAGTTGAAACTGGAAAGTCGAAATCTTACCACTTGATTGATAGATTGGTTCGTCTTGTACTTACTCTTCCTATATCTACAACAACTACAGAAAGGGCGTTCTCAGCCATGAAACTTATCAAAACACAGCTTCGAAACAAGATGGAGGATGAGTTTCTTGTAGATTCAATGGTCATCTATATTGAAAGAGATTTTGCTAATGATATTGATTTAGTAATAGATGATTTTGACGCCCGCAAGACTTGTAAAAATACCGTTTAAGTAGTTTTGCTTTTTAAATAGATTTGTAGTCAAACTTGACTAGATACTTTGATGAATTAGTATATATATTTGGCTACTTGTGAATTATGGTGTTTCAGTTGTTTCTTTACAATGTGTCTATTATTTTTTTTATTTAAGACTCTGGCTATCGTTGTTTAGAGTTGGAATACTGGGTCTGCCCCTGCATATGTGTTCATGTCACTGGTCTGATGCATGCTCATATTAGGCGTCATAATGCTTATGGATTTGTTTGTGGTTCTTGTTGTCACGTGTTCAAAGCATCTGGCTCAAGGACCATCCATCACCAGCGTTGGCATGCGGGGTCGGATTAGTGCCGCAGGAATTGAAGTTTTTTTATGTCGGTGGAAAAGTTGTGAAGATTTGTGCATACCACATTCAATTCTGCCTTATGTAGAAATATTTTTGCTGGCTTAATTCGGCTCACTACAAAACTACAATTTCATAGCTTATTTTGTTGACTTTCAGGACTTGTAGTATTTTTCTTGATCTTTAGTAGGACTACAATTTGGCTATCATTGTGTTATATGTTAACGCTATTTTTTTGGATGCGCTTACTTTTATAAAAAAAATAATAATAATAAAAAAATCACTTTGATACATGTACTCAAAGAATTTTCTCTTGGATAATGAAGATGGTATGTAGAAAGATCGCTAAACTATTTCACAAAAGAAAATTCAACCACACGTAACAAATAGATCTTTTGAATAAGTTAATCACAAACTTATAGAGATATAAGATTGTGATATAATCATAACATTGGGTCGTCTGTGGAGGTGGAGGTATCAACAACGTTACTGGGATAGGCATTTTGTTAATTTTTAGTTTGATTCATTCACTTACGTAATTTATGGATTTCATTTTGAATACAATCATCAAGTTATTATGGAAACAAAAGCAAAAGATATATAACCATAACGTACGTGCTACGAATACTAATTATCAATGCTAAACTCCTGAAATCAACTCAAAACTAGATACAGACAAATCTTTGATCCCAACATCTGGTTACACTAGATCTCCTCTTATTAAAGTAAAAAGAGACAAAGAACCGTAAAAAAACATAAACACTTCCACTCTCTCTCTTAGGGTTTTGAGCCTTGTGGTGTTCAAAGTAGAATGTGAAACATTGAGATGGAGGAAATACAGTCACAGTCAGATAACTATAGATCTTCATCATCATCAGCAAGTAGTCCAATAACAACAAAAAATACCATCAAATAATTTATACTACTTAAGAAAACCAAATTTAAGACAACCCATTTCTTTTGAAGATTCACCAGACTGGGGGAGGATGATACTGAGATTGATATTGATCAAGTTGAGGAGGAGGAAGAACTAGGACCAACTCCACAGGTTCACCTGCTCTTTTCTAAGCTTTTAATAGTGGGTCGTTACCGTCTATACCAATGCAGGAGATTTCTACCAATGATGTGAGGAAGATTGCGGGTGTTTCGATTGTTTGGAAAGATTTGACTGTTACTGTTAAGGGCAAGAGGAAGTATTCTGATAAGGTTGTTAAGAGTTCCAATGGGTATGCTTTACCGGGGACGCTTACTGGTATTTCGGGTAAAGCCTTTTTTGTTGCATTGTGTGTTGTTATGAATGTTTGTTAAATATGTAGGATTGGAAGATGTAATGTTGTTTGGTTTGTGTTTATTGTAGGTAGATTGCGTGATCCAGCTAAGATGTTTGGTGAAGTGTTTGTAAATGGGGTGAAATCACGCTTGCCTTATGGATCCTATGTAAGTTTTAATGATTTATACCATTTTGTTTTATTGGCAAGGTGGTGTGTTTTCTGCTTAATTTAGGAATATCATATCGAGTAATGCCTGCATTTTCAATTCATGTGCTTGATATTTAGTGTAAACTATATATATAGAGTAATGAGGTCGTTGCTATGGGTAAACTGTAAGGACAAAACAATCTAAATAGGGTCTGTGGTCTGATACTTATATCTGGTTTCTTTCAACGGTAGTCAATGATGGTCCTAATTATTTGAGTAACTTCAGCGTTAGAAAATCTGTATTGTGAACCAAGGACAATGGTCATTATTCAAGTGATAAGTGAATTTATCAAGAAAAAGAAGAGATACCAATCATACCATAGAGACCCAGTTTGAAAAAAAGCAAAAGCTGCCAAAATTCCATGTGATACCTAGTACAGTCCCATTTAAAACAGAACACTCAAAAAAGTCCAAATTGGACAATGGCTTGAGTGTGTTTTGTTTTGAGCAACTTACTAGGTTGCTTAAATGTGGTGGCCTGGTGTGTCAGCCGTTATATTAGTTTAGAAGCACCTAGCTGGACAAGGCTAAATGATGAAAGCTTGGAGAAAGAAGATGTGTAAGGAAGAGGCTAAGGTGGCTTACGCAGCAGGTAGTTGAGAGTCCCCACCTGTAATTTTGCACAGGGCTTGCTATGTTTTGACTTGTGTAGTTGTGTATACACATTTTTTTTTTCTATTAAGTTGCGGAAACAACAAAAGTATGATTTAGTACCAGTCTGATACCAATTTATTTGTTGTTTGCAATGTTCAAGATACGACTGTGCTACAATAAAAAGAATATGATGTGAAGAAGAATTGGAATTAATCCGAAGTTCAACCTCCAAATGAATTCTATTGAGGGAACCACACCTCACTAAACAAACAAAAATGAGTCTGATCCAAAATGGAATTCCATTCCATAATTTTTGTCCGCGGATCAGAGTTTTTTTAAGGTTTAAATGAGCACATCTAAAACTAAATCATGCATAATCACTACCCACCCATTAACTAGAAAATGAACAGAAACCTGTACATGACTCGTTCCAACTAATTACCAGTTAAACATGAGACAATCCTTGAGATTATCCAACTAAGTAACTCTCGTGTTAACATTCCATGCACATAACAAACTGCCAAGCATTGAAAGAATGCTTGCATAATGCATGTTATCCCCATACAAGATCTGCTCATCTGCCCGTATTGGTTTGTTCTTCCTTCTCCTTAAAGCATCATAAGCAGACGTTGGTGGAGAACCTGTATTCATTAGTTTGTTAATAATAAACCTACTACTACTATTGTTATTGACATTATAACTGTTTTTTATCTAGATAAATGATACTGCTCTTATCATAATTAGTTAATTACAATTATGGTAATACTGTAATGTTATTTGTAGTGATATAAATATTAATCACCATCTCCATCACCATCATGCATAAAAAAAGTGTCTTAGTTTGGATAGACCTGTGTTCAATGAGATTTGTTTCCCCACTTCGCAGGGATATGTAGAAAGGGAATCGACCTTGATAGGATCCCTCACTGTCCGAGAGATGCTATATTACTCGGCTCTTTTACAACTTCCTGGATTCTTGCAAAAGAAGAGTTTGGTGGAGGATGCCATCCTTGCTATGTCTTTGGGAGATTATGCGAACAAACTGATTGGTGGGCACTGTTATATGAAGGGCCTCCCTAATGGTGAGAGAAGACGGGTTAATATCTCAAGGGAACTTGTTATCGACCACAGATCTTATTTATAGATGAACCTCTTTATCATCTTGACAGGTATCATTAATCTTCTAACTCAGATTAGTACATCACTGCATCAGTTAATCTGGTGTTTTTTTTTTTTTATAGTCATGCATCTGGTAGTAGCATTGATGTGTTGATAACCCAACACCGAAAGTGCACAGTCGACTCTTAGTGCCTATGCAAGGTGGGAGTAGTTATTCTGGACCAGGAAAAACACGTGAACAAAAGTAAACCAAACATTTACTGCGATCCAGACAATCTTTCGTGAAATTGACTCGATGGGTCAAGTCTTAAAACTCTCATATGTCCCCTTTTCCCCTTTCTTCTCCTTGTCCCAATTGAAGTGATTAAGAGAATTATGCAATTGGGTTGGGTGGCTCTTGATCTAGCATTTCTTTTTAGGTTGAGTTAGTTATATGGTGAGTTGCAAATTGTGTTATTTTCCCACCTATAGGTCATCTTTCATCTATTTTCACATCTCCTCTTACACTGTTTGATAACCAAACTTCCTAGAACACTCAATCACTATCGAGTAGGCTATTTTTTATTTCCCTTTGTTAGCAATTTAGAAGCACTACAATAAGCTCCCTCACATCACTTAAATTACAATTAGCTTTTCTTTTAAAAAAATTAGAAGAACCTCCCTTGGGTCATTGAAAGTATATAATCAATCTCTCAGTGTTTTTATACTACATTTGAATAAGAATAAGAACCCAAAGAACGAGACTACTTATAGGAATAGATGATAATGTTTTTGCTTAATGGGTTAAAAACTTTAAAAAAACCGGTGCTAAACAGTTTTGTAAATGTGAGACAGCTATGTTGTTCGAGGAATCTGGGTCCTTATGATCCAGCATACAGTGATTTGTGTTTCTTGTGAATTTGTATCCTTTGCGCTCTAAATCTAGTAAGTATAACTTGTCATGGGATTGGTTTAACAGTTAATATTTCTTCTTTCCAGTGTTTCTGCACTTCTGATGATGGTAACTTTGAAGAAACTTGCCAGCACCGGATGCACTATTATTTTCAGCATGTACCAGAGCAGTACAGAAGTGTTTGGCCTTTTTGACAGAATTTGTTTGCTTTCCAATGGAAATACATTATTTTTTGGAGAAACGTTGGCTTGTTTGCAGGTGGGTTTTTAGGGTCTGTTATGTTCTCCCTTTATTGATCTTAGATTTGCACTGTATATAAATAATTTGATGGTGATGTTTAAAAATTATCGTTAAAGATACCGGTCGCTGAGTATGAGCATTCGAAGTCTTTCCATCACAGCAAGTGTTTTGGCGAAGAGGAGCTACAACTTTGCTAGTGTCAGCATCAAGATTTGTAGAATCCTTTTCAGCAGTAGGTACAATAACATTAGTAATCACCTTGAATCCAGCAGTAGATTTAGGAGGCTGTGGAGGGGTAAATAGGTTGATTAATTAGTTTCATACTAACCATATCTTTCCTGCTTCTAGAAGTTACTCCCTAGCAGTTGTTATTTACAAAGTTGTCCTAATCGCATTACAAGATATAAAAAGGAACGAAAGAAACCCAACTTGGATCCAGAATTCACATTTTCTCGAGCTGAATAAGTTTTTAGGCGAATATAGTTTTCAAGCAACCTTTACATCTTTATTAAAAGGTCTCAGTGGTGAATTACGAAACAACTTCCCCTGGAGCTTCTTGAAACCCGATCCATTAACAACCGAACCCACATCCTCTAACGCCGACTTTCCTCCTCCTTCAATAAGCTTACTATGAGATCCAACAATTTCAGATAACTCGTGGACCTGGAAATAATCAAAAGAAGAAGGACATTAATCCAAAATTCAATTCATGGACAAAAAGGCAAACAACTGAAAACACATATACCTTCTTCTGTAACGCGGCATGAATTGGTCGGAGCCAAGATTCTCTTAATGTGATTTAGCTCTTGAGGTGAATTATTCAAAACCCTAATCTAATGTCCTCATCCACATTCTATTTCATGTCTGTGTTCATCAAGATTTTCAACACTCAAAACAAATGCCAAAACGTTGTGATCCATTCGAAAATCAAAATAACCAAGGGCTAGAAATCAAAGATAAATTGCTGATTAGAGAAAGAAATACTTACGAGGATTTCTAGTACGTCTCATTTTTGTTGAATTGAGGTGGAGAGCAGGAATGATCTCTTTCTAGTCGTCTCTTCCTTCCACGTTTTCTTTATTTATATTTCTGAATGACTTATGAGAGAAGTAATAAGTTTCCGCGGGACTTTTCAAAGCCGGGATTGAAGTGAGTACCGCACGTGAGTGGTATTTCTGCCGGTATTCCCGTATGTTTGATTGGTTGTTAGTTTGTTACTTGGTGATGTTGATATATTGAAACTATGTCTCGGCAAAATGAGCCCAGCCCTGCCCCGGGTACCAAACTACCAACTAGCTCACACCAACACGGTTTGCATGGAGGATTGCATCATCCATTGTGCTAGCGTTTTTAAAGTGGATGGGCCTGCAGATTCAATCAGGTATCTTGAAAAGGTTACAAAGGACACCATTGTACTGTCAAAATGTGCTCAGAGTTATTTGTAAGTTCATGGCTTGGTTTACTAGCTGATGTTATACTCAAGCATGTATTATTGAGACTAATAGGTGTGCATACTATTTTTCTAGTCTTGCTAATAACGATGGTTTATTGAAGCAAGTGAAGTGTTGTCTTCATTTGTATCACTTACTCTCCTTTGAGAAACCCCCTGCACCCTCGATCTTGTTGGAGTTATCCCCTCACATGAGGAAGATGAGAGAAATCGGTTGGCGTTTGCGTGGAATTTTGAGCATGCATTTGGCCGCCGATTGGCCTATAATTGCACGCCAGTTGGTTGAAAAGCGAAAAAGTGCACCGCTTTTACCCTCATGTTATTGGATTTTGGTTGAGGAAAAATTAGAGGAGGAAGACGCCATCGTTTCATGGGAAAAATTAGAAGCCCATATTTTATTATGACAAGGGCGTGCCTGCGCCCATGCCTATATTTGCATTCTAATTCGCTACATTAACCTCGAATTTGGAAGAGCAGTATATAAACAGAAACAAGGTTTTGGAAAACCAAAACTAACACAATTGAAACCCAATTTTGAGAGCAATCAAGATTGAGAGAACACCTTTGCAGTGAGAAAAACCTGTAAAGAGAGAGGAGTGATCTAGTAAGGTGAAAGATTGAAATGAGTAATTGTAATCTTCCTTCCCACTTTATAAAAAGATTAGCTCTTGTGGAAGTAGGTATCATTGGCCGAACCACGATACATCTTTGGGTTGTGGTATGCTTATTCTTATCTTTACATTATTATTTGTTGTTGATAGTTGTTTAGAGAGTTGGGCATGCTAGCTAGGTTGTAGTGGATATTTAGAATTTGTCTGGAGTAGAAGTGTTTCATATTACAAGTTATCTGTGTAGTGGGGATCGATTGGTATCGGTATAAACCTTAACAAGTGGTATCAGAGCCAGGTTAGATTAACCTAGGTTGTTATCCAAATCTTGCTCGGAAGGTGTTTGGCAAAATTTCTAAGAGAAGGTTTGAGTTAAAATAACTTATAGAGATGGACCATTCCGTGAACACTCGCATGACTAGTTTGAATAGAGCTAACTACTCCATTTGGAAAGCCAAGATGGAAGACTTGCTATATTACAAAGACTTGACACAACCCATTGAGAATGGAGGAAAAAACGAAATCGATTCCTTTGGGTTTGAGTGGAGCAAGCTTGACAAAAAGCAATATGGTACATTAGACAGTGGATTGACGACAGTGTCTTTCACCATGTATCCCAAGAGACTACAGCTTTTGGCTTGTGGAAGAAACTCGAAGACCTCTATGAGAGGAAGTCGGTCGGAAACAAAGTGCTGCTCATTAAGAAGTTTGCCAACAAGAAGTACAAAGAAGGTTCTTCAATGTCTGAGCATCTTAATGAAGTACATAATACCATCAATCAGTTGCACTTGATGAAAATTTATATGGGTGACGAAGTTAAGGCTTTGTTACTATTAAACTCTTAACCCGACAGTTGGGAGACGTTAGCGGTTTCTCTTAACGGTTCGCTAAAGGATGGAGTTATTTCCATGGAGATGGCTACAGGGGCATTGTTGAATGAGGAGACAAGAAGGGGTTCACGAAGTAGCTTCTCTCACTCAGAGATACTTGTCACAGAGAAACAGGGGAGAGGTAAAAGTAGAAAACCATCTCATTCTAGAGGTGATGGCGTAAGCAAATCTAGGGGTGAAGCTAGAACTCCTAAGGTAGAGACAATGTTACTATATTGTGCCACCAAGGGTCACTTCGGTATGAGTGTAGAACGAAGAGGGATGAGAAGAATAACCGTGTATATGAAGACATGGTATAGAGGAACGGAAACACAAGTAGAAATACTACCGCACTAGTCGATGATCTAGTGAGAATTGTGTCAGATTGTGGTGTGTGCTGTCTTAGTACCTCATGCTAGGATACAGAGTGGGTGATAGATACAGGAGCATCCTATCACGTCACACCGCACAGGGGATTCTTCACTACCTACAGCTGTGGTGAATTTGGTGAGGTAAAGATGGATAACAGTGGAGTCTCGAAGATTGTAGGCATTGTGATGTTTATGTAGAAACCAATATCGGCTACACCTCGACACTCAAGGATGTAAGACATGTCCCTGACATTCGGCCAAGTCTAATTTCCGCTGGGAAGTTAGATGATGTTGACTTTCTAAACTCGTTTGGTAACGGGGTATGGAAGCTGAGCAGAGGTTCCATTGTAGTAGCTGATAAGCACCCAAAACTGTAATATTAAACCCCGAGAGACATAGTATTTTGGTCAATTATGTGTTTAATAATTATGAAATAATTATATTTTTTCGTACTTTGTAAAGGTTTCCACGGTTAAGCGTGAATATGATAATAAAATATGCATCAAAGTGGGGAATATCAGACATACTTGAAGTCTTCCCACGACCCGGTGAAGCCCAACGAGAGGCGACTAGAGCCAAAGTTTCCAAAGAGACAAAACCGCGTAACGGGTCCACGAGTAAAAGAAGCAAACAAACTTGTAAAGCTCACATCTTTCAAACACGGGACGATTTCGGCAAAGAGGCGCCAGAGCAATTAGGGCGACGAGCTCTACGAAAAGACAAAAAGTTGTTAAAAACGCCAAAATCCGAGCCTCCACTTGGACGGCAAGACGTGGACCCACTCTGTGGGCCTATAAGGCATGATGAGTCACTAGGAACAGGTGGCAAGTTAAGGGCACACCTTGGTGACACCATGCCAAGAGAAACAAACAAAAGATTAAATGGGATTTTTGTTTTGTATGAAAACAAAAGCTTGGATTTTTATGGAAGAAAAGGACAAACCTTATGAAACAAGTTTGGATGTTGTGGGGAAACAAAAAGATAAAAGGAAATAAATTGAGAGGGGGCTTTACGGAGACCAGGAGATATATATATATATATATGAGAGGGAGACCTTAGACCAGTTTTTAGCTTTTATATTCTTGCATTAGTTTCCTTCTGTTGTATTGCATTTTCCCTCCAATAGCTTTTTATTCCAGCATCAAGTACTGTAAGTCTTTTACTTTAATAAAATTCATTTCTTTTCAAGTTAAATTCCTGTTCTTCGTTTACTTATTTGTTGTATCAAACAAGATCAATCAATCATCCAATGACCATGAGCTAAAATCCTCCCAAGGGGAGGGTTGATGATCTTTCATGTGAGGACCAAGATTGACACTTTAATGTTCCGTAATTACTATTTAGGAATTAGGTATATATTATGCATCCGGTCCCAAAATGATTGAGATTGTCCAAGTTTGAGATCGATACTCGAGCGATCTTCCGCAAGAGACTTAAAAGTCTCACGAGACCCCTATGGTGGCCGTTAGCTCTTTGGTTTGTCAGGTTGATGTAGAATCGAACCAGGAGTTGAAATGATATTCCAGATATTGAATATTAGTTCAACTCCTTATGCTAGTGAGATGAGCTCAGAGATGTGTGCATCTCAATAGGGATCGATACTCAATGCCGTCTCGGGTTTGTCTATGAACTCAAGACGGATTAGAGTTGTAGTGATATGGTACTCTAACTGTTGAAACTGATTCTTGCATGAGTACGGTTAACCCTTTTTCCTGTATCTCTATCCCTGTTTATTTTATGTAGAAATCAATCGTTATTATTTTACGTTACTTGCATTACCGTTAATCTATCTAAACTTGAGAAATAACCTAAAATCCTACTCACTAAAAGCTGTAAATCCAGTTGTAAACCTTGTCGAGCCCTAAGGTATGGACGATCCCTTACTCGACTTATCCTACCAACCCACGTGAGTAAGGTAACTTGACTAAACGGACGTTTACGGACTTTAGACTGGGGACTTCAGACTTAAAGGACAAAACCTGAAAATACCGTTTATTAAATGGTGCCGCTGCATGCCTAAGAACTCCAGACATTAAACATAACAACTGGAATACATCATGGACAACCCCCCCTCTCCTACCCCTCATCTTTTTGATTTTCATTTGTTCTACGATACTAACGTGTTACGTACCTGCTTGTACCAACTTTTCTTTTTCTACTAACAGAGATATCGGAACCAAATCTTGATTATCATCATTAGCACGCCTAAAAATTCGTAGGAAATTGAAGTACTACATTGATCTTACAGATCCCGGGGACGAGACTATATTAGTAAGCGTATGAGACTAACCCGAGTATCAACACTCCGGTTTTCAGGTCCAAGCCACTTTCCTTCTCAAGACTATTTTGTACTCTCTAGACTGTTTATCCAACTTCCGGTAAGTTCACGAGCTCGGGGAGTTAATTGATCATTAAACGAGGAAAAGCGGTCGCCGGGTTTTAATTCTTGAACTCCTCAAACTTTGTCAATGATATTATTTGGTTGATTGCTATAACCTATTTTACATCGCATATTTGTATGTTGGCATGAGATCTCGTTACATATATAGAATTTTTTCCTGGTATGTGTGGTTCGTTATTGCATATTAATACGGTTAATATGATTGAATATATTTGGATGTTTATGTTATTCCAAACCTCCCATTTTAGATTATTTTTGTATGTGTATGTTACATCCATTCACATTATCGCGGTATTCATTTGTATGAGTTCGTTCTTGATATTTCTCTAGCTTCGCATATAGTTGCACATATCGGTAGCTATATATTATTACATCGTTAGGACATGTTTCTATTCACATATAAGTAATATAGAGTTGCATGTGTAGACTTCCGTGTAAAACTAGCATGTGTTAATTGTATATTTAATCATCTATTTTGGTATCTCGTCTTTAATTGTATGTTTTCGTAATCACGTCTCCATAATACATTAATTACGTAAACTATAAAAACTAAAATATAAAAAAATAATAATAATAATAAATAATAATAATTAATAATAATAAAAATTAAAAAAAATTGTAATTATTTGTAAAATTCGTTATCATTATCAATAAAATTTCTACTTAAAAAAAATAAAAAAATCCTAATAAAAAAAAATTTATCATAATTATATATTAATAATAATTGCATAATACACCATCATAAATCATCATCCTATTCCATCAGTGTCTAGGAAACTTGAAAGATTGAGGTTACCTAATTAAGGAACGTGCTAGCACGGACAACCTCCCTCAATTCTCTCATGTGACCTGGCTGCTGGAATATTCACATGTTATCCTAGCTTACCTGCTTACGTTAGCAACAACTCAGGAAAATGTGGTTCACCTCCCTCCTTCCTTAATAACTAATCCTCTTGTCATTATTCGTTCCTTATGAGCCTAAAATTAAAATTTATGTTTGCATGAGACTACAGTCTGGTACTAATAAGGAATTAGAACTTACATACCGTCGTCGGAAATACAATAAACAACTGCATAAGTTATCCCCTAGACATAGTTCTTCCTCCGTAAACCAACCTCGTCAAGTATCTCCGTTGCCTTTATCTCCCATAGTTATGGCCCAGGAAAATCCCACAGTCGAGAAACCCCTTTCGGACTTCTATACTGCCTTACAGGAAGGACTTGCTTCCTGCATTAAACTCGATGAGATTACAGGAGATTTTTGCATTCCGCCAAACGTTTTTGGTTTGTTACTTGTTTACCATGGTCTAGACCATGAAAAACCGTATAATCACCTTCGTCGGATTCAGCAAGTGGCCACCACTTTCCACCATCCGACCGTTACCAACGAACAAGTCTTGCTTAGGTTGTTTCCCTTCCCTTTAGCTGATAAAGCTTCAGTTTGGCTCGCGGGCGAAACACCGCAATCCCTTGACACATGGGCCAAACTCGTACAAACATTCATGATAAAGTTCTATACTCAGGAGAAAATTACAGAGATGCTTCAGAAGATTCAATTCTTTCGCCAGCATCCCCAGGAATCCTTTATGGAAGCATGGAGCAGATTTACTGATCTGCTTCTCGAATGTCCCCATCATCAACTCGACACCGCTGTCTTAGTCCGGTCATTCTTTAATGGTCTCTCTGACCATCAAAAGGAAACATTAGATATTATGAATGACGGTTGTTTTATGGACAAAGGTGCTAGTGAAGCATACACTTTTCGGAGAAGCGGGCTTCCGCGAAACACCCATTGGGGTTGCTTCCAGATCTTCTAAAAACACTCCTACCAAAGTTACGTCTATGTTCGAGGTCAAACCCGATCCAAAATTAAAAACTCTGACCGAGTCCCTAACCAAAAAGGTCGATGCTCTTTCGGTTCAAGTAAATGACCAAAAACCCAAACAAGTCATGGCTGCTAATGCTTCCTCATGTCTTCTTTTCTTAAGTCCTGAGCACTCCAATTTTTATTGTCCTTTGGCATACGAGTGCCCTCCCCAACCATCTGAAGAGGCTTGTGCTTTCAACATCCCTAATGCACCTTGGCGACAACATCCGAATTTGGCTTGGCGTCCCCCTACCCAACAACCAGCTCCTCCGGGTTTCAACAACGCTCCTGTACAACCACCCACGAACTACAATTCCTACCATTAAGGAAATCCTCCGCAATTTTAGCAAGGGCAAAGTCAGTTTCCCAACACTGCCAATACAGGGTACCAAAACAACCGCAGCCTTGCTCTCGCTAATCCAGGTTATGGCTACCAAAATCAACCCGTAAACAATAACCGTGAACTTGTTCTTGCTGCTCCTTTGGGACAATCCACTGCTGATAAAACAGCTGAAACTTTTTTGACTTACATAAATCAACAATCTCAAATCCAAACATCTATCCAATAGTCTATTCAGCTGTTAGCACAGGATAAAAGTCAAAATGGCGTGTTTTCTGGCCAAACAGTTCCCAACCCTAAGCCCACAAACACTGCATTTGAACTCAACAATGCACCAGGATCTAGTAATCCCAGCCAGGGTGAGGTGAATGCCATCACCACTCTTCGTTCTGGCCGAACCATTGACAATCACATACGTATGCCAGACATTCAACCGATGAAAGCCGCAGCTGACGTCATTCCAACTCCTACCTCGCAACCTATAGCGGACGAAGTTATTCCTTCCAAATTAGCAACCACGTCCCTGGGAAAAGATGTCATTGATCCATATGCGCGATTACGCCAAAAAGCTCTGTTCCCTGCCTATTTGGCAAAGAACAAACCTGACGAACATTTCGATGAGATCCGAGAAACTTTCAAAAATTTGACCATAAACCTACCTTTTCTCGATACACTTAAGCATTTGCCCAAGCATGCCAAGTTTTTGAAGGACATGTGCACCAACAAATGACGAACGAATGTTCCTCAACAAGCATCTGACTAAGCAGTTTCCCTCCATTACTGCTACCAATGGTGTGGTTAAATACAAGGACCCAAGTCGACCAACTGTACCATGCACATTCTTGCGACAAGTATATCAAGCTACCTTTTTAGACTAGGGCGAGTGTTAACTTACTTCCCTACTACTTATTTAAGCAGTTAGGTCTACATGAATTAAAACCTACCAGCATGACTTTGCAACTCGCGGATCGCTGCATCAAGTACCCAAAGGGCATAGTAGAAAATGTCTTGGTCAAGGTTCAAGATTTTTACTGCCCAGTTGATTTTCTCATTCAAGATACCGAAGTTGCATGTGATTCCATTCCTATTATTTTAGGACGTCCAATTCTTACAATTGCTAATGCTCTTATCAATTGTCGAGATGGTTCAATGACAATGTCTTTCGGGAACCTTTCTGTAGAAGTCAATGCATTCAACTTAATGAAACAACTTCCCAATCCTGATATTGAGGGTGAGATTAGCATGGTTGATAATCTGGCACATGAATATTTCACAAACTCTTTTCCCCCAGACGAGGTACACCAATTTCTTTCTTTTGATAATCCTGAGTTTGACGATGACTCGTACATTAAGTATGTCCATGCATTATTAGAGTCAGTACCACTATTTGACCCTACTGCTGCGTTGCCAACTGATTTAGAAGAACCGGACTCGTTCTTTTCCATTGAAGAGACGACCCCTCACGAATCCTTGATCCCCAATCCTCCAACTCCGGTTTTAAAACCTCTACCATCTGAATTGAAATACGTGCATCTTGATCCTGATGGTAGTCACCCTATAATAATTTCTTCCCATTTGACTACCGATGAAGAAACACGTTTGATTCATGTCATTCGTGAACACCGCTCCGCTATTGGTTGGTCCTTAGGTGATATCAAAGGAATAGACCATAGTGTATGCACGCATCACATACATTTAGATGACGACACAAAGACATCGCGGGAACCACAATGTCGCCTTAACCCCGCCATGAAAGAGGTGGTGAGGAAGAAAGTTTTACGCTTACTTGATGTAGGTATCATATACCCTATCTCTGATAGTGTTTGGGTTAATCCTGTCCACATTGTTCCCAAGAAGTCCGGCATTACAGTTGTGCGAAATGAAAATGATGAATGCATCTCCACTCACGTCCCAGTGAAATAGAGAATTTGCATTGACTATTGCAAACTTAATGTCGTAACACGTAAAGATCACTTCCCTCTTCCATTCGTTGACCAGATGCTAGAACGTTTAGCTGGTCATGCTTACTACTGTTTTCTTGATGGCTATTCCGGCTACTTCCAAATTGTCATCGATCCAGCTGATCATGAGAAGACAACTTTTACATGTCCCTTTGGCACCTTTGCATACAAATGAATGCCTTTTGGTCTTTGCAATGCCCCTGGTACCTTCCAATGTTGTATGCCTCATATTTTCAGTGATATGGTGGAACGTTATATGGAAGTCTTCATGGACGACTTTTCCATTTATGGGAACTCCTTTGACGACTGCCTATCCAACCATTCTAAAGTGTTAACGCGATGCGAAGAGAAAAATGTGGTGCTTAATTGGGAGAAGTGTCATTTTATGGTGACCAAAGGAATTGTTCTAGGTCATGTTGTTTCGAAAGACGGGATAGAGGTTGATAAAGCTAAAATTGTTAAAATTGCTTCTCTACCTATCCCCTAAACAATTCGCGATATCCGTGCCTTTTTAGGCCACGCTGGGTTTTACAGGCGATTCATTCAGGATTTTTCTAAAGTTGCTCTACCCTTAACTAATCACCTGCTTAAGGATGTGGTCTTCGACTTCAATTTCAATTGCAAAGAAGCTTTTGAAATTTTAAAAACTGCTCTGACTACCGCTCCTATCATTTAACCCCCTGATTGGTCTCAACCATTCAAACTGATGTGTGATGCTAGTGACTTTGCTATTGGCGCCGTACTAGGGCAATGACGTGATGAAAAACCCATTGTCATTTACTACGTTAGTAAAACTCTTAATGATGCTCAATGTAATTACACGACAACTGAGAAAAAGTTCTTAGCTGTTGTCTATGCTTTGGAAAAGTTTCGCCCTTACCTGGTCGGATCATCCACTATCGTATATACTGACCATACCGCACTTCGGTACCTACTCGCCAAAAAGGACGCGAAACAGTGATTGTTTCGTTGGATCTTTCTCTTGCAAGAATTCACCCTGGAAATCAAATACAAGAAAGGAACCGAAAATGTGGTGGCCGACCATTTATCAAGGCTGGTTGGTGACATTGATAGTGATTCTGACGCCATCTGTGATTCATTCCCAGACGAGCATTTGTACTCCATTTTCTCCGCTCCATGGTACGCGAATATTGTTTACTTCCTAGTTACTGAGGAAGTTCCTTCCTCTTGGTCACGTCTTGATCGTAAAAAGTTCTTATCCACTGTAAAATATTATTTCTGGGATGACCCCTACCTCTTTAAGTATTGTTCTGACCAACTCATTCATCGCTGCATTCCCGACTGGGAACACACCGACGTGTTATCTTTTTGCCATGAACAATCTTGCGGTGGTCATTTCAGTGGGAAGAAAACTACGGCTAAGGTTTTACAATGTGGTTTTTACTGGCCTACCCTTTTTTGTGATGCCCACAAACATTGCAAAGCTTGCATTCGTTGTCAGCACCTAGGTTGCATTACCCAACGCAATATGATGCCCTTAAATCCCATTTTAATTGTGAAATTTTTTTATGTTTGGGGCATTGATTTTATGGGACCCTTCCTTATTTCTCAAGGTTTTCTCTACATTCTAGTCGTTGTGGACTATGTGTCCAAATGGATTGAGGCACTCGCATGTCACTCAAATGACTATAAGACTGCCGCGGAAATTTGTAAAGAAAACATTTTCTCGTTTGGGTGTCCCCAAAGCTATCATCAATGATGGGGGTACACATTTTTGTAATAAATTTTTTGGGTTTTTAATGAAGAAATATAGAGTTATTCACAAAGTTGATACTCCATATCACCCACAGACGAGTGGCCAAGTGGAAGTCTCCAACAGAGAGATAAAGTCAATTTTGGAGAAAACTGTCAATCTCTCAAGAAAAGATTGGTCTCTCCGCTTATCGGATGCTTTGTGGGCATACTGAACGGCCTTTAAGACACCTATAGGGATGCCTCCTTACCGCATCGTTTTTGGAAAACCTTGTCATCTGCCAGTTGAACTTGAGCATCGTGCCCTATGGGCCATCAAAAGCCTCAATTACAATATCAACGCGACATGCGAGAAGTGAAAACTGCAATTAAATAAGCTTGAGGAGATTCGGAATGATGCTTATGATCTCTCGAAATCTTACAAAGCTTATATAAAAAGAGTGCATAACAAGCACATTTTGCGTAAAGATTTCAAAATTAGCCAAAAAGTTTTACTTTACAACTCCAGATTACACATTTTTCCTGGTAAATTGAAAACACGATGGTCTGGTCCTTTCATTGTGTTAGTTGTGACGGGGCAATCTCTTTGCTTAATCCACAAGATAATAGCGAATTTCAAGTAAATGGACAACGCCTCAAATATTACCACGAGTTACGTTCCCCAACTGTTAAACAGACTCTTTTTCAAGATCCGGTCTACATAGACTAGATGTTTCGTTTGGCGTACTCAATCTTATTTTTTTCTATAAAGGGTATGTCATTTTGGTAGCCAGGTCATCTTCTATTTTATGATCTCAAAAGTTCTTAGAAGTGTGTGGTTGCAAGCGCCAGAGCCGTAGTCCACCAAAACTCGATTTTAGAACTGAGTATAAATGTCTTCTGAAATGCGAGCAAATGTTCCTACTGGTAAACGATGGGTACCATAAATGTCCCTTCCTTCCTTCTCTTCCTTTTTCTACTCTCTGCCTCGCAAACTTTAGCTAATCATTTGGTGTAAGTCTCACTCATCACGAATAGGTAATGGTCGTAATACTTTTGCTCGTAAACGACGTGCGCGAAGGATGAGGTGGTGTATGATTTGTCAAACACCTTTCTATCCAGGTCTTGACTTCCTATCCAATACTAGCCGATATAAGGTATACTTTTGTCTGACACCAGCTGAGTAGGATAAACTTCATCGCCGTGCCGTTAAAAGACTCGATTCGTCTTGAGGATCTGACGTTAAAAGACTCGATTCGTCTTGAGGATCTGACGATAAAAGACTCACCTTATAGATATGTATATATTATTGTCTTTTAAAATTCTCCTTGTATTAAGCTGTGCACGTAGAGATTTGTGTTCAACCTCGGATGTTGCCTACATGGAACGCGTACGGGCAATGGATTCCACCAGGCCAACCCCTAGAATCGGTTACTTTGAGTCCCCTTTGGGGCAGTTTGAGGATAGCCGTATGTAATAAGGGCAATATTATTAGACCATAGCGCACACGGTCCAGGATGGTACCGTCCTGCCCCTAGACCCATAATACATAAAGGTAAAACCACAGTCTGGCTGGATTGGGTTCGCTCCAGAGCTGACATGACAGTTTCCTATGAATTTAGATGGTGACTCTTCTGGACATCCAGTGTTGTTCACATTAATCTCCCTTGTATAGAAATAAAACCATATAGAAGAAAAAAACCATTGTTTATAAATAAAACACCCCTTCTTCTTTTCAAAAATTCTTGTGGCCTTTGAGAATGACTCATATAATTGGATGGCATTTTTCGTGCCGATCATTTCGGTAGCTCATTTATCCAATTCAGAGTCCAAACAAGTCATGTGTGCGCGTTTACTATTTTTAGGCTTGATTTGGGCTTGGAAAAAAATTTGGGCTCGACCAAATCTCCTGATTGTCGGCCCATTTATAAACCGAGACAACTCACCACGCATCACCATTATATCATTTCGTCTTCCTCAAAATCCGGATCTAGTCCCCTCCCGTTCCAGTCTCGCACGAGACAGCCCCACATTATATTTAAGTCTCACGCGAGACCACCACAGCTTGGTTTCAAATTCACTTCCTTCACTAAATTTTCGAAAATTCTAAAAATATTCAGACATAATACTGTACAATGCAGCTTAGGTGATACCTTCATAACAACTGCTTTATTAGACCTGGGGGCGAGTGTTAACTTACTCCCTTTTTATTTATATAAACAACTAGGTCTAACAAAACTTCAACCAACCAAAATGACTTTGCAGTTAGCCGATCGTTCTATTAAGTATCCCAAGGTTGTAGTTGAAAATATTATCGTTAAAGTTCAGGATTTTTACTATCCAGCCGACTTTGTTATTCTTGACACAGAAGTTGCTCATGATTCCATTCCCATCATCTTAGGGCGTCCTTTCTTGGCAACCGCCAATGCCCAAATCAATTGTCGGGATGGCTCAATGACTCTTTCTTTTGGAAATCTTTTCGTAGAAGTTAACATGTTTAGACAAAAACAGGGACAACTAGGTTTTGTACTAGTAGGGAAGTGAAGTCCATTGAGAATTTTGTACCTCACATTAGTGCGGTGACACTTTAGTCCCCACACTAGTAGATACCCCTCTTATGGAAGAAGACAAGGATCACAATTTCTACTCCCTAGGCGTAGATAACATCAAGGAGGATTTCCTTCGACTCTTTTGCAACCCTTCTTTCTTGTCTCGCCAAAGTTCTCTCCTATTGACATCCATTCATCTCTTCACGCCATGACGGAAGAAGAATTTTTTCGCCCTCTATCGGTGATTCTTCTTACCCACCTATTGAGGAATGTCTTGCATATCTCAAGGCCTCTGATGATATAGACCTAAGAACACTAGTTGAACATCATTCACCCACCTCACATCCTCATGTCACTCATTCACCTTCCATCACGAATGTTCCTCGCCCTCTACATTTTCAAAGAACCATTGAGTTTGTACTTGACCTTGGCGTTTCTCCTATACTTCATAACTATCTAAAACCAACTGGTGAAGAAGTAACACCCAAGGACAAGCCACCTGACACTTTTTCATTTTTTCCTTCTCAAAATTATC
Source organism: Coptis chinensis (assembly GCF_015680905.1). NCBI lineage: Eukaryota > Viridiplantae > Streptophyta > Magnoliopsida > Ranunculales > Ranunculaceae > Coptis > Coptis chinensis. Next base: position 45,730,568 of record NC_141457.1, read on the forward strand.
CACATCCCACGTATCTTCCACAACCATCAATTTTCTCACGATCATTTACTTGGCATCCCCTTCGTAGGAGGACAAAGAAGAAACTGTATACTCGATTAGGTTTTAGATCTATAAGGCTTTGCTCTCATTCCACTAAGCTACGTCATAGGAAATCTTAGTGCTTAATTCTATTTGATGGTGCATTCCATGTTAATTATTTGTGGAAAGACCCACAATTGTTTAGATTATTGATATATGGGAAACTACATGTTAATACATATATATCACTTTAAGTCTAGGGAATCTGACTTTAAAAGACCCAAGTTTTAAGTACAATACCAACTTTCGGAGTATAGGCCAAACAAAATTTTCAAACTTAAAAGAGTTTTCCAATTTTGTTTGGGGGAAAATATTTTGGTATTCATTTTGAATCTTGTTGCCACCCTAAGCTTTGTCATGTTTACTCCAAAGAGTTTGTGTTAGTTAGCACGTACCGGTTTAATTGTGCTTCATATTATCATATCATCTTTACAATATTTACATTACAGTGCGCCAATTTTTGCCACGTTTTTATGGTAAATTCTTTCCTTATCTCTTTACACTTTGAGGACAAAGTGTTCGATTGTTGGGGGTGGGATAGAAACATTTGCAAAAATTAGACATTTTTAGGATGTAAATTATGCACTTTTATTTATAAAATGTTAAAAATTATAAAAATTAGTTAGTTACATAATTTAATTGTGCTATTGAATTGTTTCATGAACCCCTTCTCCCAAATTGTTTTGGGGGTAGTATAGAAACACGATGTAAATGTTAAGCACATATTAGGTTGTATATTACATTATTATTTGTCTTAAAAATAATAAAAATAAAAATAAAAATAAAAAGTTTATGCTATACACTTAGGAATATTGGTATTGTTTCTTTCTCTATGTTCTTATAATCTAGAAGTTTCACGTAGCTTTTGCATTAGAATAGTTTTTAGAAACTTAGGTTAATATGTAGGTAATAATCTTTGCATCTATCTATAAATATATTACATGAGTATCTATGATTGTTTGGCAGTAAGTTTCTGAAATCTAGGCTAGAGTACTTATTCTACAAATCTTGTGAGAATATAGCCTAAAGCCTTATATGAGTGAAACATTTGAGAAATGACATAAGGGAGAAGTATATTCCGAATAGAGAAATCACACGTCCACTTGCTTGACCATTATACCATGTCCTAAGAGAGAATTTAGGCCCTTTTTGGATCGATATAGTTAGAAATTCTGACCTAAGTTTATTTTCCACTAGTCGCCCCACTGAGCCTTTCATTAGCCCTTCTATAAACCACAATTCCTTTACCCTGTTACAAAAACAAAAAAAAAATAAAAAAAAAATAATAAAAATAAAAATCAACCTACCCATTTTAGAATAAGTCTGAGAATAGGATGAGTGAAGAAAAGAGAATAGAAAAACCTGTGTAAACAGAAATTAGTTAGTTGCTTCAGAAAAGAAAAAGAAAAGAAGTTTCCATCCAAAGAAAAGAAAAGAAAAAAAAAAGAAAAATAGAAATAAAATAAAAACTCCAAAAATAGAATAAAATGAGTCGGAAAAGCCAAAAGAAAAAGGCTAAGGATGGAAACAAAGTGTAGAAGCAAAAGAACAAGGTTTTCTCTAGTTACGTAATATGAAGACCCTATTATCTCAGACTTGTCTTTTTGAATATCCGTTTCCTTCATTCTTAAACCATCTCCTAATCCCTGCAACACCTAATAAAAACCTCTAGCTCAATTAGGAATAGGTTAGTGGGATAGTAAGCAGCAGATGTGTTTGATCAACTTCGGCTTCCTTGTGTGTCATTGAGATTGTAAGGTAAAGTATGCCCATCGCATTAATTTGGAGTAGCAAAACTTGAGTGGAAAAATCGAGTGATTTTTGTCTTGACTTTTATGTGAGAACCTACCTAAGGACGCTTATTCCAAAGTTTGAAACAGACACATTCTGCATTTCATAGCATTACTCATTGTATATATGTTTATTAAGTAGATGATTGATTATTATGCATATATTAGCTTAGGTTTCGACATGATTATTACAGTATTCATTGCTAGTGAGATGTATAGATAATTGAGACATAAATAAGGAAACAATAGTTTTATTTCTTAGTCGTTGTAGTATAGATGAAGTTTGTGAGTACCTTCACTGGAAAACTCTCACGAGGCTATAACTTCGGCCCACTAGGGAATTCCTAGTGGTTTAAGGCCTTGTTGCATATGGTCAATGCAATCGCGACTCAGTAAACGCGAGTAGATAGAACTCCATTTTTGGTCACTTATTCTAATTTCTCATCTTTGCTTGAGGACAAGCAAAATGCTGTTTGGGGTGGTTTGATAAGAGCCCAAAACTGTAGTTTTAACCCCTTAACCATCATACTTTTAGACCAATTATGTGAGTAATAATTAAGAGTTAATCCGACACGTGTTTTTATGCATTTCAGGCTTCAAAGTCCATTATATGTAGAAGTGTGCCACTTTAGCGAGATAAAGGAGCAAAGGTCGGTTGCTAAGGAGTTCTGTGATTAAAGGCCAAGATTCAAGAAGACAAAGCCTTTGTAAGCCCGGTCAAAAGCTGAAAAGTCAACACGGGCAGAAATAGTGCACAAGTCAGTAGAACTTCCGAAGGCTGTATCTTTGGACTCGGACCTCGGAATTGGGAGTATCTTATGTCAAAACGACCGGCTCGGAAAGAGCTTTCCAATGGCCCAAGCCTTGACCCAATCAGAGGAGCAAAAGTGGACGAAAAGTCTGTTGAAGCCAACTGCAGCTGAAGAGGCCTTTTTGGACTGAAAGAATTGGGTTTTGGGCCTGATTCTCTGGCCCAAAACATGGCTCCAAGCCCATGCACGATTTTTGGATCTGAAAGTATAAAAACAAAAGCTTAACTTTTTGTTCAAGGTTAGATAGTTAGGTTAGGAAGCTAATGTTAATGGAGTTTAGGGTTAGAAAAAGATAGATCTAGATCTAGTTTTTACATTCCTTCAATTAGTTAGTTTAGAATCATATTTAGTTTTTAGAATAAAGTATTAGTTCTTCATTTCAATTTAGATTATTGCTTAAATTCTTATTTCGATTTAGTTGTCTTAAATTCATAATTAGTTATTCACAATCTTAGTTCTAAATTAGTTTAATTTCAGTTTAATTTAATTATGTCTTATTGTTATTATTGTTCTTGTGTTGGGAATGGTAGTATAGAAATTTCACATCGAATCATTACTCTCACCATTGTTCCTTTTGGGTTTGATTAGTTGAATTTGTTTAAGTCTTGAGGTTTAAGAGTGGAACGAATCCTGACTCTCTTATATTACTTCATTATTGAGAGTAGGAATATTGATATAAACACGTATTTACGTAAATTGATTATTTGTGTTTACGCATAGATAGTTAGAATACGTAAAAATAACTTTTATCACAAGCTCAGCACTAGTTCTCGCTGTGTTAATTCCGTTCCATCTTCTTTTTCACTATCGCTATCGCTGCCAAATATTGCATTTCTGATAATCTTCTTCTTCTTCGCCATTTCACTATGTGTCTCCTTGGACCTATCGGGCTGTTGTTCGTTACCCCCATAGTGTCGGAAATCAACAATATCATCAAAATAGCTCAAATCTACCAATCTTTCATCAGAACATTCATGAAAAAAGAAACGAAGGTTGTTCTCCACTTCCTTGTCCAATTCAATGTCTGGTAGTGTACTCGCATTTTCTGTTAGACACAAAATAACTCGTGTTAGTTAACAGTTTACTTGTAGTACAATTTTCAATACTTATATTTTGGCTTACCTCGAAATTTGTTCGGCACTTTAAACTCTGTCGGATTCCACTTCCCTTGCAAGCGGCACAAAAATCTATCCCATCCGGTATATACTTTTGGGAACCCTTTAAAAGTTCTGTTTGAATCCTTGAATTCAACTTCAAATTTTATGTACCCTTTCGTCAGTATGGCTTTCGGTCGTATCAACGCGAAGATTTCTTGAGCCCCAAACCTCTGTTAAATTCATTTTGTAAACGGTGCGCTCTCATAAAGATTAACCAGAACGATATTGGCAGTTGTCCCGGTGCAATTTGCCACCACTCCAATAATTGCACAATTTCTTTGCTCAACGGAATTGCACTCCTGCAATTTAATTGTGTGTAAGCCATTACTACTTCATCTTCTTCGACTTTCGTTTCAAATTCGTACACTTCATCCATCTCAAATTTCTCGAGTACTAGTATTTTCTGTATTTCCTTAAGCGACCATCGACGCGGTTTGGTGTAGTCAGCCAGTATCGTCACCTTCTTTCCACCTCACCAAGTCTGCGATCGTCATCGAAGTTTTTCTTCGAAGTATTTTTTAAGCCCGTATAGTATGGTAGTTTCTACCTGAAAAAAAAAGAAAAGAAAAATCGGGTCAAATTGCTCGAAAACCGGGCTCACTAAGTCCACAAGGACGAACCAGGCCAAATCAATGGGACAGGTACGGTGCCCTTCCTTAGAAGGCGTTGCACCGTATCATTTTTGATTGATATCGGTTTGGATACAGCGCCTTCATCATCTTCACTCTTCAGCAGCTCATGAAGAAGTCGCGCACAACACCAAAAAGTATTCCTTTTTGTCGGCGTCTACACATGTTTGAAACAGAGAATTCCTAAGGACAAGATGCAACAGTTCAAGGCCATGCATAAAAAAAAAAAATTGGGGGCTTGGTCGTTACCTTTGATGTTGGCATTAGAAAGGTTCATGTGCGTAATGTAACTAGAAGGAGTTTTCTCCTGTGTTTACCATGCTCGTGATGATGGAGACGACTCACACAATTCTCCAGACGCACCACAAGAACAAGGCTTTCCTACCATGATCGCTTGGACCTTTGGTGGTAACACTGTTGCTATAGCTGAGTATAAGGAGTATAAGTTTAACTTACCGAGAATCCAAGATGAGCTGATCAGTGCTAGTTCGATGGAAGGCGCCACACAGCAGCAGTAATACGGAAGAAGATGAGCTTTGTGCGACGTCAAAATTTTTTCTGCTTACGTCTGTTTTGTTGGATAAGCGTAAAGTGTTTTTATGGATTGGGATGTGTGGCCCCAGCACTTATATAGGTTTACGAGCGGGTTTTCCAGTGCTGGTGGGATTCTTCTCCAACTCCAATTTCATCTCTACTCTCAATTCTTATTTCATCCGAAACATTTGAGTCCAATTAGTATTTAACTTCCTTTTATTACTATTATTACTAACTTGCCCCTACATTTAATTTTAACTATCTAATCCTAATATAAATCTTCCACTGACATGAGTAGTCAAAATCAATTTTATTATTATTACGTAATTATTTCGGTACAGCTTTTGCCATCAATTTCTTTTGCAATTTTTTTCTGTGCTACCCATTTCAATTCTCACCACATTACATCCCATATAAGTTAGTTATATATTGTTTCGTTCACAATAATTCACGTATTTTTCTCAACAATCCATTTTCATATCGTTTATATTCACACGACACTTTGTTATACATTTCGCTTACTATTTTCGTATTCCATTTTTTCCTTGCTTTTTCTTCTCTTCTTTGCCATGTGAACTTTGTTCGCATGACAAAGAGGGGGCGGTGTTTCGACCCCCACCTACGTGGCAAACGTCAATTACTAGGGGTCTCTATTTTATTCATTTAATCGATAGGGCTAAAGCCCAATTTGCAATACCATGGATCAATGTACAGGCCCATTAACTCATGTGTCTAAGGCTGAACCTTAGCCACATGGCTTGCCACTAATGTACATTGATTTATGTCCAGATTCATTTCTTATCAAAGAGATAATTATCAGTTGAAAGTTATAGTCTATCACAATTACTCAAGCTACAAGATTACTTGAGCTACAAGGACTATCTACTCTACCTATATAAATACCAAACTATTTTTCATTCAGAACTACGTTCTTGAGACTTGATCCCATTGATAATTTGGGTACGTAGGCAACGGCAAGGTACAGTCTCATCATTCCCCTGATCACCATCATTTTTCTAAATTACTTTTCTACGTTCTTCGTCTCTTTTATCAACACTTGATGTTTTGATCATATCTGGTCGAAACAACACGTACAGGTCACTTGGTTTGTATCCCTCTACTGTTTTCTTTGTTTAATAATCTGATATTGTAATAATGTATTGTGTTTTAAGTTTTCAGTTCATGTTATACTTTTGTTGTTGTTGTTGTTGTTGTTTCTAAACTTCTAATGAGAAGTCCCTTTCATTCAGTCATAGTACAAACTAGTTAGTGCCCGTGCCGAATTATTGTGTTTGAGTTAAACACAATCAGAATAAATGAAAGCAGGAAAATTACACTTTTAAAATTGGTACCACAAAGTTACAGGAATGCAGGCCAAGCTCCTTACATCTGAAGCAAAGCCTTCTAAGTAAAGTACATAAGAAAAACCTATAGTATGATCTATATAACATGTCTTAATCTATAATCAAATTTAGCCAATGATGAATGTTAAGCAAATCTTAATTTCGCCTGTGTTATACTGTTTTTATGTAAGAGCATCTCTAGGTGGAGGCATCAACTGCATATTTGCCTCCACCATTCGGAATTTCGCCAAAAACCATCTCTAGGTGGAGGCAAATGTGGATGTATCAACTGTCTAGCCGCATTAGTGGAGGCAAATTTGCAGTTTCGGTATGAATATGTACATATCAAGTGACTATGAACATTCATGTACATTAGAAGATGAATATGTGTTTGCTTGTACATAATCATTAGAAGATTAAAAACATGAAGAAGATGAATATGTGTCAAGTCCAACTCAAATTCTTGGCCCAATTATGTGTTTGCTTGTACACGGTCACTTTTTCCCTTGTGAAGTCACGTGCATGGGAGGTGATAGTAAACGGTAACACCAATTTTTCAATTGATTGGACGGAATTTAAACAGGTTACACTAATCGTAAAAAATTGAAAGTTCATTCATTTTTAGAATAAATTCAAAGTAACGTTGCATTATTTATAAAGTACTATAAAGTATATTGTATTTTTAGGTAATTAATCCTATTTTTGTGGCCAGATTTGTTTTCTCACTTTTTTGCAGTAGGGCTTAAAGATGTGTACAAAGCTCTTGCAAGGAAACTTTAGGTTTCATTATTTCTCTTAATATTTGGTGATTTTGTTATTAAATCTTGGGTTTTGTTCCTATTACACATGCTATGTATTCCTGTGATAGCCATATATGCAAGCTTTGGGGATGGCAGTGTTGGTGTTCTTACTGCGATAACCATCATATTAAGGTGTCGTATTGTAATTATTGCCTATGATTCACAGAAATTTTGGAACTGGAAGTTTTCCTCAATAAAGTCACAATTATTGTATTTTGTTGGCAATTCAAACAACTCGAGTGTGTATCCGCTTGTTATTGCTGCTCAACCTACTGAACCTAATCAATTTGCATTGGGGTTGACTGATGGTGCGGTCCGTGTCCTGGAGCCATTAGAATCAGAAGGCAAATGGGGAACTTTGCCCCCATTTGACAATGGTGCTGGTCCCAGCATAGCTGCTGGTCAAGGAAGTTCTGATCAACTAACGAGTGTGCACATGGCTCACCTACACTGTCCCTGCTTTTTAACTACGAATAAATCTGCGTGCCATAGGTGTTTTAGCAATGTAGGTTAGTGTTACACTACGAGGCAAGGGAAGCATCTGTAGGGGTAACATCCATCCAAATTCTTATCATCGTTCATAGTAGCAGCAGCACATAGAAATGGTGGCAAGGTTCTCATACATATTTATCAGCAGTCAGATAAGAGTATCTTCAAGCACGGACTACGTGTCGGAATTTGTGTTCAATTTGATGTCATCACTATGTGGAGTGAATAGAAGATTTTCCTTTGTTCTCCATCTCTCTTCATCTCCTTTCATTACTTCGGTCCATGACAGGGGATTTGTTTATTCAATTTTTCCTTTGTCTTGTTTAGGAGTACTCTTCGTAGAGAATAATAGGAGCAAGTATTTTTTCGATCAGAAATGGGCCAAATAGAGCGAGACATGGTTGCCTGCAAGAGACACATCTTAACGAAACCTATTAGATCATTTTGTGAACTGTATACTTCAAGAATCAAAATAGTGAAAATACATCCATTGCTCTTATAGTCATTGCCAGTTCAGTTTCTCTTCTCTGTAACCTCATGTTCAGAACTCTGCCCAACATTCAACAGAAGAAATGATAAACTTGTTTAGCCGTGCCGTCAAACGCTCCCCAAATTAAGCAGAGGGAACATGCCATTGCAGACAAGGTGAAAAGATTTGTTTGAAAACCAAAGTTAAACGAGAGGAGAGGGAGTACGTGGTATATATAAATGGGACTAGAAACGTTGGGACAGTTACCGTAAAAGAGATGGCTGAAGATAGGATCAGTGCTTTACCTGATCCTCTAATCCATTGCCATCTTCTCTTCCAACTTTCTTTCAGATAGATGGAGATATATCTGGGTATCTAATCTTTATATTAACCTGAAGCATAATAAGGAAGATATCGATTTGTGGCAGGTGTAGAAGATGCTGTTCATGATAAGTTTCCCAGCTTTGTGGATCAAGTTCTAATTCGTCGCGATGGCTCTGATATACATAATTTCTTTCTAGAATACAAGAGTTATATTGTCTGTGGTTTAGAAGAAGAAGTTGATAAGTGGATTGATAAGAAGAGATGTACCCAATCATTGCTCATACCCAATCAATGTTCATACAAAATCAATGTTCATATTCAAAGATTATAAACATTGAATGTTCATACCCAAAGGACCAAGGACTATGAACATCGAATGTTCATACCCAAATGATTATGACCATTGAATGTTCATACCCAAAATCAATGTTCATATTCAAAGACTATAAACATTGAATGTTCATACCCAAGGGCTATGAATATCAAATGTTCATACCCAAAGGACTATGAACATTGAATGTTCATAACTTCATATCCAAGGACTATGAACATCGAATGTTCATACCCAAAAGACTATGAACATTGAATGTTCATACCCAATCAATGTTCATACCCAAAGGACTATGAACATTGAATGTTCATACCCAATCAATGTTCATACCCAAGGACTATGAGTATCGAATGTTCATACCCAAAGGACTATGAACATTGAATGTTCATACCCAATCAATGTTCATACTTAAGACTATGAACATTGAATGTTCATAACTTCATATCCAAGGACTATGAACATCGAATGTTCATACCCAAAAGACTATGAACATTGAATGTTCATACCCAATCAATGTTCATACCCAAGGACTATGAACAATCAATGTTCATATCTACCAATTGAAAAAAATTTAAAAGTAGTCATGAACAATGAAAGACTATGGACATTGAATGTTCATACCCAAGGACTATGAATATCAAATGTTCATACCTAAAGGACTATGAATATTGAATGTTCATAACTTCATATTCAAGGACTATGAACATCGAATGTTCATACCCAAAGGATTATGAACATTGAATGTTCATACCCAATCAATGTTCATACCCAAGGACTATGAATATCGAATGTTCATATCGAAAAGACTATGAACATTGAATGTTCATACCCAATCAATGTTCATACTTAAGGACTATGAACATTGAATGTTCATAACTTCATATCCAAGGACTATGAACATCGAATGTTCATACCCAAAGGACTATGAACATTGAATGTTCATACCCAATCAATGTTTATACCCAAGGACTATGAACAATCAATGTTCATACCTACCAATTGAAAAAAATTTAAAAGTAGTTATGAACAATGATTGTTCATGTTTGATGTATGAATACTTTTGATATATGAACAGTGATTTTACATACTCCCAAATAGGTATGAACAATCCATGTTCATACCTATTGGATCATTGTTCATCATAGCTCCAATAGGTATGAATACTCATTGTTCATAGCTAATGTTTGTAATTGGGGGTATGAACAATAAGTGTTCACACCTGCTTAAAAGTATGAATAATGATTGTTCATACTAAATACACCAGGTCGTTTCGTCTGGCCGGGCCGTTAATTATTTCGCATTAGGGGTATTCTTAACATTTCATCTATCCGATCCGTTTTTTATTTCGCGTCAAGGGTATACTTGACCTTTCATCTACCCGATTCTTGTGAGTTGCGGAAAAAAAAAGTTGTTTTTGAGAGTTGCGTTTTCGGTAGTTTTGTCCTTGAGAATCACTCCATGTATTCTCATTGTATGGGTAAAAATTTACTCTCAAATAGCCTAAATTTGGAGACTTTGGTAATAAAAGACATCTACTTCAGAGCTCAAATCAAGATTTGTGCTCCAAATCTCAAAGTAATACAGATCAAAGGCAGCAGGTGCAGAGGGCATTCTCTGGAAAATTTGTCTACTCTAGTTACTGCGGACATTGACCTTGTGAATGAGGTTGTGGATGAGAAAGAGGATGGACCGCTTCGATTTAGAAATGAAAAGTTTGCTAGGTGCTTAAATGACATTCTCGAAGGACTCACTAATGTAAACTCTTTAACATTAGCATTTGATGCTGTAGGATTTTATCGATATCTCATGCATGATTCCTACGATATATACAATTACGTTATACCACATGCATAAAATAGCTTGTGCCGAAATGAAAGATCGCACCTTGGTCACAACTTTCAATTTGAAGTTCTAAGCTTTGATCTACGGAGAAGATGTTCTTGGCACACTCAAGATCTTCTTCTTCTTAACTTTTTTTGGAGTCAAGTTCCAACCACTTAAGCGGAAGCAACCTTTTTTTTTTTCACGAACCAAGAACCAAGAACCGACAATGGCTAGGGAGGATACCACCTATGGAATCTCCACAAATTATCGGGCTTCTACTTTAGAAAATGTTGGAGGCTGCCATTAAAGGAGAGAGAGTTTTTCTTGTTGTTGGGATGATTAATATGTGAGAGGTGGGGGTCTATTTATAGAGGTTCCCACCTCCTCAATATGGATAGGATAGAGTCCTATATACTCATCTAATATCGATAGGATAGAGTCATATACTCATCTAATATCGATAGGATAGAGTCCTATACTCATCTAATATCGATAGGATAGAGTCATATACTCATCTAATATCAGATAGGATAGAGTCATATACTCATCTAATATCTGATAGGATAGAGTCCTATACTCATCTAATATCAGATAGGATAGAGTCATATACTCATCTAATATCTGATAGGATAGAGTCCTATACTCATCTAATATCTGATAGGATAGAGTCCTATACTCAGTGGTTTATCCTTATCTTGGTGGGCGTCTATCCAACCTTATTTCCAACATCTCCCACTCGCCCACAACGGTGAAGAAGGTTTCTAAGAGAAGCTTTTAAGTAGAATGCTTAGCCATTTGTGTGTCTCACACGGCAAATGGTTCGTGTGACCCTAGCACACGTATCATGATATCTGTGAAGTAGCAAGTCGCAATGAAAAGCACGACACAGTGATCTACCATGAAAGTGATCTTAAAGAAGATGAATCCGAAAACCTAATATCCGGAGAGTGTGTGTATACCCCAAGATCTGTTTGTTTCATCACTTTGACAAATAGCACTCATCCCTATGAGTCCACACCATAAAGTCAAAAACGTATCACATGATTCACAATTATCATCAATTGTCGGCCGTAGTAGAATCCGGTGATTGTGTGATAAACCTTCGGTTCTTTTACCCTTTGCACGCATGAAGTCATTGTCGTCAGAGTTCTACCAACTTCCCAGTATGCATCCAGTCAGCCTTTTAGTAAGAGCTTGTGGGGAGCAAACCAAAGTTACGAGTAGTCCTCTTATTTTCTTGACAAGGTCAAAAGTTCAAGGAGGGTACCATTCGATATGTTTTAAACAAAAAATATATCAATAGAGCTCACATAGCAAGAATTTTAGGGATATTTCTTTTCTTGCTCTCAGGTGGTCAACTATACACATGTTGTGTGAAAACATGTCATGGCAAGAGTATCTAATTTGTTTACTCAACAATAGATATCTGTATGTCCACTCATACCATGCAAGTGTTGTCATCCCTAATGACAATTCCAAGGATACTATGCTCCCACTTGGCAACAACCATTTGTAGGTTTAGACAGAATCTTTCCTATGAAGCCTGTTTCTTCTTATCCAATTATAAGAAGGGGCATGACTCGGCACTAGGTCCACCCTTCCTATAAGGTTTAGTGACTTGTCAAGCTAAACTCCCACTGTTTAAAATGGAAGTGATTGTTCATGTGAGTGAACCAGTCAACCCTACTGACATACATATGAGATGATAAATAGTATAATGAGAATGCAATCGATCTGGAAAGAATGCACTTTTATTCATTAAACCATCAAAGTGTTCTTAACATAATCACATCCTCTTTAACCCAAGCATTTTTACATGTGCAAGGAAGAGTTCCTTTGGAATAGGTTTGGTCAGTGGATCCGCAACCATCTGATCAGTGGATATATGTTGTAGAACCACTTTCTTCTTCAGTATCATTTGTCGTACGTAGTGGTATTTTAACTCTATATGCTTGGTTCTTCCATGGTACTTTGGATCTTTAACATATGCAAGAGCAGCCATGCTGTCAGTCCAGATGTGAACTGGTTCAGCAGCTCTTGAGAACACTGACAAGTGTTTGATGAATCGTCTGAGCCACATAGCCTCCTGTGTGGCAGAGCAACATGCAATATACTCAGCTTCCATAGTTGAAAGTGCTATGGAAGTTTGCTTCTTGCTGCTCCAGGATATAGCACCTCCATTCATTATGTAGGTATATCCTGAAGTTAACTTCCTCTCATCAAGGTCTCCGGCCCAGTCGGCATCGGAGTACCCAATCGACTTTTAAGATCTTTCCCTTGGTAGACAAGTGAGTAGTCCACGGTGCCTTTTAGATACCTCATTATCTTCTTGACAACCTTCGATTAATGCGACCCTAGGATTTGTTTGGAACCTTGATACTAACCCAACTGTGATAGCAGATGTCCGGCCTTGTACACAACATTGCATACATAAAGGCTTCCGGATTGCGCTTGAGTGCGGTACATTTTTCATAGCCCGAGTTTCAAGTAGGATTCTTGGGAGACATTTTAGAACTCAAAGACTCTCCTAGACTTACTGGGAGATCCACTTGCTTACAATCAGTCATGTTGAATCTTTCCAAAACCTTCTTGATATATGTCTCCTGAGACAAAGATAACAAGCGTTTGGGCGATCCACGAAGTTATTTTAACTCCTAAGACATAACTAGCTTCACCCATGTCCTTCATTTTGAAGTTTAATGACAACCACTCCTTAGTGGAATTTATCAATGCCTTATTGTTACCTGCTAACAAAATGTCATCCACATATAGAGATAGAATCACAAAACCATTTTTAGATGTCTTGACATATAATGCAATGGTCCTCATTTACCATTTCGAATTTGTCTTGAAGCATTGCTTCATGGAATCTCAGATTCCACAATGTCTAGAGGCCTATTTTAAACCATATATGGATGCGTTAGGTTTACACACTTTGTGTTCGACCCTTGATTGAAAAACCAGTGGGTTGATCCATATAGATTTCCTCTTGTAATTCTCCATTGAGAAAAGCAGTTTTGACATCCATCTGGTAAAGCTCTAAATCTAAATGGGCAACCATTGACAAGAGGAGACGTATGGAGGCAAATCTCACTACTTGGTGAGAAGGTGTCCTCATAGTCTATTCCTTCTTTTTGGGTGTAACCTTTTGCAACAAGCCTAGCTTTGAATTTGTCTATGTTCCCTTCCGCATTTTTCTTGATCTTGAGAACCCACTTGTTCCCAATAGATCTCCTGTTTGGAGGTAGATCAACTAAGTCCCATACTTTGTTTTTCTTCATCGACTCAATTCTTTCCTTCATAGCTTCCATCCACTTACTTGTATTGGACCCATAAATAGCCTCCTTGAACGTTTTAGGTTCATCAGATATTTCTCGCAAGTGCATTGGTCATATTTATCTCCCTTCAATCTCAAACCGACGTTTGGGGATATGGCCTCTAACACTCTTACGAGGTTGGGATTGATCAATCATTTGACCAATGCCATTGTTACTAGAATCAGGGTTGATGAAAGTTTCATCTTCGCCTTGTTCATCAGCAGTTATAAGGTTATCAACCGTAAAGTTGTATATCCTTATCAACCTCACCCCTCATTGGGTATTGATCCTCTAAGAATCGGCGTTACGTGCTTCTATTTACGTGACATGCCCTTGAGTATCCTCCCCTAGGAAGACATACCCCTTAGAAGTCTCATCGTATCTTATAAAGATACACTTCTTTCGAGGAGCACTCAACTTTCCAAATTCTCGATTTTGAGAAGTGACAAAGGCAAAGACACCCCATGGTCTAAGGTAGTTCAAAACGGGTTGTCTACCGGTCCATAGTTCATAGGGTGTTTTGTCAACAGCTTTTTGAAGGAACTAGGTTAAGTATGTGCGCCGCCGTTAACAATGCATCACCCCAAAATGAGATAGGCAAGTTAGCTTCGAGCCATCATAGATCTAACCATGTCCAGTGAGGGTTCTATTCCTTTTCGAGAGACACCATTCTGGCGGGGGGTATAAGGAATAGTTAGTCTGTCTAGCTATACCCTTATTTTCACGAGTTCCTTAAACTCATCAAAAAGATATTCACGTCGCGGTGGGTTCTTAAGGCCTTTATTGTCCTATCAAGTTGATTCTCAACTAGGTTCTTGTACTTTTAAAACAGTCCAAGGCGCCTCGATTTGTGAGACATCAAATACACGGTCCCATGCGTGTATAGTCATCTGTGAAGGTAATGAAATACAAGCCCCCCCATCTTTGTTACATTCATTGGTCCACAGATGTCTGAGTGAATAAGTTGTAAAGGATAAGTTGCCCTTTGGGCTTTCCCAAAAGGTTTCTTGGTGGCTTTTCTAGCAAGACAACTTTCACAGGTTTCTATTTTAACAGAGGTTAAGTTACCTAACAACCCTCCCCTTGCTAAGCGGTCTATCCTACTGTGTCCAATATGTCCTAGTCTAGCATGCCACAATTGGCAACCAACCATTTTAGACATAAAAACTTCAGTTTGTGCTAAGTGTAATGTCATAAAAGAATTCATTAAATAAGCATGACCTATCAAACTGTTATTTAAAGATATCTCAAGCGAGTTCTGGGAAAAATTAAACACATAGGATTCTTGAAGTAATTTCAAAACTGATAAAAGATTTCTCCTAATTGAGGGTACAAAGAGTACTTCTTCAATAAGGATGGATCTCCCACTCATAAAATCCAACCTATAGGTGCCCGTGCCCCAAAACATCGCTACACTTTGGTTTCCCATGTGGACTCTCCGAGTTCCTTGTGGAAGTTCAGGAAATCTTCAAACAGGGACCTATCCCGGCTTATGTGGTGCATCATTGCTGAATCTACAATCCAATATGGTGATGAATCGAAAGATGACATGGACGATACTTATCACATTGACAAGATCTTAAAGTAAAACTCACCTCAGGAGAAGGACATGCCCTAGCATAGTGTCCCATCTGATGACAACGGAAGCATTCAACACTAGTCATGTCTATCGACTTCCTAGGTTTCTTTTGTTGTGGGTTAGGCTTGGCCTTTTCCTTGCCTTTCCCTTTTCCACTTTTCTTGTTCCAAGGAGCCTTCCTCTTTTTGGAGTTGACAACATTTGCTTCAGTTTGAACAACAAGCTTTTCATTGAGAAGCCTTTGTTCCTCAAGCTCACATTTCCTTTGCACCTGTGCAAAGTTTGTGATACTGTCGTCATGCGTCAAGATAAGACGAAATTGTTCCCAAGTTTTAGGTAAAGACCTAATGACAGCTTGAATTTGTTGTTCATTTGACAGGACCTGTCCTGCTTGGGCTAACTCAGCAACCATGTTTCTCATCACCGTGCAATGTTGTGTCATAGAGGTATGGGGCAGCTTGATAAATTTGTCAAAACTCATTTGTAGCCTCCTCAGCTGTGCAGTAGTCGTACCCCCAAGGTCCGCCTTTACTGCTTCCCATAGCTCTTTAGCCGATCCAAGGCCATCATACCGCATCATGAAGTCATTCCTCATGGTGCCAAGTATGGCAATTCGGGCAACATTATCTTTGCTTGTATACTCATTGTACTTTTTAAAAACAAAGATAAAGTATAAGCGACTTGTGTTAATCCTTCGGTGGTAGGTTACGCTCTTGTCTCGGTTATTACATCAATGACCTTCCTATCTGCGGAATTAGCCTAACTTTCCTAGACCAAAGTTCGTAATTCTTTTCGTTTAACAAGTCCTTTTCAGGTAGCATCGTAAACGGGGATTTTCCATTGGGTGCCATTCTATCAAGTTTGAATTCCAAAAATAAGATACTACGAATAAGAATCATCTCTTAAATTAAATCTAAGTAATCCACATTTTCACATATGAGATGATCATGATAATCTACTAGCATGATTCTAGCCATTAAATAAAATCAATGCATTTGACTATCAATAACATAGAATATGCAAAAAAATCTACTACTTAAATTTCCATTTCATAAAATTGTTTCTACAAAAAAGAGTTTCCTATCTTTCAAAAAACAATGTAGAACTAAACAGAGCTAGTCAACCATGAACATAGAAGCGTCCTGGGTGCCCAGGGGAGTCATCCTCATCCTCCACAAGTCACTATCGACCATTTGAAAATTACTAGCCACTTCCTTTGTTTCCCCGTGAGGTGGGAAAATAAACCCTGATGACACATCATATGGATTTGGTTCCTTAGCA
Source organism: Coptis chinensis (assembly GCF_015680905.1). Lineage (NCBI taxonomy): Eukaryota > Viridiplantae > Streptophyta > Magnoliopsida > Ranunculales > Ranunculaceae > Coptis > Coptis chinensis. Next base: position 45,747,325 of record NC_141457.1, read on the forward strand.
TCGTCCCATAATCGATGTAGGAGAGATTTAAGTGGTCGAGCCTCATTCCTATCCTGAATAGGACTGGGGCTCTTTGGTGTATATTCTGGTAATGGTGGCTCTGTCTCTATCTTATCAGATTTCAAGACAGTACTCTTGAAAGTTCTCCTATATTGCTTAGCAGTCATGCGTTTCTTGGAAGCCCGTCTCCCAAGATCTGGTTCAGTTTTCCTACAAGTTTCGGGTCTATGTGACTTAGGCATTGTGCCTTAGTTTTCATATGACCGTTGATAGAAAACAAACAATTTTATATACATGCAATAGTAAAAATCCAGATTCAAATAATTACTGCATGGTAAAAATAAACATCCTAATGTCAATTTTTAATTGTGGAAAAATACATGTGGAAAAAAAATCCTAAAATTTATAGAGAAATAATCTCATAAATAAATTTCCATGTAAAAATTTCTAAGAAAATTTCCTAGAAAAAAAATTTCCACTAATTATTTCCCATAAATAATTTATTTTGCAAAAAAAATAAGCAATCTCTAATTAATTTTAAACAACCTAATTATTTAAAAATTAATTAAAATATTTTGAAAAAACCGCAGTTTTTCAAAAATTGTAGATCACAAGATCAAAACCGCAAACAAAAGCATGCAAACCATGGAAAACTGGCTCCGATACCAATGTAGGATTTTATCGATATCTCATGCATGATTCTTACGATATATACAATTACGTTATACCACATGCATAAAATAGCGCTTGTGAAAAATGTAAGATCGTACCTTGGTCACGACTTTCAATTTGAAGTTCCAAGCTTTGATCTACAGGAGAAGATGTTCTTGGCACACTCAAGATCTTCTTCTTCTTAACTTTCTTTGGAGTCAAGTTCCAACCACTTAGCGGGAAGCAACTTTTTTTTTTCACGAACCAAGAACCAAGAACTGACAATGGCTAGGGAGGATACCACCTATGGAATCTCCACAAATTACTGACTTCTACTTTAGAAAATGTTGGAGGCTGCCATTAAAGGAGAGAGAGTTTTTCTTGTTGTTCGGATGATTAATATGTGAGAGGTGGGGGGTCTATTTATAGAGGTTCCCACCTCCTCAATATTGGATAGGATAGAGTCCTATACTCATCTAATATCAGATAGGATAGAGTCATATACTTATCTAATATCAGATAGGATAGAGTCATATACTCATCTAATATCTGATAGGATAGAGTCCTATACTCATCTAATATCTGATAGGATAGAGTCCTATACTCAGTGGTTTATCCTTATCTTGGTGGGCGTCTATCCAACCTTATTTCCAATAGATGCTTTTGAGGTATGATCTTATTCCCTTCTTTTTACTAAGATATAAATCACTGATCCGTAAATTTAAATAAGTAAAAAAAATCTAGTTTTCTAGCAGCAATTACACCAGGAAACGTAACTTTAGATTTTATGAAATCACATAATATTTGGTTTGTCCTTTACTTAGATTATGACTGCTATAGCTTTCATAGGGGTGCTTGGATGCACGCCCTAAGCTGGGGGCCATACCCTTCTAGGTGTATGTAATGGTAATCTACATTAAGGGTAAAATGGTAGTGTTCTGTCATCTGTGTATCTGATAGAGTTAGTTACTGTGAAACTTGGGATTTTACGTGTGCTGGTTCTATTCCACTAAGAATAAGGATACAACATAGACAAATTATACCTCTCTTAGCTAATGCGGTATGCAGGTGTAGGCTTATACCTACATTGAAATCATTTCTATCTTGCTCAGTTTTGTTTAGTTTGCCATATCAAACTTTTTGTTTATATCATTTGTATTTGTAGGAACCGTTATGGTTTCATCGAATGGTTTACAAATCGTGAAAATCCATGCGCAGCGGAATAAGGGTGTTCACGGTTTGGTTAGGAATCATACCTTTGAACAGCTGTGATATCTCTGAGAATCCAAACTCTACGAATTAGCAACCTTTTGATCTTTTGTTGTATTCATACATTTGGAATGGACGTTGTGTAGACAACGATCTACTAGCCCCTTCTTTCTCTCTTGGCCGAATTTTGGGACTAATTGTGCTTGAATAATAACTCAGTATATGGCCAGGAAAGAAGGGTTTCTTTATATAGGGTACAACAGGGACTATGAGGAGAAATTAGGGTTAGGTCTCCTGACGGGCTTGGGCTTCCCATGTTTGCCCAGAACACATGACCCAAGTCCGTCAACAAATATTTTATTCTACTAAAGGCCATTGTTGTACTACCGCCCTAATCCCAAAATACGTGTATTACGTTTATGGGTTCCATATTATATGCTTGTTGATCTCTCCGTGTTAAGATATTGAAAGCTCGTTGATTAAGTCAAGTTACTGACAACTAAATTAATCAACTTCTTTTGTCCTTGAGTAGTACCACTCAACCTCATTGTCATGTCAGATTAAATCCACCTACAGGGTTTACATGACAATCCTTATGAGCTCCTCAAGGGGACATCATTAACCCGACTTCTTGCGGGTCACATATTCCTTCTATAATCTACATCACACTTTACATACAATGTCATTACCCAATCCATCGAGTTTGTTGATTCACAAATGAATCTCACTCATTGATGATTTAAAGCAATGTACAATGCACATAAGTGCCCGTTATTATATCTGGATTAAGAGGACAAACATCCATAATAACAGAGGTGTTTGTTCTCTTATATAGTCAGTATAAAGAGAAATAACCTCACCGGTCCTGTTCAATACACACAAAGTGTACTAGTATAATCATGTAGTCAAGATAGACTAATACCAGATTATACTACAACCATACCAATGGTTTGCCCAAATTCATCTAGGTTGTGAACGTTTACTTATACTTTATAAAGTACTGATGATATGATCTTCTGTTTGTCACCACATTGCATATCATCTACAACATAAAGTATTAGACACATGCATATAACTAATAACATATATAATATGCATAATATTTGCATATATGATTCTCATTCAAAAAATAAAGAATTAGAGTTAATACAAAATGAATGTTTTTAATATATAACTCTATCAGCAACACCCCTTTTCAAAAAAAGAAAAAAAAAAAAGAATTCTAGAAAATTTATATAGACAAGAGGGGTGCAGCCAGAATCTGTGCAGTCATACCATCACAGTATCACTGCTCCTCAAATAAAGTAGTTGATGACGGATAATAATGGTTGAAATAAATGATCCTTGCAAGATGGCAAAACAATCTTAATTCGTTCTGTTTTTTGTTTTCTCAAGTAGAAGAATATAATTTAGTTTCTCATTTTTCTTCTTTTTGCATTGTCACAGGCTCTATCAGATCTACCACATCCCTTCAAAGTGGTGCTCGATCATTGAATTTTATAATCTAAGATATCTGAAGCTGAGGTACAGCTGTACAGGAAATGCAAAAGTTCTGCTACTATTCACTATTCGCACAATGGTGGAATTGTTAGAGAACATTCCTCATCTAGGAACTCTTGTGTTGGAAGATAGTGAGGTATCTAACTATTTCCCACTAATGTAAAGTGGCAGTTATAGTAATAAGATGCACTCATGTGTACCATATAAAATAGGTGAGGAGTCATCTAGTTGCAGCGAAAAAAGCGGTCCCTCCACAACTCCATCAATGTCATCTCGCACCAGCAACGAAAATAAAAGTTTTGATACATCTAAATTAATCTCCTCTCTATGAAGATCAAACTAACTCAAATCAACTAATATTTTTGTATCTCAGACGAAATTAAACCAAAAATTGAAGTAAAACTAGATTTTTCAATTGTTCTTGAGTTAGATGGGATCATGGAACTGTTAGAATTACATGCTAATTCTAAAGTGGGTATTTGAAACTAATAAGATAATGTGAAAATCATATGGTTATTTAGTTATGTACAGTATTTGTGAAGATGACATAAGGTGCTTTGCACTACTCTCACAGTCTCACCAAGCAGGTGAAGTGAAATGTCATTGCAAACAGAGCATAGAATACCACTCATGTGTTAATTTTCTAATAGCTTCTTTTTTTATTAGGGACATATGGATGCCGAACTAATAAGGTAAGTGTATATTTCTGGAGATCCTTTTCCTTTTATTGATACTTGATTGGGTACTTTCTTTCTTGAAGGTGGCTGATCGATAGTCGAAAGAATATAAAGTCTGGAACTGCTTAACTGATAGCAACCTACTGTGGTTATTATCTTGAGGTGTGAACAATGAAGCGTTTTCTTTTTTCAAGAAAAGAGATAAAGCATTTTCTTATTAAACTACTTACCTAATGGAAACGAATCCTCAATATTGTAGTACATACATATATTTTTATAGTTTTTTCCCACATTGGTATAGTGGATATTTTGGTACTTGTAGACACCCCCACTTTTGCCCTTGGGAATATTCATTCACAATTTTTGCCTTTTCTTTAGGTTAGTTGATTTCATCTTATTTAAATTGGCGTGGCCAATGTGAAATTTCAGAATTAATTTGTTGGATTTATTTTCCTTTTTATTCAATTCAAGTGTTATTTGAAACTTTGATGATATAATAGAATGCGACTGTGGAAGGCATAATTAACTACCTAAGTATAGTAGAATGAACATATGAAAAAAGTTTGAACAAATGAGTGTATACATACCAAAAAAATTGAATATGGTAGAAATTATATTGGACAATGCATGAATTGATTTATGACTATTGTCAATCGTGTTTATTCAATGTGTTTTGGACTGGTGGATTGAAACTTTATTCGAAATACCTATAGGTGGTTTGAGCTATTTTAGGTAGGTATTTGTAATAGGTTATTATTAGAGGGTCATCCTTTTTGAACGAGATTTACTATTTCTTCAGTTGATTGTAGTTTGGATAATCAATACGACATTACCAATGTAATCTCTAAGACTCTAACTCATATATACCATAACCAACAATTTAAAGATTCTCCTCGAGACACCATCTAAGTTTAGCTTAAACTTAGGTTGGGTTGGTGGCAACCAGTTGCACTTTTTTGAGCCTAGGTGGTACTAGCTCTTCAAATATTACTCAAGTTATGACACATAACTTGGTGTTTAAGCAAGTTGTAGGAATGCCCCTTAACTACAAAAAATTCAGTTTAAGATTTAGTTTGAATAACTGAATCCCTGGGTGCCATAGCCCCCCCTTTTAATGAAAGACAACTTCTCATAGTTGTCCAATGAATAGATGTAACCCCCAATTGTGAAAAGGATTAGGATTTATTGTAGGAATTGTTGAAAGTATATTTGGCAGTTAAGTGCTGGCGTGCTATGAACATTACACAAAGGCGGATCCAGGATTCTCTGCTCGCCGGGGGTGGGGGGGGGGAGGGGCTGTAAGTTGGTGGGGTGGGTGGGATATAGTATATGACAAACACTACAAAATTTTGATGCGGTGGAGTTTTCGGAAGAAATCTACAAGGTATCGAGTGCTAAGTAACACTGACCTCAGAAATTCCATTTTCTGGAAATAAGGAGAACCTGGAATCAACTAGTAATGAGTTCCATGCACAAAATGAGCGCAGTGTTCCTGAAAAAATCTCTGTATCGCAATGGACTGAAGAAATGCCTCCCTTGTCAACTACATTGAATTCAAAATTTTCTATCCTGTTGATTGCTAAAGAAAGTGTTGCCAAGACTGACCCCTTTGGTTTCCACGCAGATTGGTGAAAAAAATGGTACGTTAGTGACAAAAGAGAATACAAGTGAGAGATTAGTCGCAACCTGGATGAATCTTCTACCATCGTCGCCCAAGCTGCCATTAGAGCGTACTTGGTACTTTCTTTTCCCTGTACTTTTTTTATTTCCATGATATGATTCTAACTTAAATAGATTTGAATGGAGGAAACATGATTTCTTCAGTCGACTCCATACTTGTGGAATATTTGATTGGTTATTTAGTATTTGTGGATCTGATATTTGCTATTTCTTCTTTACATTGACTTTAATTAATAGGCTCAGAGAGCACTCTTGAAATTTAAGAATATAGTTAAGTTGCAAGCTGCTTTCTATGGGCATTTGGAAAGAAGGCAGGCTGTAGGAGGCTAGGAGCATTGCGCTGTGTTCAGGCCATTGTCAAGAGACAGGTCCTTCCGTGCCCGCTGTGCTTGTGTTTCATTGCAATGGTCAACAACCGAGGAGAAGATTGTTGTTGCATTGGTAATTATCTTTTTAAAATGTACTTGACTAATATTTCTCTTTTAAGATGTTATTATTTTCTTTGCTACGCGAAACAAATAGAATTAGATAGTGGGTACTTACTTGGTTGAATGATAATTACACTAAATTGCTCAAGCAAAAGATGTCAAATGAAAAGTATATTTTTCAATATCAGCATGAGGTCATCCAACCAAGGATCCTTTTTGCTGTTTTGCCAACCCATTAGAGGTGTTGACGGAACCAGAAATCCATGGTTAGGTGTATATACAATATAAAATATAGGCTTCCTAATTTCTATCTCTTTCTGATCTATCCCAATATATACATGATAAAAGTGAGGTGCTTTTCTTGTTGAGTCCCTTTAGATGGTTGCTTTTCTTGTATTTTGTGACTTCTTCCCTTTAGAAGTTGTGACTTCTTCCATTTAGAAGTCTTCTAAATGGGATTAGTATATGTTGGGGGCTTGTGAATATGTTGATGCTTTGATTACTTTTATTTCTTTCTTAGTAACCCCAAACCTGGATAGTGAAAAAGAGCACTGATTGACTTGGTGCATCTTAGTCTCAAAGCCTGACATTACTTCATGGAATCTTCAGACTGTGTTTACAGAGTCAGAGTATTGTGTGCAGTACACTACTTTGGCATTATAATCTTACATTAAAGGTGCAATGGAATGGTCTAAAAATTGTAGTCCGCTGAATGTCATAGCTCTTTAGCCTATCAATTCTTTTATGGTAATGTGAGCTATGTAGGTTTAACATTACAGCCATTGTGATTTATTATTCTTATTAGTTATCATTATTGTTACTATTATTATTATGTGACTATTGGTATTTTTACATTCTTTGATTTTAAGACGACCCATATTTTAACCTACAAATTGCACCATATTACCAGTATAGTTTCTTCAAAATATTCACATTGGAGTAGTGAGTTATACTGAAACTAGTAGGTTTTCTAGGTAGTGTTGTGGTTTGAGTAGTTAGTTATACTAAAACTAGTTTCAAAAGCATAAACATATAGATGGGGTGAATTGCGTCGTAGATCAGTGGGGTTCATATTTTTGTAGTATAATGCAAACTCAATTTCATCTTGTTTGAATTTCTTATACTTCAATTTATTTGTAGGTGCCGACTAGCAAAGTCGGTAAAACTTTTGGGTGATGATACGAGGTCTGGGCTCGAACCCTGCCAGCATCAAAGAGTTGCTGATCTCATTTAAAACAGACTTGGCAAAAAAAAAAAAAATTGCTTCTATTTTATTTTAAAATTAAACTGTTTGTTTTCTTTATTTTCCATTCAGTTCATGTGTAATCTCTATTAGTATAGTATACCATAATTAATATGGACCTTTAAATTAGACCAATTTTTTTTCTACCATGAAATGCCCTTAATAAAAAATTAAAATCAATTATTCAATGCCTTTAAGAAGGACTACTTCGTCATTTCAAAATTTACTATCATTTATACTCTTAAGATTACATAGTACTTTAAGGACGTATATGTAAATTCAAATCAGAAATCAACTACACGCCACTATTCAATTGTTCGCGACTTAGCCTTACATTAACTGCCAAATTATTACCATTTATACCGAATTTAAATGAAAAGAAACCAATCGTCTCTCTATTCATCTTCTCTCTTCTTATGCGCCCATTTCTCTCTCTCTCTCTTAAAAGCTAAAAGTCAAAAAAACAAAAAAAACATATCACAGACGTCTTTCTCTTTTCTCTCTTTTATGAGTTTTATCTCTCTCAAATCTCCCCTCATTCAGTTATCAAAAAAGAAATCTGCCCTCATTCTCTCTCTTAAAAAAGATCAAAGCCAAAAAAAAAAAAAAAAACCGAAGATCCCCTCTCTACTCCATTGCTAATCCCGGCTGTAAAAAACATGGGAGAACTTGGTCTCTCTCTTCAAATTGAGTTATCTCATTACAACAAATTCAAGCCATTCAATCTTTTTGATTTAGTTAATTGTTCAATTTGTTTTATCTATTTCACCAAAAGATCATAGACCATAGCAAGTAATTTGGTTGACACAAACTCTCCCATTCTAGAGAATCGTTGGAGAAATCAATCAAGTCTTTCTCAACAGATGGATGGGTAGCACCAAAACTCTCAAAGAGAGCCAACAAATTCATGCTTTATAAGCTAGATGTGGGGTGTTGATTGGATTTGCAATGGGTGGTATGAAGGTTAGTTTTGAGTTATTTGTCATTTGAAATGCCAATTGTAATGCTGAAATGGGCAGGCTCCCAATGGCCTTTGTTGTATGAGTTTTCGTTTGAAAGAACCAAGCCTTTGCTTGACAAGCTGTACTTTCATGGTGACAAAGCTTATGCACATAGTTTACGTAATCTAAATCGAAGCATAATCCGATATTCCTAACACAAGCCCCTTGATAGCTTACTGAAAATGTTAAATGGGGTTGTACCAAATTGGGGTTTTGTGGAACTAAATTCTTTTTGGTTTCTTTTCAAATAATCAAAGGCTAATTGCATGTAAACTTATGCTTCAATTTTAATTCGTCGGTTTTTTTTGTATTTCTTTTACTGTTGTGTTGTTTAATTCACCTACACACTGGTAGTCAATCCAGCGGTAATAAGCGTGTCAGTGTGTGTATATCAATTAGCATTGATTGGAATTTAGTGTGGTGTTGAAGATATATTGGCGGTTGCAAAATCACAATATGCGAACCCATTGTTTAAGAATTTTGTTTGGGAATTTTGTTGAATGTGACTTGGGAGAGTGCTTTTAAAAGTTACCATACTTTGTCGACGACACTGGCGAGTGAGTTAGTAATTGGGGGATAAAACTCATAAAAGATGAGAGCAATTCTGGGAATAACGTAAACCGATAGCTGTCGACCACTCTGTAACTTTCTCCCTGACAACATAGAAGTTTTTGAATTCTTTTCCAATTTCCTTTCTTAATTGCACTTTTTTTATTGATCTTGCAACAGATAAACACTTGCAACGGTTTCTACTGTGATTGGTTCTCTCCTAACAAGGCATATAAGCCCAAGGTGTGGACCGAAAAATGGACTGGCTGGTAAGTGTCCTATATCTACTGCAATGAAAGCTACTGATTGTTCTGTCTACAATATCTTTTTTAAGATATGTTTATAGAGTTATAATCCCTTAGAGGCAAGTCCAATCTAATTGTCATTTCCCATCTGTTTGGGTCCCGTGTTTCTGAGATTTGAGGTCCTCGTTCCTCACCGACCGGTGAAGGCGTAGCATTTTCAGTTGCTAGGTTTATCTGAAAGGTGGATCATACATGAATTACTACATGGTAAGCGTATCTTTGTTTAATTAATTGAAAGCTATGTATCCAACTCATGTTTTCTTGGACTGTTGATAACTGGTCCTGTCTTCATATAGTGATTTCAGTTACTCATGATATACATTGATTCATATATGACTTCTTTATGTTTAGATTTTCTAATATCACTTTTCGCCCTTAATATTTCCATGATCATTGGAATTGCTACAAAACTTTTTTAACTCCGCCAATGCAAACTTCTGGTTTTATGCTGCTGGTCCCAAGTCTAGATAAAGGAGGAGGGAAAAGAGTTACACTATGCAGCTGTGTACTCTAGAATTTTACTGCCCCTGCCCCACCACAGCTCCAAATTGTCAAGACTCAAGCCATCAATTCATACAATGTGGTTTCGAACAAATAGGTCTGATTTGGGAGTGCTATCATTACTGGGATTCATGAGTTGGAAAATTGTAGATTCCGTGGGATTCAATGAATGTGTCACTGCTGCTGTCACTACCAGTCGAAGGTAACAAAGGTAATAAAGTGCTTTAGAATACCTAGATGTTGATATCACGTGTAGGAAGTAGTACTAGCAATGACATAATTTTATAACGCGAATGACACAATTTGTTTGGTTTGCAGAATCATAATTTTGTAATAAATGACAAAAAGAAGCATGACATGGTAGTGGGCGGTACGATTCTACTATTGGATAATCAATTGATATAGATGTTGTTTATCATACTTAATGGCTTATTAAGAGTTGTATGCCCTTTTTGGTTTCAGTTGAACTCTAAGAGTTCATTATTGGAAATAGGGCCATGCTTATACCACTCCTTTGTTGTTGACATTAATCATCCTCAATAGCATCTATGCAGTTAAAGATATATCTCATTGTCTTCCCCATGTGAAAAATCCAACGGCGGCCTTAAACTGCCTATTTGCTCAAACGGTTGCCTTTGGACTGCTCAAATGTCAAAGGATAGGAGTTGAATGTCCTTGACACCCTCACGACAAGCCTAGCCTATCTGCTTTCTTTATAGGATTGTGTTTCCCTTTACTTGAACTTCTGCGAGTAAGCTGAATATACATCTTTATGGAGTTCAAATTATACACCAAGTAAATTCTATCAACACTATAATAGGGATGGAATTGCAGAGGTATCATTGTAATTGATCAAATCTAAACCCTGCCTGGGGGAATGGTCTAATTGGTAGAGCAGGAAATTGTTGTTTGTGACTTGACTTGGAATTTTAACTCAAGCTATATTTTGCATTTTGCAGGTATTGCTATCATTGGAAAGGATCGAACAAGATGAGGAGCTCACATATGAGGTTGTTTGTCTTTGTGCTTTTCTCCTCTTCTTGAGATCTTTCTCTGAGCTTCTTTTACCTAATGCAGCAATTATTGGTTTTGGAGACAAATTTGTTCTTGAGTGGTCTTGGTTTTCGTGATCAGCATCGGGATATGAGACTTGACATTGACAACATGTCGTATGAGGTTTGTTATTTTTCTTAATAGCTGTGGATTTTTGCAGATCATATTCCCTTACTTTTTTCTTTTTTCTTTCCCTTTCATTTTTCATTAGTTCTCTTTTTCCAATAATATTTCGTGGAGCTTTCTACGAAGGAATTTTTTAATTGTAGTGTCAAATCCTGCTTCCTTAAATGAGGTATTATGCGTCCTGTTTATGATCTAAATTCTATGTATAAAATATTTAATCTAAGATTTCAGAGTAGTGCTTTCCTTATATATGCTTATTGCTATAACAGGAATTGTTAGCACTAGGTGAGAAGATGGGCTTGTCAAGACGGGCCTTACGGAAGCAAAATTCTCAAACTGCCACGAAAAGGAGCTTCTATATGCCTGCGCCTCCAAACTTCGGGATTAGGACGGGAGGTGATGATGCCAAATGCAGTGTTTGTCGCACGGTACTTCTTAACGAAACCGAATAACAAGTTCAAACCTCAATCATCATAAAGTGGATTTTGGTAGTGTTTGTATGGGATTCTCGGGAGTTCTTTGAGGTGCTTATTAGTGTAGGTAGTAACTGAATTCCAATAGTATACCAAGATTGCATTTGACCGAATAAAGGAACTGTTTGATTCCATCTGTAATGGAATCAAGATTGTGTTGAAATTTCAATCCTTGAAATTTATTAATGTTGGTTTTTGCAGGAAGAGTATCTTTGAGGGAGATGAGATGGGCAACTTAGCGGTGCGATCATCATTATCATTTGGTGCAGATCAATCGATTGGTCGCTGGCTGAAGAAGCGGTGCCCAATCTGCAAGGCTCAAGCTGCAGATTTATAGATGCATATTGGACCAAAGACTGTCACATCTTTGATCTTGTGTAGTATGAGGTCTCCCATCTCTTTCTTTTTGTACATATTTTTCTATTTTATTTTTGTGAAATAAGCAAAACAGCTTGGAAAACCGTTTCTGTATATATGGTGATCCTGGCTTAGCAATGGAAAAATTCCATTTTATCATTAACAAAATCAATGAAAATTTTCATAAACTATTGTCTTCCGCATATTTGTTGCTCAATAGAATTTATAGTTTCTCAAACTAAATATAACTCTTCCCAAAACAGAGCCATTAAGAAGCTAACTTTGTTGTGAATTTGCCCATCAAATTGCCTGCTTAATCGAGAAGACCTCTTTCAGTTCTAAACAGATTCTTAAAGAAGCAGGGCTTCGTCAAATTTAAGCATTTCTTGTAGACGATAGTGCAGTACTCCAGGCATTAACAAACCAAACATAACCAGTAAGGAGATTATGTTACAAAAAGTCTGAATAATGAAATACAAAAATCGTAATAGAATAATATTATGATTTCTATCGTATATGACACTATGGTTTTTACTCGGACGAGAAGCTTTATGTTTCTTACAATTTGAATAAATGGTGTTAGTTAACTTGCAAAATTCAGGTATATAATATTGAAGAGCAAGACGCTTACCTATATCCTTCTTTAAATGTTAAGTTCATTCCCTCAACAAGAAAATTTAGCAACCATAAACATAATTATGAACAGTACATCAATTCCCGAGTTGGTTACCAAATAAGAAAAGTGTTAAGCAAATTATGTTTACACTCTTCCTTAAGTTTTGTTTGACATCGCGTGCATAGCACGTGCATCTTGCTAGTTTGGATAATGACGATACATTAGCACATTGGTTTAGCTAATAGAGATTCCAAAGTATTACTCCTAAGGTCCAATTTTACTCACTATAGCAATTGCCGCCATGATTTATTTGTCCTTTCTTCTTCATTGTATGTTACTATGTTATATACCAAGATTAATGAGAAATTGATTATATCACTGAAAACTAGTATTGGTACATATCCGGACAGCTTTGATACGAATCGCCTTCTAGGAACTTTACACAGCACAGCTCTAACCTTTTTGAGCATGTAAATATTTATAGAAGACATGTCTTCTTGTCTTGGAGGAATGATACATGAACTATTACTCAACTCATCATATAATTATACTGGTTCTACTTTATATCTGAGATTTGGACATTTCCCTTAGTTGTTTTCATGTTATCAGTGGTATATAACTATATATCACAACTGTGATATCTCTTTGTTAATTCCACCTACAAGTTGGAGGCTCCTAACTATAGCCTATATACTCAAATACTCAACATATGGTCACCATGTTTACTTCTACAAGATGATCACAAGTCCTCCAAGAGAGAGGTGGTGGGTTGTTATGTACAACAATAGATTGAATCTTCTTATAGCTTTTGTTGTATGGTTTCTAATAATTTATAATCTATTAATTTAACTAGCTTATTTTAAAATTTCAGGTCGGGGAGACTGAGAGATGTGGGTTTCTTGCACAATGAACGGTTATTTGCTGCAGCTTAGAAGAGTTAGACCATTCTTTTTATTGCAAATTTTGAACAATAACAAACTTTGTTTTATAGAAAATTTAGAAATGTGTAGATTGTTGTTACCACGACAAAGTACAACACTACAAAATCTTATAGCTGCAAGGGAAAACAATAGATTGAAATTGTCTAACTCAATACAATGGGAAGGTTGAAACTATTTGTGCCGATTGTTTTAACACTTAAGAAGCAATACAGTTCTTATACCTAAAGTACGCTGGTCCTAGTTTTGAGAATTTAAATCAAAAGTGCTTTGGCTTCTTTTGAGAGCATATCCAATATCCAATACACCTTTAGCTGGCCAAATTGGTGCCAAATCAGCAGCTAGCACCTATTTGGGCATTGTGAACGTATATCACCTTCGTCGATGTTGTCCAAGATACTACAGTGTGATGACGCCCCTTTTTTTTCTTACTAAATGTAGTTATGACAAAATCCTATCATGTGTTTGTGTATAGGTGTTTAAAGGGTCTTAGGTTTATCTGATGAGTTTATTACACCAGCTATTCTAAGACCCCATACAACATGTGCATTGGACACATTTTTCTCCTTTTTGGTGTTTAGGGTGCTAACTAGCTTTAGATACCCTTATAGCCTCTCCAATGTACTTACTTTTAGCATTCTGCATTAATACGCCGTGTACAAAAGGTCACCCTACATATTTTGTTACCATTCTTTATTGTTAGTGCCTTAGTGGTGCATTGATATTTAGTAGTGGCAAGATCATGAGTGCTTGTTGAAATCAGAAATATATGCAGGTTTCTAATTTACCATTGTCAAGAATTGAATGTTAATATTGCTAAGCTTATTGTTAGGGAAGGAGTTGGTGTTGGTTTGATCTTTATTGTACTATGTTATTTTAGTACTTGCATGAACTTGAGTTACATTTATGTTTTAAGGATGTGCTAGGCTCATTATGCAAGACTTGACAGCTTTGATAATGATTACTACACTTTCGCATTTTTGTTACATTTGCATATATACCATAATCAAATTTAAGAAAAACAAAATTGGTTTCGGCCATGGCATTTCAGAGGCGCAAATGTTTTCTTTGTTGTATAGACCGTAAATGTCTTTGCTTTTGTTTTTGACGGGTGTAAACTGTAAACTTATTGGTGATAATTTATATCATGCGGACCTTTTTGCATCTTTTCTGCACTAATCTCTCCTTATTGCTTTGTGAAATACAGGGCAACCTCAAGTAAGATGATACAAAAACTATGAAGTCACTTCATGTAGATCTGTCACCCCCACATGTCGATTTGTTAAACAATGCAGGGGTGTGCATTTGTATGAAGATGAAGAAATTAAATGAAATGTATCTATTTAAAACACGCCGTATGAATATATGTAGGCATGTAATTCGACATACTTTGTTCTATGTATCATGCACATCAAAACTTCCAAGCAATCTAGATTGTACCATATGCATAGAGTTTGCATAATATCTATATGTAATGGCTTCTTGTGGGTGAAAAGTGTTACGGATGTTGGGTTGTTGAGTGCATGGAGGTACAACATTTTGATGGATTACATTATAAACTCTTGTGATTCCCTAATGTATTAAATGTATGAAAGTCGCAATTAGTGTTACCCCCCATTAGTGATACCCCCCTCCATTAATAGTTGCAATTAGTGTTATCCCTTATTTTCAAAAATATTAGTGATATCCCCCAATTGCAAGATCCAACGGCTACGAGATGATTTTTTTTTTTCAGATAAAGAAATCTGACCGTTGGATCTTACAAATGGGGGGATATCACTAATATTTTTGAAAATGGGTGGGGGGTAAAGGGAGTAACACTAATTGCAACTAGTAATGGGGTAAGTCTAACTAACCCCTTATTTGATTTGTTTGAAACTGCATTATGACAGGTTCTAGGTTTTTTTAAAAGTCAAAGATAAAAATGAGGTTATGTCAAATTTTTTGAAGAAATGTTACCGAAAATTCTGACGAATGTCCTTAAAAAGACTCCATTACACTCAAACTAGGACGTGAAGGCTTGCATTGAGATGCCGTAAACATTCATTTTCCATTTTGATTAGTAAATTTAAGGGTGATTTAGCTTTAGGTCCACCCAATAATAGGGGTATTTGTGTTGGATTTAAAGTGTTTCATTTATTAGCTTTAGGTCCCCCCTACCGTTAGTTGACCGTGTTGACCATCTATTGTTGTGTGTCTGGCGTTGTGCATTTTTAAAATGGCCAAACTACCCCTCACATGCTTTACTAGTGCCTACACAAAAAAACTCAAAATCCAAATTGAAATTTACCTGACACGTGTTGACATCCTGGCTCCCCAATCCAACGACTGCTGTAAGATAGTCATTGAGCACCCCATCCCCAACCGTCATATGCTACTTCTATAAGAATGTACTCAATTTCTCCATTTAGACACAAGTTTTGTTAAGTTTCTTCCTTTTGAGCATGAGCATGGGTGGAAGTGAAGCTCTTATTGTTGTTGCACCAAAGGTGTTATTGTTTCTGAAGTTTCCATATTATGTTCATTAATAGCGGTAGAAGGACGAAGGACCTAAAACAAAACTAATGTATATATGGAAGAACCATATGCTAATATTTTAAAGGGTTTTCAATTATAGTTGTTTTTTTTTCCAGATTTAATTTAGTTTTGACCATTTGTTGTTTGTTCATTGATTACAGGTTTGTCAACTTTGCTATGACGAAGGTCACTATGCTTCAACATGTCCATATCTTGGCGTGCACTACCCTCATTCTTGGTGTTGTGGAT
The DNA here is from genome assembly GCF_015680905.1 of Coptis chinensis. Lineage (NCBI taxonomy): Eukaryota > Viridiplantae > Streptophyta > Magnoliopsida > Ranunculales > Ranunculaceae > Coptis > Coptis chinensis. The sequence continues at coordinate 45,763,398 of NC_141457.1, forward strand.
TTATGAGAGTGGTACTAGGTCATATGAAAGAAGGTACTTTGCAGTTCAAATACCTCAAGTGTTCTAGGGAAGGTTGTAATGCGGTGGAATAAATTTACTTTGACAAGAAGGTTGACTCAGAAGTGTGTAACTTGTGTAAGGAAGAAGATGATAAGCTTTGTGAAGTCTGTAAGTTATGCAAGGGTTGTCATGTCCCTAATTCTTGTATAAATAGCAATTGAGTTGTTATGTATGGAGTTTAGTTCTCTAATTTCAGAATGTCAGTTATATAGTGATCAATAAAATGTTATGGAGTAACAATAAACAAGGGTCCCAATAAACAACTTGTGCACTTTAACTGACCAAAATAACATATTCATTCCCCAAATCATAGTCATACCTACATAGTCATTCGGATCATAGTCATTGCCATTGTCAACTATATACCACAAAATACAAAAGGAACCGAACACAAAAGGGTAAACAAAACACAGAATGACATCTGACATCCAGCATAACACCCAGCTCATAATAAAAGCTGATTTTTGACAACTTCAACACAAAAACATAAAGGTCTTCATCACCCAGCTTCAACTTTGACAACTTCAACTTCACCCAGCTCAGAACAACTTCAACACAAAAACATAGTACCCAACACCACACAGTAATTTTTGACATCCTATAAGCAAAAACAACATTCTTTGATCCGTCAGAGGTTCACTGCTGAAACAAACACAATAATGACATTAATTTACAAAAACTTAACAAGATAAATAAAGACAAATACATAAAGAAAATAAAATCCAAAGAAATAAAGACCAACATCATTTTTTATTTATTTATCTTCTTCATTGAATTCTTGAAATATTGATAGCACTGAGGACACCAGTCTAGGTTGAGTTGAACATTGGCTTCTCTCCCTATCTAACCTAGCTTGTTCAAATTCCCAACACTCCTGCATAAGCTGCTCTTCCTCAATTTTTTTTTTATGGATATGCAGTAGGAAGTCCCCTAGCCAACAAAGCAACATCTCTTGTTTCTCTCCATTTCATCACATGAGTAAGTACTTCATCATGTGAAACTTCATCACCATGCTCATCAACATAGGCTCTAGCAACCATCACTTCTTCCCAAGCCATATGGTTATATCCAAATCTCACACAAGACATTAGATGATCTGGATATTCCTCACCCCTTCTAGAATTCTCACTCTTGTTCACTTGCTCCTTACCTTTACCTTTGTTCTTCCCCATTTGAGATTGTGTGTGTGTGAGAGAGAGATGTCAAAGAGATCCTTTTTATAGTATTGTTGAAGGTATGAGGATTTCAATTTCTTGAAAAGGTAAATTGTGATATGCCCAATTGTGTCCCAGTACAATATGTATTGGGAAGGGAAGTTCATACCCGACTTTGACCAGTTACAGAAGACTCATTTGTGGCTCTTGAAGCAGGTTGATGTGTATATGAAGTTGGATTCTCAAAATAGTTGTACATGTGTCTGCTTTGACCACCTCTAGAGCCTCTAGTACCTCTACTACCTTTACCCCTTGTAGGTGGTCTTGCAGATGCTTGACTTTCATTCAATGGTTCTTCAGATGTTTGACTTGCATTGACTTGTTGAGAAACTTGGCTTTCATTGACTTTTGCTGATCCAACTATACCACCCCTTCCACCTCTACTACCCTTGCCACGACCTCTACTACCTCTTCTACCTCTAGTACCACTTGTAGTTGGCACTTGTCCTTCATTAATTAATAGTTTGAGGTGGCACTTGGCCTTCAGGTACGTGAGGTGGCACTTGGCCTTGAGCTGCTTGACATTCATTTGCAGCTACATCCCCTACAATACAACAATTAAAATAATTAAGATAATTAAATTAAAAAGGGTAATTAAAAATTCATTAAATATGACTAAAATAATAGTACCTGTATCTTTTGATTTTGAATTCCTTTTCCTATTCTTGCTCTGCTTGCCAGGTCGCTCAGGGCAAGTCCTCTGATTATGTCCTGGCTTATTATTACACAATGTGCATTTTCTTGTGCTACTAGCTCTCTCCTCATCTTCATCTCTGATTCGATCTTTGTTTTTTTGGTCTCCTAACTTTTCTTTCAACAGGTGGTGGTAGATATTGATCTTCATAACTTAACTGTAACAAAAAAAAAACATGATCACATAAGTGTCATATTAAAATATAATCTAATAAAACATAATACAACAGAACTAACCTTTCCCCAGTCTTCCTCATTATCAAAGGGATAGATACTACCAGCATAAGTGGCTTTGAATGCCTCAGCATGAAAGTAAAGGCTACACCATCAATAAACCCAAACATATATATGAAATGAGTTAATTACACATCTATAGTACATTGTATAGACTTAAGTATCAAACTTGTACTTACTTGCTCCAAGATTCTCTACTTGGCCTCAGAGGTCTGATGACTGCAATAGCATGAACACATGGTATGCCACCCAACTGCCATACCATACAAGAGCATGTCTTGGCAATTAATTGAGCTACAAAATGTTTCCCAGATTTTGGATTGGTAGCACAATATTTGTCAGTATCAAAGCCTTACCTTATATCTATTATGCTTATTTTGTAGCTTGGTAATGACCTCTGTAGCAGATGTTACAAGGTCACCCTCTTTCATCTCCTTGGAAAGTACCCTTCTCTTATGTATAAGAGACATCACAACTTTGGTATACTTATGAAGTTGGTTTGTGGTTGAGTATTTCAAAGTTGTTGAGTGTGAGGTCCACCATAACTTGTTTGGAGCTTGAATGGTTGGGAGTTTTAGAAGGAAGGAAGGTAGATTCTTTTAGTTTTAGAACTTGTGTTGGTTAACTCTATTGTATTGAAAAATCTTGAAAAGACTAAGTTGTTTAAATGATTAGAAACATAACTTAGAAGAAATGAAATGATTGCTTGAAAGAAAGAACAACTAAGTAATGAAAAGATTGATTGATTGAGAACAAAAAGTAAACAACTTGATTGAAAATGAAAATGAAGAACAAAAAGTAAATGACTATAAAATAAATCCTGCATGACACTAAAATAAGTCTAGGTGCCTTCTCTCTCCCTAACTTTTGGTTCTTATACCCCTACTTTTACAAAAGATTGATTTGACCTTCTCTCTAATCAAGACACCTATCATGTTGCTTTATGCTTTTTCTTTTTCTTTTCTTCTTGATCAAGCTAGGTTTAGAGAAAGCTTTCTTTTGTGTCAATGACATCTATCTCTGGTCTTCTGAGTTAAAGACTTGACTTTCAGCTATCTGGTTTGGAGTCCTTGACCTTTGACTTTGACTTTAAATTTTTTAGTAATTTTTCATAGTAGCTTCGAGTCTTCATAATAAGCGTAAATAAGGCTCCTTTTGGTGTTAAGACGCAGCTTTTATGATAAGTGGTATGAATTGCTCTGTAACCTGAAAAAGACAATAAAAGTTATGAGTTGTCTTTTCATTATGCGTAAGAAGGGTTGTAATGCAGTAATGTAAGGGTAATAAAACGCAAATTTGGGAGCTGATCACCACTCCCAAATAGCATTTTGCTTGTCCTCAAGCAAAGATGAGAGAAGAACTAATATCACAAATGAGTGATTTATTATTACTATACTAATCTCGTTTCGTGGAGTGCGATTGCATTGACCATATACAACAAGGCCTTAAACCACTAGGAATTCCCTAGTGGACAAGCTTTAAGCCTCGTGAGAGTTTTCTAGTGAAGGTACTCACAAACTTCATCTAATCAGTATAAAGGGTATTGTTTCCTTATTTATTCTCAGAAGTCTATATATCTCATTAGCGTTGAATAAGGACAAATTCCTTTGAACTTATAATAACATATGTACAATAATTTAATCATCTAAAGATAAATGCGCAAAACATGAGCAATGAAATGCAAAAGCAGAGTCATTTTCGAGACTTTTGGAGAGTGTCCTTAAGGTGGGTTCTCATAAGGATTTGTTAAAACACAAACTCTCTGATAGATTCACTCAAGTTTTGTTCTCTCAATTGCAGTGGGCATTTATATTTCTCACATACACGAATGACGTCCATAGGAAATTGGGGTCGATTGATCACGCTTGCCACTTACTATCACACCATCCTATTCTTAATTGAGCTAGAAGTCTTTTATTAGGAGTTACGAGGCTAGGGTGATGGTTTAGAAAGAAAAAGGAAAGGAAAATACAAAAATATGATAAGTTGAGAAATTGGGTCTTCAAGATACTCATAACTAGAGAAGAACCTCGTTTTGTTCTTTGCTTCCGAATTGTGATTCTTTAGCTCTTTGGCTCTGTAACTCCATATGATTTTAAAATTTGGGAGCTCTAACTTTTCTTTTGTTTCTGATATCGTCTCCTTTTTTATTTTGAACTTAGGGAGATTTGATTTTTGACTCCTTGGAATTTTTTGGAGTTTTGGTTTTTAGTGGGTTTTTCTTTTATTCTATTTCTTTTCTTTTCGAAGCAACTGAACTTTTGGGAGATTCAATTTTTGACTCCTTGGAATTTTTTGGAGTTTTGGTTTTTAATGGGGTTTTCTTTTATTCTCTTGCTTTTCTTTTCGAAGCAACTAATTGATCTGTTTTTGTACAAGGTTTTCTCTTCTCTTTTTCTGATATCCATCCAATTCTTAACTCGTCAGCAGGGTAAGCTTTTTATTGTGTGTTGTAATAAGTTAGGGATTTGTGGTGAAGAATAAAAAGGCTTTTAGAAAATGGTGAAGGTTTAAAAAGGGTAACTAAAGGAAAACTATTTTTTTAGGTTTTTAACGTTTATTTGGCTATATCGATCCAAAAAGAGTCTAAATTCTCTCCTAAGATATGGCGTGGTGATCAAGCAAGTGGATGTGTGGTCTTTCTATCTGGACATCCTTTGTGTCATCACTCAATAATCATTTAGATGAGGCTTTTTGACTAGATTCTCACAGGATATAAAACTTTTTTTTTTAAACAGTTAAGGGTTAGGCAGGTCCCAACCTGTATTAATTTCAACTCAAGCTCTTTGATACATCATTCCCCCAACATCTTCCTCCACTATTACATTTAGCTCATACAAAAGAGGAGGAATGCTATAAAAGGGGCCTAAACCCTTACAAGAATATATATTATCCTTAATAGTACTCGACTTTGCCAACCAGTTAGTGACTTTATTCCTCTCTCTCTATACACATGAGAGACTATCACAGATTCAAATTTCCTCATGCACATCCTGATAGATGCTACCAAATCCAAACAATACCAAGGGCATTCCTCTACCCTGTTAATCACTTGTACTGCCCTGTTGGAGTCAGATTCTACCATGCTTTTCTTACAATTCATGTATAGAGCTGCGAGTAACCCAGCTTCAATGCCTTTGAGTTCTTGAATAATGACAGATTTGAGGTTAGAATTTCCCATATAAATGATCAATGGGGCTCCCTCATAGTCTCTTAGTACCCCACCAAAAGCCTGCTCCTTATGCATTTACCGCTCCATCTGAGTTGATCTTCACAGTGTCTTCTGGTGGTTTTGACCATTGTCCTTGAATTGGTATTATTTTTTGCTTAAGCACGAGTTCGATACCAAGATAATTCATCATACTCCTGATGTCGGGCGAATCCTCCGTTTCCTTTATCACTCTCTATAGGGAGGTTCTCATCCTCTCAACAATGTCTCTCTGAAGAGTATCGACAGTATGCAAAATGTTTTTAAACTTCCTACTATTTCGTTCATTCCAAAGCCCATAGACCATTACACAGACCACAATTCTAACTATCTCGCTAGCCACAAAGTTTGATCTACTTGCCCACAAGATAAATTGCCATTCGATAGTAGATTCATGCACTACTGCTCCCCAGCCTTAGTTTAGTCTTCACTTCTGTTTATACCTTGCGAGAATAAACACAATTAAAGAAGAGGTGTTTAGAGTTTTCCTGGTGAGCATCACAGAAACAACACCTTAAGTATGTGAGAATCAACCTATCATGCGTAGCAAGACACCCTACAAACAGCTGCCAAGTAATGAATGAGTGTTTTGGCACAGTGTACTTCCCCCATATAAGTTTGTACGACGCCACTTTAGCCCTCATCTTCTTTAATGCTGACTTTGTAGAAAACTTTCCACTACTGGATGAGGTCCACACAACCAAATCTTTCCCAATATTGACATTGATGATGGTCTGCAATATGTTGGATTTCAGTTCACCATCAGGGAGCCGAGTTACTATACTATTCCACCTACCATTTGTGATTAGTAAGCTGAGTTTGGCATCATCTGGTAGCTCTTGTAGCAAGTTTCTAGCTTGATTGTTATGTATGAGAAGCTTTGAGGATATCCAAAGGTCGTGCCACATACTAGTATCCTTTCCATCTGCTATCATACACTTTATATATTTTCGGGCAGTTTTTCTATGCTTTAGAATGCATCTCCGGACCACGAAAGCATCAGTGGTATTTCCATAGACCAAAAGTGCTTTCTCCTTATATGATATTCCCAAGTCCACTTAGTCCATAAAGGTTCTTCTTTGCTTACCACCTTAAACACTAGCCCATAGTATGCAGCTTTGTTCCACACCCTCGGGTCAATAATCCTTAAACCACCCTTCTTTCTTGTGAAGTCTCAGTGTTGCATGACTTGCCTTATACATTTTAGTTTGCATAGAAACACCAGCCCATAGAAATCTATTGCATATCTTTGCCACCTTATCAAGAATACCTACTATTAAGATAAAGGTCATAGCCCAAAATATGTGAAAAGAGGAAAGGATGGATTGTATAAGCTGCAACCTTCCCGCATAAGTCAAGGACCTATTCTTCCAATTTGATATTCGAAAGTAATCCTTCCAATCGAGGAGGAAGTGTCACACCCCAATTTAATTTGCACTGGAAAAACATTATTTGTTCGACTCTTCGATCTCCAGGGGTGACGACTCTCAACTCCCAAAACCCATAAACATTTTAAATATGCGGATAATAAAACCAATAAAATTTTAACTTAAACAAAAGTCTTCTTCATGACAAAGATTCACAAATAAGATTAGGTTACAACTCTCCTTTCAATAACTCTTTAATAAAATTTACAAATGAAAATACAAAAACATTGTCTAGACTGAAATTTATATCACCTCAAGGGAAAACAAAACAAATCCACGAGATGCAATGCTAATGCAAACCACAAGAACAACCACTCTTCTTCAACACTAAACTGTCAAAACTTATCAACTATGTTCATTGAATGAACACACCCAATAAGCAAACATGCAATCGGTCGAGATTGACATTATAAAATGCTTTGGTGTGAGTAGCTCTAAACTACAACATATAATTATACATATATATACACAAACCTTACGGCGGTTAGTTCCTCCACCGAAGGTTTTAACTTTCGCGACTAATACATCATCCTTAAAATTACAATAATCTAGGCAGGTAGTTCCTCCATCGAGGCTCTTTAACTTCCAACAACTAATACAACATACCATGATAATAAAAGACATTTAGTTCCTCCACGAGGTTTTAGGTTCTAACTAAACTACTAACCAGACCCAAACATATACAATCATCTATCTATAGATATATCATTTACCAACATATTACCATAATTATATTAGTTTAGACTTTCTTTGTGTGTCCCTAAAATCACGTCGTATCTATGTCTTACCTAGTTTCCCTGGCTACCACAATCGCTACCCAAACCGAACATGTACATCCACATGCCTCCCCTTACATAATGAACCACTCGCATGCGTAACCACCACCGGCGGGATGCGCACACGGTAAATCCTCACACGGAAGCAATTATGTAAGTAATGCCACTATTCGGCATAAAATATTATGCATCTCGTTCTATTTTGCGAGCGGAATAATCAAACCACTATTCGCTCACGATTGGCCAAACACATGGGTCAATCAACATCTCATATATATACAACATCTTATATATCAACATCTTATATATCAAGCCACTATTAAATTTCACGATTGCCCAACACATGGGTCAATCAACATTTCATATATATACAACATCTTATATATCAAGCCATTATTCGCCACGATTGCCCAACACATGGGTCAATCAACATCTCATATATATACAACATCTTATATATCAACATCTTATATATCAAGCCACTATTTGGCTCACGATTGCCCAACACATGGGTCAATCAACATCTCATATATATACAACATCTTATATATCAAAATCGCCCACGCAGGTGGATCACATGAGTTGTGGTAGTCGGGTTCTAGGATTTTAGATTCGTAATTTATTGGTGTCATACATTTATGACTCATAAACGTTTCACTATATCACATGCATGTCAAATACATTATTGCACTAAGCCACAATATTTAGAAATGTCTCGAATATATCTCATAACCATTTTCATTCTTTCACGTGCCAATATATTATTGCACTAAGCCACAATCCCGTAGGCAAATATTCACCAATCATATACTACCTCATAGTAGCATCTCACATATATAATAATGGAGTGTTTATACATTTATTTCTCCCAAACATATTGCATTATATAAATATATCCCAACATATTATATAATGTCACAATATCAACGTCAAATCTTAATTAGATAATGACCACCAAATTTATACAAGCTTCCACAGCATTTTAGCATTTGATTTGTCCATACAATTTACAACATATAATGTAGCACAATTAAACAATCCACAGTCCACAGTCCACAATCAAAGCCCAATATATATAAGCTTTACACACTACTCACGTCAAATCTTAATTCGATAATGACAAACAACGTTATATGATGTTCGACAATATTTTATTATTATATTTGTCCATATTCTTAAATATGTGAAAAATAGGAAAAAGTCAACATTCCAAAGTCAAAGGTCAACGGTCAAAGTCAAAGTCTACACGTCATGGTCAAAGTCAAACTGGCATGGTCAAAGTCAAACTGGCATTTCCATGTTCGACAAGTTTAGAGTCATAGCCATGGTTCATGGCTAAGGTCAATGTGCATGGCTCATAGGCTCATGACTACGGAAACGGTTTGGACCCAACTAGTAGAGCCCAAACCTTAGAACCCGAAAAGTCTAAAACCAACTTATTTATTACACCGACCCAATTGGGATCTATATTAAGTCCTATGGACCGCCCCAAGCAATATTAAAGCGGCCCAAAACAGTTAAGTGGTTCGGTCCAAAATTGAATCTGAAACCCGCCCAAAAACTTTAAATTAAACTGGTCCATAAATTAAACAAAACAAATATAAAAGGGCCCAAACAAAACCAAAAAGAACTGGCCCAAAACTTAACATAAAACCGGCCCAAACTAAAATAGATTTTTGGGCCCAACCAAACAAATTAGACCGGCCCAAAAACTGAAACCGACCCAGGCCCAAGCCCAAGCCGTCATCTTCTCCAACTGTTTCTCTCCTCCACCACCAGCACCAAACCGACCACCCCACCTTCTACACGACCACCCAATTAAACTAAGCGGTTTTACTCCAAATGAAAAACCCCACATCTTTAATTCATGGCAAAGTCGAAGTTCCTCTCCCTCTCACCGGTAAGCACCGGTAGCGACTTCAAACCAAATCGCTACGCCATTGATGGCTTCAACCACCGACAGGCGACCCTCACACAAATCCAACCTTTAATCCGACATCACAACCTAACCTCAACCCAACCAAGCAAAACAACACAACCAATTAAACCAAACACAGCCCAACCACGGCGCCATTAACGCCTCCCACCAAGCTTTGGCAAAGACCTTACCACCCATCGAACACCACTAACCAATATCCAACACATAACCCCGACATCCAACAATCAAAAGTTCAAAGCAACAACAACTACAGCAGTTTTAAGTTCAAACAATGAACAGGACGCCTCCGTGCTCACGCAGCCATTAACGGCCTCCGAGCTTCGACAGTTCAAAAGCTCAATATCATAGTATTACAGTACAACATAATAATAAAGGTTTAAATAGAAATATTTCGATTTCTTGTTGAACTCGCGACTCCGCCATTGACGAATTTTTCCGAGTTCCAACAGTTCGAACAGTTTCAATATAAAAAATTCAGAGTTTTCAAGCTTTAACAACATGACAGAAAAATAGACAGTAACAAGGATTTTATAAAATAAAAATCCATACAATATCTACTCACTTGACGTAACCTTTTCGACCGAATCCTCCGAAGTCCGAATGTCGCCGCTCCCAACGCCTAGCCTCCATTTTTAATATTTTATTTTTCTTAGAACCCTATTCTCCAGAACAATATGTTTATATACTTGGGTCTGAAACCCAAGCCCAACACAAACTCGGGCCCAGAAATCCGGCCCGCATATCCCAAATCCAATCCAGCGAATTTTGAAAATAAATAATTAAATTAATTAATTAAATAGATAAAAACGTATTTTAAAATATAGGCGTTACAAAGGCAATCCTTTATGCTGAGTCTTGAGGAGGTAAAGGGTAGCCCAAGGTACTTAATAGGAGGAGTAACCAACTGAATACCAAGTAGGCCGACAAGAGCTAACCCATCATCCTCTGACATACTACCAGTAAGGATAGTAGTTTTCATGGCGTTGATATTTAGCCCCGTAAGAGAAGAAAAATAATCAATGGGCAGATGCTTTAACTGCTGTGATAGATGCTACTTCCCTTTTGCAAAAAAGAAGAACATCGTCTGCAAAACTCAAGTAGGTAATGGCAAGTCTTCTGCACTTTGAATGCGGGACAATACTTCTAGAGAGAAAACCTTGCTTTAATAGACCTCCCAACAGTTCCATAACCAACACAAAGAGGTAGGGAGATAGAGGATCTCCTTGCCTAGGAAATACCCATATGGGCTTCCATTTACCAAGAGAGAATAATAAGGAGAGGTGAAACACATGGATAGACATAAGAGAAACTTTGCTAGAAACTTGAACTTTTTAAGAACAAGACATAAGGTTTCCCAACTGACAGAGTCGTAAGCTTTTTGAACATCAACTTTGATTGTACTTCTCTGGGGCCCATGCTTCCTTTAGTAGCCTCTGAGAAGCTCATGAGCAAGAAGGATGTTATCTTGTATGCACCTTATAGGGATAAAGGCCGACTGATTGAGGTTAATCAACTGATCCAAGTGAGGCTTCATCCTGTTACTTAAAATCTTGGCAATGCATTTGTAAGTGACATTACAACAAGCAATCGGTCTATACTCGTTAACATGAGAAACTATGGGCTTTTTAGGAATTAAACAAATAAAAGTAGTATTTGTACCTTTATGTACTCTGTTAAGCCTGAATATAGATTGAATTGTATTTATGAAATCACTGCCCACTATGTCCCATGAGTTCTTGAAAAAGAAAGTTGTGTAACCATCTGGACTTGGAGCCTTAGCATCATCCATGGAAAAAAGGGCTTTCATAATCTCTTCATCTGTAATGTCTTTAAAGAGCAAATTTGCAGTCGCTTGATCAATCACATCTCTCATAGGAATCTCATGTAGCAATTCTTTAGTGCACACTGCTTGGGATTGGACACCCAGGAGCCTTTGGTAAAAAGAAAGGAAAGCATTTGATACTTGGGCAACCCCTTCATGTTTTACACCATACATATCTGACACTGACCAAATGTAATTTTTATTTTTCCTTTCTTTGATAGTTTGATGAAAAAAAGAGTTTCCTTTATCCCCATAATCAAGCCAGTCGTTCTCAGCCCTCGATTTTAAATCCATATACTCCATCTCTATCAAGTTACATAAACTAGCTCTAGCTATTTTTTTCCTTTTCACATAACTGAGCATCAGAGGGTTCTGTTGTAGCTCCCACTGTATACTGTTTAATTTAGCTCTAGCTGCGCTTCTGTTTTAATGTGAATGTCTGACATGTAAGTCTTTGCCCATCCACGCAATTTGTCTTTGAGAAGCTGCAGCTTATGCACCAGAATATAAAGAGGACATCCAACCACTTCAGTATCCCACACTTGCTAAACAACCGCCTTAGACTTGTTATGAATAGCCTAGAAGTTACAGAATCTAAACATAACTTTACCCCTTTCTAAGTCCATGAGATGCACCAACATAGGAGAGTGATCAGAGATGCCTTGATATAGGAATTCTGCTGAAGCATTAACAAACACACTCGACCATTCAAAATTCACAAGTACTCTGTCAATCTTTGACCACTTCCTATTTGTTCCAGAACCATAGTTAGTCCAAGTATAGTAATAGCCTGAAGCTTTTAAATCAAACAAGCCTGGCATAAATAAATGTAGAGAGGAAACTGGTTGAATTAAGATGCACTGTCACCTTATAATGGATAAATTGAGTGGTTTCATGTATCTTGTAAACCGATACAAAATTTGGATCCCATAGAATCCAAATCCTTCCATTCATATTGCTACCATAGTTGTTTCCAAACTGCCAGCTTGGTGCACATACTCTGCTGATAGCATTACTCTTTGCCTCCTTAACCTTTGTTTCCAACAGACCCACGAGACACAATTTATTTTCCAAAATGAACTTATTTATTCCAGCCGCTTTTTTGAGATCCTTTAGACCTCTTATATTCCAAGCGCAAAACTTAATCATCGAACCCATTTAATGTTTTTTTATCCCCGACCCCTTGGGTCTACCCCTTTTCTTCTTCTCATAGATATGCACTTCCTTATTCTTCTATTTTCTATAAGAGTCACATTCTTTTTCAAGTTCAACAACTCTCTTTTGAGCACGACTTTTAGCTTTTGTCACCACTTCCCTAGGAGGTTCATGATCACTGAAATATTTAATAGGGACACCTTCCGAGATATCATCTTCAATCTCCTCTTCACTCTCAGCAAGAGCTTGAAAAACATTGTGCTCATTTAGATAGTCTTCCTTTAGCCTCTACCTTTTTTTCTTGTGACTGGGTAGTAGATGCATTGTAATGTGCACTTTTGATAGCAGCTTAAGCTTGGACCTCCTCAATCTCAAGGCAAGTTTGGGTATTTCTAGCGATTCTGTGAGTAACAGGAAGTAATCTTTGTCGGGCCTCCAACTGAATTGGCATCTCTATCTGCTCTGGTGGGACATACTGCACTATCTAAAGACCAGTATTACTTATTTCCAATGACTCACCATCCTCACACTCTGCATAGTTTGAACCCCCATCTGTCATGTTGTCTTCTTGTCATGTTCTTTCCCCATGAATGGAGCAGTACTCTCATTGTTTGTAGTTTTGGCTCTCCAAACTTGCTTTGGACGGGAAGGAGAGTTTGAGTATTTATGCCCAGACAGTTTGCACCTTGTACAGGATACAGGTACCCAAGGATATTCAAGCGCGAGCTCTATAACCTCATCCCCCATTTTCACTGGTATAGGGCTCCTATAGGAAAAATCAATCGGAACCTCAACACAAATCTTGGCATAAGGACAAATCTTGGCATAAGTGAGTCTGGTTCTTGCTTTCAGTAGCCTCATCCATACTAACCGGTTTCCCAATCAAACTCGCTACATACCACAGACCATCATCAGTCCATAACTCTTTTGGCAAATCCATGACCTTAACCCAAATGGGAAGTTTTGTGATCCTATGCCTCTGAGCTTTAACTTCCCGAGTCCACTATCGAACAACAAATAATCGACCGGCAATGAAGATGGGGTCCGCTTCCAAAACTTGTTTTCTATCTTCATCCAGATTAAACTTGAAATAGAACAATTCTCTATCCGTTGATATTGTATAGTTACCTTTAATCTTCAATAACCTAGCCAGAGAGGATTTGACCAAAGGAAATGGAAGCCTTTTCTCAACAAAAAAGCCAACGACATAATCACTCCAAAACGATACTCCTTGCTCCAAAATACTAGTTGGTATTTCAGCTACTACATCAACTCAATGAGTTTCAAAACTTCTCAAAGAAGTGTTTGTATTATTGGACCCTCCTCTAAAAAGAGAGGTCCATGAGCCTTGGTTACGCAGACTAGAAGAAACATGTGTGGTGGAAGGGGGGTTTGAGGGGGAAGAAGGTAGATCAACCATTAAAATAAAATAGAGGCTAGTATCATGGAGGGATGGAGCTGATCTATCTCTTTAGAAAACAGAAAAAGGAGAGGGGATGGCGAGAAGGGATTGGTCAGGCAGGTCAAACATAACAAAAAAGGAAAGAAACCTTGAAAAAAACGGCTTGACCTGAAGGAGAAAACTAAAAATAGTCAAATCCTTAAACTGAGGTGCACCGGATAGTAGAGTTAGAGCAAGCTAAGTTACTCCCTTTCTCTAACTCAATTGTTCTAACCTTGGCCTCGGAAACTCACTGTTATATACAATCAAACGCTTATGCATGCCATTTATGAAAAGATGCGGAACTATTGTACGTATATTAGTCTAAGTACGAAGGACAAGTCCTTACTCTATTGCTATAATGAGACTTTTAGACTTTTTATTCATCATAGAAAAAGGAAACAAGACTTTTTAATACTAAACAGAAAAATATTTTTGATCTTTTTTGAATTTTTTTTTAGAAAGAAAGAAATATACTATTATATCTACTATAGAAAATGCCTAGTTTTTGCAAAATGTTATTATATTATCCCCAAATAGAAATATGTTTTGTCCTCAAAGTATGAAGAGAAAAGGAAAGCGATTACCATATAAACATGAGCAAAAATGGCATTACACTTGTATTCTGTTCTTTATGATGAAAATAGGCCACCCTCAAATAAGTTTGGGGCGTGGGTTGTTTGATATAGAACGAGAAAACATGGTTTATTATACTAAGGATAATTATTCTAATATGATTTTTTTGGGTTTTTGTGTTTTTGAAAACATATGAAGTGCAAAAATAGAGAAATGGAAAATTTTGGCACGATGTATTTGTGTTACCTTCTACTCATATACCCAATCCATACGAAAACAAAATAAAACAAGCAGACAATATTAAAATTACACTAATAGTTATAAGTGCTTAACAGAAAATAAACTGAATCAAAACATAAACTATAAACTATCTATATGGATATTAGGGAGCTGCCTAGTAAGAATCTGTGCGTGACTCTTCAAGACGTCGAGAAGATCCTTCTCCTTGACGACGGGTCCTAGCGTGTCTATCGCTATGCGGGAGCACATCTCTAATGCTCTGCAGTATTCTAGTGACACTGAACTGGAAACATTGCTGCTCTTGCTGGAAAGACTGTTGGTCCTCTCTAAGGTTCTGCTAAGCCGCTAATATTTTGCTGACCTTGCCTAAGGTGATGGATGTGCTGGTGTAGAATTCTCTGGCCCTCATGGAGGAAGTGAATTCCGTTTGAGTGACACCTTCAGTGAAGTAAACTGTCGAGTGGCACCTTTAGCGAAGTAATCCACTGGCTCGGTAGGACGTGCTTGCTATGCGGCTCTGGCGGTAGGTGGATGCTAGAGTTTTTGGATGCAGTGGGCATAGATAGGACCTATAGAAGTGTTTCTTACCTCCACTAAAGTGTCTGTAGCATCGAACCCCCAGTGGTGCATGATCCTAGTGACCAACACTGGTAGAGGGGCTGTGGACCTCTTGGGTTTGTAGAGTTGCTCCCAAACGAAGGTGGCGATGCAAAAGCTATTCTTATGTTCCTAAAGAACCTACAAGATGTGGAGTATCGACTTACCGATATCAGAAGGCTTGGCTAAGCCTATCAAGTTGAAGGTTGTCCATTGAGATACCGCCAATTGATTCCTTCGTAGCGAACTCTGAAACGCGTAGTGTGACGTGGGGTTTTTCCTACCCTCAAGAAGCGTTTTTGCCATTATCACATCGATGGTCTTGTCGTCTGGTGACTGTTCCATTTGAGTATAGACCTTTAGAGGAATCCCCAGAGCTGCACTCACTACCTCTTTAGTTAGATCAAACATGTGTCCTTCCCTGACAACCATGACGCATTCATCCTCCCCTTGTTGCATGTGGTAATAAAATGAAAGAGTGAGAGAGGGAGAATAACTTGCACCTTCCAACAAAACCAAAGATTCCCATCCTCTTCTTCTAATCTCCACCTTGAAGTGCACTTCAAACAAATCGGAATTGAAGAGGTTTTGAAAATTTTGCTTCGACACGATTTTTAAAACTCGAACCATTTAGAGTAGGGATTGATGAAATTGGGGTTTTTAGCTGGAATGGGGGTTGAAAATGGAGCAGGCTATGAAAAAATGGAGTGGTGGTGTGTATAGGTGGGTGGGCGGTCGCAAGCTTATGAGGGACGAATGCGTGCCTGGTTAGTGTGGCTAGGGGTTTGGAAGGTTGGGGACGATGATGTTGGTTGGGCGGCCGCGACCTATAGAAAGGATTGATGGCACGTGCGAGCACATGCCTTTTAAAGTTAATCGAATCTTTGGCCCAAGCCCAAATGAAATCAAGTAATTCCGATCATGTCCTTAGTGCCTTGCCAACTTCAAAAGCCGATCCATGCTTCGTTACTAGTGTCTGATTTTGACCCGTGAGGTACCAAAACAATAAGCATCGAAAATGCCATGCAAAGATATAGGATACACTCACATCCAACAGTGGGTGAAAAACAAACAAAGGAAAGAACAGGAAAGAACGAGAAGGAAATATATACAAACAAAAGAAGGAAAATTTTTAATTAATTTTTTTGGGTTTTGAAATAGTTTTGACTGAAAATTTAAAAGGTGGGTCGTTTTAAGTCAGATCCCCAAGACTTAAAGTTTTTGAAAACTTGAGTCAATCCCAACAAGATGGTTGGATTACTCTCTTCAACTGTGCTCTGTGTACAGGTGGCTGACATATAAAAACCTTGAAAACTAAATTTTCACTATGAGATTGAAAACCGGGACAAGTTGGTGTTTGACAGTTTGAGCACCAACTTTCTCTCATAGTTCGTCTCTTACGTGCGTATGCACTTTTACCTAAACCAGGGATGATTTTCGGTATATGTATCCATATCTTTAGCTGCAGTTCTCTAGGAAGTGTTTGCACATGATCATTGAAACTTATCCATCTAGTCTTGCTAGGTGGAGGGTTTTTCTTTGTTACACATGACATTTTTGAAAGCTTTTGAAGGTTTTTAGAAAGAGAGATATTGAGAAGGGGGAAAGATTTTGTGGGAAAAGAAGAATTTTGAAAATTTGTACAAGTTTGAGTCTTTTAACGTCAGATTCTCGAGACAAATAGAGAGGTGGAGACAAAAGATAGAATTAAATAGAGAATAATATCACTTTGGGTTACTTTATTTTGTTTAATTCTCGTTTGGAGATGACTCGTTTATTATTATTATTATTATTATTTTTTTTTTTTACAGTTGGTTTTCTCAACAAAAGATATCTCTAACCATATAGAGGTTTTGATAAGAAGATAAAATTATACGTGAATCCAGTATTATTTTGATTACTCTGGGGCATTTCATTTTTATATCCTCTAGTTTTGAAAACTATGGAGAGATGTTTTAAGATACTCATACTCAAAAATTGTAATTCTAAACGCTAATTTTGAAAAACAAACCATAACAGGTAATCTCAAACAACTTTCATGTCGGTTATGGGGCAAACACAATCTAGACAGACAGAGCTTCAGCTACGCGAGTTGGGGGATTTACTGCGCAAGACATGGAATGTCTTGACCCGTGCGAATAGCGAGGTGATATAGGCGACGCTTAGTAAGAAAAACTAATATCAAACTGCCCCTGGATTGCGTTTTTCTATGGGTTGGTCCGTGTAAAATCCATTGCCCATTTTGTTTTTGGAAAATCACATAACTATTGATGTATCGAGAATCTAGCATTAACAGAACAGAGAAAACAACTGTTTTGAAAAAAAAAATATAAAACAAAGAAAAAGAAAATTGTATACTCGCTCCACAGGTTCACACTTACTCAAACAACGAGTAAAACATGTTTTACAAAGAATATGCGAGATATACGTGGACTAAGGCTCCAACACTTACAACCACACACTCCAAATGGAGGGTCCAGTCACCTTATTGATGTATTCCCTTAAAAGCGAAAGGTGGAATGGAATGGAGAAGGAATATATCGGGGAAAAGTAGATTTAATCCTTGTAGATAAGATGATCATGAAAGAGTTTTTAGGGCTCCATCTTCGCTCACGTCACTTGTTGCTTCAAAGACTATGTTTATAGGTTTAGGGTTTGGAATGGCTTGTCCTGAAAACACACCTTTTTGGGTTTTGTCTTGGGCTAACAAGTTTAGAGATTGTTGCATGGATGCTAAGATTTGGGTTTGTTGTTGCATGACAGATAACATTATTTCGGTGGGCTTATCTGTTGGGATACTAGTTGATGGTGTAATGGGAACTAGGTCTCTTTGGTTGTTGATAGGTGGGTTTTGGTAGTTCTGGTTTAACTGGGATAGAAGCAATGCTCTATTCTGATTGATATAGGTACCTTGTCCTTGTCTGAATGTGTTTGGTGGTTTGTGGAAACCTGGAGGCGGTTGGGTTTGTGGAATATTAGTCCATGCAAAGTTTGGTACATTGAAAGCACATATTTCTTCCTTTTGAATTGATGATAGGTTTGTGTCAAAGGACAGGTGGCATCTATATGATTTAAGTTTAAACATAAATTACATGGTGAGGTATTTATGTTCATGACAGGATGAGGGTTTTGGTCTTTTCGTTTGGTTGTGAGGGCATCTACCTTCTTTGTGAGGGTTTCGATTAAAGTTTTGATTTCAGAATCTGCTTTCACCTAAAAAATACCACTTGTCTTAGATGTACTGGGTTGGGCTGTTCTGGAATTGTTTATATTGCCCCAATGGGTACTCTTTTCAACTTAGTTTTCAAGAAAGGTTAAGGCTTCGGTTGCACCTCTATCCAAAAAATTACCATTACTCATGATGTTGAGGGTTACTTTGTGTTATTGGAGAAGACTTTTGAAGAAACATTGGACAAGAGTGAATTTTTCTAGTTTATGGACTTGAATGGAGTAGGTCAGAGAATCTTTCCCATGCTTCGGAAAATGTCTTACTCGGACTCTGTCTGAAGAACTGAATATTTCTTCTTATCTCTTCTGTTTTTTTTGGCGGAAAATACTTCTTCATGAAGGAGAACACAACCTTTTCCCATGTATCGAAAGAATTGGGTTTCTGAGAAAGAAGCAAAATGTGACTCTTACCAGCTAGAGTGAAAGGAAACACTCATAGCTTTACTTGATTGTCGGTGACGCCCGTATGGTGGAAAATATTACATACTTCATGTATCCGGCATAGGTGTTCGTACGGTAACTCGTGTTCAAACCCGTGGAATATGGGTAGAAGATTGAACATGTTTGATGGAATGCGGAAGTCACTCGTGAGCGGTGTGAGTCGTATATAAGATGGAGGCCCATCTTGCAACGGTGTCTAGAAGTTGGAGAGAGGCTCTTCAGTTTGCACTACTTCGTTGGCCATCTTAGTAGGTGGAGGATGAGAGATTAGAGATTGTCTAGGATGACGTGCTCTCCTATGTGAGTAAGTTTTATTCTCTGTAATACTTGTAGTGCCTGAACGCAATATCATGCACTTTTAACAAGAAAGCAAAACTATCCTAACATGTGCAAACGATGCAAAGTATGCTCAAGCAATCGAAATTTGTTTTTGCAAGTATGGAGTTTTGAAAACTTTGCTTGGTCTATAATTTACTATGCCCTGTTCAAAGGAACAATTGGGCACAAGATTCGGATGGCTCTACTACACGTCTCAGAAGAGTAGGCAGTCACTTCACCAAGTGGTGTGCTACCAAGAATCTCACTCACATTGAATCTAGGGAGGGGAGTTAGGAAGGTAGTTGGTCCTTTGGAATCTGGTAACTGATTACTCTAAATCCTCGTAGCTATATTTTTATCTTTTTCTGGAGGAGTGTGACTACTTTGGGCTCTAGTTGATTGATTTTAATTTATTTTTTTGGTCTAGGGCTTCAAAAATCCAAGCAACGTCCGATTTATCTACATTGGGGCATTACTTCCCAATGGTTGTTATGTGGCTCGGGTTCAGCTTTATGCGTGAATGTAAATTGTTGTGCGAAAATTAAAATTCAAACAATCACGTAAGCTTGCTTGAACACACAAGGTATCCTCTTACATGGGCTTCGAGGAGGTTTAGAATTTGCCTCTCAAGACGTGCTTACACGCTGCTTGAGGAGAAGGTGACGTTAGTTGGCGCGTGATCTAAGAATCAGTCCCAACCATTCGAGCGTTTCTTGTTTTAGTTACAAAAAAGGTTCACTGGAAAAGCTCTGGATTGTGGGCTTTTTAATAATTAAATAACTTTGCCTTCAAGGGCCCAAAACACAAAAGTAAACTAACACTAATAATAAATCTAATAGATTAACTAAACTAGATAGATTACCTAGATTAACTAGAGATAAACGTAATTAGAGTGTTGATTACCAAGTTGATTCAAAGTGCGAGAGCGAATTATTCACGACTCGCCTTGCACACTTGAACTTCCCAAGGCAATGAAAACTCTAACTCTGGGTAAGTCTCAATTTCAACCAAGTGTTCCACTCATATCAATCTAAATAACTCATCAAAAACTCATTTTTTTCTATTTTTTTCCATTTTCTTTTTCTTTTTCTTTATATCTATCTATTACAAACAAGTCCACTGATTTATACTACTCAATTACAAAATCCGAGTTTCACAGTACAACCACACACGAAAAACAACTGAACTGTGACAAAATCAGGTATCACTGTGTGGAGGTAGCTAGGCGGTCGCGCTCCGAGTAGGATGCGATCACGCGTTTGGTTTTGTCAAAGTTGCTCCGTCCACCAGTTGCAGCTTCAAATCCTTTCCAGCATGTTGATCTTGAACTTGGATTTGCAAAAAAGTAAATCAGTAATGAAAAATAACAAAATAAATCAACGAAAATTAGAAAAATAAGAAGTGAAAAGGTGAGAGTGATGCTTCCCTCCTTAGATGCTTAACCAAGCATCCTTGCTCCTTCAATCCATGACTGCGGCGCCATTTGAAGTTGGTTTGTGGTTAAGTATTTCAAAGTTGTTGAGTGTGAGGTTCAACATAAATTGTTTGGAGCTTGAATGGTTGGGAGTTTTAGAAGGAAGGAATGTAGATTCTATTAGTTTTAGAACTTGTGTTGGTTAACTCTATTGTATTGAAAAAGCTTGAAAAGTCTAAGCTGTTTAAGTGATTTGAAACATAACTTGGAAGAAATGAAATGATTGCTTGAAAGAAAGAACAACAATGTAATGAAAAGATTGATTGATTGAGAACAAAAAGTAAAGAACTTGATTGAAACTGAAAATGAAGAACAAAATGTAAATGACTAGAAAATAAATCCTACATGACACTAGAATAAGTCTAGGTGCCTTCTCTCTCCCTAACTTTTGGTTCTTATACCCCTTCTTTTACAAAAGACTTATTTGCCCTTTTCCTCTCTAATCAAGACAGCTCTCATGTTGTTTTATGCTTTTGCTTTTTCTTTTCTTCTTGATCGAGCTAGGTTTAGAGAAAGCTTTCTTTTGTGTCAAGGAAATCTATCTCTGGTCTTCTGAGTTAAGGACTTGACTTTCAGCTCTCTGGTTTGGAGTTCTTGACTTTTGACTTTGACTTTTTCAACACTTTTTCATAGCAGCTTCGAGTTTTCATAATAAGCGTAAATAAAGCTCTTTTTGGTGGACTACACCATAATAGGCTATTTGCAACGGCAAAAAAGCGTTGCTAATAATTTTTGCAACGCTTTTTAAGCGTTGAAAATATGGCGTCGGTAAAGTGTTGGAAATATTTGCAACGCTTAAAAAGCGTTACAAAAAAAAATTTCCAACGCTTAAAAAGCGTTGCAAACAGAAATTTCACAAACGCTTTTTAAGCGTTGGTAATTTGTTAAAATTTTTACCAACGGTTTGTAACCGTTGCAAAGTTGTTAGTTAATTTTAAAAAAAATAATTTAAAATTCATTTGTAACGGTTATAAACCGTTGCTGATGGGTTGCTAATAAAAAAAAAAATTCTCATATTTTGTAGCGAGACCATCTAAACCTACAATAACCAATGAATACAAGAATCCAATGAATACAAGAATGGTTTAGACAAATATATATATAGCTACAAACTCACTCCAAACTGAAGCAAACAAAATTAAGGACAGAAAGCAAACTTCCCACGAAACAAACCACCCTTGCTTTCAAAATCTTCCTTTCACTCTAGGAAGTCCTTGGCATCTTCAAACCCAAAAGCTCAACGCCTTCAAGATTCCCCTTCCACGCCACGAAACCTGCCCGCCACGCCCGCCAACCCATCGCTCTAGCGTAGCATCTCCTTGTGCACTCTCATTTTGGATTATCAATACAATGAATAGCCATTAGAAAATAACAATGTAAAAAAAATTAAAAACACCGTGACTACCAATGATGGCACGATTGGAATGAAAAAGAAATAAATGTATTTGAACAACCTGAACTCTTGGGATATGAAGACGAACTTTTGGCCGAAAGTGTAACATGTTTGATAGATAACACTACAAATGCCATACAACTAGCTGGAGAAAACCTTACCTTTGGGTTCTTCACGGTCTCGTCCCACACTTAGAATTAGGCAAAATTTTGCCTCTGTTGTCGCATTTATAGCATTTATCCGAGACATTTGCAATCACGACCAATGTAGGTAAAAAGAAACCGAACAAAGCAACATGGGAAAGAACATTGAATACCTTAACAACAGTAGGTTCCCATACAAAGTTGGCAAACATATTTTGGTATTAAACGACTTCGGCTAGTCGACCTTTTATGAGAAAAGAGCATAGCATCAACACTAAGGGGTTCTTACTAAACTAGTCCAAACTCTGGGTGACTCAAGAATTTGAACATCATGAAAGCAATTAGAGGCCCGGGCTTGTCACTTATGAGAGGAAAAACAAATTAGGGCAACAATCAATATCGATATCGCCTACAAATCGATTTCCGGACGAGAACGGGCAAAAAAAAATATTCAAAAGCGAAAGAGTTTCAAGGATCACCGGAAGCCGGATCCAAAAGAATTAACAACAAATATGTCAAGAGGTTTTCCCCGCAATATATTAATACGGGATTAACAAGGAAGTCTAACAAAGACAACATCAAAAGAAACACTTCACTACTAACAAAACCAGTCCGGAAAGACCAGTTCACTTTTAAGATTAACATGGTGCCAATAGGCATAATTAACAAAAGAAAGAGGGAAGTGAAAAAAGAATAAATACCTTGAGGCGTTTAGCTGCATCAATGAAGACAAATTCGATGGAGAAAAAGAAATGGATCACAGTTTTTCTAAAACAATTATTGTATAGATGCCGAGAGAGTGTGTTAGTAATGGCAACCTTAATAATGGATGCACCTGCTTGAAATGCAGATGAAGCTATCATTAGTCTAGGCCATATGATGTCGATGTTAGATAGCAGTTGACCCTCGTCTGATCCACTACACTCACAATAAACAAGGAAGTCATCAATATACCTACTAAACTGCATGGGAAAGTAGACATGCATGATAAACGATTCCTACATTTGAAAGCTCTCTAATATTCGCCAAGACACGCACTTGTTTGCGTGTCCTTTCATAAAATTGTACAAATAACCTTCTTTCCTGATAACAACTTCATAAACTACTTATTACAATGGTCGACACATCACACATGTCTGCAATCCCAATATGAGAGAGACTGATAAGCCAAAAGAATGAGGTAACAAAATAAAAGAATGAGGGATTATCATTTTCGTAATAAGGTAAGAGTATAAACAATTATGCCAGTTTTTAAGAGCTAAAAACATAAAATGAAGATGGAGCTCAGGTACTCTTTGACGGTCATAATGAGTATGTTACTATCTAAGTCTTCTTTGCAAATTGGAAGAAAGTGAATTGAACTTTACAAATCAACATCACCTGACTTAATATTGGTATAGCTGGTCCTGGAAGCATTGCTGAAAAGGGGTATGCAAAACTCATTAGTACACAAAAAATTAATAATGCACCAACTAATTGTACCTTTCCACCCCTTTAAAAGCTCAACAAAGGAGAACAACACAGTCTTTGCTTATGGTGCTCGATATCCGACTTATATAAAAGCAAAGTTTCACTTGTATCAATAAACCCCAGGAACAAAATGGAATATACATTTCAGTTCGTTCCGAAGCATTGAATTTGAATAATGATCTCTACTTAATCGTGAATGCCTCGCCTAAGTGTAATACTAACTACGATCTAAGTTTCAGATATACCTCCAGCCAGACATCCCAAAGAAGCAAGTCCAAGGGCTTCTAGAATACCAATTAGCACAAAAGAAGATTTGGGAAGGGATAGCATTTCCTTCGCCACGAAGTCCAAAGACAATATCTTGCGAACAAGATGGAAAAGTATATACCAACATACCTGCATATAAGAAGTAAAACATTAGTGAAAGGGCAGTGCAACATTTATCTTAACCAACATTCCAATTCCCACCTTGATACAAATACACTTTGTACAATCTAGTGTCTATGAAACCAAATACACTCAAACTTAATTTTCACAACCAAAGAAAAAAATACCCAAGTCCCAAAACTTAAACAAATCTCATGAGCACAAATATACATTGGTGCACAAACAATTTTACACTACAATAAAAAACAACGTAAAAAAGAGTTACCCGAATGTGGTGAATTGAGCAAGAAAGAAAGGGTACTCCTTCATAGGAACAAGAGCAAGTTTATATAAAACTCAATTCACGACAGAGAAAACAACGGTAATTGCAGAACCAACAATGACTGGTCCCTTAATACTCTCACTACTAACTCCTCCTCCTGATTCTTTTGATGATGATAAACATTCAACTCTTTTACTATGAAATGTATTCCTTCTACTATAAACAGTAAATGGTTTATTAAATGGTGTGGTTAGAGAGAGTTTTGAGCTGAAGTTCTGAGGTGGTTTGATTGAGATGAGTGGAAAGTGTGAGTTGTTATGAAAAATGGAGTTGTTATTTATATGCAAGTGTTTATGAGAAGGAGGGAGAAGGAGAGATAGTGAAGTAGAAATTGCCATGAGAGTAACGTTGTTTGTGGTGCTTTTTTTGAGTCTGTGTTTAGAAGCTGTCTTAGGGTGTGTTTGTTATGATGGAAACACTATGGAAAGGAAAGAAGCTTAAACTAGCACCAACAGTATATTGCTTCAGTATAGGAAACAACCACACATTGGCTTTAGATGTTTAGAGTTACCTGTTTGGAGTGCGGGGAGTAAACAAGTAAATTCATTTGGGACTCGCAAAAGAAACTTTGCGGGGGCTGAAAGTCACTCCTCAGATTTCACCCTATCTACAAGTTCTCTCATAAACCCTTAGCCTATCGTCCCATCTACAAACACAGTTTTCGCAAGAGATTTTCGAATGCAAGCATGACTGGTTTTTGAAAAAAGAAGGGGGTGATATTATTAGAGATGATGACTTCGAGGAAGACATATATATTGATATACAAGAATGTTGAAAGATAACGAGAATATCCCGACTTAACGAGAATATCAGATGTTCAATATTGATTTTTCTAATATATATGTCCACTAATCTTTACAAACTATTTTGCATTTTCCTTGATATCAAAATACCATACTATATAACCTATATGTCGGTAAAATATATAGAAAATCAAGGGTTTGATATTTATCACTTTGTTTCAACAAAGTGCATTCTTGAAATCTGAAATTGCACCATAGATCTCTAAATCTATCAAAATAATGAAATGGATGAACTTAAAATGGTATCATCACATGTAGTTGGCTAAATGCAAAACAATAGTGAAATTTAAAGGATGTGAGGAACTGAGGAAGTGATAAACCATGATGAGACAAAAGAGTAAGTGAAAGAAAAGGTACCTTGTGGAAGTTAAAGACCAAATCTAGCTCACAGAAGTAGTTGCTGAAGAAATGATCCAAAATCTCGACAAATAAATCTAACTCAAATTGAACGATCTAAAGCTTCAAGAGTTGGAAATGCATCCTTAAAGTCAGAAAAACTCCCATCGTAATCATAATCCTCATTAACCAAACTCAGATACGACCATTTTCAGT
Organism: Coptis chinensis; assembly: GCF_015680905.1. NCBI lineage: Eukaryota > Viridiplantae > Streptophyta > Magnoliopsida > Ranunculales > Ranunculaceae > Coptis > Coptis chinensis. The sequence goes on from NC_141457.1 coordinate 45,789,311, forward strand.
AGCAATCTGCCGAGGTCGACTATGTGAACACGAGTCCTTGGCGGTACTCACACCAGATTCGAAATGAAATCCATTCTCAACTTCTCAGGATTTTGAGAATTCCCCGATGGAAAAACCAATCCCCATCAAGTCGTTCATTGTTGCTAAATCCAAATAGAGATCCTTCAAAACTTTCCTACATTGTCCCGTCAACCTTCAAAATATAAGATTCAATGTAACAACAACAACAACATTTTATAACACTACTCTAACAACTACACTAACAATGCAAGCAAGAACAACTACAGGGTCCAAAGCAAAAGGTCAATGACTCACCTGAACTACATTGTTTGTAGTCACTGTTGCAGATGGTGGTGGTGTTTCTGGGATGACCCAAGAATCAAAAATGTTGTCCACTTTCTGCAAAAAGGGAATAAATTATAAATAACAGGTCAAGTAATTTATTATTTCACAGTAAAATATAACAAAATTCTCGACCTTTATTTCAAAATCTAGAGTTTCAGATACAGCATCTTTAAATTCCCAATCATCATCTTCATCAATATTTTCAACCTTGATCTCTTCATTAAAACCAGGCCAAGATCCATTCTTTACATTAGAAACACTATTAATGACCAAGTCAGATTGTAATTCTTCTTCTATATCACCAAATAATGATAAGGGTAAAGCTCCTTTAGGTTTCTCCCATGTGTTCTCGAATTGAAGAGAGTTTTTAGGTTGTGAAAAAGTGTCCATGAAATCACCCCAATCCTCTCCCTCAGTATTTCGTTTGGAATTTTGAACGAAATCTCCGAAAATTTCGTCGTCTTCTTCTTCTTCTTCTTTTTTACGCCATTGGCCAAAGCGTAAGAGGAAAAAGAGATACGGGCTGTTTTTTCAGTTAGATTTCGCGCTTTGATTACGTAGTTGCTCATTATCAGTAATGTCAACACACATGGAGAAGAAGAGTCCAGCATATCTCCGGTAGATAACCTTGTGTGTGCGAAACTAGCAAGGTCATGACATGAATTAATAAATAATAAACAATAATAAAAATTGAAAGTAATAAGTCGATAGAAAGAAACCTCGACAAAGTTTGTGAACTTGGGATCGCGATTAACAACTAGACGATGAACCTCGTATTCGACTTTGTGCTTTTCAGAAAGAGGAGGAGGGGTTGAAGGACAGAAAGAGGGACAAGGGTCGACGACGATTTATCAAAAAATAAAGTCATACCTGGCCCCGTTTTGATCTGATGCCAAAATCTCAGCAACCATAGCTTTCTTCGCATCCATCGCCATAATAACCAACAAGATTCTTGGCACATTTCTCAAATTTGAAATTCTAGAAGTAGAAATCAAACCCCCAAAAGTGCAATCAAAGCAACAAAGATCATAGATGAATTCAGCCCTAACCCCTCTTCAACTCAAAACTTTTTTTACCCTAAAAAACATAATAGGAAGATGGGCACTCTTGATTGGGGTTAGATTTTTCTCTTACTATTTAGGAGAGAAATCGAGAGAATTTGAGAGAGGGAGGAAGGTGCAACGGCTCTGACAAGTGAGTGAGAGCTTGAACAATAAAAATGAACAAATAAACTAACGAAAAGTTCTTACCTTGAGAACTGAAAAGTTAGGAAGAAAGGACGGAGCTTGAGCAAATTTGAACAAATCCACTATTTTTCAGGATCTGAAAGTGCAAGTAAAGCAAGGATAAGGTGCAGTCGAACTTTCATCTCTTTCAATCCATACCGATGAGAATAATCATACCCGACTTCCTCCAAAATTAACCACCAAAACGGTTTATTGAATGGCCAACATAGAGTAAAACCAAGAAACCCTATTTCTCATATACTAAACCCCCTAACCCTAGGTTTAGAAATTATAAAATAGAACTAAAAAGGGGTGGTAAAATTGCATATTGTGGCTTCCAAACCCCGTCTCTCTTTCTCCATTTCATCGTGCTCTATAATCTATATGGTGGTTCTGGTACACAAGTGTGTTTTCTTTCAGTAATGGTCTAATGGAACTGTAGAATGAAGGTTTCTCTTTGTTGAAAAGGACATAAAGATAAGAAAACCCTAACATAACCCAGCGGCTGTGAGAGAGAAAGAGAGGTTTTCTATTTTGACATACCGACGACGATTTCTTTTTTGTTTCTCTATTTTTGAAATTTCGAAGTTGTTTTGGTTTTTTGGATTTGTAACACTTCTCCAACGCTTTTTAAGCGTTAGCAATTAATTCCGGAAATTCACTCAAATAAACCAACGCTTTACAACATTGCCAACGCTTATTTAGCGTTGGCAATTTACTAACGGTAAATAAGCGTTGCAAAGCAAAAAAGGTGCGTGTTGCAAATATCCTATTATGGCACTAAGACGCAGCTTTTATGATAAGTGGTATGAATTGCTCTGTAACCTAAAAAAGACAATGAAAACTATGAGTTGTCTTTTCATTATATGTAAAAAGGGTTGTAATGCAGTAATGTAAGGGTAATAAAACGCACATTTAGGAGCTGATCAACTTATCTATAAATTGTAACAGTGGTTTGTCTTTAATTTTCAATATCCATGTATTGAATGATTCACTGAAGTTGTTAGTAACTACATCACACTTGGAAGTAAAGTCAAAATGTGAGTTTGCCCAAGTTCTCCTAGGCTCTCTCTCTAACCAGTCCACACCATCCTTCTCAGCACTTGCAAATGCCTCCATGAATTGCTCATGCTCACTAACTTTGTATGCTTTTGATGCCACTTCACCCCCAAAAAGCTGCATCAAGTGGTCACCCTTAAATTGATTCTTAAAATTCTTATACATTATACATATGTCTAAAACAAAACCTGTCAAAAACACAAACAAAACATGTAAATATATAAAGGAATTAGGGAAATTAGATAAATTAGTGAATACACAAACAACTTATACCTGTGGTTGGTATCTATAAATCTAGTCCCCACAGCATGAACAAGTCCTTTTTGTCTGCCAGATATGAACGTGAGTTGTTCTGGGTGCTTGTTAAGGTATTGTTGAAGCAGTCCTAACATCATGCACCAAGATTTTGTGTTCTCACCCCTACACACATACATTGCAAGTGGAAACAATCCATTCATTGCATCTAACCACATATCATTTAAAACACAACCACCATATTTACACTTCAGAAAAGCACCATCTAAACCCACAACAGGCCTACACCCATTAACAAAACCATCTAATGAAGTTTTATAAGCAAGGAAAAATCCTTTGAATTGAAATTTTTTGTCCCTAACGCATTTCACTCTACTCCCTTCATTTCTTTTCAAAATCTGTCTTTTTAACTCATTCACAATGTTGTAGCTATGCTCATAATTGCCATTAATTCTCCCTAACATCCGCACCTTTGATTTCCAAGCAATGAAGTATGAAATCTTTACCCCATATCTATGATAAATCTCATTATAGATATCAACAGGCTTACTATTTGATGATCTCTAACATATTCTTCCAGCTCATCAACAACCCAAAGAGCTTTAGCTTGCTTATACTTATCATCTTTGCCAGCTTCTTCACAAGTGTGAGTGTCATTGAACTTCCTCAACTTCACAATATGGTGATCCTGTGTAGCACTACACCAAGCATACCAACCACATGTACCAAACTGACACTCCTCTCCCATTATTCCTTCATTACAACACCAAATTCTGTACCTCATTTTGTCGTTTTTGTTATGCTTAAAATTGAATATATTCTCAATTCCATATGCTTTGAAGAACTTCTTACACTCTTCCATGTTTCTCCACTCCATTCCTTTCACCAGCTGCCAAACTGTGGGAATATTATCTCCATCTTCATTTTGCTCATTTTCAAACAAATTTGAACCTATTTTCCCTAAACTGTCAATAAGGACTCCCTCATCAATTTCATTGAAGTGTTTCTCCCCATCAACCAAACCAGTTACAAAACCTTCAGAGTCCTCATCCATGACAATTTCTTCAATCTAAAAATCCTCATCTTCTTCATCAGATGAATCATAACTGTTATACCCTGCATTGGTATCAATTGTAGGACCAAACCAATCACCAGTACAAAACACCTTATCAACTTCATCACCAGAACTTCCTATGTCTCCCACATCAACTCCCACATCAAATCTAGCTCCCACATAAGCTCCTTCATAAAAAAAACTTCAGCAGCAGCAATATGGATCCCATGTTTATATATCAAAGCCCATACAAATGTGAATAAGGCATGCAATTTCGTATGTGCACATACATTGTGCTAAATTTAAAATATACCACCCCCAAACAATTTGAGAGGGGGTTCATGTAATAGTTCAGTAAAATACCTAAACATGCTGAATTACAACAGAAACTATATGGTAGAAAAAATAATATGTGATTAATCATGCATTGAATTTAATTATACGTGCATAATAGAGCAATCACATAAACAAATAAATACTAACTACTTAATTAAAAATGAAATTAATAATTAATTAAACTGAAGTACTGAAAACAAGTACAAAAATTAAATAGTTATTACAAAACAAAAATAAATCTAAATCAATTGCATCACAACAAATCTAAAAAGAAATAATCTATCACTGGGAAGAAGATGGTCCAGAACCATCAGACGGTCGACGACGACGACGCTCACGTCAAGAATCAGAAGAAGAAGGTGAACCTCCTGGCTAGGGAAAACGTCTGAAGACCTCGGCCTGAAAAGCTATATGCGCCTCTTCCATATTCTCTATAGAATTAAGAATGTCAGCGTGGTTGTTAGCTATGATTTGAATGTTCTGCTCTAAGTTGTGGTGCTGGCGTTGAATGGAACCCTGGTGCTTCTGTATTGATTCACAGAGCGTAGATAAGGTTCGTTGATGATCATAAAGTGTACGCATCCCGCTATGGAGTAGTGAAAAACATGCAAAATTAGAAGAAGCACGCTCCATAGCATTCTCAGCAAAACAAACAGGATATTCATCCTCATCCTCATCTATACCATCAGCTCTCTCTTCAGGCAGTGTCTAATTCCTTTGGACACAGTTACTATATGCCTTTGTGTTTGAGTGAAGCTTAACATGAGTCCTATTGGACTCCAGCATGCAACCCCAAGATAACATCATTTTAGTAACTAAAATAGGTAGGGGGTGCAGTAGTATTACCTACAGCCATAAGCTCTTCACGCAGAAAATCAATGAGGCAAAAACCATACCTCCTGTTTTGCAAAATCCAAAGGACGTGCAAGAACAACAAGCTGATGTCACTGGGCTTTGTGGTGGCACATATGTTCTTGCCCAGCCACTACGTCACAGCCAGCTGGTTAATCTTAAGCAACTGTTGCCTAGCACAGTGAGAACGATCGTTGTATCGACCCTCGAGCAGTGTCTCTAGCATCAACTGATGCACTCCATCGAAATGGGATCTCTGTAAGGTCAAGGTGACTTTGTTTAGCGGGTATCGTAGTGATGGTTGCGAGGAGCTCAGGCGTCACATCCACCTCAACTCCTTCCAAGTTCACAAATAGCCTCCCTGTCGGAGTTGTTATCTTAAAATGATAAAATTTCAACACCAAATCCTCATGGTAGGACTCATCAGTGGAGTACCACATTCTATCCCATCCTCTAGCACGCATCTCAGTACCATAATATGGCTGGAATTGCTCCACGTTGAATGCGAATTCCGGCAAGATTTTTGCTGGTCGAGCCATGGTGTGGTTAAAATTTGAATACGGGTAGGGGTTTAAGTATGGAATGATGGGGGAAAGGTGCTGTAAAAAGTTGGAGAAGGTTTGTTTTGATGAAGGCGAGTGTCGCGCGTGGATTTAGGTTTGAATCGGCGCGATTCGCACTGGGATCGATTTAGGTCAGATCTAATTTTGTTCGGGACAATGAAGTGAATGGGTCGGTGCACGAGGTTAAATGGGATGGTTGGTGGGGTGTAAATATCATGGGTTGGGTGGAAAAATGAATTTTGGCCCAAGCCCAAATCTTTTATAAAATACCCATCATGTCCTACTGCGTCGTAAAACTTAAAACTAAGATTCCCGATTTGTTAGCGGTTGGATTTTTGCGAATGAGTTATGAAAATGATTAGCATTAAAAATGTTATCTAATGATATAGGAAAAACTCAAATCTAACTGTAGGTGACACATAAGGTGATGGAAGAACGCCTCAAAATACGTAAATGACATAAGTTATGCAGGCGAAGAAAATCTAGATAACTAGATTTGTGTCACACGAATCTATACGACTTAATGACATCATACTCAAAGATAGGAAATTTAGAGAACAAGGTGATTACCTACCCCAAAACAAAATTTTGGAATAGGTTGAATTTTTTTGTTGTGGTGAAAATGTGGGTCTTTTAAAGTCAAATACCCTAGACTTACTAATCTATCTAATATTTATGGGTTTTATATTTTCTAATTTTTATGAAAATGATTTTTGAAAATCAAAGAACAAAGCAAGTAAAGATGTAAATCACTCCATAGAGAAACACTACTCAAAATATGAGCAAAAAGTGCAAGATTGGAAAGCGTGAATTATATGAACGTGGACTAAGGATCTGACACTTACAACCACTCACTCCGAAAGGAGGGTCCGGTTACCTTAATGGAGTACTCCCAAAATATATATAATATGGATATGAAGTACACCAAACGTAGAGGGTCAGTCCTCATAAATAGGGTCTTGTAGAAGGGTTTCTTCTACAGTAGGCGAACATAATTCGTGAAAATGTTTTAAGCGTTGGCCATTTACTTGAAAGGTATTGTTGTCCTTGGGATTTACCAAGGTGGTTGCCCTATGAGGGGTGACATCAGTAACCACAAAAGGTCCGGACCAACGTGTTTTTAATTTCCCATAAAAAATATGCAAACGTGAGTTATGTAGCAAAACTTTTTAACCAATATCAAACTATTTACGCAAAATATGTTTATCATTAATACATTTCATGTTAGCTTTATAATCCTTCGCTAAATTGTAAGAATCGCTACGGATTTCTTCTAGCTCATTTAATTGCAATTTGCGCTTGACACCAACGGCGTTAATGTTGAAATTAAGACTTTTAATAGCCCACAGGGCACGGTATTCCAACTCAACAAGCAAGTGACAAGGTTTACCAAAAACTAAGCGGTAGGGTGACACACCAATATGTGTTTTAAAAGTCGTTCTATATGCCCATAAAGCATCAGTTAGGCGTCTAGACCAATCTTTCCTATTAGGATTAATTGTCGTTTCTAAAATCTTTTTAATTTCTCTATTGGACACCTCAACTTGACACTAGTTTGAGGATGATAAGGAGTCGCTACCTTATGGGTAACTCCATATTTCTTGACTAAACCTTCAATAACTCTATTATAAAAATGTTTTCCTCCATCACTTATGATGGCCTTAGGTACGCCGAAACGTGAGAAGATATACTCTTTCATAAACAATACTACAGTTCTCTTTCATAAACAATACTACAGTTCTATGGTCATTGTTATGATAAGCCATGGCTTCAATCCATTTAGAAACGTAGTCTACAGCTACAAGATTATAAATGAAACCATGCGAGATGGGAAATGGGCTCATGAAATCTGTATCCCAGACATAAAAAATCTCCACTATGAGAATGGGATTTAGGGGCATCATATTACGTTGAGTAATACGCTCAAGTTGTTGACATCTAATACACGCTTTAATTTGCAGTGTGCATGAGCATCTTGAAACAGGGTCGGCTAATAAAAACCGCATTGAAGAACTTTGGCGGCAGTTTTCTTTACACTAAAATGCCCCCCGCATGATTGTTCATGGCAGAAGGATAAGACTTCATTGTGCTCCCACTGGGGAATGCAACAACAAATTATCTGATCCGCACAATACTTAAAAAGGTAGATTTCATCCCAGTAGTAAAGCTTAGCTTTGGCCAAAAATCTCTTGCGTTCATTTTTGGACCATATCTCAGGGATGATCTCAAACACTAAAAAATTAACAATGTTTGTATACCAAGGTGCAGAAAAAATTAAATAAAGATGCTCATCCATAAAAGAGTCAGATACGATTCGGAATCACTGTCATCCTCATTAGTTAACCTAGATAAGTTATCTGCAACTATATTTTTAGCTCTTTTTTTATCCTTAATTTCTAAGGTAAATTTAGTTAGGAGAAGAATCCAATGGATCAATCTCTATTTAGTATATCCTTCTTTGTGAAGGTACCTAAGCTCGGCATGGTCTGTATAGACGATGGTCGTGGAACCAACTAAGTAGGGACGACACTTATCGAAGGCATAGATAACGGCTAGAAATTCCTTTTCAATACTATTGTAATTATGTTGAGCATCATTTAAGGTTTTACTAGCATAAAAAATAACTGTAGATTTATTATCTAACTTCTGTCCTAGCATAGCACCAACGACATAATCACTAGCATCACATATAAGTTCAAAAGGTTTTGACCAGTCTGGTGGTTGTATGATAGGTGTAGAGGTTAAAGTGGCTTTTAGAGTTTCAAAAGCCTATTTGCAGTCATGATTAAAATAAAAAAATGGCATCTTTTAAAAGCAATTATGCTAATGGCTTAGCTATTTTTGAAAAATCTTTTATGAAACGTCTGTAGAAACTTGCATGGCCTAGAAAGGCCCTAATGTTACGGACAGTTAGTGGTATAGGCAGAGACGCTATCTTATCTAATTTAGCCTTATCTACTTCTATTCCATTTTTACAAACAATATGACCTAAAACTATACCTTTAGTGACCATGAAATGACATTTTTCCTAGTTTAAGACTAAGTTCTTTTCCTGACACCGTTTCAAAACTTTAGAAAGATTTGAAAGACAATCTTCAAAGAAATGACCATGAATAGAAAAATCATCCATAAACACTTCCATGAATTTCTTCACTATGTCACTAAAAATATGCAGCATACAACGCTGGAAAGTGCTAGGTGCATTGCAAAGGCCAAAGGGCATTCTTTTATATGCATACGTACCGAAGGGACATGTGAATGTAGTCTTCTCATAGTCGTCAGGGTCAATAATAATCTAGAAATAGCTAGAGTAGCCATCTAAAAAATAATAGTAAACATGGCCAGCTAGACGTTCAAGCATTTGGTCGGCAAAGGGTAAAGGAAAGTGATTCTTATGTGTCATAGCATTAAGCTTCCTATAATCAATACAAATCCGCCACGTTATAGGAATTCAGGTGGAAACTAACTCTCCATCGGAATTACGAATGACTGTAACACCTGATTTCTTAGGGACTACATGAACTGGGCTCACCCATTCACTATCAAAGATGGAGTATATAATGTCAACATCGAGTAATCTCAAAACTTCCGCTATAACTACCTCTTTCATGGCAGGGTTCAAATGACATTGTGGCTCACGGGAGGTTTTTGCATTATCCTCCAAATGTATGCGATGTTTGCATACGCTAGGGTCAATACCCTTAATGTCGTCTAAAGACCAACCAATCGCAGTACGATGTTCATGAATAACTCTAATCAAATTTGCCTCTTCAGTAGCAGATAACTGAGATGATATGATAATCAGATGAGTGCCATCCGAGTCTAGATGAATATATTTTAACTCAGCGGGAAGAAGTTTAAGCTCAGGGGTGGGAGGAGTGGAAATAAGGGATTCAGGAGGGGTACGGTCTTCCTCCTCTATGACGCAGATTTGTTTAGGAATGAGTTCTTCAAACTCAGGAGTTTGATCTAATGAAGGATCATGGATAGGAGTAGATTCTAAGAGGGCATGTACTTCTTGGATGTAAGAATCCTCAATACTGCCAAAGGAAAAAAATTGGTGCATCTGATTTTCAGGAAAAGTTTTGTTAAAGTAATCTTGGGCAAGGCTTTCTATCATGCTAACTTCGCCATCTATAGTCTTGTCTGGTGTCTGTTGCATCATCTTAAAAACATTTACCTCAACAGTAAGGTTTCCAAAGGAAATAGATATCGAACCACCGCGACAATTAATGAGGGAATTGGCAGTTGCTAAGAAAGGACGCCCTAAGATGATAGGAACAAAGTCATGAGCGACTTTTGTATCTAGAATGCCAAAATCGGCTGGATAATAGAAGTCTTGAACTTTAACAAAAATATTTTCAACTATGCCTTTAGGATACTTAATCGAACGATCGGCTAACTGCAAAGTCATTTTAGTTGGTTTTAGATCATGTATACCTAGTTGTTTATAAAGGTAAGATAGGAGTAAGTTAACACTCGCCCCTAGATCTAGAAGAGCAGTTATGGTAAAAGTATCGCCTAAGGTGCATTTTACAGTGGGACGACCAGGGTTTTTGTACTTAACGATTCTATTATATTCATATAAAGAGGGAAACTGTTCTGTTAAATTAAAAATGCTTCTTTAGGTATGTTTGTTATCCTCTTTGTGGTGCACAAATCTTTAAGAAACTTAGCGTGTTTTGGGAGACGTTTTATGGCGTCGAGGAAAGGTAGATTTATAGTTAAATTTTTTAAAACTTTCATAATCTTGTCAAAATTATCGTCCTTCTTTAACATAGCTAGTCTCTGGGGAAATGGGGGTTTTTCCCTATATTTAGCATAAGGGTCAATAGGAGTATTGCCCTTTTCCTTAACTTTTGTCAGCTTCCCCTTAAGTTGAGGTGTAACTAGTACTTCTACAGTTGTAGGATCTTCAGTGTCAACTACAGCATCTAGTAAGGGTCCTTTATTAGGTTATAGGGAATCCTCATGCATTATTACTTTGTTGTCAACCACTTTCCCTTAACAGAGAGTAGTTACGGCCTTTAATTATTCTTGTATTAAATTTTCATTACTAGGATTACCTGCTAATTCAAATCTTTGTGTTTATTGATTTTGGATTAGGTACAGGTTGACCTTTGAAACGCCTTTTGTTGGGTCTTTTCTTGGGATAATTGTTGGATTGCTAGTAATATCTGTTATTGAGTTTGCATGTAAGCATCGAATCTATCGGGTTGGGCAGTTCGAGTGGCCGCGGGTTATATAACAGGAACTATCGCACGTTGATTATTAACGGGTGGATTTTGATAGTTGTTATTTACCAAGACTAAACTTCTATTATTGTTATTAAAATTACCTTGCCCTTGTCTTTGCCTTGGTTGATATTGATTGTAGTTGTTGGTGGGCCTAACGTTTTGATTATTAAAACTTGGAGGTATTGCTTGCTGGTGATTATTACGCCAACTAAAATTAGGATTTTGTCTCCAAGGTGCGTTAGGTATATTAAAAGTGCAGACATCTTCTGGCTGTGGTTGTGGTTGTTGTTCATAGGCAAGAGGACAAAAATGATCGGAATGCTCAAGACTAAAACATAAATTACAGTGAAAAGAGTTTATATTCATGATGAGAGTGGGTTGTGCTTCTTGTTTATTTATAGAAAGGGCATCTACCTTACGAGTGAGGGATTCTATTAAAGTTCTAAGTTCATGATCATGTTTAACCTCAAACATATTGGCTGCTTTAGCTTTAGAAGAAAAAGGAATGGAGCGGGAGTAATTGTTACCTCCCCCATTGTTACTTTTCTTAGATTGATTATCTATAAAGTTGTAAGCATCAGTGGCTCCTTTTACCTAGGAAATTTCCTCCGTTCATGATATCTAAAGTCTCTTTATGGTGTTGGGATAGACCTTTGAAGAAGACACGAACTAGTGTGTCTTTACCAAGATTATGATGGGGACATTCTACTAGAAGATCAGTGAAACGATTCCAAGCCTCAGAAAAAGATTCTTAAGGCTTTTGGCGAAAGAAATGAATATGCGAAAGCATTTCATCAGTCTTCTGTGGTGGGTAAAAGTGTTCCATTAATAATTCCACTAGTTTTTCCCATGTGTCGACAGAGTTTGGCTTTTGTGCTGTTAACCAAGCAGCCGCTTTGTTAGATATAGTGAAAAGAAACACCATGAACTTTATTTGTTTAGGTCTTATGCTAGGATGATGAAATGTAGTAAGAACTTATTGTAACCTACTTAAGTGTTGATAATGCTTCTCATGGTCTAACCGATGGAAAAACAGGTAGCAGATTAAATATATTGGGGGGAGTTCTAAAATCTCCCATTGCATCTGCAAGAACTATGTAGGACTCAGGTCCATCGTTTAAAGCCTTATAGAAATCAGAGAGTGGTCTCTATGCTATTTCTTCACCCATTGCTACAGATGCAGTAGTGGTGGGTGTAGATGGTGCGTGTGTGATTATTGGTGAATTTCTAGGTAGGCAATTATTTCTGCGTGTACGATAAACTAATATGGCAGGTTTATGCGAACCAGATCTTAATCTCATATCATGCAAGTTTTAAGTCTAATAGGCAAGTCCTAACGAGCATGCAAAAATAGCCTGATTATTACTAGAAATAGAATCCTCTGATAGTATATTCGAGGATGTATAAAGGTGTTACCTAGAGCGTCCTTGCTACGCGTATAAATAGCTTCTTCAACAGCCTTAAAGCACGTCTAGTGTTACTTGAACAATTATACGAGTACTAGAAATAGAATCCTCTGATAGCAAATTAGAGGATGTATAAAGGTGTTACCTGGAGCGTCCTTGCTACGCGTATAAATAGCTTCTTCAACAGCCTTGAAGCACGTCTAGTGTTACTTGAACAATTATACGAGTACTAGAAATAGAATCCTCTGACAGCAAATTAGAGGATGTATAAAGGTGTTACCTGGAGCGTCCTTGCTATGCGTATAAATAGCGTCTTCAACAGCCTTGAAGCACGTCTAGTGTTACTTGAACAATTATACGAGTACTGGTCTAGATACACGGTGTGGATAGTGAAGTCCTGTAAAAAGTTAACCTTAATTAGTGATAACATTTTAAGAATAAGTTTTAGGCTTTTTACTATGGGCTTCGTGTTGGGCCTGGTGAACGGGTTTTGGTAGTGGGTGGGCTTACTAACTAATATTATTATTTTTTATATATTTTTGTATCAAACCAACGGCAGGCCACTTAAGAATTGAGGGAGGTTTTTGGTGTGTGCACGTTCATTAATTAGAGAACCCAAATTCGTAAAGTTTTCTAGACATCGTTTAGAATGAGAAAAAAAATAATTATGTGGTTGATAGCATACGAGTACTGTACATTACTCGTGAGATAATATTATACTGAATGACAAAAATTGAAATTTATCTAATTTAATTAGGGCGCGTGTGCACCTTGAAATAGAGCAAATTGGGCGCGGGTTGCGCCGAAGGTGTAATGCGCAAGGCACGCTGTGTGAAGGCAAAACGAGGGCGCGTGTGCGCTCCCAAGTGAATAACTAGGGTTAAAACTTTTAGGGTCAGGTCATGGGAGGGCAGAGAGTTGGTTGCACAACTCGTATGCTCTCTGGCAGTAGCAGAAAAATTCAAAGAAATTGTGAATAGTGTTTTCAGTGTGTGTTTTCAGCGAATAGTTAAAATAGTTTTGCTAATCTAAACACGCGTAATGTAAATGAACTAGATGGCAAGTGGAGCCATTGATAATTAATAATATTTATCTTATGAAAGCAATAATGAGAAGATGAAGAAACAATATTTATCAAGATATGAAACTCTATAAATCATGTAATAAAGAGGAGAGTAGTCGTGTTTGTTCCACTCTAGTCATACCTTACTTGAATGCAAGCTTAGATTAAAATTGTGTTTTTACTAGTGAGAGTAATATGATGTGAAAACAATAGATTTAAAGGTGAAAACAGTGAATTTAATGACAAGAGAAGTTATTAGAAGGGGTTTAATCTGCCACGCGATTCGATTGAGTATTAGTTAGTATCGAATCACTCACTTTAATCCCTAGTGAATACCAAATCCTTTCAGATCAAGGCTTCACTAGCATGAGAGTGTAGCTCCACCACAAATCTCTTTGGTGGTGGCTCTAAACACTAGTTCTACGTTATGAGCTCTATCTCTAGACACTCACAACAAAGAACTTGACGTTCTTGATACAAAACAATATTATACTAATGGTTAATTATCCTCACATGGTTTCATAAACCTCCTCTAATAGAGGTTTAGCCTTGTGCCATAGGAATCACCTTAACTAAGAATTGAATAGAAGACATAATTGAAAAGGCAATTGAATTGAAGAACAAAGCTTTTTATTGATGGGAATTAATGGTGGCTATAATACTAGAATTATTCTAAACTGCAGAAAGTAAAACCTAATTAAAACTACTTAGAGAATTATAACTAAGGGTAAGGAAGAAAGCTTAAGTTTTGGCTTAGCCTTCTTTAATAGGAGAGGGTTAGGTTTACATTTTCGTGCTGAGCCAAAAAAGGGGACTTTGGGCCCTAAAGTGAGCTCAAAGTCCATTAGGTTAAGTCTAGAGAGGCCATAGCTGCTGGAAATTATTTACATGCCCTTTTTGTCTACTTTTATAGCTCTGATTGTGGGTCTATTGGAAAGCTTATTCCGTTCCGGTCATTTTGACATATAGTAGGTCCAATTCCGAGGCTTGAGTCCAAAGATACGCCTATTTGAATATCTATTGACTTTTCTGCTCTTTTTCTACCCAGATTGACTTTGACTTCCCAGCTTTGAGTGGGCATAAAAAAGGCTTTTCTCCATGATTCTTGGGCTTTAAAAGTAGAACTTCCTCAGCAATCATCGTGACTCGTTTTCCATGCAAAAATGGTGTTTTTAGTCACCTAATCAGCTTCAAGTCCTGAAATGCACAAAAACACGTAAACAGTACTAACTCTTATTTATTATAAATATAATTGGTTTAAGTAGAATATTATTAAGGGGTTTAAATTACACTTTTGGGTGCTTATTAGTATTAGTATAAACCACACTTTTGGGTGCTTATCAGTATTAGTATTAGTTTTACTTTTATGTTTTGGGCCCTAGAAGACAAGGTTGTATAATTATAAAAAAAAAAAACCCAGACTGTGGGCTTTTTAAGTAGGCTTTTATGTAACCTAAAATAGGGAACGCTTGAATGGTTGGGCCTGATCCTCAAATCACACGCCAACCAACGTCACCTTCTCCTTAAGCAGCGTGTAAGCACGGCTTGAGAGGTAAACTCTAAACCTCCTCGAAGCCCATGTAAGAGGATACCTTGTTTGTTCAAGCATGCTTACATGATTGTTTGATTTAATTTTCTGCACTCTGCATAAGGCTGAACCCTAGCCACGTAACAACTATTGGGAGGTCATTACCTAATGTAGATAAACCGGGTGTTACTTGTTACTTGAGACCCAACCAAACAAACAAATTAAAATCAACCAACTAAAGCCTAAAGTAGTCACGCTCCTCCAGAAAAGGAAAAAAATATATAGCAATGGGGATTTAGAATAATCAGTTACCAGATTCCAGTAGACCAACTACCTTCCTTACTCCTCTCCCCCAGATTCACCATGAGTGAGATTATTGGTAGCACACCACTTGGTGAAGTGATTGCTTACTCTTCTAAGCCGTGTAGTAGATCAATCCTAGTTTAGTGCCCAATTGTTCGTTTGAACAGGGCATAGTAATATATAGACCAAGCAAACTCTTTCAAAACTCCATTTTGCAAAAATGAATTTTGATTGTTTGAGCATCCACTGCATCGTTTGCGCATTTTTAGGTAGTTTTGCTAGTCATGCTAAAGTACATGATACTACGTTCAGGCACTACAAGGTTTAGCAAGCATAAAACTTACTCACGTAGGATAGCACGTCATCCTAGACAATCTCCAATTTCTCATCCCCCCTTTCTAAGATGGCTGACGAAGTCGTGCAAGTTGAAGAGCCTCTCTCAAACTTCTACACATCGTTGCAAGATGGACCTCCATCTTGTATACGTCTCACACCGCTCACGAATGAGTTTCACATTCCACTAAACGTGTTTAATCTTCTACCCATTTTCCACAGGTTTAAACACGAGTTACCGTACGAACATCTACACCAGATACATGAAGTATGCAATACTTTCCACCATCTGGGTATCACCAACGATCAAGTGAAGCTACGAGTGTTTCCTTTCACTCTAGCTGGTAAAAGTCACACATGGCTTATTTCTCAGAAGCCCAATTCCTTCGATACGTGGGAAAATGTTGTGTTCTCCTTCACGAAGAAGTACATTCCACCGAAGAAAACAGAAGAGATAAGAAGTCAGATTTAGTTCTTCAGACAGAGTTCGAGTGAGACATTTTTCGAAGCATTGGGGGATAGATTCTCCGACCTACTCCATTCATGTCCTCACCACAAACTAGAAAAATCCACTCTTGTCCAATGTTTATTCAAAGGTCTTCTCCAAGAACACAAAATAACCCTCGACATCATGAGTAATGGTAATTTTTTGGATAGAGGTTCAACCGAAGCTTTAACCTTTCTTGAAAACCAAGCTGAAAAGAGTACCCATTGGGGCGATATAAACAATTCCAGAACAACCCAACCCAGTACATCTAAGGTTAGTGGTATTTTTAAGGTGAAATCCGATCATGAAATCAAAACTTTAATTGAATCCCTCACAAGAAAAATAGATGCCCTCACAACCAAACAAAAAGACCAAACTCCTCATCCTGTCATGAATATAAATACCTAACCATACAATTTCTGTTTAAGCTTAAATCATATAGATACCAGTTGTCCCTTGATCACCAACCTTTCATCACTTCCACCAGAAGAAATTTGTGCTTTCCCTATACCAAATGCACCATGGAGGTAACACCCCAATTTCGCATGGACTAATAATCCACAAACCCAACCACCTCCAGGTTTCACTAATGATAATTAGTGTTTTTAGGTTTGTTCTTTCGTGTCCAAAGTCCATAAAATGTCTGACTAGTCAAGTTACCTTACTCACGTGGGTTGGTAGCATAGATCGAGTAAGGGATCGTCCAAACCTTAGGACTAGGCAAAGTTCACAACTGAATTTACAGCTTCAAGGGAATTAGTGGGTAGGATTTTAGGTTATTTCTTATGTTGCTCAATTAAAACTTGGAATGCAAGTTAACGTAGAATTACAAAGATTGATTTCTTAGTAAACTAGATAGAGAGAGAGAGAGATACAAGAAGAGGGTTAATCATAATCATGCAAGATCAATTACAAATTTTTAGAGTACCTTATTACTACAGCTCTAATCCATCTCGAGTTTATAGACAAACCCGTAACGGCATCGAGTATCGATCCCTAGTAAAATGTACTCATCTTTGAGTTCATCTCACTAGCATGAGGAGTTGAATTAACATTCCATCTCTAGAATATCACTTCAACTCCTGGTTTAATTATACACCATGTGGACAAACTAGAGGGCTAACGGCTACCATAGGATCTCGCACGAGACTTGACCTAGTGTTAACTGAGTCTCGCACAAGACTGAACTGGAGTATCAACACTCCAAACTTGATCAGTCTTAGTCATTTTGGGACTGGATGTATAATCAAAACCTATTTCCTAAGTAGTGATTTTAGACTACAAAAATGCAGCCTGATCCTCACATGATCATCATTAACCCTCAACTTGGGAGGGTTTTAGCTCATGGTCCTTGGATGGATTTTATTTCTTGCATGTATGAAATGAAAAAGTAAAAAGCAAAGGAAGAACTGGAAATTTAACTTGAAGAAAAATAGATTTTATTAGAAGTTCAAGACCTCCTATATCAACCTAACACAAAAGCTTCAAATGAGAGAAAATACCATGCATGAAAAGTAAACAACCAAAATGGAAAGCAAGAATGAAAAATGGAATGCCCCCTTTCTCCAACATCCCAAAAGATATACCACCCTCTCTCACGTGAAACCTTCCCATATTTATTATAAGTTTGCCTTTTTCTTTTCAAATCATCCAAACTTTTTTCACACCTTTCCTAATCAAAAGTATAGTCATGCATTTAATTCTGTCTTATCTTGTTTTGCAAGGTGTCCAAGAGTGCCCATAACTTGCCACTTGTCTATGCATGATGACTCATCACTTCTTGTGGGCCCACATAATGGGTCCACATGTTGTGTCCAGTGGCGACCCGGGATGTTGGCGTTTTTACAATTTTCTGTTTTTGCGTAGAGCTAATCGCCCTGGTTATTCTAGGAGTTCACTTGCCAAAATCGGAGTCCAGGTTTGAAAGATGTGAGCTTTGAAAGTTTGCTGCTTCTTTGCACGTGGTCCCGTTCTTCACTGGTTTTGTCCCGTTGGAATCTTCGGCTCTAGTCAGGCTTTGTTGGGCTTCACTGGGGCTGAGTGGGAAAACTTCAAGTATGCACAGTATTCCCGTGCTTTGATGTAGGTTTAACATCATATTCACGTTAACTGCAAAAACTTGCAAAAGTACGAAAATATAATTATTTCATGATTATTAAACACATAATTACCCAAAATGCTATGTTTTTACGGGGTTTAGTATTACAGTTTTGGGTGCTTATCACACCACCCCCAAACAGCACTTTGTTTGTCTTCAAGCAAAGAAGAGACATTAAAATGATAAGTGGCCAAAAATGTGTTGTCTTAAACTAAGTCTCATTTCTCAGAGTACGGTTGCATTGACTGTATGCAACAAGGCCTTAAACCACTAGGAATTCCCTAGTGGACAAGTTATAGCCTCATGAGAGTTTTCCAGAGAAGATACTCACAAACATCATCTATACTACAACAACTTAGCAACAAAGGCTTGTTCCCTGAATTAATCTCAGATATCTATACATCTCACTAGCGGGGGAAACAATGATTAATTCCTTTGAATTTCAAGTTAATATACATACAATAATCAAAACATCTAAATATGAACATGCATACAGTGATCTTTACAATGAAATGTACGAGCATGGCCATTTTTGGATCCTTTGGATAGCGTCCTTAAGTAGGTTCTCACAGGTATGTGTCGAAACACAAATTCTCTCATATTTTTCCACTCAAGTTTTGCTAACTCCAGTGTGCAGTGGGCACACATTTCCTCACATACTCAATGACAGTCAGAGGAGTCGAGGTCGAGAATTCACATCTACTACTTACTTATTATCAAACCATCTTACTCATAATTGAGCTAGAGGTCTTTATTAGGTGCTATGGGGATTAGGTCGTAGTGTAGAAGAAAATGGAATGGAAAATTCAAAAATGATAAGTATTAGAGAATAAGGTCTTCGAGATATTTACACTAGAGAAATCCTTATTCTCTTTCCTGCTTCTAACATGAGTTTCCATACTTAGCTTTTTTAAGCTTTTGTATTCCCTTTTGATTTGATTTTGGGGAAAGTTCTAACTTTGATTTTTCTTTTGATTTTTGGAAACATATTTCTATTTTTCTTTTTCTTTTCTTTCTAAAGCAGGTAACTGATTTTGATTTGTGACAAGTTTTTCTCTTCATTTTTCCACACTTTATCCTATTTCTCATACTCATCATCTAGGTGGGCTTATTTATTTGTGGTTAATAGATGGGTAAGGATTTTTTTTGGTGAAAATGAAAGATTCAGTGGGGCAACTAGCGGTAAAAATTTTACAGGTATGAATTTTTAGCTATATCGATCCAAAGAAGGCCTATATTCTCGCCTAGGATTTGGGTAGTGATCAAGTACATAGACGTGTGATTTTCTCTATTGGGAAAAGCTACTCCTCTGTGTCATTACTCATATATCACACATGTTGAGGCTTTTTGGTTAGATTCTCACAGGATATGGAAATTAAGTTGTCTAATTGTGGGTCCCAGAAACTTACTACTATATACATTCAATGACAATCAGTGCATGAATGCTCATGAAAAGATGTAAAAACTATTGCATACATATTAACTGAAGTTTCTAAGAACAAATCCTAATTCTAGTGCTAGGGTGAAATTTATAGATATTTTTCATCACAGAAAAGGAAATGAGACTTTGTCACTAAATACACTTATTTAAACATAAAATAAAGCTATATACAATCTAGAAATGCTTAATTTTTTTTTGCGAAAGGTTCTAACCACCCCCAAACAGAAGGACGTTGTTTCCTCAAAGTATCAAGAGGAAGAAAGAATATACCTAAGAGGCTTGAGCAAAAATAGAGCTGATATCTTCAATAGAAAATTATGCTAACACAACATATAATATACAAAAACAAAAGGGAAAGGCACATCAAGAACTAAAACAACAAATATGTACATCAACTTACTTGTCCTAATTAAGAATTAGGGATATGTCCATTCTAGCTTCATCTCTATCGAAGTGCCATTCTTTGGCGTCACGCCAGTTTATCATGGCCTGCCAAACTTCACTCCACTTTCTTTTTTTAGAAGCATCCAAATGAGCTATCATGTCTTTGTCTTTGGGGAAGCAACAAACGTACTTCAGGTACCTTGAAGAGCGACGACGCCAAACCCAAAATCTTAAAGAACGAATTATCCTGTTCGCCAGACACATAGAATCTACTTGTACCCAATCATGAAAAGTGGCTGAAAACTGCAGGAAGAATGCCTTCATTATCCGGCATACGGTAACGGGCAAGGTGATATAATGGTGTCGAAAATGACGATCCCTTTTCAAGTTCTCAATTACGAGGTTCGTGATGTCGAAGAAGGTGTGTTGCTGAGCAAGAACATGGAAAGTCTTGCAAGCTGATTCGGTAGTAGTAGAAAAATGCCAATCCCCCATGATGTTCAAAAGGATAAACAACATGGAAGTCCCAACATTCATTGCCATATTTGTTATGGGAATTGTTTTGTTCGGCCATCGGCCAGCTTCTTCACGTTCAATAACTCAGGTGAGGCCATCACCATAGTGGCCGGTGAAATCTTCCTAAAAGTAGTGATTAAAGGAGTTTTGTATGATGTATTGAATGGTGGGGGTGGGCTCATGATAAGGAAGGTCCAAAGTCATAACAATTGTTGGCTCGTAAAAGATATGTCTGGTGTTACCCATACGGATTGCGAATCCGTTCAAAAAGAAACCACGCGCACCAATAAATATTGTTGTATCCTCTATATGATCATAAAAATAAGCCGCTAAACATGGAGAGTATGTCTGCTCAGGTTGCAGAACGAGGGAGGACCAACCGGCTTGGGTGATAAGGTCTCTGAAATGAAGTCCATACGAAAGAGAATCTAACAAAGCTTGGAAGGATTGTTCAGGGATGATCTTTGGAGGTTCCATTATTGGAGATGCAGATAGGAAGGCAAGAAATGGATGAAAGAGACAGCACCTGTAGACAAAGATAAACCAATTTTAGAATATTGACACGCGCTCGTTTTGTGTGTATGAGATGGTATATGGATGATGTAGATAGATGATGGTCGTTAAACAAAATATAAGCGTATCAAAACCTAATTATCCCTCAATAAGTAAAGAATGAGTAGGATATCGTTCCACTTTTAAGTGTATGTTATGTAAAGGACAGGACTGGAAATGGGGTTTGAGGGATTAAAAACTATAATTGTAGAGATTTTAGATTCTAATATTAAACTAAACTAAACTAATTAAACTATTGAGAATTTATAGGAGAGAAAATTCAAGAGATTAGAATCCACCGCTACCTTTGATCTGTGATCTTCTATTTCATGGTTGCTCTCACAAGTAGACTACAATTAGGCAATCGAGGGAGTGCCGATACCCTCTTGGATGAAACATCATTGACAAATAACTCTACTTAAAGTTGTTCCTATGTTTATACTATTAATATCTTTTTTCCTTTTATGTAAGCTCGGACAGCCATTCAATGTATTACCAAGAGCAACATCAAGGAGTACTTCCTAATAGGGCGGCCATTCAATGAATCACCACTTAAGGTAAACACAAAGAATACTTCCTCTAGGCAGCCACTCCCTGAGCTACCCCTTCTAGGGCAACACAAAGAATACTTCCCTAACTCTAAAAAACTACATTACTAGAAGAAAAGTATAGAACACTAGCATGATATTAATATTGCAAAACATAAACCCTATTCTATACTTCCATCCCCTGGTGTGAGCAATGGAACTAATAACTAAAAACATAAAGAACTAACCTTATTGAAGAATAGCATGAACCAGAAGAATCATTAAACCCTAAGCACCGACTTCATCTCCTCCCTTGAAGGAGAAGATTAGTCCTCCATAAAGAAGGAAGAACACTAAGAATGAGAAGAAGAAGAGTCAAAGAACATAGGACTAGAAAGATTACTTATCAAGACTCGACTTGTTAAAACCGAATCTTTTATTATTAATCTCTCTCTACCTCAAGTTCTGGAGACAAGAATGTAAGTGAATTTGCAAGTTTCATGAGGCACTTAGGTCCTCTATTTATAGGGGTTACAATGAGTTCTAGAAGCATCCCAAATCGTGGTTTGTTTCCTAATACAAATCAACTTCTTTCAGAGTCCAACTTCATTTCCAAAACAGTGAAAGAAGTGGCTACAGTGTCGGTTCATGCGTCTGGACGCACGATCCTTGCGTCTCAGACACGAGAGTATATTTTTCCTCTTTTGTTCCATCCTTCTTTCCTTTTTTGTGGGCTTTGGTCCAAGCAATGAATCTTTCATAGCTTCAATTCCTTGGCCTTCTCCATGATTTTCCACGGGGTTCCTATGTGATCCTTAATGCTCCGAATTGCTCCGTTTTACCCTTTTTTTCTCTAATATTCTACAAAACTCTCTTTTTCACCTGTAGAATCATAAAACATGACTTACAAGGACTGTTAGTCCACTAAGATGGCTAAACAAGAGATATAATCGAGGGTTAAAATGCACTTTTTGAGCACTTATCACAACTCCCAACCAGCCTTTTGCTAGTCTCTTAGCAAATAAGATAAAAAGAGACAAGTGATCAAAATCACATCCTAATAACAAAAATAAAATCCTAACTCACTTTCGTAGGCATTGCGATTGTATTTACCATATGCAACAAGGCTTTAAACCTTTAAGTTCCCAAAAAAGAACGAGTTATAGTCTCGTGAGGGGTTTCAGGTGATATGCCCACGAAATCAATCAATAGCATGTTCAATAATGATGACATTTTTTAGAGAGAGAAATTTCCTTACCAACTTAGTGCTTACTCCAATAGATGGGTTTCTATTACCAACTACATTGCTACAAAGACTCATAGATTATGATGGGAGATAGTAAAAATTGACAAAATTCTCAATCAAGGCTTATGTGTGTACTCAGTCAATCTCCTATACTCTCCTATCCAAGAAACGGAATCCCTAGTTTACCATAGGCAGATAATCTCGACTTTCAATTCTCATTGGTCATACTCTCAGAAAAGAATCTCTCAGAAGATGGTCTACTATTTTACCTCATGTATGTGGGGGAAAGAATAATGATTACAAACATCCCACATACTACCTTGAAAAATGGACTTCTGAATGAAAGTAGTCTCATAGAAAGAATGTCAATCACATATGAAGTGTCGAGTCCTTCACTTTAGCATCCTCTCACCTATTCTAGACTTCGTACCATACTATAGTGATAAGTCATGGGTTGTAACTTGGCTTGGGTATTGGTTTATGAAGGAAAGATAAAAAGGATTCAAAGGTTGTTTCTGAAACACTAAGGGTTTTGCTTCTTTCTTTGGAAGATTTCTTCAAATCCTGTATTGCAAAGAAAATTCTTCCTTTGTTTTAGCTTTTCCATTCATTCTGTTCAACATTTTTTTTTTTAGTTTAGTTTAGCTCAGTGGTATATCCTTGATTAGTATTGGATATGCTTGTTTTCCACTATCTTCTTTCACTTAGAACATAATGATGGTCTTCATTGTATCTCTCTGATATTTTCTTGTAGTCTTCCTTTTGTGCTCTTTCTTCCTCCTTGTGCCCCTCGTATTCTCATAAACATATGGGTATGGCTGATAAAGATTTTGGATATACTCCTTGTCTGGAGTTGGGTAAAGGGTAAAGGGTTTTATGAAAGAAAATGGCTTATTGTAAGGCTCAAAAGGGTTTAACATGATGATCTTACTAGATGGGATAAGGGCTGAATAGGTTCACTACTTGACTTATCAGTATGATACTCTGTTTTGAATAGACTACAAGACCTAATGGTTATCTCCCCAGTTGATGTCACTTCGTGATTAACCAAATCAACGAATAATGAGACTATATTACAATGACATAAAGAACTGAATGATGTTGAGTCACTAAGACTCGGGTTTTTTGTAAGAACTCTCCAAAGAATGGGTATAAAGCTCAAGTCTCACGGACTAAGTCTAAAAAATCTACCTCCAATTTACTAAAGGTGAAATCTCTCTTCTAGCAAAAGTACACAAAACTAACCAAGTACTATGGTGGTGCCTTGATAAAGAATTCTATCAACAAGAACTATGTCCGAGCATGATAAATAGTTTAAGCGGTAATGAAATCAATAATATCAACTATCCATCAAACTCAACACTAAGCAGTATAGAATCTATATCCCAAACTCATCATTAAAATTCATTTTTCTCATGCTACTGATATAGAAACAAAAATATTTTTGTTTTTAAAAACTAATTTTTGAAATTCATTTCTCAAGTACACCCTCCCCCTACTTATGTATGCATTGACCTCAATGTATAAAGAAGTAAATGAAATTGATGAGAAAAAGGTAGAATATTACCATTGATGCCGAATATCAATATTTTGATCTTTCTCTGTCATATCAAGGTTAAGCTCACAAAATAGAGAAAATCAAATACAATTAGTTCAAATCAAAATTAATCCTCATAATCAACATTAGTCCTCATAATCATGTATCAGTATTTTATTTTTATTTTCTTAGGTATTTTTACGTCAGATCCCCAAGACGTAATGTGAGTCTTTTAAAGTCAGATTCTCAAGACTTTTGAGTCCTTTATAGTCAGATCCTCAAGACTAGTATTCCCACCCACTAGGTTTCACTTTGTAAGGATTCTTCTGATATCTCTCAGCAGGTGATTGACAAAAGTATACCTTGTACCAACAATTTTCTCTTAATGGTTGTAACCCAAGACAAGTTTTAGAATGGTAATTCTTACACCAAACTAGCTTACGCACTATCCTCTTATGCGCAAATGAACTTTTACCGAACCCTACACGAGCGATAGAAATAATCTTCATTTGAAGATCAACGGGGAGTAAATCCCACAAACTAACAGGTGGAGTGATAGGGTTATATACTAAAAGCGTTACTTTTGTATTAACTCTAATTCTTTATATTTTGAATGAGAATCATATGGACAAATGTTATGCATATTATATATGTTATTAGTTATATGCATGTGTCTAATACTTTATGTTGTAGATGATATGGTGTGAACACACAGAAGATCATATCATCAGTATCTTATAAAGTATAAGTAATCGTTCAAAACCTAGATGGATTTGGACAAACCATTGGTACGGTTGTAGTATAATCTGGTATTAGTCTATCTTGACTATAGGATTACACTAGTACACTTTGTGTGTATTGAACAGAACTAAGTGAGGTTGTTTCTCTTTATACTGACTATATAAGAGAACAAACGCCTCTGTTATTATGGATGCTTGTTTTCTTAATCCGTATATAATAACGGGCACTTAAATGCATTGTACATTACTTTAAATCATCAATGAGTGAGATTCATTTGTGAATCAACAAACTCGATGGATTGGGTAATGACATTGTATGTAAGGTGTGTTGTTGATTATAAAAGGAATCCGTGGCCCGCAGGAAGTCAGGTTGATGATGTCCCCTTGAGGAGCTTAAAAAGACTGTCATGTAAACCCTGTAGGTGGATTTGATCCGACATGACAATGAGGTTGAGTGGTACTACTCAAGGACATAAGAAGTTGATTGATGTAGTTGTCAGTAACTTGACTTAATCAACAGGCATTCGATATCTTAAACACATGGAGATCAACGAGCATATAATATGGAGCCCATAAACGCTAACACGTAATTTGGGATTAGGGCGGTAGTGCAAGAATGGCCTTTAGTGGAATAAGTCATTTGTTAACGGACTTAGGCTGTGTGTTCTGGGCGAACATGGGAGGCCCAAGCTTGTCAGGAGGCCCAACCCTAATTTCTCCTCATGGTCCCTGTTGTAGCCTATAAATAGAATCCTTTTTCTCTTGGCCGAAATAACTATTCACTGGATTGAAAAGAGAGGCAAGAAAAGATAGATCCAAAATTGGATCTAGCTTTGTGAGAAAGAAGGGGGTTGGTAGATCGTTTCCCACACAACTTTTTTTTTTGCATGCAAGTAGGGATATTTTATTACTTATAAAAAGAATGTTACATTGAGAGAAGGAATACAGCTAGAGAGATACCAAGTTAATGTATCCAGCCTAGCTAAACCGGCAATAAGGCCTATATGGGCTTTCGATGGCCTTGATGTAACTCGGTCTGGTCGAGCTCCAAAGAGAGTCTCATCCTGGATCAGAGAAGATCCTCTCTTTGCAACAGCATCGGCGCCAAAGTTGGCCTCCCAGAAGGTATGGGACAGGCGCCAGTGCACAAGCTTTTGTGTTGCTCTAACCCAACGAGCTTTAAGAAACCATGGCATGTTGCCTCCACTAAACGCCTTAATCGCTGTTGCAGAATCGCTCTCAATCCAAAAGTGTAGCCATCCTTTGCCAATTGCTACTTCCGCTGCTAAGACAATTGCAAAAAACTCTGCGTCAAAACTGGTGGTAACCCCCAGACCGTAGGCTTGAACTCCTAGTACTTGGGCCTCATGGTTCCGAAAGACAATGCCCGCGCCACCAATCCCTGGATTCCGGATGGAGGAGCCATCGGTGTTCACTTTCATAGTACCCAATTCTGGAGGAATCCAACTTACCTCTTGTATGTGCTTGGGGACGGTCCCCTTAATTTTGAAGGCATGCAGCACGGCTAAGTCCTCTGGAATATTGAACATGTAACCTGAAGCTACCTTACCCAAAGCTGAAACTCCCTTTATGACTTCATTTTTGATGTGCGACTTGCTTAACTTCCTGTCCTCGAAGAATATGCGATTCCTCGTCTTCCAAATTTGAGACATCAGGTGGGCAGCTGCAGAATTCCATAACTCTTTCCTGATTGGGCTCAGAGTTCGGGGGGCAGCAAGAATACCTTGATGACGTACTTATGGCTGGCTTTACCTTGTGGACTCCAAATAGCCAAGCCCATAACTCCTTAGCGATAGGGCAATCCCATAGGATATGGCTGGCTGTCTCCTCCTCTTGTTTGCAAAGACGACATCTCAATACCATGTGAATTCCTTTTTTCCTGACCTTATCATCAGTAGGGACAGCCTTGTGAATAAGCTTCCAAACGGTACTTGCGGTCTTAGGGTGCAAGTATTTATTCCAGCCATACGGTGCCACCCCACAGCTTGTTCCTTGCTCCTGACGGTCTCAAAAGCCTCTTTTATAGTGAATCTGCCATCTTTCGTAGGTTTCTAGATTCTAACATCTTCATTTTCTCCTGTAGGTGGCGGTAACAAATTAAGATCAATATCGCCTCTTGCATAGACTTGCTTCACTTGATCAGGGATAGACCAATCGCCCACAGAAATGATGTCGGATACCTTAGCTTTGAGGTGCTTCCAGTTTATACCTTGAACCTGATCTACTACAGAAATTCCAGCCCAATTCTCCTGCCACAGCCTAATTCCCTGTCCCTGACCCACAAGCCACCCCAAATGCGGAGACATCTCTCTAAGGGCCCATCTAATACTAGGCCATATTGAGGAACTTTTGAAATAAGAAAGCCATTCTCTCGAAACCATGGTGAATTTAGCCTGCATATACAAGCTCCATTCACTTTTCCCAGTGAGAAAAATCCAAGCAAGTTTCATGAGTAGGGCTAGATTCAGCTCGAGAAGTTTCCTGAGCCCTAGCCCTCCTTCCTTGAGAGGTTTGCAAACCTTCTCCCATTTAAGAGTAATACCTTTCCTAATCGTGGGATCCCCCGACCAAACAAAATTCCGTATAGCTGTTTCACAGTCTTTGATACACTTTGAGGGCCATTTGTATACGGACATGTTATATACTGGGAGACTATTGAGAATTGATTGGGCCACTACCACCCTGCCCTAAAAAGAAAGCATTCTTCCTGCCCAACCACTTGCTCTTCTCTTCACTTTATCCACCAAGAGTTGTATACTAGCTTGAGTTCTTCTACCTTTAAAAAGCGGAGCGCCTAGGTATTTCTCAGGGAGAGAACCTTCAAAGATATCAAGAAAATCTATAACTTTAGCTTTCTTGTTCCTATTCATAGCACCAAGGAACAACTTGCTTTTAGACTGGTTGAAATATTGGCCGGCGGACTGCTCATAGCTGTTAAGCAACTGTTTAAGAAGCCTAAGGCCCCGTATGCCTCCATTAGCGAATATGAAAACGTCGTCCACGAACAAAATGTGGGTGGGGCTAAGGCACTTGCCCGCTGCTGCCATATGCTTTATCTTGCCATAGTGAAATAGCCCATTTAATGCTCTACTGAAGACATCTTCCGCTATATCAAAGAGGATCCCCCTACCTGAGACCTCTACCAGTCTCAAAGAAACCACATGGACCACCGTTGATAATAACAGAGATATTGGCACTTTTGAGAAGAGTGGAAATCTAGGAGCACCATTGGTTGCAGAAGCCAAACCTTCTAAGAACTTTTAGCAGGAACTCCCAACTGATAGAATCAAAAGCTTGAGTAATGTCAAGCTTGATGCCGACGTTGCCACCTCTAGTCCTCTTGTCCAACTCATTCACCATTTCTGAGGCAAGAGCAATGCCCACAGTACCTGTTCTGCCTTGAATAAAAGCCAACTGTTCTCCACTAATGATCTTACACACAATGGATTTAATCCGCAAGGAAAGAATCTTAGTAATAATCTTGAATAAGAAATTACTAAGGCAGATAGGTCGGAAATGATTAACTTCAACAGCATTCGTAACTTTCGGCACTAGGACAAGAAAGCTAGAGTTCATGCCCTTGGGGAGAACATTATCTCTAAAGAAAAAAATGACCGCATGACTAACGTCCTGTCCAATGATACTCCAGAAGGTGTGATAGAAAATGCCTTGGAAGCCGCCGAGAGCCCTCGAGCAATTGCTTTTGCATCCATAGCTTAACACAACACCTCGACCTCATCTTTGGTTGGCATGGCTAAAAGAGCAAAGATTATCTTCCATCAGAACCGTGTTCGAATCAAATTCATCGTAGCTTCATCCATCTCTACTGGTTGGTGCTTGTACTTTTCCTGATATTCCTCCATAATAAACCCCTTTATATGGTCTTGTTGTGTAAGAAAGCTACCTTCTCTGTTCTTTATTTCAATGATTTGTGCTCTTGCCTGTCGCATTTTGATGGTGGCATGAAAGTAGGCCAAGTTTTGTTCACCGTGTAAAGCATCTGAGACTCTGGATTTCTCCTTTACCATGGTAGTAAGAACATTTGTAACTTCCTCAATTTTCGATGCCTTATCAAATTCCATTTGTTATAAGGTGGAATCTGTAGGGTCATGCTCTTGATCTAGCAGAATCTGATCCATTTCCTCTTCCAAGCGCTTAAGATGCTGGGATTGATTACCAAAGACTTCAAAACTCCAGCTTTTCAACTTTTGCTTCAGCCTTTTTAGTTTTTTTACAACTTTCCTGATGGGCACATCATATAGGGGCTCGTTCCAGCTATCCGCTACCACCTCCCTGAGAGTATCATGAGAGAGTCAGGCCTTTCTGAACCGAAATGGTATGTTGTGGGGCTTAGGAATGCAAGCGTTCCAGCCCACAATTGGACTATGATGTGAGAGCTTTCGTTTGAGAATTTTGCTCCTCCATCATACATTTCCTTTCAACCAATCTTGGTTCACCAACATTCTATCTATCTTCTGAAGCATACATTTGCTACCCCATCTCTTATTACACCAAGAGTATTTAAACTCCGAGGTGGTGGAATCAATGAGAGCCTTTGAGTGGATAAAATGATTGAACTCATCCATATCCGATATACACAGAGTTCCACCCCCTTTCCTTTCGGCTATTGAAGTAACAATATTGAAGTCCCCTATCACTGCCCAAGCTTGTCCGCTAGTACCTAGCAGAGAAAGCTCCCCGCCAAAGCTGATTTAATTTAATACCATAAGAACTGCTTGCATGCACAAAAGTCAGAAGAAAATTTCCCATTTTTACTGTAATCTGCTGCTGGGATAAATTTATGAGGGTAGGAGTCATACCCTCCCTCCAAAATAACCATATATTGCCTACCCTGTGAGGGGTGTTATTGTGATAGAAAATCGCGACAAAACCATGTTTACTCAACAATGGCGAAGTACGTTTGGTGGCTTGATAAGAGGTTACGCTTATACGAGAAAGTCGGGGTGGTGAGATAAGACAAGCTCCTCAATATGGTACCAAGGTTCCTGTCTTTTAACTCCCCTAGCATTCCAGTACAATGTATTCATTTGTGGGTTGATGAATTTGCCTTCGCCCTGGTGCTCGATGCAGACAGATTCTGCACCTGCCACTTAGGCTTATATCTTTTCTTTGAACTGGCTTGTGCCTCATCCTGTTCCACCTAATCCACCCAATTCCCTTGTAGCAGAAAATCAGCTTCCTCAAGGACCCAAAACCTATTTGGAGAGGCCAAGTTATATTCTTCAGAATCTTGATTCACTCTAACCTGTGGGTCAGGTGTAATGGACTCCTTGGCCTTGGCTACGTCAGGTTCATCCAACGCCGAAGGGGAAAGCAAAACCTCTGTAGCTGTTATCGATGTTCTAGCTGTGATTGATTCATCTCTTTCCTGGTTGCGATGCTCAAATCGTCCATTCCATTCACAGCTGCTATATCACCTACTATGGAGTCGGTCTGGGCATCATGGAGGTGTAGAGCCACAACTCTTCCAATCGACCCAATCCCACTCTCAACAATACCAACTACACAATGTTCTCGGGCAGCCACTCCAGCTGAGATGGTGGGTAGAGTTTCTTGTTAGCCTTGGACAGCTACCTCCTTGCCATGACGCTGTTAAGAAATGGCAGAGTGGATCATTGGGTCTAGGTTACCTTGATCCATTGCGTTCTGGCTTGCTACTGAGCCCATGGTGCCCTTGGCCTCAACATTTATATTTACTATTAACTGCTCTATCTCTGATATTGGCTGCTCTATCATTGGCCTCATCAGTTGGTCCTCATCCCCCGCCAAACCGGCAAACCTATTCTGAACCGGCAAATCTGGAGCTTTCTCGGAGTTTTTTCTCTGCCAGGTATTCATCCCTTGTCTACTAGTCTCTCCGGCATGCTTTTTTTTCCCACGCCTCTGGACAAATTTCTCTCCCATTGGTTCGGTGGTTGTATTAACATCCACTACCACCTCCTTATCCTTGTTTCCTTGCCCGTTGTTTCTTTGCATATCACTACGGAGCTTCCGACATTTCGTAACCAAGTGGCCCACAATTTTGCAGTGGGTGCACATTTTCGGTAGTTTTCCAACCTCTACCGTTTACCAAAATTGGGCATTCTTAGTCCTGACATAAATTTGATCAGGAATAGGTTTCAACAGATCAACATCCACCAAAATCTTGGTGGAGTATCCATATTCCCTATTCAGAGTTTTCTCATCAATCTCCATAGGATAACCTACTCCTCGGGCAATAGACCTAAAAGATTCTGGCTCCCAATATTCCTGCCCCAGTCCAGGCAGTCTGATCCAGACAAGTGCCTGAGATTGACGTTGGCTGTCTGGATTGAAGTTTGGCGTCCACTGGCTAATTCTCATAGGAATTTTGTCAAACTCCCATGATCCCTTCACCCAAACCCTGTTCAAATCCTCAGCTTTCGAAAATGTCAAAAAAAGGTAACCCTTTCCTATAGGGATAATGAGACATTCATTGGACGTCTGCCATAGTTTCTTAGCTAGGATATACACCCGTTCCAGTGTCACCTTTTGTAAGTCAATCCTACCCACCAGACAATGTTTGCAAAAGAGAAGACCTTTTTCATAAGCTGTTTCCTATATTGTGATTGAAGGGTACTCCCCCATCCTCTCTGGATTTGGAAGCCCAGTCATTTCCATTGGTTGTTGGATATGTTAAGTTGCAGCCTCAACATATGATATTTTGTTTGAGCTCATCAAGGGAGCTACTGCGTTACTTCCAGGTAGATTATCTTGTGGCGCAACTGGAACTGTACCTGAAACCACAGGCATTGGCACACTGGGATTTTCCAGTTCATAGAGATTCATTCTTGGTACCTTGCGAACTCACACTTTCAGAAGTGGAGGATTTTACCGTGAAGTAAACCAAGAGAGGGGTAGCTATCTTGGGCAAACTTACACTGTGAAGTAGTGAAGGATTTTACTAGCCAAAATAGCTAAAAAGAAGGCTTTCCTGAATGCGCAGTTTGAGGGAGTGTGGGATTTCACCGGGAAAGCGCAAGGCACAGACGAGAAGGTGAAGAGCTCAATATCGCTATTTTGTTTCCTGAAAAGGTTGGAAAACGGGATGTAGAAAGGATATAACATCCAATCTATTCTAAATGAATACAACAGAAAATCAAGGGGTTGATTGTTGATTCGGATTCATAGCTATTGGATTCTCAGAGATTACATCTTAGCCGATTCTAAAATGTATGTTTTCTATCCAAAATTGTAAACCCTATTAATTCCGCTGCGCGTGGGTTTTCGCGATTTGTAGAAATTTGCATTCTGAAATAATGGTTCCTACATGGTGAACACTTAGGTTTCCATCTCAAAACTGATCTCTTGACGTCAACATGCTTACTTCCTGTAGACATTTTATACTCGGTCTACTAGAGTTATGAGACTTTGACTCTGGCACTTGCAACTCCTCTCAGTAAAGGATAAAGTTATGAAAATCTGAGGGCCCAACTATCGGTGGCACTTATACTAATGAGATCCTAAGGAGTCAAGCTTACGACGCTTGGCTTCCTCATGCAAAAAACTTAAACTAGACAGAGTAACAGGTTCAACAAGACATAGAATGTAATCTTTAAGGTGTGTAGGTAACTTACCCCAATTTTCCGCTTCAACAGTAGTCTGATAAATCGGATCCTTGAGCAAAACGGCCTCCACGTCTCCAGTAGTTTACTCCATAAAAGGCTTCAGTCGATGAGCGTTGACTTTGAAACGAGTCCTTCTCTTTATATCTTCTACTTCAATAGCTCCAAAAGGTGTGGCATGTCTTACTACAAACGGTCCCATCCATCTAGATCTCAACTTTTCAGGGAAAATTTCTAGACGAGAGTTGTAGACCAGAACCTTTTGTCCAGGTTCAAATTCTTTCTTCAGAAATCTTCTGTCATGTAATGTTTTAGTCTTATCCTTGTAAATCCTTGACTTATCATAAGCATCACTTCTCAATTCCTCTAATTCACTGATTTGAAGCTTTCTCCTTTCTCCTGCTAAATCTAGGCTAAAATTCATCTCTTTCACTGCCCAGTAGGCTTTATGTTCTAACTCAACAGGAAGATGACACGCCTTTCCATATACCAAGCGATAGGGTGACATCCCTATGGGTGTTTTGAATGATGTTCTATATGCCCATAGTGCATCTTGGAGTCTAAGAGACCAGTCTTTCCTAGAAGGATTAACTGTCTTCTCCAGAATACTCTTGATTTCCCTATTCGAAACTTCTACTTGACCATTATTCTGAGGATGATATGGTAAAGCTAGCTTGTGAATTACTCCACACTTTTCCAAAGATTCCCAAATACTCGGTTACAGAAGTGAGAACCGTTATCACTGATGATGGCTCTCGGTGTTCCAAATCTTGGTAGAATGTTCTTCTTCAAAAAGTCCACGATGACTTTATGATCGGCGGCCTTTGTAGGAACTGCTTCAATCCACTTTGAAACATAGTCCACAGCCAGTAGAATGTAGGTGTAACCAAAAGAAGGCGGAAATGGTCCCATGAAATATATACCCCATACATCAAAGATTTCTGAGATAAAGATCGGTTATTGAGGCCACTCGAACCTTTTTGAGGTCTTACCCAAAAATTGGCATCTCGGACATGCTTTCCAACAAACATTTGCATTTTTAAAAAGAGTAGGCCAATAGAATCCAGCTTGTAATACCTTGTCTGCAGTACGCTGCAGGCCAAAGTGTCCTCCGCAAGGCTGATCATGACAGAATGATGATAGAATAGATTCCTATTCCGATTCTGGGATGCATCTTCAAATAATCTGATCTGAACACTTCTTGAATAAGTATGGATCATCCCAAAAATAATATCTGGCCTTTGAGTAGAATAAATCTTTTTCTTGCTTGCTCCAATGCGATGGTACCTTGTCGGTCACAAGATAATTTATATATGGTCGTATTCATGGTACTACGATATCTTGAACAACCTGTTCATCAGGAAAAGTCCATGATTTGTTAATTGTCTTTTTGTATTCTCCACTAGCAATCTAGAAAGGTGATCAGCAACGACATTCTCTGTTCCTTTCTTATCACGTATCTCCAAATCAAATTCTTGTAAAAGTAGTATCCATCGGATCAACCTAGGCTTGGCATCCTACTTAGGGAGTAAATGACGCAAGGCAGCATGGTCAGTATAGACTATTACCTTTGAACCTATCAGATATTGATGAAATTTGTCAAAAGAATAGACGACGGCTAAGAGTTCCTTCTCAGTGGTAGAATAATTAATCTGAGCTCCATTTAGAGTCTTGCTAGCATAATAGATTGCGTATGGAACTTTCTTGTCTCTTTGTCCTAGAACGACTCCTATAGCATAATCAGATGCATCACACATGATCTCAAATGGTTGGCTCCAATCGGGCGCACGAATGATTGGTGCTGAAGTGAGTGCTTCCTTCAATTTCATAAAAGCTTCGACATATGAGGTATCAAAATCAAAGACAACATCTTTCCCTAATAGATGTGACAACGGTCTTGCAATTCTGCTGAAATCCTTGATAAATCGACGATAGAATCCTGCGTGACCGAGGAAGGCACGGATATCTTTGACAGTTCTTGGCTTGGGTAGATACTTTATAATATCAATCTTTGCTCGATCTACTAGAATTCTTTCCTTTGAAACTTGGTAACCCAACACTATCCCTTCCTTTACCATGAAGTGACACTTTTCCCAGTTCAGAACTAAGTTGGTATCGCAACAACGTTTAAGGACTAAGGAGAGATGGTGTAGACAATCCTCAAAAGATTATCCAAAAACTGAAAATCATCCATAAAAACTTTTATGTATTTCTCCACCATGTCGTCAAAAATACTCATCATGCATCGCTGAAAAGTGGTCGGTGCATTGCATAGACCAAAAGGCATACAACGATAAGCGAATGTTCCGAATGGACATGTGAATGTGGTCTTCTCTTGGTCCTCAGGGTGAATATGGATCTGAAAATATCTTGAGTAACCATCAAGAAAGCAGTAGTAATCTTGTCCAGCTAATCTTTCTAACATCTGATCGATGAAAGGCAATGGAAAATGATCTTTTCTCGATGCGCTATTCATCTTTCTATAATCGATGCAAACTTTCCATCCAGTCTGAATCCTGGTTGGAATCAACTCATTGTTCTCATTCTCGATCACTGTGGTTCCAGACTTCTTCGGCACAACTTGAACTGGACTAACCCATTGACTATCAGAAATAGGGTAGATAATGCCGGCGTCAAGGAGTTTGACGACCTCTTCTCGAACTACTTCCTTCATCTTCGGATTAAGCCTCCTCTGTGGTTGCTTAGAAGTATTTGAATCCTCTTCCAAATAAATTTTATGTTGAACTATCATAGGGCTGATCCCCTTGATATCATCAAT
Source organism: Coptis chinensis (assembly GCF_015680905.1). Classification (NCBI taxonomy): domain Eukaryota; kingdom Viridiplantae; phylum Streptophyta; class Magnoliopsida; order Ranunculales; family Ranunculaceae; genus Coptis; species Coptis chinensis. The sequence continues at coordinate 45,824,803 of NC_141457.1, forward strand.
TGTCCAACCAATAGCTATCTTATATTCCTTTAAAAGTGATACTAACATGGATTCCTGCTTCTCAGTCAAATCTAATGCAATGACTACTAGGTAGGTTCCCAAATCTCCCAAGAAAACATACTTGAGTGTAGACGGCAAATACTTCAATTCTAGCTTAGGCGGTTCCTTCTTAAGCTCTTTAGATGGTCTATCAAGCGTAGGCGATTCAAGCTTTGCTTTGAACTTGCTGTCATCCATGACAAGTGATGAATCCAAAATCGTATTGATTGCCTGGACACTAAGTTCCTCACAGTCGGAGTCTGTCAGAGCTTTCAATAATTCATCAGCAGGATATGAATGAGTCAGATAATCCTGTGCTAACGCTTCAATCATGCATACCTCATTCACAGCACACACCTCCTATGGTTGTTGTAACATATGGAAAACATTGGTCTTGACTCTCATATTACCAAAGGATAACGTCATATTACCGTTTCGACAGTTGATGAGTGCATTTGTAGTAGCCAAGAATGGTCTGCCTAGAATGATTGGTATCTACCTACCAGATGTAGGTTCTGTGTCAAGTACTATGAAATCAATCGGATAATAGAAACCTTCGATCTTGACTATGACGTCTTCAATGATTCCTCTAGGTATCTTCACTGATCTATCTTCCAACTGTAAAGTAACATCAGTCAGTTTTAGATCCTTCAAGCCCAACTTCTCGTAGATGAAATATGGTAGAAGATTCACACTGGCACCTAAATCTAATAAAGTTTACTCCTCCAAAGAATCTCCAATTCTACATGTAATAGTTGGACTTCCAGGATCTTTCAGTTTCACAACCGCTAGATTCTGTAGGTACGATGAATATTTTTGAGCGATAAAAGCTTCTTTCAAAATGTTGGTCTTCTTCTTCACTAGATCTTTCACGAATTTGGCATACGAGGGAACTTGCTTGATGGCAGTTAAAAAATGGGATATTAATATGCAAATTCTGAAATACATCGCAAATCTCCTTGTATTGGTCATCCTTTCTGGTATTCAGTAGTTTCAAAGGAAACAGTGCTGGCGGATTCTTCAATATCAGTTCTCTTTTTTCGGCTTCGGTTGGCTAGGTAATAGATAGTGGAGTGATGGGTGGAGTCACTCGTGATGGCTTCTTCTTACATACTTCCACAGTAGTTCCTTTAACTTCTCTTTCAACAATTACTTTAGTTGGTGGCACAACATTATATATATCTGGATTGTTAGAACTGGGTGGGATGGTGGGAACATAAGTTACCTTAGGCTTCGTAAAATCTTTCCCTGGTTCATAGACAATCTTGTTATCAACTTTCTTGCCTGACCTCAGAGTGGTGACATAATTAACTTGGTCATTCGACTGAGTAATCTCCAGGTTATCCACCTACAAGACACCTCTTCCTTTCGAATTTGGCTCCGGCTGGCTTGGTAATGCTCCTTTCGATCTTTCTGTCAAGGCGACAATGATTTGCCCTATCTGGCCTTGAATGACACTAAAGTTATTCTCCAACTTCTGGGTTCTTTGATTTATCTGTTTCAGCTCATTGACAATGGTGGTGATAGCTTCTTCCATATGTGGGATAACTGCTTTGCTCGACTGAGGCGTAGGGGCAATGTATCCACTCATAAGATCTGGTACTAACTCTCTGTTTGTGTTGGCTTGGTATTACCGGGTTCGTATGATTGTTGATTTATGTATGGTTCTTGGCAGTCTTGAACCGAGCATCGGTTATTCGAATTGATTAGACTCATTCTCAGAATCCTAGAGGAAAAATTCCTCGATTTGTAATTTGTGGCTTCCAATAATTAAATCTTCTATGATTGAACTGGTTATTTCTTCCTAAAAAGTTGATACTACATGCCTTTGCATTAGTATCCAGATAGTACGAACACTCTTCAGTGGTGTGGCCTTCATCAGAACATAACTCATAAATGACATAACAAGGCTTGGATGGCTGAGGTTTAGCTTGGAAATTGTTTGCCTTCGGAGGATTCATAAAGAATTTATCAAACTTCTTGTTCAGAGTTTCAAGTCCTGTTGATAAGCTTGCCATAATTGATAGCATCGCTTGATCTGGGTTTTCACGAACTTGGTTACCAAATTGCTTCGGCACCCCCTCCACTCTAGCTACGTCCTCGTTGCTAGTACTCCATTGTTGAGTGTCTTCAGCTAAATTCTCGAGAAAGTTGTAGGCTTTCTCTCCATCCAATTATGTAAACTTACCTTGATGCATCGATTGAATCATCTGCTTATTCATAGTAGAAAGTCCTCGAAAGAAAAAATGAGCCAGTGTACTCTTATCATAACCATGATGTGGGGAGACTAGCAGATTATTGAATTTCTCCCAGCTTTGATGATATTCTTTAGTCACCTTCCCTTTGAAATTGTTGATGGCTTGTTGCATGGCATCTGTCTTCTGGGGTGGGTAGAACTTGTTTATAAACTTTGTTCTCAACTTCTCCCAGTTGTTAATTGAATTGATCGGCTGCACAGTTAACCATTCGGATGATTTGCCTTCAAGTGAGAGTGGAAAAAGAATTAACTTGATACTCTCATCCCTGATATTCTGGTTCTTAAAAGTCCTGAGGACTGATAGAAATTTGTTCATCTGAACATAAGGCTGAACATTGTCTAAACCATTGAACTTTAGAAGCATAGAGATTACTGATGCTCTAAGTTCAAACTGGTTAGCTTCTGTCTATGGAAAAACAATACTGCTAGGTGGGTTTCTAATGATTGGCAAATAGAAATCACTCAGCTTCTTCCTCGGTTGTGCTTGCATGGGTGGGATAGCTTCAGGATTATTTGGGTTTATAACACCTCCATCATTGCGTGGGCCATTGTATCAATCTCGTCTAGTATTCTTGTGAGTCGATTGTTAAACCTTGTCCACTGTTGTGTTCTTACGGGACGAGGATATGGATGATGGGGCATACACTAGAAAATGCTATGCGAAAATGATGAAAAACTATCCTACTATGCTTGAATGCAATTAAACTAATATGCAACTATTATACTAAAATACAAAACTACTTTCCTTCAACTGGGTTGGGCTTTGCAGCTAGTATCTCGCCCGTTGTCTAAAGATGTTTCTTCTAGGGTTATGGTGAATCACTTGGATTGCTTAAATACCACTGCCCACAGACGAATGTCCGTTTGTCAAGATTCAGACAAGAAACACTAGAGTTTGATGTTTCACTGTGTTGGCTTATAACTTCAATTGTTGAAAAGGTCCTAATTGCAATTATACTAGAAATCAATAATAATCAACTACGATGCAACTATACCAAAAATGAAATAAAAAGAATGAAGATTCGACTAACCTGGATGGTAGGTCTTGTCTTCGAGATGTCCTTCAAGCTTCTCTCTTTCTCAAAAGGATGGATGATGCGGCTAAAATTACCTCAAAATCTAAAGTTCTAATCTTGAAAGAAAATATTAAACATAAACAACTTAAAATGGCAGCGGCGCCATTTGACATGCGCTCCTTTTGTGTGTATGAGATGGTATATGGATGATGTAGATAGATTATGGTCGTTGAACAAAATAGAAGCGTATAAAAACCTAATTATCCCTCAGTAAGTAAAGGATGAGTAGGATATCGTTCCACTTTTAAGTGTATGTTATGTGAAGGATAGGACTGGAAAGGGGGTTTGAGGGATTAAAAACTATGATTGTAGAGATTTTAGATTCTAATGCTAAACTAAACTAAACTAATTAAACTATTGAGAATTTATAGGAGAGAAAATTCAAGAGATTAGAATCTACCATTACCTTTGATCTATGATCTTCTGTTTCATGGTTGTTCTCACAAGTTGACTATAATTAGGCAATCGAGCGAGTGCCGATACCCTCTTGGATCTAAAACATCATTGATTTAATAACTTTACTTAAGGTTGTTCCTATGTTTATACTATTAATATCTTTTTTCCTTTTATGTAAGCTCGGACAGCCATTCAATGTATTACCGAGAGCAACATCAAGGAGTACTTCCTAATAGGGCGGCCATTCAATGAATCACCACTTAAGGCAAACACAGAGAATACTTCCCCTAGGTAGCCACTCCCTGAGCTACCCCTTCTAAGGCAACACAAAGAATACTTCCTTAACTCTAAAGAACTACACTCTAGAAGAAAAGTACAGAACATTAGCATGATATTAATATTGCAAAACATAAACCCTATTCTATACTTCTATCCCCTGGTGTGGGCAATGGAACTAATAACTAAAAACATAAAGAACTAACCTGATTAGAGAACACCATGAACCAGAAGAATCATTAAACCCTAAGCACCGGCTTCATCTCCTCCCTTGAAGGAGAAGATTAACCTTCCATAAAGAAGGAAGAACATGAAGAACGAGAAGAAGAAGAGTCGAAGAACATAAGACTAAAAAGACTACTTATCAAGACTCAACTAGTTAAAACCGAATCTTTTATTATTAATCTCTCTCTGCCTCAAGTTCTGGAGACAAGAATGTAAGTGAATTGGCAAGTTTCATGAGGCACTTAGGTCCTCTATTTATAGGGGTTACAATGAGTTCTAGAAGCATCCCAAATCGTGGTTTGTTTCCTAATACAAATCAACTTCTTCCAAAGTCCAACTTTGTTTCCAAAACAGTGAAAGAAGTGGCTACAGTGTCGGTTCATGCGTCTGGACGCACGATCCTTGCATCTCAAACACAAGAGTCTATTTTTCCTCTTTTGCTCCATCATTCTTTCCTCTTTTGCGGGCTTTGGTCCAAGCAACGAATCCTTTTGCCTTAGGCTTCCAAATATGCTTTAAAATAAGTCCGAGTCGCATCTTTCATAGCTTCAATTCCTTGGCCTTCTCCATGATTGTCCACGTGCTTCCCATGTGATCCTTAATGCTCTGAATTGCTCCGTTTTACCCTTTTTTCTCTAATATTCTACAAAACTCTCTTTTTCACCTATAGAATCATAAAACATGACTTACAAGCACTGTTAGTCCACTAAGATGGCTAAACAAGAGATATAATAGAGAGTTAAAATGCACTTTTTAAGCACTTATCAAATATGATGGAAATGACTGAGTAAAAATAAATGACATTGATTACAATAGGAAAATTGCACTACACTTAATTAGGGTTACTAAAGGAAAAAAAAATAGAAAACGACAAAGAACGGAAATTTGCGAAATTTAATTTGGGCCATGGCCCGGGTAATGGAGAGGATCCTTAGGTGGGAGAAATCCATTTATAAGATTCTCAATGAAGTCAATCTGTGCAACAGCCCATTGCAATAGGGCGCTCTGTGTCTTGTAAATCTCGGATTGGTTCTCCTTTATGATATTAGGATTTGCCAAGAACTGGTTGTGGCTGTGCAAGAATTGTGCTTGTTCCTCATCGTGCATTGTTTGAAACTCGTGAAATTCAAGAAGATTGGTGATGATGATGTTCTGACGTGTGTATAATGTCATTAGTCCTTAGTGAATTAAACGAAGGCCTTCCATAGGATTAAATACATTGTGTATTGCATTGTCAGCGAAGATGTTGACAGAGGAAAAAGTTTCGCTGGTTTCTGCAGCAACATGGTTCTTTGCAACGTCGGGAGTCCAAGAACCGTTTATACTGACAAAGTGAATGGCGAGAATGTTAGCTATTCTGAGATAGGTAGTAGGAGCAGTAATAGGAAAACCCCAACGCACCATGATAAGTGTCATAATGGTTGGCAAAAGAGCTGACTTTTTCCTGGCACATGCAATCGCTTTCCAGAGAAATTGAATTATGCAAAAATCATTGCTTTTAGTATGCAGGACCTAGAGTAGATGGAGGAGGGGTTTTGTTATTTCGGAATTCTTAGATGTGCCGAGCACATTATGGGCTAACCATTGGATCACAGCTAATTGGTTCTTTTGCAAGGATCGCTGATAAACAATGCAGTTTTTCCAGTTGTATTCACCGTAAATGACAGTTGCAAACATTAGATGCCTTATATTGTCAAATGGTGAATCCTGAAGGTGTACCCTAGGGTTCGTTATGGGAATTTGAAGTACCTCGGAGATGATTTCCGTAGTTAATTTGCACTCGCATCGGTTTGCACGGAAAAAGAATTGCCCGTTTTGGAAATAACCATGTGTATATAAATGCATAACCAATTCTCTGGAATAAACTGCCTCCTTATGATATAATAGAGGGAACCATCCACGACATAAAATTTCAGTGTCAAAATATGGTTGAAATAAACCGCTCTAAAAAAAAATTCCATAAAGTTTTTCTCGGGCATGAAAATTCGAGTAAGGGCCATTGAAGATGGAAGGAATGGAGTGGTGAAGATAATTCAGTGAAAAAGGGAAGATTGGATTGTAGAGGTGTCTAGCCTAGCTATATATAGGCACCAATCCGAAAGTTTAGAAAATACGAATCAAAGTGTCACATGGTAGTTAGACCACGTGTATCTTCTAAAATAATTTTATCAAGGTGTTTACCCAAATGAACGTTTAAAGTCAGATCCCTGAGATTGTGAGTCAGACGTGGGAAAAGATAGAATATATGAGAGAAGGTTTCACAGGGTAGTTTGACCAACTTGTATATTCATAAATCAATTAAACAGGCGCAAAAGTGGATGTAGTGTGGAGGGGAAAGAATAGGGCATGCGACTTCAAGGAGCGACACACTCTACCTAATTTTTTTATTTTATTTTATTATTATTTTTTTAGCAAGATCTCTAGACGTAGTGTAAGTATAAGAACAAGTAATACGAATACGTAGATAGGATCTTACATTAAGTTGTAACAACATACAGGGATGTGAAAACACACCATAATGACAACGGAAAAAATACAAATCTAGATATTAGATATGACTATATGCCACATCAACAACATTACTATAATAAAACTACCGAGCATGAAGACGTGAGTAGCATATTCAATTTGCTGCTGCTAGAACTATAGGAACCGTTATTTTAGAATGTAAATTTCTACAAACCGTAAAAACCATGCGCAGTGGAATTAATGGTGTTCACGATTTTGATTGGAAAACATACCTTTGTAGATCGGCTAAGATAACTCTGAGAATCCAGAATCAGCAACCTCTTGATCTTCTGTTGTATTCCTATGCACATAGTAGACGTTGTGTGGGCAACGATCTTCCAACCTCTTCTTTCTCACTTGGCTTCTCTCTCTCTCACAACCTTAGAACCGAATTGGATCTGTTTTTGCTTGAGTGATGTCTAAGAAAAAAAGGGCCAGAGAAAGAGGTTGCTTTTTATAGGCTACAACAGGGACCATGATGAGAAATTAAGGTTGGGCCTCCTGATAGGCTTGGGCTTCCCATGTTCGCCCAGAACACACAGCCCAAGTCCGTCAACAAATGGCTTATTCCACTAAAGGCCATTATTGCACTACCGCCCTAATCCCAAATTATGTGTCAACGTTTATGGGCTCCATATTATATGTTCATTGATCTCCCCGTGTTTAAGATATCGAATGTCCATTGATTAAGTCAAGTTACTGACAACTACATTAATCGACTTCTTATGTCCTTGAGTAGTACCACTCAACCTCATTGTCATGTCGGATCAAATCCACCTGTAGGGTTTACATGACAATCCTTATGAGCTCCATAAGGGGACATCATCAGCCCGACTTCTTGCGGGACACGGATTCCTTCTATAATCAACAGCACACCTTACATACAATGTCATTACCCAATCCATCGAGTTTGTTGATTCATAAATGAATCTCACTCATTGATGATTTAAAGCAATGTACCATGCACGTAAGTGCCCGTTATTATATCTGGATTAAGAGGACAAACATCCATAATAACAGAGGTGTTTGTTCTCTTATATAGTCAGTATAAAGAGAAACAACCTCACTTGGTCATGTTCAATACACACAAAGTGTACTAGTGTAATCCTATAGTCAAGATAGACTAATACCATATTATACTACAACCGTACCAATGGTTTGTCCAAATCCATCTAAGTTGTGAACGTTTACTTATACTTTATAAGGTACTGATGATATGATCATCTGTGTGTCACCACACACCATATCATCTACAACATAAAATATTAGACACATGCATATAACTAATAACATATATAATATGCATAACATTTGCCCATATGATTCTCATTCAAAATATAAAGAATTAGAGTTATTACAAAAGTAATGTTTTTAGTATATCCTATCACAAACTTTTATAGTGCATCCATGAAGTTGAAGATTGGTAAAAACTTTAAAAAAAAAATGTAATTGGAATTAAAGAAAAAGTGTAGAGGGGAGAAGATGAAAAGAGTGAATGTGAAGGATGTTGCGAACTTTCTATGTATAGAAAAGAAATGGATCCGTTTTCTGACCGTTGTGGTGGCGGTTTTATGACCATTTTCTGACTGTTGCAGATCGTTAGTTGACGATAAAACCTACCGTTATGTGTGACGTCAACTGCCGTTATGTATATATATATATATATATATATATATATATATATATATATATATATATATATATATATATATATATATATATATATATATATATATATATATATAATGGCAGTTGACGTCACACATAACGGTATATACACATAACAAGTAATACGAATACGTAGATAGGATCTTACATTAAGTTGTAACAACGTACAGGGATGTGAAAACACACTATAATGACAACAGAAAAAATACAGATCTAGATATTAGATATGACTATATGCCACATCAACAACATTATGATAATAAAACTAACGAACATGAAGACGTTAGTGTATGGGGGCCATAAGTGGGGCGATTGGGTGTGAGATAACCTAAAGCTATTTGTGATCCAGTACTCCCTATTTTTGCCGCTTATAGTAAAATACAAGTTTCTCCACAGAAACTTATCTTCTCAATCTCCTTAATACATCCCTTTTCAGGTAAAACCCTCCACTGATTTACAGTGTGAGTTCTAGAGAGTGGGTGTTCCTCCTTTGCTTTTGGGTAAAATCCCTCATTGTAAACAGTGAGAGTTCCAAAAGTTTGGAGTTTTCAGCTTAGTATATCCTCATTCTATCTTCCAGGCTACAGCGAGAGTACAAAAAGTTTGGAGTTTTCGGCATTTGATTCTCCTCTTTCTCCCTTTTAGGCTTCATCGACCTTCAAGTAAAATCTCTCACTTTTACATGTAAAAGTAGCGCATAGAACATCAGGTAAAAGGGTTTGTTCGAAAGTGTTCGAAAGGGTGTGTGTTCGGAAGTGTGTGTTCGAAAGTGTTAGAGAAGGTGTTTGAACATTAGGTAAAGTGTCCGAAAGGTTCTGCAAAGGTCTCCATAATGGACCTTTATGAGTTTGAAAGGCCTAACAGAGAAAGTTACGGTCAATTGAACCTTCCTTCTCCAACAAAGAAAGGAGCTGACGAAGTTCAAACAGGAGCTCGGAGAGTCTCTTACGCGGATGCCGCTTCTCAACACCTTCGGCAACCGGTGGAATTCCATGAACTCCCAATTCCAGAGAAAATGGGAGAATACCCAGCAATCACAATACCAGAGGAAGCTTATGATAAGGGCTTGTTGTTTTGCAAACACTGTCTGGTGGGAAGAATCGATTTGCAAAAGGTATCGCTGGAGAGAGTTAGAGCAATTGCTTCGCAACTCTGGAAACCAACAGGAGAATGGCTCATAATGCCCATTGGAAAAGGATTCCTATTTCTCTGGTTTTCGAATGCGGAGGATCTTAATCGAGTCTGGGCGAAAGGATCATGGGACTTTGATAGAATGCCTATGAGAATTAGTCAATGGACTACAAACTTCAATCCTGACAGCCAAAGGCAATCTCACGGCTTGGTTTGGATTAGATTGCCTGGCCTCGGTCAGGAATATTGGGAGCCAGAAGCTTTGATGGCCATTGCTCGGGGAGTGGGGTACCCGATGCAAATCGACGAGAAAACTCTCAACCGAGAGTTTGGGTATTATGCTAATATTTTGGTTGATGTGGACCTCTCTGAACCGATACTGAAGCAGATTTATGTCAGGACGAAGAATACCAATTTCTGGCAAACAGTTGAGGTGGGCAAGCTTCCAAAGATGTGCACTCATTGTAAAATTGTGGGGCATTTGGTTACGGAATGTCGACGGCTTAGAAGCGATATGCAGCACAACAAAGACAAAGGTAACAAGGAAAAGGAGGTTGTAGTGGATGCCACTCCCTCCTTGGAACTGGTGGGCAGGAAAAGAACCAGAAGATATAGAAAGAAAAAGAATCTAGGGGAGTCGAGTAAGCAAGGGGAGGGCATATGGAGGGCGAGAAACACTGTCACGCCCTTTGGAGTTCAGACAAATAATCGGTTAGAGGGGCTCGAAGTGGCTAAAATCCACATGGTTGTGGATCATGAACAACTTGCGGCTGCACATGAGGTTGTGAATCATGAGGCTGTTGATTGTGAGGATGATCTAGTGGCTGTTGCTGCTGATCATGAGCATGAGGCTGATTGGGAGGAAGAACTAGTGGCTACTACTGTTGCTCGTGAGGATGAACTAGTGGCTGATCGTGAGGATGTACTAGTGGCTGCTGCTGACCATGAGCTTGAGGCTGAGCAACATGTAGCTGATGCACAGGTGGGAGCTGTCTATGCGGCTAAACACGAGGCTACTGCTCCTGAGTTTTTTGCCGCTGAGCATGAGGGGGTTGCTGTCCGTGTGGGAGATGATAAGCATAAGGGTGTAGAGGGTGCTGCTGTTCATAAATCCCAAGCGGCTGTTTCTGGTAAGGCAGTTGTGTATCGCCCAGCAGAGAATCATGCCCCACCTCGATGGAGTGCGATTGCAAGCTCTTATTTAGAGGGTGCGACAGCGGATTTCTCAGCAGTAAAGTCTACAGAGGGGGCTGCTGCGCTTGGTTCTTCAGTTGCGCACATAAGGGTAGTGAGCAATAAGGCTGATGTCGTTGAACATGCGGTGTCTGCCGGCGAGCAGCATGAGCATGCTTAAGCTTAAGGGTGACCGCAGAGAATTCCCAAAGAAAGAATTCCACAAAAGCGCGAAGGCGTTAGTTACGGACAAGGCAGTTGAGTTTCGCACAACAGAGAAACATGCATCTGTGGGGGCGATTGCTAAGGTGGTTGTTACGGCACTGACTGGGACCGAGCCTTATCGGGATGCGTCCCTTGTGATAAGAGCGACTTCAACATTGGAGGAGTATGGGGTTAAGGCTACAGCGGCAGCAGCACCGTTAATATCTCCAGCTATGGGGATTCCGGCTTCTCTAGTTCATAAGGATCTTACACCTAATATAGTGCCTAACTTCCATCGTGAAGAGGCTGTTGGGTTACAGGTCTTGAATTCTCCTGTGGGCGAGCTCTTTGCCTCAACTCCGACACATGGGCCTTCATCCAACATAGTGTCTAACTTCACCCATGAAGAGGTTGTTGGAGACCAGGCCTTGAACAGCAGAGGTTCTAAATCCTATACAGCATCGTCAACAAGAGCGGAGTCCTCGTTCTCCACCTCATATGCGGACAAATGCAATAATGTGGTGAACGAAACCAATTTTATTTCAAGAGCGGTGAATTGGGCAGACTTGCTTGATGAGGACATATCGGATGATGGTGATGAACCATGGCAGACGATATCCAAGAAGAAGAATAAGCCACAATGGATGTTGCAGGATCACTCTCCTCTATCCACAAGGGCAAGAAAATCTCCAAAACATAAGAAATGAATATTCTCTTCTGGAATGTTCGCGGCTTGAGAAGAACCTCGCCGAACAATTACTTAGAAGAAATAATTCAGGAGTACAAGCATGATCTCATTGGACTGGTTGAACCTCTTATTGCTCCCACAGAGACTCCTAGGGTCCTTCTAAAACATGGCTACAGTACAGCTTTTGCTCATAATCACACGCCACTTCGTACAGGAAATATCTGGATTTTTTGGAGGCAAGAGTTAACGGTGAATGTGGTTGCTTCATCCAAATAGCAAATCACGGTGGCAATTAACTTGCATATCATCTCTTTTATCCACGCCAAATGCTTTTACATTCAAAGAAGAGCCCTCTGGGATGAGCTTGGTGATTTTGGTACACTAAACTGCTCTTGGATGGCTATTGGGGACTTTAATATTGTTGCTACAAGTTCGGAAAAAAAAGGAGGCCGTCACCTAAATCAGATTGCTAGGAATGAGTTTGTCGACTTCATTAATAACAATTCCCTTCAGGATACTACCACTCTTGGCCTCAAGTACTCTTGGTGCAATAGGCGGATAGGGAATAAAGGATTTTGGCGAAGCTAGACAGAGCTTTGGTCAATAACAGTTGGCTTTCGGAGAATCAGAACTGGAGAAGCAAAATTCTGCCGAGGAAATTCTCTGATCACTCTCCAGTCATCAGATGGTGCACTAAAAACCTGAGACCGTCGAACGTTCTTTTCAGATTCAGAAACATATGGCTAGAACACCCCAAATTCATGGACTTGGTGAGAGAGAGTTGGCAAGAGCCCATGGTTGATGGTCCTATTCGACTAGTGATGCGCAAACTGAAGAGGCTTAAAATCACTCTGAAGGAATGGCACAAGATAACTTATTGGGGGAACAAAGACAAACTTAAACAAGCAAATCTATCTCTCCAAGAGTTACAGAAACAGCAAGAATATGAGTCTTTGGACCTTCAAATGCAACTCTAGGAACTGGAAATGGAGAAACTCATTGATCAATTAATGCAAACAGAAGCATCCATGTGGAAACAAAGAGCATGCATTAAGGAGGAGATTGAGGGAGATAGAAATTCCGCATACTTCCAAGCTAAAGCAAAAATTTGCCAGGCCAAAGCATTCATTGAGGAACTAAGAACAGCTGAGGGAAATGTGCTGCAAGAACAAAAGTCCATCAAGGAATACTTAGTCCACTCTTATGAAGAAAAGTTTAAAGTACGACCGGTATAGCATAATCAGGAGCTTATGGACCATATCCCACTTCTGGTCACAGAGTCTCAAAATGTTTTTCTTATGGCAACTCCTGATTGGATGGAGATCACTACCACAGTTACGAACATAGACCCCAACAGTTCTCCGGGGCCGGATGGTTTCCAGGGCATGTTCTTCCAAAAATGTTGGAGCATTGTTAGAGTTGATGTGTGTCGAGCTATCTGTTCTTTCTTCCATAATCAGAACATTCCTCAAGGCATGAACTCTAATTTCTTAGTATTGATTCCAAAGTGCAAAAATGCTATGGAAATTGGCCAGTTTAGGCCCTTTGCCTGAGTAACTTTCTTTTCAAGATTGTTACTAAAATTCTAGCAAACCAGCTATCCTCCATAGCCACGGGCATTATTTGTTATGAGCAGCATGGTTTCTTGAAGGGAAGAACAGGTAGCACTACCATTTCCATTGCATCCGAACTCATCAATGACATGCATATCAAAAGAAGATGTGGCAATGCAGTTATCAAACTAGACATTTCCCAGGCATTTGATTCACTTATCTAGGAATTCTTGTATTTGGTCCTTAAAAGATTTGGCTTCAGCTCAGCATTCTGCGACATGATTATGAAGGTTCTCAGTAGCACCAAAATCTCTATTATGATAAACGGAGGACCCTGTGGCTTCTTTGGCGTAGGGAGAGGACTCCGGCAAGGGGATCCACTGTCCCCTATTCTCTTTGCCCTTGCCGAGAACATGCTAAGCAGAGCCATTATAAGGCTCCAACTCTCAAGCAGAATCACCCCTATGGCTTTTGCGGGAAAATGTCCGTCACCTACTCACCTCCTTTTTGCGGATGATATCATATTATTTGCAAATGGAAGTCTAAAAGGACTAGTGCACTTGAGGAACGCATTGGAGGCATACCAAAAGGCGGTTGGTCAGCTGATAAACAAAGGGAAAAGCAAGTTGTTCCTCGGTAGCATGACTACAACAAAGAGAAGAAAGGTGGAAGCTTTGTTTGACATGAAGGAAGGCCACCTACCAGAAAATTATTTGGGAGTTTCCCTCTTCAAGGGCAGAGTCCGCCATGCCAACATTCAGAATTTGGTGGACAGGATTAAAAGGAGAGCAAGTGGATGGGCAGGGACAGCTACTTTTCTTTCAGGGTCGAGTTGTCTTGGCACAATCTATTCTGAATAGCATTCCCATGTATAACATGGGCATCTATAAGTGGCCTAGGAAAAGCATCAAAGAAGGAGAAGAAGCCATCATAAATTTCATATGGTCAGGCAATCCCACAGTGAGGAAGTCCATTACTCTCAAATGGGCAAAAGTTTGCAAACCAAAGACTGAAGGAGGGCTTGGCATTAGGTCCCTCAAGGAGTTAAATCTGGCGCTCCTCATGAAACTAGCATGGCAACTGCTTATCATGGACAACTCTTGGTCCAAGTACATGGAACAGAAGTATAAAATGAAAAATGGCAAATGGCTTGCCTATTACAAGTGTTCCTCCATTTGGGCCGAGATTAAGTGGGCTTTGGAATCCATGAGAAACCATATTTCTTGGGTCATTGGCAATGGTACTGTAGTGGATATGTGGTGAGATGCTTGGGCTGGACCTAGTTCAGTGGCTGACTTGCTCCCTCACATCGACTGGCGCATCCCCAAAACCAGAGTTAGCGACTTGATAAGGAACAACTAGTGGAATTTCCCTACCGTAACTCAGCAGCTCTTTGAGACACTGGGCATGCCACTTCTCTCTTTACCCCCACCTTGCAATGAGCTAGACGATTGCCGAATCTGGAAGCCTAATAAGGAAGGCAAGTTCACGGTCCTCTCGGCTTATGACACTATTAGGGAAAAGGGGAATATTGTCTGGTGGCACCACAGCATCTGGAACAGCTACATTCATCCCAAAATTGCTGGAATGGTTTGGAAGATTCTACAACATATCATACCAATAGATGACAAAGTTACAAGCATAGGTATCCAGTTGGCTTCTAGATGTAACGGATGCAAGGAAGATGAAGAAACCTTTGACCATCTATTCTGGTACTGCCCAAACTCTCAGGCTCTCTGGGATTGGATTAAAAGCTTATTCCAGATGAATGCATTATCAGTTCTTGGAAACAGCGACATGAAAGAAATTTTGAAAGCGGCAAATCATGCAAGTCCACTGATTAAGGAATTGTGGGACAGTAGCAGTACTCAGTCTGTTGGTAGCAATATGGAAGATGAGAAATGCGCAGAGGTACAATGACTCAAACTTCAACTATCGCTACATAAGAAAGTTGGTCTGGCAAGGAATGCATACGACGGGCAGACTATCCAAGAGCTACATGTTCAACTCAGTCAAGGAATTGGCAATTCTACACTCTCTGGGGATCGAATGCAATACCAAGCCAATAAAAGCAATTCAACAAGTCAAATGGCACCCACCAGAGGAAGGAGTGGTAAAGATCTATTGGTAATCCTGGTAATAAGTGCTCAAAAGTAATGATTTATAACCCCAATTATGTGTATGTTAGTCTCCATTTTATATTTAAATATTATAATATGATGCAATTTGAGTTTTTGCAGGTCAAAAAACCTAAATGTGAAATATGGAGGGAAAAGAAGGCAAACAAGTCAAAAAGGAGTCACTGGGAATTACAACTAAAGGCCTAGGGCAAAAACTTCATATTTGTCTCTATAAGTGCCAAGCCTAATGGGACTCTAAAAGAGGATAATAAGTGAGTTAGAAAAGTCTTAAATCTGATCTCAAAGCCTTAATTTCGACTTCATAAAAAGAGAAGATCAACATGGAAAAGAAGTCAGAGTTTCACAATAATTAGGAAACTGAAAGCTGTCAGAAGCTGCAGCTTGGAAAATAGCTTGCAGAACAAAGTGGGCCACGTCCAACTTTGGTCCAACCGAATTCAACTCTGTAAGGATTGCTTCTAGAAAGATTACAGAGAGTTTGACACCAAATAAACATAGGATTCATATCTCTATCCAGACGAGCATGTAAGCCAATATATAAGGCACAAAAACCTCAGTTTACATCATCTAGGAAATTTAGTGTTTGCATCTTAGATCTAGAATTAAGAGAGAAGAAAGTTCAGACCTTTTCACCATTAATAGCTATAAAGATTATTCATTTTCATATTGTGTTCATAGCATAGTATGAGGGGCTAATCTCCCTTCTCTTGGGAGGGGAGATGAAGCCTTTTTTGTATGTTTTAGTTTAGTTCTTCTTCTATCATGTTTTAGTTTAAATCCCTCATTGAGTTTCTTCTTATTCGTCCATTGATCTAACGTTCCTGTGGAGGTTAGGAGGTCTTAGGGTAATTCATGATTGTGTAGAGCCAAATACCACAAACCCTAGATTCTTTTCTTCTAGTTTTTAGTGTTCTAGTGTGATGATTGGATTCTTTATGGCACCTCAATTAGTTGTATGGTTAATGCCACATGTGGATTTTCCATGGCACCTAGATTTGTATATTGAATGCCACTTAAAGCACAATTTGGTTAGATAGAAGATATCATTGGAGATTGAATAAGTATTTGATGGAAAGATAGAAAACACATTGAAAGCCACATATTATCATCATGGTTATGAGCATAAGGTTTGTAGGTATGGTGAGTTTCTATTGGTGATTTATATTAAGCATGATAGGTAGACCTATTAGACTAATTCTATAATTTTGGTGGATTCATCTCTCCCAAGATATTCTCTCTCTTGATTCATATTCATATATTTAAATTAGTTTATTTTATGCATAGTTTAAATCGCAAATCAAATCAACCATATATTAATTATTACTTAGCCACATCTTTTACTTGCATCCATTAGAGTAACTTAGATTAGGAATTTCTATTATCATCACTTAGTTATTTAGAGTAGGATTGATACCTTGCTAGCTACTATACTAATCAATATTTAATAGGCTAAGTAAGATTTGCAAAAGATACGTAACACAAACAACGACATAAATAATAACGTGTTGCGTGCTTTTTCACCTGGTCGAGGGGGTGTGGGGTTAATCTTCAGAGACCATCATTGCCACTTGCTTGGAGTATTGGCACAAGGACTGGGAATAGTTACCAACTATGAAGCAGAATGTCAAGCACTAATTCTGGCAGTGGAAAGTGTAGTTGCAAGAAACTGGACACGTGTTTGGCTAGAAACAGATTCACAGTCAGTTGCACTTGCCTTCTCTAATGGCCACATTCCTTGGGTTCTGAAATCGAGATGGGCGAGGGCTACTGCTGCGCTCACCTACTATAGGATATCGCATGCCTGGAGGGAAGCCAACTTCAGCGCGGATGTTGCGGCAAAGCATGGAGCCACTTTAGACTAGGATGATTTTGTATGGAGCGTGGATAGACCACCTTTTGTCACAAGTTTGGAAAACCAGGACCAGTTATACTTTAGATTTTCTTAGAGTGTAGCAAGATGCCCTTTTGTTCCTTTTGTTCCTTATGTAGTAAGAAACTCTAATATGTAATCTTTTATTTATCTTTATAATATATTCACATTTTCTTGCAAAAAAAATGAAGACGTTAGTAGCATATTCAATTTGTTGTTGCTCGAACTTTTCTAGTGCATCCATGAAGCTGAAGATTGGTAAGAACTTAAAAAATGTAATTGGAATTAAAGAAAAAGTGTAGAGGGGAGAAAATGAAAGGAGTGAATATGAAGGATGTGGTGAACTTTCTATTTATAGAAAGAAAATGGAGCCATTTTCTGACCGTTGTGGTGGCGGTTTTATGACCGTTGCAGATCGTTAGTTGACGGTAAAACTTGTCGTTATGTGTGACGTCAACTGTTATATATATATATATAATAGATATTGGAGATATATAAAATCTAATATAATACTTGGCAAAGCAGAATATTGTGGAAAATGTAGGAAATATGAGACATACGTAGGGGTAGAAAATTAAAATGGAAACACGTAAATAAAATATCTGACATAAATAAAATACAAGTCCAGGAAAATAAAACGTCTACTGGGAATCCTCAGGGGCTATTGAAGAAGAACCATGATTCTTGTGACGGCGTGCAGGACGAGCTCCCATGGAGATTAACTGCTCCTGTATATTGCCTAGAGTATGCATCACCTGGGCTTGAAACTGGTGCTGGTTTGCCATGAGCATTCGCTGGAACTGGTTCTGGCGAGTACTTAGCTGATCCTGAAATGCATCCATGGAAGTGCGCATTTCATGGTGAAATCTGCCCATGGTGTTGGTCAGTGAATCGTGGCGAGTGCGCATATCTTCCCTAAATTCGCCCATGTAATGCTGCATCGATACTTGGCAAATATACATGTCTCGCATGCCACTATTCATAGTGCGTAGGGCATTTATAGGACGGCTCATGTAGCTCATAGCAGCCTCATCAAAGAAAGGAGGAGGGGATGGGGGAGGTGGAGTCACATTATCGTGTTCCGCTGTCATGCGTGCGGTGGGTTCCCATGGGAACTGTACGCACTTCTTGAAAACATGCATATTCTCATATTACAGCATAGAAACTAAAGGCATAGCAGACAGGAAACCCAAATTTATCATAACTTGGGTGACAAGAACATCAAGAGGAGCTGGCCTGAGTGTGGCATGAGTAATGATGCCAAATAGAAAAGTCACAATGCAAAAGTTTCCCTTTCACTCCTGTAGGACCCAGAGTAGGTGGAAAATGTCTTGTTAATGTCAAATGGCTTAGAGGTGCCAATGACATTCTGACCCAGCCATTGAGTTATGGCAAGTTGGTTCCGACGCAGAGAACGTTGATAAGCTCATTTCCCATCAAGATTATAATCACCCTCGATTAGTGTGTCGAGCATGTCATAAGTATGTGGATACACGGACTGCTGCTGAGTTAGCACATGGTCGACTAGAGGTATGCCAGTGATCCCAGAGATCAAGGTGGGTGTGACTTGGTGGGGCACGTCGTCTGGTCGCCATTATAACTGCCATTGTTATAGAACTTCAACACAAAATCCGTCAAATAAAGACCGCCATTGGCATACAACAGATACTCCCACCCTCGAGATTGAATTCAATATCAAAAAATGGGTAAAACATCCCATTTTCAAAGAGTGATACAAAATTCCTCTCTACTGAAATTCGCCTGTTTCTGTTTCCGGCCATTTGGGGATCTGAGGAAGAGGACAGCGATTGTTTTGAGATGAGAGGAAGAATTTGAAGTTAGTGGCAGAACAGAAGTTGAAACGGGGTTGTGGTGGTCTCGTGCGAGACTCGAATGGAGGGGAGCGAGATCCGGTTTTTGTGGGAGAAGAAATGAGGGAATGTTGATGTGTGGTGAGGTGTCTCAGGTTATAAATGGGCTGAGAATCACGAGATTTGGTCAGGCCCAATTTTTTTTCCCAAGCCCAAATCAAACCTGAAAATTGTAAATGCGCACACATGACTTGTTTGGACTCCAAATTGGATAAATGAGCTGCCAAAATGATTGGCATGAAAAATGCCGTCCAATATATATATATATATATATATAAACAACAATTGTTTATAAATAAAACATCCCTCCTTCTTTTCAAAAATTCCTTTGGCCTTTGAGCATGCCACCTCAAATTGGACGGCATTTTTCATGCCAATCATTTTGTGGCATCAATATATATATATATGGTTTTATTTCTTCTATATAAGGGAGATTAATGTGAACAACACTGGATGGCCAAAAGACTCTCCATCTAAACTCTCAGGCAACTGTCATGTCGGCTCTGGAGCGAATCCAATCCAGCTAGACTGTGGCTTCACCTTTATGTATTGTGGGTCTAGGGTGCAGGACGGTACCATCTTTGACCGTGCGCACTACGGTCTAATAATATTACCCTTATTACATATGGTTAGCCTCCAACCGCCCCAAAGGGAACTCAAAGTAACCAATATCTAGGGGTTTGCCTGGTGGAATCAATTGCCCGTGTCCCAAGTAGGCAACATCCGAGGTTGAACACAAATTTCTTTTTGCACAGCGTTAATGCAAGGGGAATTTTAAAAGACATCAATATATACATATATACAAGGTGAGTCTTTTAACGTCAGATCCTCAAGATGAATCCCAACCTGTGGGAGGAACGACCTGGCGAAGTTGATCTAAAGATGCTGGTGTCAAACAAGTGTATACGTTATAATAAACACCTTCACCAAGCGGCTAAAGACCAGGACCAGGGCAGTTAGGGGATTGACAATGCATACACCACGTTGTCGACGAGCAAAAGTACTGCAACCTTGTCCAATTCGAGAGGGATGAGACTTTGTCCAAATGATGATTTGAATGTGGGTAGGAAGAGAGTAGAAAAGAGCAGAGAAAGAAGAGGGAGAAATTTTTGGAACCCATTCGTTTGCTCATGTTTGAGAAGACATTTATACTCAGTTCTGAAATAGCGCTTTTGTGGACTACGGCTCCAGCGCTTGCAACCATACACTTCAAAGTAATTTTAAGATCATAAAATAGAAGGTGGCCCTGCTTACAAAATGACGTACCCTCTACAGAAAACCAAGATTGAGTACGCCAAACGAAACATTTAATCTATGTAGACCGGATCTTGAAGAAGAGTTTGATCAACAGTTGGGGAGCGTAACTCGTGGTAATATTTGAGGCGATAGCCATTTACTTGAAATTCGCTATTATCTTGTGGATTAAGCAAAGAGATTGCCCCATAATGGGTCACAGTTGACATAATGAAAGGACCAGACCATCATGTTTTCAATTTACCAGGAAAAATGTGTAATCTGGAGTTGTAAAGTAAAACTTTTTGGCCAATTTTGAAATCTTTACGCAAAATGTGATTGTCATGTACTTTTTTCATATTAGCTTTGTAGGATTTCGAGAGATCATATGCATAACTCCAAATCTCTTCCAACTTATTTAATTACAGTTTTCGCTCCTCGCCTGCCGCATTCATATTATAATTGAGGCTTTTGATGACCCATAGAGCACGATACTCAAGTTTAACCGGCAAATGACAAGGTTTTCCAAAAACAAGGCGGTAAGGAGACATCCCTATAGGTGTTTTAAAGTCGTTCGGTATGCCCACAAGGCATCCGATAAGTGGAGAGACCAGTCTTTCCTTGAGGGATTGACAGTTTTCTCCATAATGGACTTTATCTCTCTATTGGAGACTTCCACTTGGCTACTCGTCTGTGGGTGATACGGAGTAGCAACATTGTGAGTAACTCCATATTTCTTCATTAAAAACCCAAAAAAATTATTACAAAAATGTGTACCCCACCCCCCATCATTGATGATAGCTTTGGGGACACCAAAGCAAGAGAAAATGTTTTCTTTTACAAATTTCACGACAGTCTTATGGTCATTTGAGCAACATGCGAGTGTCTCAATCCATTTGGACACATAGTCTACAGCGACTAGAATATAGAGAAAACCTTGAGAAATAGGGAAGGGTCCCATAAAATCAATGCCCCAAACAATAATAAAAAAAAAAAATCCACGATTAAACTGGGATTTAGGGGCATCATATTGCGTTGGGTAATACGACCCAGGTGCTGACAATGAATGCAAGCTCTACAATGTTTGTGCGCATCGCAAAAAAGGGTAGGCTAATAAAAACCACATTGTAAAACCTTGGCTGTAGTTTTCTTCCCACTGAAATGACCACCACAAGATTGTACATGACAAAAAGATAACACGTCGGTGTGTTCCCAGTCGAGAATGCAACGACGAATGAGTTGGTCGAAATAATACATGAAGAGGTAGGGGTCATCCCATAAATAATATTTTACAGTGGATAAAAACTTTTTACGATCAGGGCGTGACCAAGAGGAAGGAACTTCCTCAGTAACTAGGTAGTTAACGATATCGATATCCACGTACCATGAAGAGGAGAAATTAGAGTACAAATGCTCCCGGGTAGGAATCACAGATAGCGTCAGAATCACTATCAATGTCACCAACCAGCCTTGATAAATTGTCGGCTACCACATTTTCGGTTCCTTTCTTGTCTTTGATTCCCATGGTAAATTCTTGCAAGAGAAGAATCCAATGGAATAATCTTTGTTTCGCATCCTTTTTCGCAAGTAGGTACCGAAGTGCGGCATGGTCAATATATACGATGGTTGAAGATTCGACCAGGTAAAGGCGAAACTTATCTAAAGCATAGACAACAGCTAGGAACTCTTTCTTAGTTGTCGTGTAATTACGTTGAGCGTCATTAAGAGTTTTACTAGCATTTTAAATGATAACGGGTTTGTCATCACATCGTTGGCCTAGTATGGCGCCAATAGCAAAGTCGCTAGCGTCACACATCAGTTCGAATGGTTGAGACCAATTAGGGGGTTGAATGATAGGAGCAGTAGTCAGGGCAATTTTTAGAGTTTCAAAAGCTTGTTTACAATTGAAATTAAAGTCGAAGACCGCATCCTTAAGCAGGAGATTGGTTAAGGGTCGAGCAACTTTAGAAAAATCCTAAATGAATCGCCTGTAAAACCCGGCGTGGCCTAAAAAGGCACGGATATCGCAAACTGTTCGGGGGATAGGTAAAGAAGCAATTTTAACAATTTTAGTTTTATCAACCTCTATCCCGTCTTTCGAAACAACATGACCTAGAACAATTCCTTTGACAACCATGAAATAACACTTCTCCCAATTAAGTACCAGATTTTTCTCTTCATAACGCGTTAACACTTTAGAAAGGTTAGATAGGCAGTCATCAAAGGAGTTTCCATAAATGGAAAAGGCATCCATGAAGACTTCCATATAACTTTCCACCATATCACTGAAAATGTGAAGCATGCAGCGTTGGAAAGTACCAGGGGCATTGCAAAGACCGAAAGACATTCGTTTGTATGCAAAGGTGCCAAAGGGACACATGAAAGTTATATTTTCTTGATCAGCTGGATCGATGACAATTTGGAAGTAGCCAAAATAGCCATCAAGAAAACAGTAATAAGCATGACCGTCTAAACATTCTAGCATCTGGTCAACGAATGGAAGAGGGAAATGATCTTTACGTGTTACGGCATTAAGTTTGCGATAGTCAATGCAAATTCTCCATTTCACCGTGACGCGAGTGGAGATACATTCATCCTTATCATTATGCACAACTATAATGCCGGACTTCTTTGGAACAACGTGGACATGACTAACCCAAACACTATCAGAGATAAGGTATATGATACCCGCGTCAAGCAAGCGTAAAACTTCCTCCCTTACTACCTCTTTCATGGCAGGGTTAAGGCGACGTTGCGGTTCCCGCAATATCTTTGTGCCATCATCTATATGTATGCGATGCATGCATACACTCGGGTCTATTCCTTTGATATCATCTAAGGACCAACCGATAGCGGAGCAGTGTTCACGAATGACATGAATCAAACGCACTTCTTCGTCGGTAATCAAGTGTGAAGAAATTATTATAGGGTGACTACCATCGAGATTGAGATGGACATACTTCAAATCAGAAGGTAGATATTTTAAATCTGGAGTTGGAGGAGAGGGGATCAAGGATTCGTGAGGGAGCGCCTCTTCAATATAAAAGAGTGAGTCAGGTTCTTCCGAATCAGTTGGTAATGTAGCAATAGGGTCAAATAGTGGTACTAACTCTAATAATGTTTGGACATCCTTAATGTACGAGTCATTGTCAAACTCAGGATTATCAAAAGAAAGAAATTATTGTACCTCGTCTGCGGGAAAATAGTTTGTGAAATATTCATGTGCCAGACTATCAACCATGCTAATCTCACCCTCAATGTCAGGATCGGGAAGTTGTTTTATTAAGTTGAACACATTGACTTCTATAGAAAGGTTCCCAAAAGACATTGTCATTGAACCATCCCGACAATTAATGAGAGCGTTAGCAGTTGCAAGAAATTGAGGTCCTAAAATGATAGGAATGGAGTCACAGGCAACTTCGGTATCTAGAATGACAAAATTAACTGGGTAGTAAAAATCTTGGACCTTGACTAAGACATTTTCTACTATGCCCTTTGGGTACTTGATGGAGCGATCCGCGAGTTGCAGGGTCATGCTGGTAGGTTTTAATTCATGATTTATGACTATTTAGTACCATGTACTTTTATTTTTTTTCCTAAATGGTACCTGTACTTTTTTTCTCGCCTATTACTACCACGAACTCTCAATTTATTTCAATTTAGTACCTCAGTCTCTTTTCCGTCTCATTCCGTCCAATTTTGCTAACGACGAGACACATGAATAGTGTGTGTGTGTGTGTGTGTGTGTGTGTGTGTGTTTTTTTTTTTTTTGGTAATAATCTTTAATTTTTTTTTTTTTTTGTAATAATCTTTAGTCAATCTTAAAAATTAATCATATATATTTATACAAAAACGTATATATGATATATGGTATATGATTAAAAAAAATTGATTAAATATTAATACAAACATATATATATGATTAAAGATTATTACAGGAAAAAAAAAAGCATGCACACACACACACTATTCACGTTAGCTCGCCGTTAGCAAAATTGGACAGAATTGGACAAAATGAGACAGAAAAGAAACTGGGGTACTAAATTGAAACAAATTAAGAGTTCGTGGTACTAATAGGCAAGAAAAAAAATACGGGTACCATTTAGGAAAAAAAATGAAAGTATGTGGTACTAAATAGTCATAAACTCAATTCATGAAGACCTAACTGCTTGAACAAGTAGTAGGGAAGTAAGTTAACACTCGTGCCTAGGTCTAAAAGGGCGGTAGCGGTATACTTGTCACCCAACATGCATGGCACAGTTGGTCGACCTGGGTCTTTGTATTTAACCACACCATTGGTAGCAGTAATGGAGGGAAATTGCTCAGTGAGGAATGCTTGTTAAGGAATATTTGTTCGTCGTTTGGTGGTGCACATGTCCTTCAAAAACTTGGCATGCTTGGGCAAATGCTTAAGTGTATCGAGAAAATGTAGGTTTATTGTCAAATTTTTGAAGGTTTCTCGAATCTCATCGAAATGCTCATCAGGTTTGTTCTTTACCAAACGGGTAGAGAACGGAGCTTTTGGGCGGAATCGCACATATGGATCAGTATCGTCTTTCCCCAGGAACGTGGTTGCAGATTTGGAAGGAACAACTTTGTTCGATATAGGTTGCGAGGTAGGAGTTGGAAGGACGTCAGCCGCGACTTCCGTCGGTTGAATGTCTGGCATACGTATGTGATTGTCGACGATTCGGCCAGAACGAAGGGTGGTGATGGCATTCACCTCACCCTGGCTGGGATTACTAGATCCTGGTGCATTACTGAGTTCAAAAGTAGTGTTTGTGGGCTTAGGGTTGGGAACTGCTTGGCCAGGAAACACGCCCTTTTGACTTTTATCCTGTGCTAATAGCTGAAGAGACTGTTGGATAGATGTTATGATTTGAGACTGTTGATTCATGTAAGTCAGTAAAGTTTCAGCCGTTTTATTGGCAGTGGATTGTACCAGTGGGGCAGCAGGAACAAGTTCACGATTATTGTTTACGGGTTGATTTTGGTAGTCATAACCTGGAGTAGCGGGAACAAAGTTGTAGTTGTTTTGGTACCCTATATTGACGGTGTTAGGAAACTGACTTTCCCCTTGTGGGAACTGCTGAGGATTCCCTTGACGGTAGGAATTGTAGTTCGTGGATGGCCGTACAGGAGGGTTGTTGAAACCCGGAGGAGCTAGCTGTTGGGCAAGGGTATGCCAAGCGAAATTCGGATGTTGTCGCCAAGGTGTATTAGGGATGTTGAAAGCACAAGCCTCTTCAGATGGTTGGGGAGGGCACTCATATGCCAAAGGGCAATATGAATCAGAGTGTTAAGGACTTAAGCAAAGAAGACATGGGGAAGCGTTGGCGGCCATGACTTGTTTGGGTTTTTGATTATTCACTTTAACCGAAAGAGCATCGACTTTTTTGGTTAGGGACTTGAGCAGAGTTTTTAATTCCGGATTGGGTTTAACCTCAGACATAGATGTAACTTTGGTAGGAGTGTCTTTAGAAGATCTGGAAGAATCAGTGTTACCCTAATGGGTGTTTTGTGAAGCCTGTTTCTCGAGAAAAGTGTATGCTTCAATAGCGCCTTTGTCCATGAAACAGTCGTCGTTCATGATATCTAGTGTTTCCTTTTAATGGTCAGAGAGACCATTAAAAAAAGACCAGACTAAGACAGCGGTGTCGAGTTGATGATGGGGACATTTGAGAAGCAGATCAGTAAATCTACTCCATTCTTTCGTAAAAGATTCATGGGGATGCTGGCGAAAGAATTGAATCTTCTGAAGCATCTTTGTAGTTTTCTTCTTAGTATAGAACTTTATCATGAATGTTTGTACGAGCTTGGCCCATGTGTCAAGGGATTGTGGTGCTTTGCTAGCGAGCCAAATTGAAGCTTTATTAGCTAAGGTGAAGGGAAACAACCTAAGCAAAACTCTTGTTCGTTAGTAATGGTCGGATGGTGGAAAGTGGTGGCTACTTGTTGAATCCGACGAAGGTGATTGTACGGTTTTTCATGGTCTAGACCATGGTAAACAGGTAACAAACCGAAAACGTTTGGCGGAATGCAAAAATCACCTGCAATCTCATCCAGTTTAATACAGGAAGCAGGTCCTTCCTGTAAGGCAGTATAGAAGTCCGGAAGGGGTTTCTCTACTGTGGGATTTTCTTAGGCCATAACTATGGGAGGTAATAGCAACTGAGATACTTGACGAGGCTGATTTACGGAGGAAGAACTATGCCGAGGGGATAACTTATGCAGTTGTTTATCGTATTTGCGACGACGATATATGTATGTTCGAATTCTTTATTAGTACCAGACCGTAGTCTCATGCAAACACAAATTGTAATTCTATGCTCATAAGGAACAAATTATGACATGATGATTAGTTATTACGGAAGGAAGGAGGTGAACCACGTCCTCCTGAGTTGTTGTTAACGTGAGCAGGTAAGCTAGGATAATGTGTGAATATTCCAGCAGCCAGATCACATGAGAGAATTGAGGGAGGTTATCCGTGCTAGCACGTTCCTTAATTAGAGAACCTCATTCTTTCAAGTTTGCTAGACACTGATGGAATAGGATGATGCGATTATTATTAATATGATTATGATGAAATTTTATTATTAGGATTTTTTTAAAAAAAATTACGTAATTAATGTATTATGGAGAAAGGGGAAAAACACAGGTAATATATTCGCGCAACCGTATATGTAGTCTAAACATGTGATTAGATTACGAAACATGCAAATAAAGATGAGAAATGCCAAAGTAGATGACTAATCATGCAATTAATATTCTAATCATGCAATAAGCACATGCCAGTTATACACAGGAAGGCTACACATGCAACCCTATATTACTCATACGTGAATAGAAACATGCACGTCCTACGCAATGCAATAATATATAGCTATGCATACATAAAATATAACCTACATGTGCAACTAGATGCGAGGTAGAGGAATATCGAGAACGAACTTATGCAAAGTAATGCCACTTGAAATCACGCAGACATCCAAATATATTCGAATCATATTAACCGTATTAACGTCAATATGCAATGACGAACCACACCTACTCAGGAAAAATTCTATACATGCAAAGAGTTCTTATTTAGCATGCCAGCATACAAATACGCAATATAAAACAGGTTATAGCAATCAACTAAACAAACTCTTCGACAAAGTTTGACGAGGAGTGGAAGAATGTGAAACCTAGAGCGTCCCGCAACTCCACCTATTAGAATTAAGTGACCGAATTAACTCTTGAAACGAGTTAAACTTGTGAACGTACTGGAAGTTAGCTAAACAAGTCCAGAGAGTCCAAAACAACACTGAGAAGAGAAGTGATTTAGACCTGAAAAATGGAGTGCTGATACTCCAGGGCAGTCTCGCTCGCAACCCGTGAAAGTCTCGTCCGAGACTATGAGATAAGTGCAGTAAGTCAACTTCTTACAACGTTCTTAGAATGTCCCAAGGATGATAATTCCGATCTGGTTCACGGGTACCTGTAAGAAAAAAAATAAAAATCGTTACAAGCAGTTAAGAGAAGCGGTAGAATCGCAAAATAAATGAAAAATCGAAAAGAGGAGAGGCTAGGAGAGGGGGTTCTCCAGTGATGTATTCCAGTTGTTATATTAAATATCCTGAGTCCTTAGGCATGCAGCGGCGCCATTTGATAATCAAACTTTTTAGGTTTGTTATTTTTGAGTCCAAAGTCTGTAAAATGTCCAACTAGTCAAGTTACCTTACTCACGTGGGTTGGTAGTATAGATCGAGTAAAGGATCTTCCAAACCTTAGGACTAGGCAAAGTTCACAACTGAATTTACAACTTCAAGGAAATTAGTGAGTAGGATTTTAGGTTATTTCTTATGTTGCTAAAAATATTCTCAATTAAAACTTGGAATGCAAGTTAACGTAGAACTACAAAGATTAATTTCTTAGTAAACTAGATAGAGAGAGAGAGAGAGAGAGAGAGAGAGAGAGAGAGAGAGAGAGAGAGAGAGAGAGAGAGAGAGTTAATCATAATCATGCAAGATTAGTTACAAACTTTTAGAGCACCTTATCACTACATCTCTAATCCGTCTCGAGTTCATAAACAAACCCGAAATGGCGTTGAGTATCGATCCCTAGTAGTAAGATGTACTCATCTTTGAGTTTATCACACTAGCATGATGAGTTAAATTAACATTCCATCTCTAGAATATCACTTCAACTCCTGGTTTAATTATACACCAGCTAGGCAAACTAGAGGGCTAACAGCTACCATAGGATCTTGCACGAGACTTGACCTAGTGTTAATTGGGTCTCGCATGAGACTGATCTAGAGTATCAACACTCCAAACTTTATCAGACTCAGTCATTTTGGGACCGGATGTATAATCAAAACCTATTTTCCTAATTAGTGATTCTGGACTACTAAAATGCAGCCTGGTCCTCACATGAGCATCATTAACCCTCCCCTTGGGAGGGTTTTAGCTCATGGTCCTTGGATGGATTTGATGTATTTGATGTATGAAATGAAAAAGTAAGAAGAAGCAAAGTAAGATCTGGAAATTTAACTTGAAGAAAACAGATCTAATTAATTAGAAGTTCAAGACTATGACAAAACTATGACAAAAGTTAGCACACCTTTTCTACCCACAAGTCTAGTCAAGCATTTCTTGTTTTGTCTTGTCTTTTCTTGCAAGGTGTCATAAAAGTGTCCATAACTTGCCACTTGTCTATACGTGATGACTCATCACTTCTTGTGGGCCCACAAAGTGGGTCCACGTGTTGTGTCTAGTGGCAGCCCGGGATATTGGCGTTTTTACAACTTCCTATCTTTGTGTAGAATTCGTCGCCTTGGTTGTTCTAATAGTTCACTTGCCAAAATCGGAGTCCAGGTTTGAAAGATATGAGCTTCGGAATTGAGCTTGCTGCTTCTTTGCACGTGATCCCGTTCTACACTGGTTCTGTCTTGTTGGAATCTTCGGCTTTAGTCAGGCTTTGTTGGGCTTCACTGGAGCTGAGTGGGAAGACTTCAAGTATACACAATATTCCCGTGCTGTGATGCAGGTTTTATCATCATATTCACGTTAATTGTGAAAACTTACAAAAGTACAAAAATATAATTATTTTATGATTATTAAACACATAATTAACCAAAATGCTATGTCTTTACGGGGTTTAGTATTACAGTTTTGGGTGTTTATCAGTACACTATTACCAACCTAATGCCATCACAAACAACTTGCATTACTAATTGAGTTTATTTTTATTGTACAATATTTAATTTGTTTTGGATACTAAATTATATGCTACGTATAGTCGTGTAGTGTAGTTATATCGTTTAGTGCAATAGAACATGCAAATAATATAGTATGAACAATCGAACCCGGTTAGAAGAAATAGACATCACTTGAAATCTAGTATCACAAACCATTAGATTGAAAATAGGAGTATTATCATGTTTTTATACATATGGTAGTAGTTGTTCTTTACATTACAGCCTCACGAAAAATAAATAAATAATTCACCAAAAAAAAACAAAACACAAAAAACAAAGATAGAGAACTTTAACACTTCATACATGGTTCGATGGGATACATTCATCCTCCACTCTCTTGCTTCTTCTGATATACCCATTAGTCACTATCTCCGCTATCTTTTCACTTGTTTCCAAGTAACCATGTACGCTTGAACCAATAGAGGCCATTCCACAACACCCATTTCCACAACAATCTTTATCACTAAATAATAATCTTTCCATTTTCATTGTAGAATTGCACTGCTGCAACAGATGGCCAAGTTGGCACACCTGCAATTATTTATTGGCAAAGTAATGTGGACGTACTGGGGATTCATTGCATGCAAAGTCCTGTGTAAGATATATTTTAGTTTAAAAAAATATATACATGCATGTATTTATATGGCAATTCATCTCATATCCCATTTATATACAAAATGATCTTACTAACTTACAATGCAAAGTCATTTAAGATATGATTGTGACTTACCAACAATGGTCGATCTTGATGCTAGTAAGAGATCAGAGGCGCGCATCCACACCGTTGAATACATCATGTAAGAGAGTGTTGCAGCAAATTACACATTAAAAAATAAAATTTTAAAACTCCAACTATATTGAAAATTCATTTTCAGGAGTTCATTGAACACTTGGATGCTAGTTCTTCAAGAAACTTGGGACTTGAAAGCAGTTTTCCCAGGGTGTTTTTCCTGTCTGAAATCGCACACCATAGTTTAACGTAACAATAAAATATAAGCAACTCCATATTTCTCGGCCTTTATACTTCCAACATGGAAGCGACTAAAACATTCATGTATTTGTTATGTCCTTTCAAACACCAAGAATTTGTGTTAGATAACTCTTGATTTCTAAACATGTGTTAGTCAAGATCTATCTCACAATCATCATTCCTAGCCTCCACATTTCGTTATCGCCCCCCTCACCTCAGACTTGTAAACTTGTAATTATTAAAAGAAACAAACAAGAAAAATGAATTAAAACCAAACCTCAACAATAAGCATAGCAATAGCCATATTTCTAAGAGTGATTTCCATTGTAATAAGCACTAATAGGCTAAAAGCATCAAAATCAGCATAAAGATGATGCTTTCATAATGGAAGCACAGAAACATAATTACCTCCCAAAAAAAGGCTTTAATCTTGTGATCTAGCTGATGTTACTATGGATGACACCTTGCCCTTGTTGCACAAAAAAAAAGCCATAAACTGAAAATTCATTATATAAATTAAAGGCTAAATCAGTAAAACAGAAAAAAAAAAATACAAAACCAGACAATAAGACCCTTGCATTAGCAAGAATATTGCTTCCTAATTCTAATCGCTCTCATATCGGGTCAGTACACGTCCCGACCCTTGATTTATACACAGTTCGAAAGGTTTGTAGGTTTTCACAATTAACAATTAAGACTCCTAATTAAATCCTAACCACACATTGTGATCAAGGCATTATAGCGCGTCCTGAACCTTAGCAAATAACACCATCGCAAAAGAAAAAATATGCCAATTGTCAAACAAAAATATTTGAATACACTTATGGTTGAAGACTTGTACCTGTCATATCAACTTGTTCATGTAGTTATGTCAAGTGATTGTCTTACGACCAATTGAATCCATCTAAGAAAGAAACTATCACAAAAGATTAAAACAGACACTCATACTATTAGACCATTCAAGATAGATAAATCTGTAGCATCTAAAAAATTGGATACTATAAAGTAGTTCATACTGATCGAAAGTTCTTACGAACCACTTTTACTGAAAATGTCATCCAATAAAAAAACATGAATTACTCAAATAGAGTGATCGGTCATAAATTCAAAAAACAAAAACAAAGCATATATTAGAACGGGGACGGGGTTTCTAGTTTATTGCCTATGGATTCCCATATGGTTGTCAGGAGAAGGAGTAATGTAATCATAATCAATCCCAAGTTTATTGGCATTTGCTTCTTCACCAGGTTTAGACCTCGTTTGGGTAATAATCTAAAAAGCCAGGAAGGAGAAAGTTGTTTTAGACTACGTGGCGAGTTCTAATAGCTGGATAGAGAGTTTGAATTCCGCTCAAACTCCTTCCCTACTGACTTTTTTGAAAATTTGATTCCTGCTTTTTGATAAGTCGTTGGATATAGCTTCCCATTAAGAGCTTCTCCTAAAGACAAAATCCCAGATTAGTCCGGTTACATCCATCATCTTCCTCCTCCAACTTGGTTTCAATTGTGTTCTTTCTCCTTTCTGCTTTCTAGTTTTGCAAAAATGAACAGTAAATGGTAGTCACCGCAATGGGAATTTCTTCACCACGTTATTCCAGTTTTGACCTTCAAAATGTGTGGTTAAAAATCGTGTGCCCCCATACCAAATTTGGGTGCACCCTGCCCGCAACCTAGACGACCTTAAGTTAATCAGAGAATGACTCTCAAGGACAAATTGAATGAAATAATCACTCCCAAACCCAGCTTTTTTCATAATCACTCTCAAGGACCGAGTAGATGAAAGGTCAAGTATACCCTTGACCAGTGTATATAGTATGAACAATCATTGTTCATATACAAAACATGTGAGCTCATTGTTCATACCTATTGGAGTATGAACACTCATTGTTCATACCTGTTGTAAAGTATGAACAAAGCGTGTTTATCCCTATTGGAGCTATGATGGAGCTATGAACAATGAATGTTCATAGCTCATGACTATGAACATTGATTGTTCATAGTCCAATTGTGGTATGAACAAAGAATATTCATAGCTCATGACTATGAACATTGATTGTTCATAGTATAGTATGGACTATTAACACTCATTGTTCATAGCTCATAGTTATGAACAATGATTTTTCATAACTACCATACTATGAACAATGAGTGTTCATAGTCCAATTGTAATATGAACAAAGAATGTCCGTAGCTCATGACTATGAACAATCACTGTTCATAGTCCAATTGTGGTATGAACAAAGAATATTCATAGCTCATGACTATGAACATTGATTGTTCATAGTATGCACAGTATGGACTATGAACATTTATTGTTCATATAGCTCATAGCTATGAACAATGAGTGTTCATAGCTACCGAAATATGAACAATCACTGTTCATAGTTCAATTGTGATATGAACAAAGAATGCTCATAGCTTATGACTATGAATAATCATTGTTCATAGTCCAATTGTGGTATGAATAAAGAATATTCATAGCTCATGACTATGAACATTGACTGTTCATAGTACGTACAATATAAACAATGAGTGTTCATAGCTACCGAACTATGAACAATCACTGTTCATAATGTAATTGTGATATGAATAAAGAATGTTCATAGCTCGTGACTATGAACAATCATTGTTCATAATCCAATTATGGTATGAATAAAGAATATTCATAGCTCATGACTATGAACATTAATTGTTCATAGTACGTACAGTATGGACTATAAACACTAATTGTTCATAGCTACTGAACTATGAATAATCACTGTTCATAGTCCAATTGTGATATGAACAAAAAATGTTCATAACTCATGACTATGAACAATCATTGTTCATAGTCCAATTGTGGCATGAACAAAGAATATTTATAGCTCATGACTATGAACATTGATTGTTCATAGTACGTACAGTATGGACTATGAACACTATGAGCTATGAACAATGAGTGTTCATAGCTACCAAACTATGAACAATCACTGGTCATAGTCCAATTGTGATATGAATAAAGAATGTTCATAGCTCATGACTATGAACAATCATTGTTCATAATCTAATTGTGGTATGAACAAAGAATATTCATAGTTCATGACTATGAACATTGATTGTTCATAGTACGTATAGTATGGACTATAAACACTCATTGTTCATAGCTCATAGCTATGAACAATGAGTGTTTATAGCTACCGAACTATGAACTTTGGGGATGACTCGAAACAAGTATACTGAAATAATCAAACTCAAGCATTTCAAATTTGACAAAGTTTTGAACATTTATTTCGTACTATGCTCACAAATCTAACATTCATAATCCAAACTCTCTATTTTCTTAACATTCTCACATTCAGTATACATAAGAGTAGCATTACAATCAAGAATTCGTTTCTTAATCTCATTACTGTCATTAGTACTAATCAGGCAAGTCCTCATCCTACGAGGAGGAACCAGCAGTATATTCACAATAATTTTAGATCTTCTAAACTCTTAGGATTAAATGAAAAAATTCCAGGTAAATTTTCTTCCATTAACCAATGCAAATTTCCCCACCAATTATTGTCATGCAAAGCCGAAAGCCCAAAGGCTTTATAGCTTAAGTTGATAGACATTAGAAACACAATCTCTTTGCCCGTTGCCCCATCTGTTCTTCTTCGCCAAAAATAAAAAAAGAACCCTTATAATTTCACATCTTTGCTTCTTTTCGTATCTCTAAAAAAAATCCTAAACTTTTTGTTCTCAACAGACTCAGAGAAGGCTTATCGGTTTCTTTCTTTATTTTGATTTTAAAAGCTGGTCGGTTGGAGAAAAATCGGAGAAGAAGGGGTTTTGGTTTTTTCTATCGTGATTTTGTTCTATTTTCTAAACCGAATCTAACCAAACAGAAGGGTAAAAGTGGGAATAAGATGAAAAATAAATGACCAGGCCAACTTCTTTAGTCCTTGGGGGTGATTTTAATTCAAATGCTGGGTCGTGAGCCATTAAAAATTTAAAACTAGGACTTTGGTGTTTTGAGTGATTTCTAAAAATAATTTAACGCAAAATTGTAAGTTAATAGGATAGGATTCAATTGGGCTTGTGGCCCAACCCAGCCCAACATTAATGTTGATAAGCCAGAAAAATCGAAAAATCAGTAGAGAGAGAGAGAGAAATGTTGCAGTGCATTTTTCTGGTATCTGACTCCGGGTAAGCACGTCATACATTTCTAAACATTTTGTTTTATTTATTCTAAAAATTCTTCTTTCTATTCACAGAGAGGTGATGCTGGAGAAACAGTTAACCGGGCACCGAGTGGACCGGTCTATATGTTCTTGGTTTTGGGACCAATCCATTTCATCCAAGGTAATAAAAAAAAATTAATTACCGCCAATCTTGGGTTTCCGTTGATTTGTGTTTTGATTGTTTTAATATTTTAGCTTCCACCTGTTATTGCATCACCAACACATTACCTTTTCCAAATCGGTCGCGAAGGGATTACTTTTTTAGCCTGTACACAAGTTGAAATGGCTCCTCTAATGGCTCTTGAGGTTCGTTTTATTTATTTAATGTTTGTTTATAAAACTGTAGGGCCCATCTTAAATTTCTTGGTTTCTAGTTTCTTTCTAGAGTAGCAGACGTTCTCTCGGAATATCTTGGTGGTTTGAATGAAGACTTAATCAAGGATAATTTCATTATTGTTTATGAGGTACTTGTCTCCACTCAATTAGATATAGTTTCTTCTTTTCCCATGATATATTCAATAATGACACTAGAAATACTATCATTTCTTGAAGCTAATCCATCATTCTTCAGTATTCTATGTGACTCTCAATCACCTGCTCTTCCATTCTGGCCCAAACTTTTTTTGTGTGCTCCAAGCTACCTGAAACTTTGGGAAACTGACGGGTATTTTTGGAGTTAATTGCAGCTTCTAGATGAGATGATAGACAACGGCTTTCCTCTTACAACAGAGCCAAACATCTTAAGAGAGATGATAGCTCCACCAAATATTGTCAGCAAGGTTTTGAGTGTTGTGACTGGTAACGGTTCCAACGTGAGCAATACCCTTCCTGGTGCAACAGCATCTTCTATTCCTTGGAGAACTATGGATTTGAAGCATGCAAAAAATGAAGTCTATGTTGATCTTGTTGAGGAAATGGATGCAATTATAAGCAGGTACACATGTGAAATCCATTGATTTAGATAATCCAAGAGCACACACTCAAGAATGACGAGGATTACCTCTCATTCGATTCAGACTACCACAAAATATACAAGTTTTAGGCCCATTTATTTGATTGATTGAGATTATTCCAATATATAGGAAAAATATGGATTATGGTAGTGATGGTGGAAGCTCTCTTGTACATCAGTTGGCACAATTTTATAGCAAATTGCTCAATTGAAAGTGTCTAGCTTCCTGAGCACAGTTGTAATCCATTAGGCCATATCCCATTTTTATTAGAAGTGAGAGAATGAGATAGGAATCCTAGAGTTTTTGTTCCAATAGATAGTTTGTGGAAATTCAGTTAGTCAATAAGCATATTAGGTTATTAGCTATTTCCTTTTATGGTTTATTTCAATGATGAATTCCTTCAATCCGATTGGTTTATATTAGACCATCAACAACTAAAGAATAATTTAAAAGCTATGTACTAACATCTTGTACTGTAGACTGCTAAAGGGAAAAGGTTGTCTTAAACTGGGATGGATCCTACCTTCAATTAAATTTTGTTCTGTCTCTTTACATTGGGATATGATCCCATGATAATGCAAGATCATTCCTATGGTGGATCATTTTTGAAATTGTGGCCCTCTTAATTTGATTAATGATCAATCCCTTTATTAAAGTAGTATCCTTTTTTTTATATGGATTAAAGTGGTCTGTGAGATTATAAACAGTAGGTCCGACCCATGACAGTGATGGATCCATAAATTTTCTCGAACCAAGCACCTTCCACCAAAGTTCTTTTACACATATGAGTGTCAAAGAAAAAAAGTGATCACATTCAAACAAGTTCGATCGAGTGACAACTTAGCTGATTTATTTACCAAGGCACTACCCAAGTCAACATTTCAGAAGATGGTATGTGGGATAGGCATGCTACGATTCAATCATTAGACAAATTAGATATTGATGGAAATCTGCTACATTGAGGGGGAGTACTATTCAGGGGGAACATTTATGTCTTTTGTGCGTTGCACTTTCCGTTGACTAGAATTTGGGTTTTTTTCCCAACAAAGGTTTTAACAAGGCAAAATATTCAATGACATTTGTGTGTTTTACTCTTTTTCCTTAGTTTTGGTTTTTCCCATTGAGTTTTCTTTAGCAAGGTTTTAATAGGGCTACAGTCATTGTATGATGGTCATCCAAGGGGGCAGTGTTATAAAAACATAGGCCTTATGTGGATGCCCACCATGAGCCCACGAGGGTTTCACATTGAGTTATATATTATTAGAATTTTATTCAATAGAGAAAGGAGACACCCTCAAAGGTTTTTTTTTCTTGTCTAAGGATTGTAAAGGAGTTACTTCCAAGACAAGTAGCCTCCATAGACAAGAAAAGAAACCTTTGAGAATGTGTCTCCTTTCTCTATTAAGTGAAGCCCTAATAATATATATATCTCAATGTGAATTCCTAATTGTCTCATGGTGGACATCTACATAAGGCCCATGTCTTTATAACATTCTCCTTAGGATGACCACCATACAATGATTATTGTTTCATTAAAATCTCGCTAATGAAAATCTAGTGAAAAAAAAACTAAAGCTAAAGAAAAAGAGTTCAACTTTCTTGAAAGCAACATTCTAGAAAGTCATGGAATATGTTGCATCGTTAAAACCTTGGCAAGGAAAAAACTCAATGGGAAAATCCTAGTCGAAGGATAAAGAGTACAACATGTAAAACATATAAATGCTCTCCCTAAACAACAATCCCCCTCAATATAACATAACTACATCAATATCTAATTTTTCTGATGACTACTGAGCCATCACATGCCTATCTCGTGTACCATCTTTTGAAACGTTGCCTTGAGAGGTGCATTGGCGAGTAAATTAGTTAAG
Organism: Coptis chinensis; assembly: GCF_015680905.1. NCBI lineage: Eukaryota > Viridiplantae > Streptophyta > Magnoliopsida > Ranunculales > Ranunculaceae > Coptis > Coptis chinensis. The sequence continues at coordinate 45,862,351 of NC_141457.1, forward strand.
TTGTCACTGGATCGATTTTGTTCAACTCTGATCACTTTAACTTTGGCAAAAGGTGCTTGGTTTAATCTCCCTTAATGAATCCTTCTTGTAGTTAGGTAATGCACACATCATTGTCTTCATAAATTGTTGTCGGCTCATCCTGAGGTCAATTGATAATTTCTTTTTGTATGTTGAATGATGGTTCTTAACCACACTTTCTCTAGTTGCTTCAATTAGTGCAATTAACTTTGCATGATTGAAGGAAGCTACAACTGTTCTTTGCTTTGTCGATTGCCAAGACATAGTTGCATAGTATTAATAAAAACTTTACCTGTTTGAGAGTGACCCTTATGAGGGTCTGATAGATAACCCGAGACTACATAGCCAACTAGATTAGAGTTGTTAGTAAAATCACAATGATAAAATAGTTTCATATCTGTTAATCCATGAAAATATCTCTATGTGGGTTTGACACTAGTCCAGTGTTGAAGTGTAGGTACACAATAATATCCTTATAATAAAATACAATGTATGGACTTGTGGCATTGTGCTAGAAGTGCTCCAATAGCACTCAAGTAGGATACTTCAGGACCAAGAACTTCTTTATGTTCGTCTTCGGTCGAAATGGATCCTTATATAAATCTAAACTCTGCACAACAACCATGGGTGCACTAAGAGGGCGTGCTTTGTCCATTTTAAACTATTTCAACCTTTCAGTGTATCGGGTTTGATGGACTAAAATCCTGGTAGAACTCTGTTCTATTTGCAAAGCAAGATAAAGTATCGTCTCAAATCTTTCATTACAAATTCTTTCCGACAGCTCGATGTATTGTTTTTGAAAATATGAAAAAGTAAATTGTAAGACATAATTTCTATTTTAGAGGTATGAACCAGAAGATCCGATTTCCTATGGTACTCAGTTCCCTATAATCTATATACTTGACATTCTGTGATATCTAAGGATATTAGCCCTACCTGGTTTCGTAGCCATGGGAACAGTTGAGAAAATACATCATTCAAACTTTAAAAGGTTTGGGCATTCTGTGCAGACTTTGGGCAAGCTATTTGATGTATACGAAGGCGGAAGCAATTTCGAATCAATAATACCAATGAATAAAATTGATAAACACCCAAAAACTAGAGTTTCAAAGGGAAAACGAATTTTCTTAATTCAATCTCTTAATTAAACAATCCAAAAACAACCAACCTAACAATGAAGGCCTAGATGTTTTTATATAATAAATCTTGTTCCTAATTCTATTTAGAGTCTTAATAAGAAACTACTACTAACATAACAAATAAGGATAGAAACTAACTAAACTAAATACTATTAATTCCATGCCCATGCATTCGACTCCCCGGCTTAAAAGCAAACTCGTCCTCGAGTTTAAGGAGAAAAAAAACAGAACGTTGTGACAATCCTTGAACAGTACATGTAGGAGGAAGTGAAGTCAATACAATCTATTGGCCCTGAAAAATGAAAGAATAGGTACTGGCAGCGCCATCATAAGTTATCTCGGTCATATTGTCATGGTCGCCCCAATAATAGATGGCAAACAATAGTTATAGGAATCACAGGGCACCAAACTTCATCTTCGTAAAGGGAGCCAATGGAGAAAGGAACCAAGCAATGACGAGTAAGCTCAATTTCACCATCCTTGTTCAAGCTTTATATTTTGTATAGTTCTGGAAGCGGTTCAGTCTTCAATTGGAGCTTATTAACCATTTCTTGTGAGACAAGATTATCACTAGAACCACTATCAATAATGACATTGCAAAGTTTGTCTCCTACAATACAACGAGTTTCAAAAATGGCAAAACGACGCCGAAAAGGTTTATCAGTGGAAAAAGTAACCAAGGATCGATGGACCATCAAAGCAGGAGCACCAAAATCGGGAGGTGTAACAACAACAGGCTGAGTCATACTATGCGGCAACTGTGTAGCACCCATCTCACTATGATCATCATGGACTAATGCCACTCTCTTTAACTGTGGACAATCACTTTTCTTATGTCCAACTCTGCTGCACTCAAAACATATAGCCTCAAAAGTGGGAATAGAAATTGGATGTGGTGTAGCTATAGAAACAGAAGATTTATGCAATTCTTCAGTCTTAAGAGCATATTTGATAGCGTCAGACATATCAAAAATATCTTTAAATATCAAATATTTCTGTATTGATTGGTTGAAACCATTCAAATATCTTACTACCTTTTGTTCCATTGTCTCAGATAAATCAGCCCTGGTGCCCAATAAAAGAAACACCTCAGTATACTCAATCACTCTTAAGCTTTTGCTTTAAATTTTGGAGGCGCATAAATAAATCCCTCTCATAATTATGAGGTATAAATTCTCTTTGCAGCTCTCTCGACACATCTTATCCCAAGTGGTAATTTTATTGTAACCCAATTTAGCACGTGTCAATTGAAGTTCATCCCACCAAACAAGTGCATAGCCTGTTAATTTAGTCGCAACTAATTTAACACACTTAGGATCCACCAAATTTTTATAATCAAAAACATTTTTAATCTTAGTTAACCAATCAACAAAAGCATCAGGCTGTAATTTTTCATCAAATTTAGGCACGTCTAATTTAATATCACCCATCTGATTCTTCTCCAAAATGCGCAATAAACGATTAATATCAAAATTACCTGCATTATGGTGCACTTTTTGTTGATGCCCACGCCTATGATTGCGACCATTGTTGTTATTGCGGCTTGGTGGAGAAGGACTAGATGAAGAATCTGAAGGGTCCGAAGGATCAAAAGCTGGTGCTAACCAGCGTGGCTGTCGGCGGTGTTGGCGCGGCGAAGGGGGTGGCGAATCCTCTAGGCCAGGGGAATGGGGTGCACCCTGGTCAGCAGTAACAACTTTCTTGCGGGCAGGCCTAGTATTTGCTTGGACTGGAATATAATTTGCAGCCCTGAAAGTATCATGTGGTCTTCCATGGGCCTGCACATTAGAAGCCCAAGTGGGATTAGTTTGCCCAGCCCATGAATTAGGCAAATATGATCGTCTCTTTGCTTGAATGAAAGTCTGCTGGAGAAGAGGAGCATGAGTAATAGAAGCAGCAACAGGTCTTTGACCACGACCAAGGCCTGACGGATTTCGACGATTGCTTATTGCATGTGCATCAAGATCTGTGTCATAATAAATTTCTTGAGCAAAATCTTTATGCTGAAAAGTTTGATCAACATGGGGAACTCGAATTCTGTGATTGTTTCTGCAATCTTGACTCAGGAAGGCTAAATCAGCACGAGGAAATCGACCCCGATCAGTGGGATTCAAAATTGGACCACTTCCATCAACAATAGGTCGTCCCAATCGACGAATTGAAGAAGATGGTGATTTAGTGCTTGAAGCTACAAGCAATTATGTATCGCTTTCAATGGAAGATGGATGTGGAGAATTTCTGTGCGAGGGTGCATGACTGCAGCGTCGATTTGATAGAGTATTTTGGGCTTCAACAACTAACGCAACTTCAGAACCAGAGTGGTGGGAATCTTGGAGGTCATCTTCGGCCCGTTGTCTATCCACAACTTCGATGGTTTGTTTGGGCTGATAGTCAAGTACGAGCTTCATCAAAATCTCTTCTATGTCGTGCAAATTAGTCGAATTCGCTTGCAATTCTTTCTCAACACGAACCAATCTTGTATTCACTACTGGTGGTCGTCCACGTCCTCTTAGTTGAGTATCCATGACGAGCAAACCAGGAAAAAACCTAAAATCTGATACCAATTTGATGTATACGAAGGCGGAAGCAACTTCGAATCAATAACACCAATGAATAAAATTGATAAACACTCAAAAACTAGGGTTTCAAAGGGAAAACGAATTTTCTTAATTCAATCTCTTAATTAAACAATCCAAAAACAACCAACCTAACAGTGAAGGCCTAGATGCTTTTATATAATAAACCTTGTTCCTAATTCTATTTAGAGTCCTAATAGGAAACTACTACTAAGATAACAAATAAAGATAGAAACTAACTAAACTAAATACTATTAATTCCATACCCATGCATCACTATTGGAGTTCATTGAATAAATTGAACGCTTTTGAAAGAGATAGTTATGTGAATTAAAAACGGAAGCAACACACCATTCATAAACTAAGGCTAATTCTAACCCTAATTTGATGGAAAAAGGGGATTTTAGTAAACCCTATAATCAACACACTTTTAATTCGAAAATCACTATAATATTCTCAATAAATCAACCAACTTAATTGTGAGACCAAAGGTCTTATTTGTACAATCTCCAAGAAATCCTAAATAGAAACCAACTACTAAAATAGAACCTACTAGAATGCTAATTACTAATTAAACTAAGTTACGAAATAAATAGTACTACTAAATACTAAATAATCCTAATTCCATTAGATAATTGTTTTTTACTCAATCCTCTTGTGCCCCATCAAGAGATTCGATTGAGACATTAACTTGTTCACTTACTTGCTGAGAGAAGTGATATTTTTTTTGGTTGGCTGCTTTATCACTTGAAGGTGGTGCTGAAGAAGTTGGAATCAAGAGATAGTAGCAACCATTCACAAAGTTTGCAGCTCTGTTCTAAACCTTTTTCAGTCTAAATTAGATTAGGTAAAGATGTACCCTACACAATGACTTTCCCCTCAAAAGGGTTTTGCAAACCAGAGAATGAATTTTCTTTAAAAGTGTAGAGTCTTTCTATACAGGATGGTTGTCTTCACAAAAGATTGACTGTAGTGGATAATGTTGGGGGCAAGCTGGCCCTTAATGAGTTTTACTCCCTTTGGAGGTTTCTCACAAAAAATCTTTGTGGTCATTGTCTCACAAATAATCTTGGGTTTTTAGACATAGACCCCCAATCTCACTGGTTGACTGGGTCAACTTTCAGTCAATGCAAGTTGACCATCAGTTTATTGTTGGGTTTTCTTGTGAAGACCTAAATGCCCTTGGACACGTGCCAAAGTAAGATGCAACTAAAACATACGACTGAGATTAACAGAGATTTAAAGTAGTTAGTTGTTATCTTCCTCAATATAAACAAAACCTGTAACAGGGTTCTTTTTTTTTTGATTCGTGGGTTCTTTGGTTTCTGTGGCTTGTTCTTTGGAGATGTTTTTTTCATGAAGCTAGTTGGAAACAAATTTCGTGTTGTTGGGTGTTCTTGGAGCGCCAATTTCGTGATGTTTAAATCTGGTTTTGGTAATGTTTGGTTTGAAATTGGGTTCGCGATCATGGTGGTTATGTTGGAGGTCTGATTTTCGTTTTATTGTGTGGATATGTTGCGACTTGTGGATGTGGGGCTTCGATTTCAAGTGTTCTTGCGTGTTCAATGGCTGATAATAATGGTGGTTTCAGATCTGATGAAAATGGGTGTAGAAGAAGGGAAATGGGTAGAGAAGAAACTGTATTGGTCGGTTTGAATCAAACCCAGTTGTGACTGAAATGGGTGTCGGGCTTGTGTTGTGTTTGGGACTTTACAGAATTCATGTACAGGCGTATGGCTACACACCACACTGCACAGTTACACCACTTTCCATTAAAGCATAATAATAAAATAACAACTACACCAGTCAGGCAGTCAGGGGCATTTTCAGTATTAAAACTTCACAAGGGTACTTTGGTCACGAAATAAAAGACTACCACTTGACCCAGTCGACCAGTTACATTAGGGGTGTAAAACAAATATCTGAAAAATTGGGGGTCTATATCAAATGACTACCCCAATTGGTGGTCTCTGTCTAAAAACCCCAATAATCTTTTGTTTAATCTGAAAATAAAATATAATAACAGTCACACACAAACACAGAGACACAGACACTCACACACAAGTATGCGGACACGGATTGGACTACATTATAGATAGTTACCCTTTAAGTATTCATCCAGTTGCACCTTCAATAGGAATAAGGGGATTTAGGGGTTAGGATATAATATTCTGACTATCAAAGAAAAGAAGAAGCATGCATCGAATTGCACTTACTAGCTAGCTCAGTTGGTAAAGTTTGTGGGAGTTGTTACAACAGGTCTGTGTTCAAAAGCAACCAGCAGAACTATATGTGTTTTCACTTTATGCAAATAACGCATAACTGCTTTTCTCTTTAATTTTGTCTCGCAGAGATGGAATGTTGGTGAAATGTGAGATATACGGTGAAGTTCAAGTGAAGTGTCAACTCTCAGGTCTCCCTGATTTGACTCTCTCCTTTGCAAACCCTTCTGTTCTAAACGATGTTCGGTTTCATCCTTGTGTTCGGTTTCGGCCATGGGAATCACATCAAGTACTTTCTTTTGTACCTCCTGATGGTCAATTTAAGCTCATGAGTTATAGGTATGTGCGAAGCTGCAGAATTCTTCTTGGTATTGGTGTTCTCAGCACTCTTTTTCCTTTTAGGCAAAGCTTTTCATCAATACCCCTTTTACAGGGTTAAAAAGTTGAAAAATACTCCAATATACGTAAAGCCACAACTATCCTCAGATGCTGGGACATGCCGTCTGAGTGTTTTAGTCGGTACAAGAAATGATTCTGGAAAGACAGTTGACTCCATAATGGTGCAGTTTCGGCTTCCTCCTTGTGTTGCATCAGCAGATTTGACTTCAAACCATGGAACTGTGAATATCCTTGCTGATAAGGTATCTGATTTATTTTGCTCTATTAAAGACCCTCTCTTTCTAGAAAGTGGAAACTGACACCAGGTGACACGTTTGCCGGGATACATGAACATGGGTTGAGAAATGATTTCATGGGAGTTACCTCCTAAATATCTTCATTACAGGCACTACTCTACAAAAGTTGTAATTGCATAAAAGGATTTTAAGACGAAAAGCTTACACTATGTATTGAATCGAAAACTTAACCCCCAAACTATGTTTTATAAACATCAGAAAAAGCTAATTTTTTTCAGAAGAGCTTCATGTAAAAACTGTTTTGTTCAGATATGGTGAGAAGTCATCTAGGAAACATTTAACTCCGTACCCATACAAATAGACATGTAGTGAGCCCAGGACTGGGTGGAACCTGGCTGGAGCAGAGTCTGGGACTGGTTGATGGCAAGCGCCTAGCGTAATCTTGTCGTAGTGAAGAAATATTTTATGTGTAGATGAGTCCATATTAGCAGGCGGGGAAAATGAAAGGGTGGGGCCTTTACATGCTGGAAGCCCAAGTGCATCCAAGGAGTGGTGGATTCTGGAGGCTAAAAAAATAATGAAGACTGGGGTTCTTTGTCTGACGGCGACGAAATTGAAAATAGAGGTAACAACTCCTTGTTTGATGATGATATTTCAGAAGTTACCAAAATGGTGGGCGTGGATGCAGATTTCAGAGGTTAGAAGGTGTGAGTAAGAAAATTGGGGTGGGCTGGGCTGCTGATGTGCACATGATATTTGTGATGAATCTGTCAGTCAGCATGCACAAGAGGAGTTGATGATGTATAGGAGGAGCTACGGAGGCATGGGAGACATTCAAAGGGATGAATCCCTTTCTGATGTATTATACCTTGGCAACATGGAACATGAGGGGATCTAGTTCTAAAGGTGAGTCTGTGCGTTTGAGGAAAATTGTTTAAAATTCAGGCCATTGGTTCATGCTCTTCAGGAAATTAAAAGGGAGCATTGTGATGAACGATTAATGCGATACTTTGAGAGAGATCAGGTCATGTTGGGAGTTTTGTCCCTCTACTGGAAGATATGGCGGTCAGATCATATTTTCGGATACCGATAGGGTGAAAGTGATCAGTATGATAGGCTTTGACCATGTCTGCGATGGTAGAACCGTAGAAGATAACTTCACTTAGATGTTTACTGCAGTATATGGGCCAGTGGACAAAGCTGATAAAGATAAATTTAGGTGGAATTAAATGATGTCCCCAATTATGGAAGCTACCCATTAATTTCTACAGGGCAATTTGAACGCAATCCATTTCACTGCAGAGAGGAGAGAAGGCAGATGGAATATTTGTATGGACTGTTTTAATGAGCTTATGAGCAATCATGGTCTGATGGACTTAATTTGAATGGGGCAATTCATTCACTCTAATTATGATAATGTATCTGCAATGAAGAGAAACTGACCGCTTCCTTTCTACGGCAGATTGGGTAGAGTACTTGAGATTTTGTAGAGCTTGCGTGGATTTGACTTTGGCTGGAGAACCATGATCTTGTTTGCGTAAATGGAACAATGGTGGTCAAAACTTCACGTTTTGTTTCAGTAATATGCAGATGCCGAAATTCAGGTTGATCGGGTGGAATTACAGAGATAGTTGGAAAGATTGTAAGAGGAGGAGAGAACAAACCCAAGTGCTCAAGAACTAAGTATAAACGCAGAAATTTTGGCGTATAAGTGCCAAAATGAGTTGGGTAATGGAAGGAGAAAGATGTAGTGGTTAATATCATTGCATTGCCAGTGCAAGGTATCGATCCAATGCAAATACTGGTCTGTATGTCGATGGGCAATTCACGCAGGATCGAAGGAAGATCAAGTCGCTTGTGATTGGGTTTTATAGGAAAACTACTGAAGAACAATTTTCTGATCGGTCTACTCTTGATGGGTTGGAATACCATTCCAGTCCATTAATAGCGAGATGGCATAATGGGTAGAATGAGACTCTGATGAACATGTAGTAAAACACTCCCTTAATAGCCTTGCAAATGAGTAGTCTCCTGGACCTGACGGTAACCCAGTGGGAGAGTACAAACGATGCTGGATCTTTATGAAAGAAGTAATAGCGGAGTGGTGAGAGAGCTGCAGATTTCATAAATTGGAGATCTAATAACACTTTCATTAGTCATTACCTTGGTGCCGGAGCTGGATGGTGATCCCATGTCACGGACTTTCAGGCCCGTAAGTCTGTTGGGGGGGTTATATAAAATGATTGCAAAGACCTCAACTATTCGCCTGAAGCATGTTATTCCCTCCATTTCTAAATTTCAGAGTTCATCAGTACAGGGAAGACAGATTATTGATGAAGTATTGGTTGCAATTTGCAAACGACTCTTGGAGGAGCCTGCAAACCTCTTTGTAACTTTGATATTGTAAGCTGGAAATTTCTTGATTATCTGTTGGAAAGGTTTGGGTTTGGTTAAAGGTACAGGCGATGGATACGTGCTTGTGTATCGACGTCTCATTTTTTTTCGTTATGATCAATGATTACAGGAAGGGTAGTTTAAAAGCACTATGGATTTTTGTCAAGGAGAACCTATTGTTGTTTATACTAGTGGCTGAAGTTCTTACAAAATGCTGGTGAAGACTCAAGCAGGTGGTTTGATTAATGGAAATTAAGCAATTGCGAGTACAACTGTTCCTGTTTTACAGTAGGCTGACAATACAACTGGACTCATTGACAATGAGGAGCAGATAAGAAAATTAAAACAATTTTCATATGGCATGAGGTACAAACAATTTTGGCTCTTCATATCAATTTGGGAAGAGTGTCGTTTATGGGTTATCAAGGTTCTTATTCACTCTTGGGTGGCAAACATGGTGAGTTGTAAAGTTGGTCCATTACCAGCTCAATATTTAGGGATTCGTCTAGTGGCTCCATACAAATCCAAAGTGGCATGGATGCCATTGTTTGAAAGTTTTGTATAGAGATGACTAGCAGTATGGACGAGGAAGTACTTATAAAAGGGATGGATAATTGTACTCATTAAGTCCACGATCTCTTGCCTCTCTTTATATTACATGCCGGTGATACTAATTCCTCAAAAGTATATTCCTCGAGAAGATGATGACATACTTTGTGTGGGGAGGTAAGGGTGGTTTGCCTGGATACTATTAAGGATCAGGGCATCTAACTTTAAACCAGTTGGCGATGAGTGTAGAGGCCAACATTTAAACTTTACTGCAAGTCTGTAAACATCATATGTGAGACTAAACGAAATATCCCAACCTGCCCCCTCACGTGTGGCATTACTTGAGGTAACACGCGGATAACATACTTGGGTACGTGGAGTAAACAGCCTTTTGGGCCAAACACAATAGGCTGCGTTGATACCATCTTAAACATCATGGCATCCAACTCAAAACCAATAGGTGATGAGTGGAGAGGTGCGAGAACATTTAAACTATACTGCAAGGCTTTAAAATCCCATGTGGGACTAAACATAATTTCCCAACATGCCCCTCACATGTGGCGTTACTTGAGCTAACACGTAGATAACATACTTGGGTTACATGGACATGGAGTAAACATGCCTTTTTGGCCAAACACAAACTTGTTCTGATACCATTTTAAACATCGCGGCATCCAACTCAAAACCAATTGGTGATGAGTAGAGATGCGCGGGTACATTTAAACTATTCTGCTAGGCTTTGAACATCCCATGTGGGGCAAACTAAACATCTCAACAGATACCATCTCATTGCATGGGAGAGTGTTTGCACTCTTGAGGAATGTGGAGGTTTGGGTATTAGACGGCTTATTGATGTGAACAGATCTTTGATTGCAAAGTGGAATTGGCAATACAGTGATGAAAAGCAATCATGTGGGAAGGAGGTAATACATGATAAATATGGAGTGGAAGCAATGGTTCACATTCAAGAACTTTCCCACATGAGGAGGTTCACGTTGAAACGCTATTATGAACAATAGCGACTACATTGAGAAAGTTTGTGTTAGAAGATTGGTGATAGATCAAGAATACAGTTCTCGGATGACAAATGATGCTTGGCACAACCGCTAAGAAATGGCTTCAGCCAACTTTATGGCATTTCCAGCAACAAAGAAGGTCGTGTTGAGCAGCATGTAATTCTAGATGGTAATTCACTATCTTTGAAGTTGAATTTCCTACCTAGACTTTTTGAAAGGGAAATGCAGGATGTGGTATCTCTTACTGGAGTTGCTTGGTAGATGACACTGTTACAAGGAGGTGGTTGGATCAAGTTGAAAATTTCCTTACCAAGTCCTTGTATGAGCTACTAGGAATTGAAAGAATACAGCAGCTGAACCTTGAGCTTCATGACTTACCATATAATCAAATATGGAATTGAAAAGTGCCATCAAAAGTCTGTTTTTTCGTCTGGGCTATGAGGGAGAAGTCTTATATCTGATAACTTGAAGAGAGGGGAAAAGTAATGGCTAATAGATGTGTGTTTCATGGTCGGATTGAGGAACCTGTCATTCACCTCTTTGTCGAATGTCCCTTTCGAAGATGGAGGTCACTTTTGGATACTTTAAGAGTGCGTTGGGACCTAAGACCAAGTACTGCAAACATCTTGAAAAGCTGAAAATGTGAAATCTTTGGTCAGTAGGGAGATTATCATAGCAGGTTCTTTTCCATGCGTGTTGTTGGATATATGGCTTGAAAGAAATGCATGGATATTCATCAAATTTATCGAGTTATCTCTTATTCTCTTCTATTAAGAGTATGATAGGGAGCTGTGGTTTTTGTATATACTATGCGAGGAATTAGCTTTGACATATTTATGGTGGGTTGGGATAGTTTTGTGCTGCAAAATCAATGAGTATGCCGTATGAAATTTGATTTGGTGTGAAGGAGTCCTTATTAATTTAGTTAATGGGAAAAAAAAAACATTGCTAGCTGTCAACCTCACTCAAAGATGATTGCCAATTATGAATTCTGCATTGCTCATCCACTGTTATCTTAAATCTGGTATATGGTGTTTCTTTGCAGTTTTAGAGAGCTAATTTTCAGTTAGGCTCCTTAGTCCTTACTGAAAAATTAGGTCTCCAAAATTAATCCCTGGACTCATCCTTGGGAGTTTCAATGAGTTTGTTCTGAGTTTTTTGTGTTTAAATTTATACATATGAAAAGATAACATAATGTAGTAATCTTCGTTGATCATCTATGCACTGTATTTAGTAGTGTGCCAGAGTCCAGATCAGAAGGTTGGGTGTTCGATTTAGATTTTGTATTGTCTTGATGTAGGACAAGCATGATTTTGACAACTAACATTATTCTATTTAAGAAAATTTGTAGAATTAGAAATTGATTTATTTAGTAGTTTATTTTTTGTATCCTAGTTGAATTAGAATTGGGTTTTTTTGTTTCAAATTACTTGAAGTCCAAGGAACCATATCTATAAATATGGGTTTTTTAATTGTTTTGTGGAACTAACTATTATGATCAATTGAATAAAAAAATTGCCCTTCCAAGTTTATCATTCTCATAATCTCTTTCTTTATCCATAGTATTCATCTTCTTCTTAATTTATTCATCTAATCTCTTGGTCCCTTTTCTTCTTTTCTTCTCTAAGTGACATTTCCACATTCCATTCTTCTAAAATACTACCTTGTTCTTCATTAATTGGTATCTAGCCACCTCTTTTTGGATTCCGATCCACCACCGCCCCACACCAACAATTTTTTTCTCAATCACCATCACATTCACTAAAAACAAAATAGAGAATCCATATTTATAGATGCGGTTCCTTGGACTTCAAGTAATTAGAAAATAAAAACTAATTCTAATTGTCCTAAGATACAAAAGTAAATTACTAATAAATCAATTCCTAATCACTAAAATAGAATGATGCTAGTTGCCAAAATCATGCTTCTTGTCCTACATCATGTCCTTCACTCCTTCCTATTCCATGTTTTCCCTCCTATTACACTACTTACCACACAGGAATGTTATTCCGCAAAAGGTGACCCATTTCAAAAGTTTTAAGTAGGTATTTACAGAGAGTTACCCAGCACTGATAAATTAACTGACCTCTCATCTCTGTTGTGTCTGGTAGGCATGGGGTGGTGGTTGTTCTAAAGACACCACTATCACAATTTACCTCTTTTTGTATAGATATAAGAACAAAGACTAATTTTAATTCCCAGGTTTATGATGAAAGAACAAGCTGTATTTCCTGGTAAGCATTTGAGCAGTGTATAATGTACCTGCAGACCTGCACTTGGTCCATCGGACGGATTCCAAAAGATAAAGCTCCATCTATGTCTGGGACCTTGGTGCTCGAAAAAGGACTGGAAAGGCTGCATGTATTTCCCACCTTTCAAGTGGCTTTCAAGATCATGGGTGTTGCTCTCTCAGGCCTCCAAATAGATAAACTAGATCTCAAGAATTCACCCAGCCCCCCTTACAAAGGTTTCCGAGCTCTTACCCAAGCAGGAAAGTATGAAGTCAGGTCGTAAGTTGGTTTTGTTCTCGACTGGTGCAATGTGCTCATTTTTTTCAGGGCACGTCCCATTGAAGGCATCAAATATGTTCCAGAAGTTTCTATTGCAGTCGAAATGACAAGAAGAATGTCAGATATGTAATGTGCATCATCTTGTTCCGGAGGAGGTTGGTATGAATTGGGATACAGATCTCGCTTTGATTAGAAAGAGTCTCATGGTTTATGATTGGCATGATGAAATGTGTTGGCCGGGTCTGAAGACTTTTTTCGCCAGCCATTGGAGGTGAAAGCTTGTGATGTTGTTTAGAAGGCTTACAGTTGCATCAAGTAGGGTGTCCAATGAAGGGGGCAGTGAACCAAAGCTACGTGTATACTTCAGAGGTTTTAGTTGTGCCAAATGTATGTTGTTCTATTTAGAACAATATTTTGTGGACAAACTTATCGTTCTTTGATACCCTTAAGATGCTTTCTATCTATCTAGGATCGAAGTCGCATGTAATTTTGTATTTATATTCATTTGTTATATGTATTTTCTTGATATACTAGTACTAGTTTATGTTCCTCGGTTTTATGAGCAAACCTACCCATCTTTCTGAGCTAATGCTTGGTTGCTTCAGCCCAGAATTCTGTTGGCGTAAAGCTTTTCATTACTACTGACCATTCGTCCACGCCATTGTTCTTCCTCCTCACCTTTGCATTCTTCCACCATAGTTAAAATCGAATGAGTTGGGAGTATAAAGATGGAACATTCATAGTGAACAACAACATTCAATTATTCAATTCAATTGATGAAGAGAAGTTACAAGTGTATAATCTTGATGGAGTTATTGTTATGTGCATGTGATTAGAATCAACTCCAAAACAAGCTGATCAAACCATTAAATCCATGCATATAAGCCAGTAAAAATCATACAAAAATGAAGTAGCAGTTAGTTTTCTCACCAAAATGAATATGATACTTGGACAAACGATGGGTGGTGGGGAGACATTTTGCAGAGAACGGAAATATTTCCACAAATTAAGGAAAGCCATATACATATCTTAGATTTAGCACCACGCCGTCTAACCGCTCATCAACTGTAAGCATTCAATTCTTTTTGTTCATTTTTGTATTCCATTATCTTCATATTGAGCTCAGTGTTCCAATTTTACTTTAAGATTAGCTGTATATAATACAAAGTGTCCTCTCTTAGAAAATTTTGAACCCTTCTTTTATTGTTGTTGTTTTCTTGCTGTCGGGCAGTGGCAATTTCCACCATGAAACCCTTTGGTAGAATTTTAAATTGTTCAAGAACCACATCATTTTGTAAATTTCCAACATCGATTCATGTCAATTTTCGATCTGAATTGATTCGTGATCCTCGTTTTTCTTCCCGAATTTTAGGATTTAGACGTGTAGTTGATGAAAACTGGACACCCCATCGCATAAAGTGTGGTGTCCAATCTATAGTTTTTTCAGGTAGTTGTAATGTGGATAGATATAGAGGAATTTTGATAATTAGGAGAATCACATTTTCTTGTGTTCGGCATTGTTCGACATTTGCAGAAGCTAGTGTAAATGAGAAGGAATTCGAGAAATTATACGTTCAAGGTGGCTTGAATGTGAAGCCTAGAGGAGAAGGAGGAGGTAATGGGGATTCAAATGTAAGCAAAGAGAGTCCAGCTCATAAGAAGAAAGAATGGTCGGAGATCGAAAATGAGGCGTGGATTGTGCTTAGGAATTCAATGGTGAACTATTGTGGTAACCCTGTGGGGACGATTGCAGCAAATAATCCAGCTGACAAATACCCTGTCAATTACGATCAGGTCTTTATCCGTGATTTTATTCCGTCAGCGCTGGCATTCTTGCTCAATGGAGAAGGGGAGATTGTGAAGAACTTTCTCCTGCATACTTTGCAATTGCAGGTGAGGATTTTCTATTTCAAAGTTATGTTTCTTGTAGAACTTTCTCTTGCATACTTTCTATTTTTCCACTGGCTGTAATGCACCGCCTGAACCATTGTGTAAATAGCTTAGAAGTAAGAACTCTTACTTGCATAATGAAAATGATCTGATTGACCATGCCTATGCAATGTCTTCCCACCACGAATTGAATTATTTTCATTTACTTTTTTTTTGTTCCTAATTGGACAATGGATACTGTGGGAAAGGTTGTAGCCTAAATTTTCTCAATTATTAATTGTTGTTGTCTATACCATAGATAAAATGGACTTATGGTCTAGGCCCATGGTCAAATCTTTTGCATCATGAGCGTAGGGCATAAGGTTTGTACTCCTTGCAGGACCCTAAATCGGGCATGTGCCTGGGCTAAGGCCTGGCAGGAGCCTGTGTCATGTAACTGACATGTGCCGGGGGACTGTTCCTAAACACTTTAGTTCAGGCCCATATAAGGCATATATACAGGTCAGCCTAGCCCAGGCTTGACTTGGCCACATGCACGTCTTGCAGAACCGGCCTAATAATACCACAGCCCGACCCCCTAAGAGGCCAAAGCGGGCTAGGCCTAGGACCACACTACACAGGCTTCACGTCACCCACTAAACTAATGTCCACGTCTTAGGCTCAAGCCACGCCACACGTGAGGAGCCGTGTTGAGATGTTAGTCCCACATTGGAATTTAAAGCCTATCTAATATTCAAATTAATGTGTACGTTTCTGAGGCTCCTCCAGTTGCCAATTGGTTTTTGAGTTTGGTGCTCAAAGCTTAAAAATATACGGTTTACACAGATGAAAGTTCTCTCGTATGAATTATGTTGTCATCTTGAAAAGATAATGAAATGCTTACAATTGTTTGTTGTCTGTTAATATTGTCTACCCTGTTTGAACCATTTCACATATGTGAGGACGTGCACTTATATGATTTATCTTTTTAGCTTTGTAGAGTTAAGTTTAATTTTTAACTTTTAATTCTGATAATTTGTTATGAACATTATTCTGTGTGTCAACCAGAGTTGGGAGAAAACAGTGGACTGCTACAGCCCCGGGAAAGGGTTGATGCCAGCAAGTTTTAAAGTCAGAAGTGTGCCTCTTGATGGTAGTAATGGAGAATTTGAGGAAGTTTCTGATCCAGACTTTGGCGAGTCAGCTATTGGTCGTGTTGCTCCTGTTGATTCTGGTGGGTAGAGTTTGGATGTTTAATTAGTAGTATTGGTCTTCATTCTTATGTTTGTGAATGTTGTTGAACTTTCCCGCAACATTCAGTTTGAATGACAGTTTCTACATGGTTCTACCAGAACAGCTACAATTTATTTTATTTATTTATTTTTTAAATTCTATACAACGTTACCTCATATCATTTCCTCTGTCATAGGTCTCTGGTGGATCATCCTTTTAAGAGCTTATGGGAAGATCACTGGTGATCACGGGTTGCAAGAGAGGGTGGATATCCAAACAGGCATTAAATTAATTCTTAATTTGTGTTTGGCTGCTGGGTTTGACATGTTCCCTTCCCTATTAGTCACTGACGGCTCTTGCATGATAGATCGACGGATGGGTATACACGGTCATCCCCTCGAGATTCAAGTAAGTTCGAAACAGTATTGTAGTCCTTCCACTGTATGTCTTTTTCGAAAACTGAAAACTAGGACTGCTCAATAGAACTTCGATGTAATCCATGTTTAGTATGTATGTATAATGGATGCACAGATACTCAACAAGCAGCAGTGTCACATTGACACTATTGCTCACATGAATACTCGGCTATGTGACATCAACACTCCATATTTGAAAATAATCCGTGTTGTATACGTACCCAAATAGACCGAACACAAATTCATATTTAAGTTATGTACCTGAAGTGAAATTGTATCTACGTTAATGGAGAAGAAGTTTGGAGAGAAAGAGGATACGGCCTTATTAAGTTTTGGCCTTGTATCACTTCGATATATATATAAAAATCAGTGTTTACAATAATAGAAATTGCCTAAAATATTCGGATCGGGGGCGCTGCCGGCTGCCCCCGAACCCCCAGTGGGCCTAGGCCCACCCGCACACAACTAAAGTAGCATAGGGAGATGTCCTCCTAAAACTCTAACACCTGACCTCAGATTTTTTGTAGTTCGTCTTGTCGGATACTGAAACTCTTACCAGTGTCAATATTACTTAGATACTTGGTTATGGCCATTAAGTATCTACAATTTATTTGTCTTTGGATAGAAGGTATTTCTTTAATATGGCCCAGATACCATCAGGAAACTTGACATTAATATGGCATTTGGTGTAATAGAAACGATAGAAGTGACTAGTGAGTGTTATGCGGAATGGGGAAATTAAATTAAGTGTCCGTTCGGCTTGAAGTCTTTCGCCTTCTTTCTTGGTTCCATTGTCAGTTTGTAATTAACAGCAGCTGTCTCTCCCTCCTCACTCTGCTTTTCCGTTCGCGTCTCCCTTACCTTCTTTTTCAGTTGCCTACTTCTCCAGTGATCTCCTATCCTTTGAGGTATACTTGTACGAACCACCATATTGGTACCCTCGCTCGTTGGGTACCTGAGGGTGCCCTTTACTGCTGCCCACTTGAACCACCCACTTGTGCTGCCTAGTGGTGCCTACTGGACTTATTTCAGTAGCTTCTCACCTAGAAACAAAACCATTTGGATACATTCCTCTATGTATTTATAAGTCCTTTAGAAAGATTTTAACAATTAAGGAAACTTCAACAGGAAGCCCTGCTTTCCTACACATATAAATACCCTTTCTATTTTACCAAAGAACTACGTGCTTTTTTATTATAGTAAACACTCTTGAATACGTAGGCAGCCGTTAAAGGTTAAGTCTCTTCTACTCCACAAACATCCCTTACAGAATCCTTAGTGTGTTTAGGTGATTCATTTCCCAAACAATACTCTTTTTTTTCTTATCCATAAAACATAGAATACTGAGATCAGATAATAGATAATACATCAACATCTGCGAAATTAGCCAGAAACTAATTTTGAAGGCTGTACCTAGCTCCTACCACCCACATGGTCAAGTTCTGACTTAGAAGTAAGATGGTAGTGATTCATAGGGACAGCAAGCATCCAAGTAGTGTTATGGTTTTGGTAAGAATGCCAGATCCACTTTCGCATCTGTGAAGATTGATAAGGCATGGAAATTGCAGAATAGGACATTTTTTTCTGGATGTTGGAACAGGAAGATAGGAGGACACCCCCTACTAAGGCGCTGGTGGCACAACTAAGGGCAGACCTCATTGAGTTCATTAATGAATACAAGGATGTTTTTCCTGAGAGATTTGAAGATATGCCTGGGATTGATTTTTCTGTAAACATCATATCCCCATTTCCCACAGCATAACTGCATAACCTGTTAGTTAGGTGAAATTTAGGAAGATAGGTCCAGATCTTGTTGCAGCTATTCAAGTTGGTTTGAGAAGCACCTAGACGTTCAATTTGTGAGATTAACTAAGTTTCCTTCTTGGAGGGTGTGTTTTGATTACGCTGACCTTAACAACGTGTGTCCGAGAAAACTGCTCCCGCCCTCCCCTAGATAGACAAATTTGTTGATGCCACTGTACGTTATGTCCTCTGCTGATGGTTTCCAGGCACAATCAGATGCCATGTACCTTCTAGATCAATGGAGAGTAAGTCGGCGGGATGGAAAACAAGGTGTCTTTTTATAGGGGGAGGTGCACTTTGGTGAACTAGACTTTCTCTACTATTTGAAATCATTATCTGTCCTTATTTCCTACTCCGATGGCTGTTGCTATTCATCTGGTGAAGCTTTCTAGAAGATTCTTGTGCTGTGGGATGGAAGGGAAGACAAAGATGCCCATGGTGAAATGGATAGACTTTGCTTACCCATGGAAGGAGGTTTGGGTTTCTAGCACATTTTACTTATGAACAAAGTTTTGTTTTTAAAATGGCTTTCAAGATATGGTTAGGATGAGGAACTTCTATGGAGGAAAGTGGTGGTGGACACGGGTGGACACTTAACGGTGAGGGGGAGAGTATGTGGACCTTGAAGTTACCGAAAAATCTGTTTGGGAGCAGTCTTTGGAAGGGTACAAGTGGATGGGTCGACTCAAAAAATGATGAGAAATATCTAGCTGGAACCGGTGAGACCATCTCCTTTTTGGAGGATGCTTGAGTGGGGGAAACCTCACTTAAGGAGCAATCTGGGGAGATTTACAGCTTGTTGTGCAACAAGAAAGCTATGATGTCAAATTATCTTGTTACCTCAAACCTTGGTGGCCCGTTTTAATTAAACTAGTAGTTGTAGTTGCTCTTAGCTGCAAGGTAGTACACATGCACGCCATTCTTAACCAACCATCCATAGCATGCAAATGTTCAAGATTTTCTGTTTTTGAACTTGTGAAATCTTCTCATTTTCTTATGTGACATGACATTTTCATTATGGTTGTCATCTTGTTTAAAGGTTTCTTTTACAGGCCTTGTTTTATGCGGCTCTACGGAGTTCCCGTGAGATGCTCACCGTTGATGATGGTTCAAGGAATCTAGTGCAGGCTATTAATAATAGACTCAGTGCATTATCATTCCACATCAGAGAGTATTATTGGGTTGACATGAAAAAGATAAATGAGATATACCGTTACAAAACGGAGGAATACTCTACAGATGCCACCAACAAGTTCAATATCTATCCTGATCAAATTCCTGCATGGCTGGTGGATTGGGTGCCAGAGAGAGGTGGTTATCTCATCGGTAATCTACAACCTGCTCACATGGATTTTAGGTTTTTCACACTTGGCAACCTCTGGTCTATTGTCTCATCTTTGGCCACTCCAAGACAAAACCGAGGTATTTTGAATCTGATTGAAGCTAAATGGGACGATTTAGTAGCAAACATGCCTCTTAAGATATGTTATCCTGCCTTGGAATACAAGGAGTGGAGTATAATCACTGGCAGTGACCCAAAAAACACGTGAGTTCTGTCATGTTTTGGTCGCTATACTGTTTACTTTTCCGCTCTATTTCTATAAGTTGAGCAAAAACTTTTACTCTTAAAGATTGAAAGGCGGTTATAACTATTTGCTCGAGGAGTTTACATCTGTTTGTACATTGATATTGGATTTTATCGTTCTTGCAGCTCTTGGTCATATCATAATGGTGGATCATGGCCGACACTCCTTTGGCAGGTAATGGTAAATTTTATGCGTAGTAGTAGTATTATACCGATTTGTAAGTGCAGTGAGAAGCTGCAGTCTCTGCCATTCATGTATGTAGCTGGAGTGGGTAATTATTTCTGCATTAGATCTCCTTGTCTGGAAATGTGATTTTTGATTAATATCACCATTATGTCTACCCATTTATTTTGATTTCCAATAAGAGCCCAAGTGTCCATAGAGCTCCTTTATTGCTGAGTGGGGGTGGGATGTGAACGTGTGCATCAACTGAAAGGTCTAGAGGGAACACAACACCTCAAGACATGCCTTCACTGAGAAGAAGAAAAATCAACCACTTTGCTTACCAAAAAATCATCACTTGCTTACCCAACAAAACGATAAATTTGGTGGAAAATGTCTGAATAAGATGGACTTGGCAGCTATGTTTATTGTTGGGAAAAGATCACTAGATCAATGAAAAACCAAAAATACATGCATGGGAACCATTAATTATTCTTAGATGACCGTACTGCCGTTTTCCTTGTTTACAACACTGGAAGGAAATGCCAAGTTTTGCAATATTTGTCTTAATATTTGTCATTGCACTATTTGTTCCTTTATTATTCTTCTTATATATATATATATATTGCAGTTTACACTGGCCTGTATAAAAATGGGGAGGCCAGAATTAGCCGAAAAAGCAGTCTCTTTAGCCTCGAAGAGGCTCTCCGTGGATCAGTGGCCTGAATATTATGATACTCAAAATGGAAGGTTTATCGGGAAGCAATCACGACTCTATCAAACATGGACTGTTGCTGGGTTCCTGACCTCGAAAATGCTATTGGAGAATCCAGAGCTTGCTTCTTTGTTAGTTTGGGAGGAGGATCCTGAGCTTCTTGAGAATTGTGTGTGTGCATTGGCCAAAAGTGGGCGCATACAATGCTCCCGCCATGCTGCCAGATCACAGATTCTTGTGTAGTGGACGTTTAGGTTTGTAGGTCACGAGCACTTCTACACCTACCTCTATACTGTACAGCAAGTAGTACGAAGAAAATAAGAACATTTTCTGACTGAAAATGTTACGGGGATGGTCATGTAATAAAAAGAGTTGTTCCCATCTTTTATTGTGACATTTTTCTTCCTTGTCACCCACACCGTTGTACCATATTCCTTTTGATAGTAGAGCTCAGGTAGTTCATCTAGGCTGACCACCATAATACGCAAATGGACACTAGGGTATGTTATATACATGTGTGTTGTAACCTCTTCTTATTGATGTAAATTTTAATATTTACACTGATGCAATGTTTTACTAAGCTTCAGAGCTTTTATAACTTCGGGGGATCACAGGGAATTCTACAGACATTGACTCAGTAAGTTTCGTTGCGAAGTATTTTGTTTGTTATTGATTTACTGATAACTGATAAGCATGCAATAATTCTCTTAAATTTGGAACATCTTGTGAGTCTATTATTGTGCACTTGTACTTTTCTTTCTGCTCCACTTCAGATTTTGCGTGCAAAGCCAACGAAAAAATCAAGGGTCAACCTAAAAGCATGCAACGAACCTAAACAAGAGAGAAAAGCAAGTCAGTTGTGAACTTGTTGCTACTTGTTTGAAAGAAAAAAGTCTGCAAAACCTGCACCTTCTCTTCTAAATGGCGTTCTGACTCTATTCCTCTGAACGTAATTACATCTTTACAGGTTTCTGAACGACTGAATGCTTAATTTTTTGTGCCCGTGTGTGTAAAGGAGGACTGCGGACTATCAATTCAAATTGGACTACTTGCAAACAATGACCCAAATCACTGTCAACAAACAGTAGTATCCTGACTCTCTCTTGAACCACAACAGAAGTCACATGGTATGCTTTCTTATAATCTTATCCAGCAGCAGCAAGTTGGTATTGATGGGCAGTGACTATTGATTTTGCTGAATCTGAAGTTCTGAACAGTGAGTGGATAGTGTGTTCTGTGGCTGACCAAGTTGAGATTTGGGATAATGAGGGTCCTGAGACAATGAGATCAATTAAGACTACAGAGTAGTATTTCAGATTCAGACACTGAAATGGTGACACTGACACACAAGTCATTAAAATGTTCAACGTAGGAATGATCATCAGAGCAGACCACCAAATGTTTTCCGGGTATTATGGAATCTCCATATATTTGTACAGTTTTGCGTACTCCATGTTCCTCGTTCAACAGTGTGTCTCTATAGATTAGGGGGTGGCTTTCCCCATCCACAAAAATCAACTCTTGTATGAGTTCTACCTATTGTAAACCATAACCATCTGTACAAAGTAACACTTTTGATTTTGAGTAAACTTTAAAGTCTTACATAATTGAAAACTTAACCTGGCCGGATAAACTCGACTCATTTTAGTTCATAATTAATTATCCTGATTTAAGGTGTAGCCTAGTTCTGTATGAGCTAGATCATATATATCCAAAAGTTGTGGACAATATAATGTTATCATTTGTTTGCAAATATTTTGTACCCTTCATCATCCTTAACCTGTAGCTATCATTCTTCAATCAGTATGATAAATAAATTTTGCTAAAAGTGGATGATATGATAAATGAAATGATTCTAAACTCGGCCAGAAACTACATAAATCTAAATAACATTGTTTTCAATGTATAAAGTTTACAATATATTGGCTGTCAATGGTCTGTGATTCAGGGATTGCAACAACTTATATTACAAATGGAATCAAAATGTTTAAAATCCTGAAACATCCACAGCTGATCTTTTGCTTATGAACGAGTAAGGAAAGGTAAGGAAAAACATTTATCAGAACATTAGCCAAGTGATGTATCAAGGCCAGATGCAACATTCAGCTATTTCCCATGCTTTATTCTCTTCCCTAGTATTAGACCTCATCGTGCTGACTTGGTTTTTGCTGAAGACCATTTCCTTTATGTTGAACCTGTTTCTTTGTGGCTTGCATAATGTTTGATCCGTCCATTCTTGTTTGGGAGCTTGAAGGTCATCTTGGTGTTGTCTAAGTAGAGCTTCCAAGAACAACATTAGTGAGGCCATGGAACATTGATATGTCACCATCTAATACGTATTTATAGTGAGCCTTAAATCCATACGAAGCATGCCATTTAATTTTCTCATATATAATGAATGAGTAGTCTTTGAACAACCTGAAGGGCACATATATTGTATTAAGGATAAATTGGAAGTGGTTCTCCCACGCAAACCACATTCTTGGAATGTAAATTGGATCTGGACATTGAAAATGTTTCATTCATTTGTTGCTATGTAGATTTGGCGGGTTGGCCACCTGAAGTCCTTTGTATGAGTCAACGCAAGTTGAACAGCCAATATGTTGTGTATACGGCCGGGAGATAAGAGTATACAGTATAGATTGAGTTTGAGTTTGAGTTTAATTTGGTGTCAGCTATTAAAATATGTATTTTGAAGGCAAGGTTAGGGGCTAGAAAACTCCTACCATTTCATATTAAATATTCAGAGCATTCCTAATTCAAGGTGAATTGAGGCATTGAGCTACCTCCAAACAGAAGCCACATTAGGTGCTATTTGTTAAAAAATAATCACCCAGCTGAGTCGCTCTACTGAATAGAAATACCTGGTGAAGCATCTCAATGCATTGAGTGACTTGATTTCTCATTGGGGATCTTGATAGTAAGACCAAGTATTCTAACTCAAATTCAAAAGATGGCACGTTGGTTGCTGAGATTCTCCCTCCTTGTTCTGTGTGGTTTTCAGCCCATCAAAACTCTCTTCATTAGTGTTATTTCATATCTCTAATTCTGTCGGGCTCTATATTTAATTTGAGCTAAAAAAACTTTTTTAGTTTACTAAAAAAAATTTTAAAAATTAGTGATTTGTCTATTTTACTGCAATTTTCATCAGTTTGGTGGCTTACTGTACCTGTTTTTGTATCTTCAGATATTACGTATGATGCTAGAGGCCGTGTCTTGGATTAAAACTTGGATACATTTCGAAAAAAAGCATTGGTTTTATGGATTAAATTCTTAAGTGATGTGGATTTATTAAATTGAGTTCCTAGTGGTATGCACAATTTTAAATCCCCTTTCGAAGCTAGTTTCGCAAAAACAGGCTATTCATCTTGCTAAGTTAGATGCTCGCTCCACTATATGTCTGGGCCGGGCACTGTTCTGACAGGGAAGAGATACATTTGTTACCACCCAACAGAAATAAGCTTTATACCATTGTGATCGCTGTTCGCTTTAATAGAGAATAGACATTTAGGAGGTCCATGTTCCCCTATCGGAACCAACCTTAGGAATTAGTGTTAGTTCGTTAAAACATAGAGACGTATAGTACTAGAAATATACATGTGAAGCTAGCAGGGTGCTCACATTTTCTCCTAAATACTATTATCTCCCTTTATTTAAAAAGTCAAATGTTATACTGGAGTCTACCTACTAATTACCCATAACTTAGAAATTAGACACTCAAAATGATTTTTAATTATTAAAGAAATATCCTATGAATGCAAAATTTTGAAGCACCCGTGCAAAATTTCTTCTTCCGTTCCAAACAATAAACAACCACTGACAAAACTTGGGAATAAAACAATTATCAAAATCCCCAATGGTACATTAAGATTTATTTCCATTTGGCCACAAAGATACCTCCACATTTGAAGCTCATCACGCAAAGTTTTCATCAGTTTGCGCCTTGAACAGGTCGAGGCGAGTATCACCTAGTCGCAGAGAGTACGCCGTTTTCTTGAATTCACTCCAAGTGAAAGGTCTATATAGACTTGATTTCTCAGGTGTAATCGTATTTGGCACAGGAGAGATGCATGCATGAAGAGGTGGAGCAGCAAAGTACATTATTGACATTCGAGGCTTAACTGAGTTAGCCAAGGCCCTGTGAATCACACTCTTGAACCTTCCATTTGTTAAAACCTACATGCATAAGTAGATATGTGTCAGCTAAGAACTTTGATTTGATCTCTCATGTAAATGTTACCAGCTTTATTCTAGAAAATATGATCAAATGTAAATTTGACAATGTCTGCTATTGACTTATTATTATGGACTTAATTCTTGGATAATAGATTAATAGTGATTGAAAAATTAAAAACTGAAGCCTGAACAGCCCATAAGTTCAAAAACAGCCCAAGTCCGCCCATAATTTGATCTCTCACAGGCTCCTTTTAGTGTGCCCCACATTTTCAAAAGAAGGCCCATTTCTTTAGTAAAACCTCGGTATTCAGTCAAAGCACAATAACTAAGGGTCCTATTAGTGCTGGACCCAATTTGGGTTGGGCATACTCCAAAAAAAAAAAAAAAATTTATTACAAGTGTGTCATTAGTCTCTAAAAAATTGAATTCGAAACCCCAAACTTAAACTATCTGAATTTGGAGTCATTTGAATTTAAGTCCCAACGCTTGGGCCACACCGTTGGGACTTAGTCAAACGACTTCGCCACACCGGGTCAAGAGCCCAAAAACTTAACTTTATTTTTTCAAAGTTTAAATCCCAAACGACATGGCCACACCGTCTGGACTGAGTCCAAAACGATGTGGCCATGTCATTTGGGATTTGGACTTAGTCCAAACAGTATGACCATATCATTGGAGAGTTAGTTCAAACGGTGTGGCCATATCATTGGAGATTTTTCTAAGTCCAAACGGTGTTGCCATTTTTTTCTAAGTCCGAATCCCAAACGACATGGCCACATCGTTTTGGACTCAGTCCAGACGGTGTGGTCATGTCGTTTGGGATTTGAACTTTGAAAAAAATTTAAAATTCTATTTTTTGGGCTCTTGATTGGTGTGGCCGGGTCGTTAGGACTAAGTCCCAAACGGTGTGGCTAAGTCGTTTGGGACTTAGTCCAAATGACCTAGCCGGGTCGTTTAAGTTTGGAGTTTTCGAATTCAACTTTTTTGGGACCAATGGCATACTTGTAATAATTGTTTTTATTTTAGATTTTTTGAGACCAATGGCACATTTGTAATAATAGTTTTTTTTGTGGGAGTCTGTCCAACACAAATTGTGGTCCGTAAGTAACAAATACCATAATTAATGATGAGGTGAGCTCCTATCTCTACACTATATGATAGCCGGATCTTTAGGGGGAAAATTTCTCAACCGAACTGTGTATTTGTAATCTCTCTATTTTATGATTTTAGAACCACCTCCCTTAATTATTCTAATCAGCTCTCTCCTTTTAAAATAATTTACCAAAAACTCTCTCACTTTATTGAAATTAGAATTAGCTTCATATTATTTAAAATAATTTAGAAAACCTCATTCACGTCACTCAAATTATATTCAACCTCTCCTAATGTTTTTATATTATTTTTTAGATTATAACTAGAATTCAAAAAATCATACTATCAGAGAGATATTAGAGCGACAGATTTAAAATTTTGAAAAAACACCAATGCGTAGCATGGTTCGCATACTCGTATGATATGATCACCAATCAAGGTATAAAAGGACTTCGAGTTTTTCTTTGGTAATTAAAAGTACTTTGAATTAATAGTCCCTATGAGGCTATGATGACCAAAGGAGACGCAAGGACTCCTTGAATCACTCGGCCTAAGTGCCTAACTAATGTTCAATTACAGGAACTAAAGCATAATTATGAGTAGACTATCACATCAATAGGAATTAAGAACATCAAAGCTGGCAACAATTTACTTAAAGCAATGTGACTTTTGAGCATATTTTTCTACGATTGCTTTATGTGATTTTTGTATTCCCACTTATATCATAGCAGTGCAAGCAATCAGTAATGCTATACCAACCACTTATTTGACCTACTATTTGAATTTACTGATGTGTTAAAAGTCCTAATTATTGATTTATATAGAGATATGTATATGTGTATTACAATGCAAACCAATATTATCCAAATAGTGAGTCATATGTGTATGTGTATTACAATGCAAACCAATATTATCCAAATAGTGAGTCGCTAGTGAGTCGCAATAGTAGTTCTACCAAGTAGGTCTGTGTAGCACTACTCGCAACCAATTGGATCTAATGTTCGTCACAGGATGACCTTCAAATTCAGACTCCTTAACAGGATCTACCTTTAACACTGGATACCGTTGATTTGTATTGAAATATAGGCACATACTCTGATACATGCGGTTAGTTTGAATATTTTTTATGTAAAAAACAAATTAGACGGGTTAGACAGACCCTAACCTGTACTACAACCTACGTTTGTTTGTATACCTTTGATTCCAGATTACGCTTTTACGTAACTAGTTCACAAGTATTCATTGTTTTCTGCAACACTTAGGCTAGCTAGCTGCTAGCTTGCATATGACTATATGCATGACTGGGATTTTGTTTTGAGTTAATAGGAGTCTAACTCTAAACATAACGTTGAAACAAAGACAAAATGCTGAAATTATTTAGTTGAGGGGGTCCCAGCTCCCAAGACTAGATCACCAATTAGTCCGACTGGAAATCTGGAATGAATGCATATAACTGATTCCAATTATTAGTTGTAAGTAGTTAGTAACAGAGGCATGATTAGTAAGTGGGATATGATACTGACCTGCAGAGTGTCCCCTACATTAACACAGAAGGCTATAGGATCAGGAGGGACAGGGACCCAAGTTCCATCTTCCAACAGGATCTGTAGTCCCCCCACATCATTGGAACGCAAGATGGTCAAGATCTGAGGGTCCGAATGCTCTCCAAATCCAATTCTATTGGTTTGTGATGATGGTGATGTGTCCATTATGTCCTTGTAAGGTGGATAGTGATTGAGCCTGACGAGTGAGTCACTATCAATATCTCTGATGAAGTCACTGAATACACACTTGTTGTCATGGACATGCAGACCTTCTGTCATCAATTCCAATATCTCACATGCAAGATTCCTAACTGCCTCTATGTAATCATTCACAACACAGCTGCTGCCAGTCAAGTTGAAGTTATAAGCAGAACAAAGAATTGAATGAAACAAATTTTTACTCTAAAACTCATCTCTCACAGAGTCACAACTCACTCCCATTGTTCCTAGCACTTTTCGTATTAGGTAGAGGGCCTAGAAAGGGTGTCTTCCATGTCAGTTAAGCTATCAACATTCTTACTCGTTTTAGTAACCAATCGGCCAATCCTTCATAATGAATTTCCGTTACTTTCCTATCTTGATTTCATTGGTCACTATTGATTTCCTACTAGTCATTCTAGCCCCCTTTTTTCAATTTTCTTGTACATAGATAGGTGTGACTGTGTGAGCTGTTATAACAGTACTATGCTCGGTTGCATACTTTCATTTTGAAATCTAAGCTTTCTTGAATTTATTTTAGCTGGAAATAAAACAAAGTTTGTGCCGTTTATTTCTGTTTAAACAAATTTGAGCTCCAACATGAAAACAGGTTTGGACAATGCCCCATGCACCCACATTTTTTGTCTAGGGGCCAAACTATATCTGTCTTAACGTACTCCAAATTCTTCTCCAAGAACAAGAAAACATGCAACTTCTTCTTCAACTGGGTACTGCGATGGAGTAAATGCAGCTAGAGTCCCAACGATATGTGGTGTGTACTTTTTGCCAATGTACTGTCTACATTTTGATTGAGATAAGTAGCTATATATGGTTAGACGCACCGAGAGGCCGAGTTCATTAATACATTTGATTGACATAGCGATGTAAGTTGCTAACTATATATATACAGGCATCCAAGTATGCAACAAAGCTAATGCCAAATGGGACCGACAAAGAGATTTGACTCTAGAACCAACCAAAATTTTGAGGTGATTGATCCCATTGGTCCACAAAACTAATTTGTTCAACTCTATAGAACAGTAATCTTCCTGTCCATTTTTCAAAAAAATAGTCAAAACTTCCTAAGGGTCCATTTCTAAGTTACGAACAAGTTCAAAGTAACCTAAGACAACCACTTGTGAATTTTGATGAATATTACCATAAATTTAGAAAGAAGAATGTGCAAAAGAAATGAATACACTTATCAAAATTTTGTTTCAATTCTAAGTTATGGGCATAAAAATATGTGTGCACGCGTGCATATGTGCGCCCACGCAAAAGAGAGAGAGAGATCGAGCTTAAATGAAAGTAAAATGATCGAAGATGACTTACTGGAAACTTAAGGGTTCATTGGAAATGGATTTGGAACTTTGAGAGATAGATTGAGTGTTGGTGTGGAGAAGAAGATATTCAACCTCGCCAACATCTCCATTAAAACCAATATTCTTGGTTCCATAACCAAGAGGACTAGGAGGCGCAGCTTGCCTTTTTTCCAAAGCTGGTTTGGCAAAAAAATTTAGTCCTTGTTCTTCCATCCTATCAGTTATATCCTTAGAGATGCCATGATTAATTACCTTAAAGAAACCATATTCTTCACTTGCTTTCACCACCAACTCTGATACCAAGGACCTTTTGCATGAGAGATCAATTATAGGAACATCAAAGGAGTTAATCTTTTCAATTCTATTTGGTGTAGGAGATGAGGCTACCACCATGTCCTTTTGGTGGTGAAGATACAAGAATGAAATGAACTAAGTTAAGCAAAGAAAAGAGGATTTGCAATTTGGGTTCGTAGAATTTGTGAAGGTTGAAGTGGATATATATCAAGGGAAGAGAGAGGACGATGGGCTTATAACAGTTAATGAATTCAAAGAGTTGTAAGCTTGGTGAACAACAGCACGAGTTGAAAACTCATACTTGAACAGAATTGTTGACTTTTTAAGGTTTTTGACTTGTGTTAGGATTTCTTTTGTACCACTACGGCACTACACATACATTTTTGTTATCTTCAATTTCATTATTAATTAGTCCTAGTTGGTGATACATGCATTTTATCAGTTTGTTTAAGGAAATTCTGCACTTAGTATATGTGTGGGCAGTTTGCAGTATAGTACACCAATTCTCAACAATCAGACTGAACTTTTTCAAGCATATATATGGAATATGTCTTCCATGTTCCATTCTCTTATCCTAATTCTAGTCTCTAGTTTTTTCTTTACCTGTTGTAAGTATTTCAGTAAGGCAAACACAGCTAAAATATAATATGGATTTCATGTATGATCACGGCCTGTATTAATTAGACATATGTATCTAACGTAATAACACTTCAAATGAGAACAATGAATTGCCTTATATGTACGCATTATTGTGGCTAGGATTCACTAGAGAGGGCACCTTCACGAAAAATACATGTGAAGGTGCTTCCCTGACCTAGCTGAGTAACTTTGAATTGAAATACACATAGTCGGACACTATCTCGATGTAATATTAAATCTTAAAGGTTTTTTTTTTTTTTTTTTTGAATGATAGCTATGGGGTTAGGCAGACCCCCTATCTGTATTCCTTAATCAAAATCTTACATAGATTTCTCTTGTATCCTCCTCAATGATTTTAGACAATTGTTCATCTAGAAGGGGTAAGATTAAATCTTAAGGTTAGTTAGGAGTGCAGCCTCATTTTCAGGGGCACCCTCATATACTGCATCCTGATTCTACCGGTAACGATTAATTATATCTATCCTAAGCACCAATCGGTGGGAGAGGCCACAAAGAAAGGATATCCGGAAATTTGAGACATTATGAATTTATGATAGGATTTTACGTATTCAAATTTATTTAAATTTGATGAAACAGGAATTCTCTTTTCATCTACTTTACAATTTTACATTAAAATAAAGACATAATGACTTAAAAATACAACGTATTTTCTTGTTTTTTTATATTAAATACAATATATTTTTTTTTTCTTGCCTAGAAATACAATGTACTTTCAATTTTTAACAATTGATACTATCTGTTAAATTTGATTGAACAGAATGTGATTTAGCTGTTATAAAAAGTCACGAGAATTGCACCTGCCGTTTTATTTTATCAATATGACCAAAATACCCTCAATGTCCTATTTATCTAAAAAAAGACTTGAATACCCTCAACAACAAATCAAATTTTCAATTGTCTAGTACGTGGTCATAACACATACCTTCCAGCCATACACTGTACTTGAAACCATTAATGGAGACAATGTTATTTGAACAAGATTATAATTCACAAATGGGTTCTGCCATTTGTTTAACATCAACTATTGAAGCTTGTAGGATCTAGAACCAGCTCATTTACAAAGGGTACTGCCTAAATTTGTTAAATTATTGAGAAGTGAGAGTTTTAAGGACAAACTTGTTTTGTTATCATTGATTCGAAGTGTTATCGGTGTTGGGGCCTCAATGAATCGGAACCGGAATGCTTTGATCGAGGGATTTCAATGGTTGTTTGGTTGAGTTTTTGAGTAATGAGAATTGGGCTGCAAGGAAAGCTAGTGGTGAGGCATGCATTATTGAAGTTTGAAGTTGGGTCTTGTTTTTAAAGATATGTTCTGAGTTTAAGTCTTAGTGTTGGGTTTCTTTTGAAGCATCGAATGAAGTTTAAGTTTTGTTCTTGTGCATTTCAGAGTGGATGGCCTTGTCTATAATCAATTTAAAGTACTTCAATTTTTAAATCCGACCCAAATTCCGATATATATTGAAATTTTGAATTGTTGTTGAGGGTATTCAAGTCTTTTTCTTAGTATACAATGGCTAAATCACCTTCTGTATAACCAAATTTAACAGATAGTATCGATTGTAAAAAATTGAAAGTACATTATATTTTTAAGCAAGAAAAAAAATACGTTGTATTTAATATAAAAAACAAGAAAGTATATTGTATTCTTAGATAAAAGTATAGTGAAATTTGAGTCACCTTTTCTTTTTGAATGCCATAATGACATTTAAGTTATCCTGGTACGCACAAGTCCACTTAAACTCTGAAGGTATGTTGTTAGTTCATGGGGTGAGTAAAGTATCTGAGATAACTTTTCCCCCTAAAAATAGTATAGATTTGATTGAAGACCGAATGTTTTGTTTTGCTTAGAAAAGTGAGACCAAAACTTGCAAGGCATTGGCAACAAGAACTTTCATAATAGCAATTGGCCGGCTTGAGTCCATCAGCCCCCTGGAGGCTAATTACAATGTTCTTTATATGCTCATACCTCGAGGTTCACCTGCGCGCATACTGCAATTACCCTGTATTGAACATCACTAAGAAAATGCTTAAGTTATGTGAAGCATTTTAAAAAAAAAATCGTATATTTAAAACTGCTTAGTCCGACTGGTGTAAAAATTTCTGTTTTATATCACAATAGACCACAAAAATTTCTGCCTCACTTCATTCTAGTGCGTAATATTTTTAGCAAATCGTTCAGACTTCAGAGTCACATGACCGTGATTGAAAACCATTTTTGTGAGAAGTATGATTTCCCTTTCTAATGTATGATGTCTGGGGATATATATATGTAGGGATGGTGAAAGCTAAAGCTTCATATAGAAAACGGTTGTTGACCTCTCTAAATTCCTATATGGAAGTGCTTACTTTCTCGTGCACACAAAGTATAGTTCGATTGTGAAAGACAGAGTGATGAACCTTTCATATATGGCTAGCTCTTCAAAACAGTAATGGAACAGAAAAATAATGGAACAATATAATGACTTTATGATTGATAATTTATCCTATTACAGTTATAAATTAATCAAAGAAAACGTGATAGTAGTACTGTTATGGTATCTGAGTTTTTCTTCTTCATTTCTTATTTTGTTGATCTGTGAATAGGCCGGTGTCAAAATCAGTATGGATATAAATCCAATTTTTATCGTTTACCTTACCTAATATAATGAGATGTGATCAATTGAGTATAGCATTGTAACTGATTTGAAAAAGGAGACACACCACAACACAATAATACATTAGAACCACTGTATAGAAGAATAATATAATTTCGACCTTAAGTTCACAATTCAGAAGAGTCTCAATCATTGATAGGTGTAGAGTTGCATTCATTCATACTCACACCACAATGCCTGAAAATCACTAGAGACCTAACAACGTCCACTGCTCTTAGCTATATAACTCCATTATTTGAGAGATCACGCTAATATATGGTTTTAAATCCATTAATATCTACCATATAAGGTCATAATATAATTAAAAGTTCTGCTTCCGTTTTTGAAGAGTCTGTGTGAATGTGTAATTTTCTGCTGAAAAGTTAACAAAAAATAAAATAAAATAATAAAGATAAGAATATAGAAATGAAATTCTGCTTAAACAATGTATCTCCATTCGCACAATAGCTAATCTAATTAAATCGTTGATTGCTTTGCTACCATTTTCTACATGCAAATCTAGTCCCCCTAAGACTTTAGAAAGTTGTATACAAAAGCAGTGATGGTGAAACAATAGGTGTCTATATTGGGGGACTATGGATAGATACATGCTTTTGTGGCAGATGTCAACTGCATTGACAAGGCCTTACACATGGGATGGACAAAATTATGGATCGAATCGAACTCGATGGCCGCTGTGAAGGCATTCCAAGTGGTCCAGGTTCACTGGAAGGTGAGAGCGCGAGCATTGTGGGACAAAGTCAAGAATCAAATGCAGTGGCTTATAAATTATGATCACCTCAAACTGGAGAGAGGTCAACTTCGGGGCCAGCCCTTATGCAGTGCTATTAGAAGTCGTTCCTCGCAGTAATAGAGGAGAGCGCGCCTGCGCTCTGACAAAGCGCGACCCGCGCCCTATGGACAGTAACACAGTGCACCTCGCGCTTGACACGAGCGCGACCGCGCCTCGCATGTTGATTAGAAACCCACCGACTGTTTTAGAACTGTTTTACGTTTTACTTCCTATTTTAGATTCTTGTATTGATCTCTATATAAACATCTTGTAATCTTCATATAATTCAATCAAGTAAATATTCTCTCCAGTCAATCTCTCTCTCTAATTTATCATGGTATCAGCCTAATATTGATCCAAACCCTAATCCTAAACTCTATCAGTTTCCGCCTCTTTTCAATTCTCAATGGATTCTACTCCAAATAATGACTCTATTACAGCTTCTGATGATCCTTTTTATGTTCACCACTCAGATAGTCCCACGGCTATCCTCGTATCTCCTCTGTTATCAGGGGACAATTATCCAACTTGGTTACGATCTATCTCTAGAGCCCTTCGAGCAAAGAATAAGTTTGGTTTTGTCGATGGTTCTGTTACTCCTCCCAGCACTCCCAAAGAAAAATCCAAGTGGTCGCGATGTGATGACCTTGTTGCTTCCTAGATTCTCAATTCTGTTACTCTAGATATCCGTGGTAGCATCCTCTATGCCGACTCTGCATCTGAAATTTGGAAAGATCTAGGTGATCGTTTTTCACAAACTAATGCACCCAAGGTTTTTCAACTGAAGGATTCTGTCACTCTTCTTAAGCAAGACAATCGTCCGGTATCTGTTTATTTCACTTTATTTAAATCTTTCTGGGATGAATTAAGTTCTTTATCTACTATGCCTGCTTGTACTTGTGGTCATGCATCTATTTTTGCCAAAGAGGTTGAAGATGGTCGTTCTATGAAATTCATGCAAGGCCTAGATGCCCGTTTTCAACCCATCCGCAGTCAAATTCTCTTGATGGATCCTTTTCCTCGTATGTCTAAGATTTATTCTTTAATCCGACAAGAGGAGAAGCAACAAGAGCTCCATGCCCTATCTCTTCCATCTGCTCCAGACGCTGGCTGCCGAAGTACTCATTTTGAAGACCAACCGGGGCTTCTTCAAATCGAGGTTTGTCTAAACCTCCACGCCACTGGTGGTTCGCCCGCGATCTCGAAGTAGCGCACCCACCGGATCTGGGGCCCCAGGCGAGCAGCATTTCGTCCATTCTGCAATCATTGTAACCGAGTTGGACATCATATTGGTACATGCTACAAACTGCACGATTATCCACCCAAGCCTGCTCAGGCTAATTCGGTTGCTACAGACTCCAATTCTCCTGTTTTTTCCATAGAACAATACAACCAACTTCTCAGTTTGCTTGATTCAGGTAGTACCTCTTCATAAGCACACCTGACAGGTATATTTCTCTCGTGTTTTTCTAAATCCATATGGATCATTGACTCTGGTGCTACCAATCATGTCTGTTCTTCATTACATCTATTTTCTCATTATCATACTTGTTTAACACATTCTACTCTTAAACTTCCGGATGGAACAGACCATTTAATTACTCATGTTGGTAGTGTTATTCTCTCCCCCCTTTTGCGCCTTGACGACGTTCTGTTTGTTCCCACCTTTCATTTTAATTTGCTTTCCGGCCATTAGTGAACTAGTCAAGTCTCACCCTATCTCTGTCACGTTCACTAATGATTCTTGCCTTTTTCAGGACCAGTTAACGAAGAAGAAGATTGGATTGGGACGGCTTAATGGGGGACTCTACCATCTCCAACTAGCTTCAGTTTGCTCATCCCACAACTCCTCCACAAATAATTTATGGCATTATCGCCTCGGACATCTATCTTCCACGCCTTTGCAGATTTTAGCTAAGTAGTTTCCTTTCATTTCTAGTTCAAATAATGCTACTTGCACTGTATGTCCGCAAGCTAAGCAAACTCGTTTATCCTTTTCTCATAGTTCAATAAAAACCATTAGACCTTTTCAAATGATTCATTGTGACATTTGGGGTCCTTTTCATTTACCATCATATTCTAATGCTCGTTTTTTCTTAACTATTGTCGATGATTTTAGTCATGCTACATGGATTTATCTTATGACTGTCAAATCTGAAACTGCCATGCATTTACAATCTTTTTTTGCCATGGTTCATACTCAATTTCATTCTACAATACATTCACTCATATCTGGCCATATATAGCAACATTGATGACCATTTTCATGAAATCCAAGTCCTTCGTTCCGATAATGGCTCTGAATTTATATCCCACAACATGCAACAATTCTTTTCAAAACATGGGGTAATTCACCAACGTAGTTGTGTTGCTACTCCCCAACAAAACGCTGTTGTTGAAAGAAAACATCGTCACTTACTCAATGTTGCACGAGCATTACTTTTTCAAGCCCACCTCCCACTATCCTTCTCGGGTGAATGCATTCTCACCGCAGGCTATCTCATTAACAAAATTCCTAGCACCTTGTTAAAAGACAAATCACCTCATGAGCTTCTATTTACATCACCTCCCACTCTTGCCCATCTTCGTGTTTTTGGTTGTTTATATTTTGCTCACAACACTTCCATTAAAAATAAGTTTGATCACCGCGGGAAACCTGGCATCTTCATTGGTTATCCTTACGCTCAAAAAGGCTATCGCATTTATGATTTATCTTCCAAGAAAATTTATACTTCACGTGACGTGATTTTCCATGAGACTGTATTCCCCTATCAACATTTATCTCCCCCCATCACATCTTCCTGTTTCTCCCTTACCTATCCCAGACAATGAAACCTTCGACATTCAATCATCTCATGTAATTTCAATGGATGGAGCACGACCTACTCCAGCCCAAACTCCCACTCCTCCAGCTCTGTCACCCCCCCTTTTGGAAGATCCTCAGCCATCCCATCTCAATCCTCCTGCCCCAACTCGATCTACTAGAATGCGACAACCACCACCACTCCTCCTCCAAGATTATCACTGTCCTACTCTCACCAAGGCACCTACAGTCCCTCGTTCGGCCAATCTCCTCCAATCGGATTCCAAGGTAACACGGTCTTCCACTCCATACCCTATGGCTTTTTATGTTTCTGACACTAACTTTTCTCCTTGTCATAAAGCTTTTTTGTCTAAAGTGTCATCTTCAGTTGTTCCTACATCCTTTTCTTAAGCTGTCAAAATTCCAGAATGGAGAGCTGCTATGGCTGCAGAAATTGCAGCTTTGGAACAAAATAACACATGGACTCTAGTTCCGTCATCTTTTCATCATAAGCCTATTGGTTGTAAATGGGTTTTCAAGATTAAATATCATTCAGATGGTTCTATTGAACGTTACAAAGCTCATCTTGTTGCCAAGGGTTACAATCAGATTGAAGGCCAAGACTATCATGACACTTTTGCACCCGTTGCAAAACTAGTCATTGTTCGATTACTTCTCTCCATTGCTGCTATCAGACATTGGACTCTTCATCAGCTAGATGTCCACAATGCCTTTCTCCAAGGCGATTTGGATGAAACTGTTTATATGACATTACCTCCGGATTAAGCCAAGCGGGGAGAACGGGATATGTAAGCCTCAATAAGTCCTTATATGGACTCAAGCAAGCTTCGGCAATGGTTTGCCAAACTATCTACCACTCTTATCCTTTGCCGGCTTCACTTTCGGTCTAAGTCCCGACTATTCTCTATTCACTAATATTTGTGGTTTACGATTCTACATTTGTCCTTGTATATGTGGATGACATTACGATCCACAGGCAACAATCCATCTCTCATTCAGAACTTGAAGAAATTTTTAGAAGCAAAGTTCTATATCAAGGACTTGGGACGTCTAAAATATTCTTGGGTATCGAGGTTGCTCGTTCCAAAGAAGGATTATTTCTTACACAGCGCAAATGTCTTTTAGACATTCTATCTGATTGTGGTACCACTGGTGGTCGTATTTCTGAGTTCCCTATGGAACAAAACATCAACCTCCATACCGATAATGGCATATTACTTCAGGATCCTACTGTCTATCGTCGCTTGATTGGGCATCTATATATTATATCTCACAGTTACACGTCCAGATATCACTTATTCTGTTAATTATCTCAGCCATTTCATGCAGTCCCCACGGACTCCACATCTAGATGCTGCTCATCGTATACTCCGCTATCTTAAAGGTTCGATCAACAAAGGGATTCTCTTATCCGCTAATAGTTCTTTACACATCTCTGGCTTCTGTGACTCTGATTGGGCTGGCTGCCCGGTCACTCGTCGTTCTACTAGTGGTTATTGCATTTTTCTTGGTTCTAGCCCTATATCCTGGAAAACAAAGAAACAGAGCACTGTATCACGTTCTTCTGCTGAAGCCGAATATCGTTCCATGGCTACTCTGGCATGTGAACTTCAATGGTTGAAGTATCTTCTCTCTGACTTAGGCATCTCTCATTCTTCTCCGATGAACATGTTCTGTGATAATCAAGCAGCCCTTCATCTCTCTCAAAATCCAGTTTTTCATGAACGAACGAAGCACATTGAATTGGACTGTCATTTCTTACGCGACAAGATACAAACCAAGTTACTATCTCCTACGTTCGTTCCATCCTCAGATCAGGTGGCTGACGCCTTCACTAAACCTCTCGACAAGGACACCTTTCTGAGATTAATTCGCAAGTTGGGAGTTCTTGATATTCACTCTTCAACTTGAGGGGGAGTATTAGAAGTCGTTCCTCGCAGTCATAGAGGAGAGCGGCGCTTTGACAAAAGCGACCAGCGCCCTATGGATGAATAACACGGCGCACCTCGCTTTGACACGAAGTGCGACCAGCCCTATGGATAGTAACACAGCACCTCGCTTTGACACGAAGCGACGCGACCCTCGGCGTGTTGATTAGAAACCCACCGACTGTTTTAGAACTGTTTTACGTTTTACTTCCTATTTTAGATTCTTGTATTGATCTCTATATAAACATCTTGTAATCTTCATATAATTCAATCAAGTAAATATTCTCTCCAGTCAATCTCTCTCTCTAATTTATCAGGCATGGGATGCTTCTGGGAGAAGGAGTCGAGGAATGGTGGTGCTCATCAACACCACACCTTTTATTTCTGAAAAGCGTTGAACATCAAGAGCTAACTTATTACAGATTTATCCCATGGTGTATTTTGGCTTCTGTATGCTTGCAGCATGCTAGCATCTCTATGTAAATGCACACTTTCTTTGTAACACTATCCATTTTTGCAATACAATTACTTTTAAGCAAAAAAACACATGCAAAAATCTAGATAACTTTTAACAACAGCCAAAACCCGGTTTTATTGATATAGCTGAAAGTCCTTTGCGAATAGCGAATATAATCCTTCTAAATATATAGCACATCACAAGTTTGTTTGTTTTTTAGTTTGTTTTTTTTTTTTTTTGCTAATATTAAAAAGAAATTTGATTCAGCTCAAATTTTGTATGGAATTTTTTTCTAATTCGACATAAGAAAATATTACCTAAAATGTTAATGGACATCTTAAACGTACGTCTGCTTCTTTATTGAGAAGTGCTAACTATCATGATGGTCTTATTGTGCATGCCTGCTATCCGTTTATGCCCATCTCCTAACTATTGATTATTTGAACATTTCATTACATTATAAGGACTATATACTAATAGAATGAAGAGAGATCGAACTCATTTTGTACTCAAACGGTTCACCAACAAATGTTCCCCACACAAACTATTCGAACTCTTTATTTTCAGTATAAGGCTCCTACTTTCA
This sequence comes from Coptis chinensis, assembly GCF_015680905.1. Classification (NCBI taxonomy): domain Eukaryota; kingdom Viridiplantae; phylum Streptophyta; class Magnoliopsida; order Ranunculales; family Ranunculaceae; genus Coptis; species Coptis chinensis. The sequence goes on from NC_141457.1 coordinate 45,901,701, forward strand.
TTCCAACTAACCTTCCTAATTAGATCTGTAAACCAACCTCTGCCAACCTCCAACTGTTGGATACAATCAGGATAATTTGTGAAAATTTTTAGTAAAACCGAGGACAATATACATTTTTACATTGTGTGCTCGTTTAGTGCTTCTGTATATATAATACCAAGTTACTAACCACTGTGCCTAGCTACCATGTCTGTCGACCTATGGATCCTATATTCCTATGATACTATTCCAGTATTAATGTGGGCTTTAGTTCTTACGGAGCTCAAGAGCTCAACCTTCAGGATTCGGAAAGTTGAATACGTACTGTGAGTCTATGATACCTATGAATCCTACCATGCTTGAAGACCAAGGCCGGGCCTTGGTATTTACGAAGCTCAACCTACACACTTCGCATGGTTTTATGAAGCTTACGGCTTACCTATATATATATATCAAGACCCGGAACAAAATTTTCTTTCAAGGCCCATGGTTCACATTCACATCGTTGTTAAGGCCAGGCCACTTGAAAAGGCCGACTGGCACTTGAATTTCAAGTGCAGTAAGAACAGAGAACAGGCACATAGAATAGAATGGAGATTAATTCCGCTTCTAGTTTCATTCAACAAATAATTAAGGCTATAGGACAAACCGGGTTGCAAAGACGGTATTGCCTTTTATTACTTTTGAACCCAACTTTTCAGTTCTGTTAAGGCATACCATACCGTGAAAGCTCAAAAATCATTATTGTTAGTTTTGCATACAACCTCATCTCATCATCTACCTTTGTTAATTTAAGAAAGCTAACATTTTTAAACTCACACAACTTTAAATTTCTTTCTATACCCGATTTAAATTCTAATCTATTCACCTTTTTTCTAACAATTTGACAATGAGAAGTTCGGATCAACATATATAGTGATGAAAATTTGGGAAGAAATGAAGATTCATACAATGAAAAAGATGAATTACAATTAAAGATAAAACCCTAGATTTTGTGATTTATCTTATTTATATTTTTATTGTATGTAAATATGTGAGTTAGTTGTTTGAAAAAAATTAGAATAATAATTTGTAATTTGCATGTCGTTATTCAATTTTTACTTTTATTTACAACTAATTTGAGCAACGAATTTAATTACATGTATAAAGTTGTATGCATGTTCTAACACACATGCATAATCTTATTTGCATGTGTGTTGTCTGGATAGAAAATTGGATGTCATGCCCTGCAACTAGCAAGAAACCCCGTAAGTACCATTCTTTTAAGAATTTGATGAATATATATTCTTTTAATAAATGATTTTACTTTGACATTTATGTTAATACTTTTTCAACATTCATAAATGATTGTACTATATATATATGTCTTTTCATGGGAACAATAATCATGGGGACGATAAGTTTCTAACCTCAAAGTTGAAGAAACATGGTGTGGACTTATTGAGAGCAGAAATGGCATACCAATTAATTGATGTGTGACGATACAAGAAGTTGGAAGTTGGAGATCAATGACATTCAATAATCAAGATAAAGGCAAGCAAAAGAAGCGAAACAAGGAAGTCATGAATGAAGTATTGGACAGAGATTGAATTGGTCCAGATAGAGCCTTGAGTGTCTGTTGTTAGTAATAGTCTTTTAGTAATAGTAAATGGTTGAGGCAATCTCTGAGACAATGTCTGAGCCAAATATTTCAGTTTTTTTAATGTTATTTCTTTTCAAAGGGTAAATACCTTTTCCACTTAAGAGTGAAACTATTTTTGCGAATTGGTAGTACATGCATGCGTGTCTATTTTTGCAAATTGATTTTACATGCATACAGGTCTATACATGTGTTTACAGGCCTATGGTAGAAAGAAAAGTACATGCAAATTGGTATATGCATGTGCATTATATATATATATATATATATATATATATATATATATATATATATATATACAGGTCTATGCATGTGTTTACATGTCTACGGTAAAAAGAAAAGAACATACAAATTGGTATATGCATGTGCATTATACACATACATATTACCAGTATACATGTAAAGGTTTAGTACATAAATTTGGTAGCAACAATGAGCGAGAGATATTGAACCAAAGAGACTTGCAAATTAAATAACAAAGATAAAAAAGAAATGCTAATAAGAGAATGTATTACAAATTGTATGCATTTTAAAGCTTCACTCGTTAGCCATTTATCTCGTAAAGTATTGTCTATCATTTCTACGGTTGTTCTATCAGTCTAATATTGTCATGCCTATTGATAAGCACAAAAAATTGTAATATAAACCTTGTAGAGACATTACATATTGGTTAATTATGTGTGTAATAAATGCAAATTAATTGTATTTCCATGCTTTTGCAGGTTTCGACACGTAAACGATGAAATTTCAACAAAACCGGCATTTTGGCATGGAAACAAGGTGAATATGTTAATTGGAAACAAAGCCTTTTTATCAAGTCCAAAAGAAGCCCATTGGAAGCTTAAATCAAGCCCATGAAGCCTGGTCAAAATAGTCAATTCCGGGTCAACCCTGGTCAAGGCTTGCAGAAAAGTCAACGAAACTTCAGAAAATCATATCTTTTGACTCCGAACTCCATTTTGGACGTGTGACGTGTCAAAACGATAAGTGCGACAAACTCTACGCAATGGCATATAGGTTCTATCAAGTGATTAGACTGATAACTAAAATAGATCCGAACCAAAACAAAGTAAAAATCTAATTACTATTCATCATGATATCATCAAAGTGGAAACTTATGTAATCACCCACTTTCTCCACTTAATAAATGCACAAACCACTCCTAATTATTTATCTTGTAATGAGAATTACTATTCACTCACTTTCCCCACTTAGATTAAATAAATTTCATTATAAAAGTAGATTAATTTGTAACCTTTGGATTGAAAATGTAAGATCGATGTAATCTTGACCACCCATTTCACTCCTTTGAAACTATAAATAGGAGAAGTGGCCTAAATAAACTTGCGAATTTACTTGTGATTTGTGGCCTTGTAGCCTTTCACTCTTTTCTTCTCTCTCTTTTAGTTTCATTTTTAGGAAAATAATTCCATAGTTTAGGAAATAAGAAGTTTCTTCTTCTTCTTCTTCTTCATTTTCATTAGTTGTAGTTATCTCACCATGAGCTAACTCATCCCTTGTGGAGGGTTAGATAAACCCATGTGAAGATAACTCTACTAATGAAGATGTAACTCAATTGCTTAAAATTTAACAAGTTCAATTTTTACTTCAATTACAAAATAGTTAGAAGTAGAAAACAAACTAGAGGTTGAAGAAATGCTCTAGAGATAAGGTGCTAATTTAATCTCTCATGCTAGTAGAATCTCTTTAGAGATTTAGAAAATCTACTAGGGATCAAAGTTTAATTATTCACTTTGATTTGTCTATGAATCAAAGTGAATATGGAAACTAACAATTGAAATATGTCTTTCATTAGTAGTAGTTTGAATCACATGCATGGTAAATCAATCCTCCATACTTCTCTCTCTTCTATCTTCTTTAGTCATTTTAGAATAAATTTGTTATTAGTAACTTTTGTAACTATAATTAAAAGAAGTAAAGTGTAAAAACCTTTTCTCATTTAAGGTTTCTCTTGAGTAGTCTAGCTAAGTTGTGAACAAGTGCTTAATTTAATGTTAGGCATGGGACGATTCCTTTATTCGAACTATATTTCAACATGAATCGAGAGTAAGGTAATTGATATAAGTGTGAGTTGGAGTAACATCTAATTTAATACTTATCAAATGGCGCCGCTGCCATCCTAACATCTACCGAAGTGCGACAACGGAGCTCGTCTACATCACGGGGAATCCCCCTCCTCTCTCCCTTCCATTTTTTATTATTTTTTTTTTTTTTACTTTATTTTTGTCTACTGTTATTTTTTAACTTTTGTTTTGTTTTTTTTTTGTCGCAGGTTTTCTTATCTAGCACTATATTCCAGTCGCGGGACGCGACTAAAAAGGTGGCGTGCGCAAGTCCCCCAATCTAACAGTGTCGGTGCGTGACTTGTAGTAGTTGTTTTTAGTCGCGCCTGCTACTGTTCGGGGAATTAGATTCCCACGTTTGAACGTCAAGTCCTCCAAAATTCATATGATATCACTACCTACCTGAGGCAGTAAAATCTGTTCCTGGAGGGGATATTAGTGTTCCATATCTTGCGAGGAAGTTCCGAAATCATTTATATATCTATAAGGTGGAGTTGTGGGACGCTTTTCAGGTTCCGTTTTCTACCACTCCTCAACTCACTTGCTAGAGGAGTAACTTCTTGCATGATAATAGTGTGTATTATAATATTTGTATGCATGATTTGGATTGTTTCGTATATATGTATGTATGTATGGTTTAGATGTTTTGTATAAGTATTCAATTTTGTCAAGAAAGAGGAGAACATTCCAACAAGGGTTAAAATCCGAGTTGGGTAAGTTGTTTCTAAGCCCTACGGGGTAAAGCTACTCTCTATATGACATTCGAAATCTCAATGAGTATTGACAAAATTAAATCTTTGTACAAAACATGCATTAACTAGTGTCGTATATATTGTGTAAACAGACGCATGTTTCGTGAGTTGTCGTATATAGCATACTTATAATTTGAGTTTTCCAAGCATATTCGTAATATGAGATTTGTTTTTACATCGCATGTTACAATTTGTTGATTATAAGTTGTTTACATGCTACTGATAAGCACCCAACACTGTAATATTAAACCCTGAGAGACATAGTGTTTTGGTCAATTATGTGTTTAATAATCATGTAATAATTATATTTTCGTACTTTTGTAGATTTCCGCAGTTAACGTGAATATAATGATAAAACATGCATCAAAGTATGGGAATACTGGAATATCTGAAGTCTTCCCATTCAGCCACAGTGAAGCCCAACAAAGCTTGACTAGAGCTGAAGTTTCCAAAGGAACAAAACCAGTGCAGAACGGGTCCACATATAAAGAAGCAGCGAACTTTTGAAGCTCACATCGTATAAATCTGGACGTCGACATTGGCTAGTGAACTGCCAGAGCGACTAGGGCGACGAACTCTACGCAAAGACAGAAAGTTGTAAAAACGCCAAAATCGGTGCCGCCACTGGACACACTAAGTGGACCCACTCTGCGGGCCTAAAAGACATGACGAGTCAGCATAGGTAGGTGGCAAGTGATGGTCACAAATTTGTGCCACCTTGCAATAGAAAATGACACGTATCAATATCAATTCAATGTTTTAATTGAATTGAGGGAAGGGACAAAACATTAATTGAAAGTTTTGTTCTGTGAACAAAACTTTAGACCAAATACATATGAGGAAAAGACAAAAAGCAAATTAAACCAGGTAAAGACAAAACTTTGTATTTCAAAGTTTTGAATGATTCAAATTGGCATAAGGACGAAACCAAATTAATCCCTTCACGAGAGACCAACCTATATATATGTAGGGGGGTCTTCAATATTTCTCCTTCAGCATTTTATGCTTTAGCCTTGCTCAGTAGTTAGTTAACTTTAATTTATCGTCTGTAGCTTCATTCCAGTACTTTATATTCCGTCATTTTATCTTCCAGCAGCTTCAATACTGTAAGTTGTTTCTTCTTAATAAAAGTCATTTCTTTTCAAATTTAATTCCTGTCCTGCATTTACTTATTTAATGTATACATCAAGTTTAATTATTCCTTCAATGACCATGAGTTAATCCCCCCCCCCCTCAGGGGGAAGGTTATGCTACCCGTGTGAAAATCCGGATTGACACTTTAATGTTCTAGAATCACTACTTAGGAATTAGGTATAGATTATACATCCGGTTCCAAAATGATTGAGACTGTACAAATTTGGACTGCTGATGCTCCAAAATAGTCTCGCGAGAGACCCAAAATGTCTCGCGTGCGACTCTCTGGTGTCAGACAGCTCTCCAATTTGTTCAGCTGATGTAGAATCGAACCAGGAGCTGAAATGATATTCCAGAGCTGAAATATTAGTTCAACTCCTTATGCTAGTGCGATGCGACTCAGAGATGTGGGCATTTCGCTAGGGATCAATACTCGACATTATCTTGGGTTTGTCTATGAACTCGAGACGAATTAGAGCTGTAGTGATGTGGTAATATAAACTGTTAAAAAATGATTCTTGCATGAGTATGATTAACCCTCTCCCTGTTTCTCTATCTTGTTTATTTACGTCGAAATCACCGTTATTTACTTGCATTATCGTTAATTTACTTAAACCAACTAAAAAACCTAAAATCCTACTCACCAAAAGTTGTAAATCCAGTTGTGAACCTTGCCAAGCCCTAAGGTTTGGACGATCCCTTACTCGACCTATCCTACCAAACTCACGTGAGTAAGGTAACTTTACTAAACGAACGACTATACGGACTTTGGACTTTGGACTTGGGTCTTCGGACTTAGACTGTGGACCTCGGACTTAAGTATAAAACCAATAACGTCAATCAACATTTTATCAAATGGCGCCGCTGCCAGGGAAGGACTCTCGACATTTAACGTAATAACTGGAATACATCAAATATAAACCCCCTCCCCTACCCCCTCATTTTTTTTATTTCCATTTCTTTTGCAATACTAATGTGTTATGTACCTGTTTGCCCCAACTTTTTCTACTAACAGATACCTGTAAACCAGATCTTGTTTATTTTTATTAGCACAATCTAAGTATTCCGTAGGAACTTGAAGTACTGAATTGACAAAAGAGTCTCGGACGATACTAAATTAGTAATGCATGAGACTAACCTGGAGTATCAACACTCCAGTTTTCAGGTACATGTCACTTTCCTTTTTAGTACTATTTTGGACTCTCTAGTCTTGTTTATACACTATCTAGTAAGTTCACGAGCTCGGGATTTAATTTGATCGTTGTACGAGGAATCGCAGGATGCCAGGTTTCGAATTCTTAAACTCCTCAAACTTTGTCGAGGATATTATTTGGTTGTTGCTATAACCTGTTTTACTCTGCATATTTGTGTGTTGGCATGAGAACTCCTTACATGTAAATGTGGTTCGTCATTACATATTCACGTTAATATGATTAATATGATTCGAATATATTTGGATGTATGCATAATTTCAAACCACCTGCTTAGAATATTTTTGTATGTGTATATTACATCAATTCACGTACGCGGTATTCATTTGCATGAGTTCGTTCCGACATTCCCCTAGCTCACATATAGTTGCACTTATCGGTAGCTATAGATTATTGCATGAGTAGGACATGATTCTATTCACGTATAAGTTATATAGATTTGCATGTGTAGACTTCCTGTGTAAAACTGGCATGTGTTAATTGTATGTTTAGTTTCTATTTTGGCATTTATCGTTTTTAATTGCATGTTTCGTAATCACGTCTCCATAAATACATTAATTACGTAAACTAAAAAATAATAAATAAATAATAAATAAATAAATCAAATCCTAATAATTAAAATTTCATCATAATCATCTTAATAATACCCAGCATAATACACCATCATAAATCATCATCCTATTCCATCAATGTCTAGGAAACTTGAAAAATTGAGGTTGCCTAATTAAGGAACGTGCTAGCACGAACAACCTCCCTCAATTCTCTCAGGTGACCTGGTTGCTGGAATATTCACACGTTATCCTAGCTTACCTGCTTAAGTTAGCAACAGCTCAGGAAGGCGTGCTTCACCTCCCTCTTTCCTTAATTCTAAAGCCTCCTATCATAATTTGTTCCTTATGAGCCTAGAATTAAAACTTGTATTTGTATGAGACTACGGTCTGATACTAATAAGGAATTAGAACTTACATATCGTCGTCAGAAATACAATAAACAACTACTTAAATTATCTCTTAAACATAGTTTTTCCTCCGTAACCCAACCTCGTCAAGTATCTCCGTTTCCATTATCTCCCTTAGTTATGGCTCAGGAAAATCCCACAGTCGAGAAACCCCTTTCGGATTTCTATACTGCCTTACAAGAAAGACTTGCTTCCTGCATTAAACTCGATCAGATTATAGGAGATTTTCGCATTCTGCCAAACATTTTCGATTTGTTACCTGTTTACCATGGTCTAGACCATGAAAAACCGTACAATCACCTTCGTCGAATGCAGCAAGTAGTCACCACTTTCCACCATCTGACCGTTACTAACGAACAAGTTTTGCTTAGGTTGTTTCTCTTCACCTTAGCTGATAAAACTTCATCTTGGCTCGCAGGCAAAGCACCGCAATCCCTTGACACATGGGGCAAGCTCGTACAAGCATTCATGATAAAATTCTATACTCAGAAGAAAACTACGGAAATGCTTCAGAAGATTCAATTCTTTCGCCAACATCCCCAGGAATCATTTTCGGAAGCATGGAGCAGATTTACTGATCTGCTTCTCGAATGTCCCCATCATCAACTCGACACCGCTGTATTAGTCCGTTCATTCTTTAATGGTCTCTCTGACCATCAAAAGGAAACATTAGATATCATGAACGATGGTTGTTTCATAGACAAAGGCGCTACTGAAGCATACATTTTCCTTGAGAAACATGCTTCACGAAGCACCCATTGGAGAAACACTGATTCTTCCAGATCTTCTAAAGACACTCCTACCAAAGTTACGTCTATGTTTGAGGTCAAACCTGATCCAGAATTAAAAACTCTGATTGAGTCCCTAAACAAAAAGGTCAATGCTCTTTCAGTTTAAGTAAATGGTCAGAAACCCAAACAGGTCATGGCTGCCAATGCTTCCCCATGTCCTCTTTGTTTAAGTCCTGAGCACGCCGATTCTTATTGTCCTTTGGTATACGAGTGCCCTCCCCAATCTTTTGAAGAGGCTTGTGCTTTTAACATCCTTAATGCACCTTGGCGACAACATCCGAATTTGGCTTGGGCACCCCCTACCCAACAACAAGCTCCTCCAGGTGTCAACAACGCTCTTGTACGACCACCCGTGAACTACAATTCCTACAGTCAAGGAAATCCTCCGCAATTCCAGCAAGGGCAAAGTAATTTTCCCAACAACGCAAATATATGGTACAAAAACAACCGCAACCTTGTTCCCGCTAATCAAGGATATGGCTACCAAAATCGGCCCGTAAATAATAACCGTGAACTTGTTCCTACTGCTCCACTGGTACAATCCATTGCCGATAAAACAACTGAATTTTTTTTGACTTACATGAATCAACATAATCAAATCTTAGCATCTATCCAACAATCTCTTCAGCTATTAGCACATGATAAAAGTCAAAAGGGCGTGTTCCCTGACCAAGCAGTTCCAAACCCTAAGCCTACAAACATTGCCTTTGAACTCAACAATGCACCAGGATCTAGTAATCCAAGCCAGGGTGAAGTAAATGCCATTACCACTATTTGTTCTAGCCGAACCATCGACAATCACATACGTATGCCAGACGTCGAATCAACGGAAGCCGCGGGTGACGTCCTTCCAACTCCTACCTTGCAACCTATAGCGGACGAAGTTGTTCCTTCCAAATCTACATCCACGTCCCTAGGGAAAGGCGCCACTGATCCATATGCGCGATTCCGCCCAAAAGCTCCATTCCCTACCCGTTTGGCAAAGAACAAACCGGACGAACATTTCGATGAGATTCGTGAAACCTTTAAAAATTTGAGCATAAACTTACCTTTTCTAGATGCGCTTAAGCATTTGCCTAAGCATGCCAAGTTTTTGAAGGACATGTGCACCACCAAACGACGTACGAATGTTCCTTAACAAGCGTTCCTCACTGAGCAGTTTCCCTATATTACTACTACCAATGGTGTGATTAAATACAAGGACCCAGGTCGACCAACTATACCATGCACGTTGGACAACAAGTATACCGCTACCGCACTTTTAGATCTAGGTGCCAGTGTTAACCTACTTCCCTACTACTTATTTAAGCAGTTAGGTCTTCATGAATTAAAACCTACCAGTATGACTCTACAACTCGTGGATAACTCCATCAAGTACCCAAAGGGCATAGTAGAAAATGTCATAGTCAAGGTCCAAGATTTTTACTACCCAGTTGATTTTGTCATTCTAGATACCGAAGTAGCCTGTGACTCCATTCCTATCATTTTGGGATGTCCATTTCTTGCAACTGCTAACGCTCTCATCAATTGTCGGGACGGTTCAATGACATTGTCTTTCGGGAACCTTTTTGTCAAAGTCAACGTGTTCAAATTAATGAAACAATTTCCCGATCCTATAATGGAGGGTGAGATTAGCTTGGTTGATAGTCTGGCACATGAATATTTCGAAAACTCTTTTCCCCCCAAACGAGGTACACCAATTTCTTTCTTTTGATAATTCTGAGTTTGACGATGACTCGTACACTAAGGATGTCCACGCATTATTAGAGTCAATACCACTATTTGATCCTACTGCTGCGTTGCCAACTGCTTCAGAAGAACCAGACTCAATCTTTTCCATTGAAGAGATGGAAGCTCATGAATCCTTGATCCCTAATCCTCCAACTCCGGATTTAAAACCTCTACCCTCTGATTTGAAGTATATGCATCTCGATCCCGATGGTAGTCACCCTATAATAATTTCTTCTCACTTGACTACCAACGAAGAAGCACGTTTGATTCGTGTCATTCGTGAACACCGCTCCGCTATCGGATGGTCCTTAGATGATATCAAAGGAATAGACCCAAGTGTATGCACGCATCGCATACATCTCGATGATGGCACAAAAACATCGCGAGAACCACAACGTCGCCTTAACCCCGCCATGAAAGAGGTGGTGAGAGAGAAAGTTTTACGTTTACTAGATGCAGGTATCATATACCCTATCTCTGATAGTGACTGGGTTAATCCTATCCACGTTGTTCCTAAAAAGTCCGGCATTCAAGTTGTACAAAATGATAGTGACTGGGTTAGTCCACTTGCATTCCATTAAAATGGAGAATTTGCATTGACTATCGCAAACTTAGTGCCAGAACACGTAAAGATCACTTCCCTTTCCCATTAATTGACCAGATGCTAGAACGTTTAGCCAGTCATGCTTACTATTGTTTTCTTAATAGCTATTCCGGCTACTTCCAAATTGTCATCGATCCCGCTGATCAAGAAAAGACAACTTTAACATGTCCCTTTGGAACCTTTGCATACAAATGAATGCCTTTTGGTCTTTGCAATGCCTCAGGCACCTTCCAACGTTGCATGCTTCACATTTTCATTGATATGGTGGAACGTTATATGGAAGTCTTTATGGACGATTTTTCCATTTATGGAAATTCCTTTGACGACTGCCTATCTAACCTTTCTAAAGTGTTAACGTATTGGGAAGAGAAAAATCTGGTACTTAATTGGGAGAAGTGTCATTTCATGGTTACCAACGGACTTGTTCTAGGTCATATTGTTTCGAAAGACGGGATAGAGGTTGATAAAGCTAAAATTGTTAAAATCGCTTCACTACCTTTCCCACGTACAGTTCATGATATCCGTGCTTTTTTAGGACACACTGGGTTTTACAAGTGATTCATTCAGGATTTTTCTAAAGTTGCTCGACCCTTAACCAATCTCCTGCTTAAAGATGTGGTATTCGACTTCAATTTCAATTGTAAACAAGCTTTTGAAACTCTAAAAACCGCCCTAACTACCGCTCCTATCATTCAACCCCCTGATTGGTCTCAACCATTTGAACTGATATGTGACGCTAGCGACTTTGCTATTGGCACCGTACTAGGCCAACGACGTGATGACAAACCCATTGTCATTTACTACGCTAGCAAAACTCTTAATGATGCTCAACGTAATTACATAACAACTGAGAAAGAGTTCCTAGCTGTTGTCTATACTTTAGATAAGTTTCGCCCTTACCTAGTTGGATCATCCACCATCGTATATACTGACCATGCCGCACTACGATACTTACTTGCGAAATAGTGATTGTTCCGCTGGATCCTTCTCTTGCAAGAATTCACCCTGGAAATCAAAGACAAGAAAGGAACCGAAAATGTCGTGGCTGACCATTTATCAAGGCTGGTTGGTGACATTGATAGTGATTCTAAAGCCATCTATGATTCCTTCCCAGACGAATATTTGTACTCCATTTTCTCCTCTCCATGGTACGCGGATATCGTTAACTACCTAGTTACTGAGGAAGTTCCTTCCTCTTGATCACGTCCCGATCATAAAAAGTTGTGGCTCATTTTGCGTAAGGATTTCAAAATTGGCCAAAAAGTTTTACTGTACAACTCCAAATTATACATTTTTCCTGGTAAATTGAAAACATGATGGTCTGGTCTGTTTATTGTGTCAGTTGTGACTCATTATGGGGCAATCTTTTTGCTTAATCCACAAGATAATAGCGAATTTCAAGTCAATGGGCAACACCTCAAATATTACCACGAATTACGCTCCCCATATATTGAACATACTCTTCTTCAAGATCCGGTCTACATAGACTAGATGTTTCGTTTGGTGTACTCAATCTTGTTTCTATAGAGGGTACGCCATTTTGGTAGCCGGGCCATCTTCTATTTTATGATCTTAAAAGTTCTTTGAAGTGTGTGGTTCCAAGCGCCGGAACCTTAGTCCACGAAAACTCTATTTTAGAACTGAGTATAAATGTCTTCTGCAACACGAGCAAACGTGCCTGTCGGTAAACGATGGGTATCTAAAATTTCACCTCCTTCCTTCTCTTCTCTTTTCTACTATCTGCCTCGCGAACTTCAGCTAATCATTTGGTGTAAGTCTCACTCATCACGAATAGGGAATGGTCGTAGTACTTTTGCTTGTAAACGACGTGCGCGAAGGATGGGGTGGTGTATGCATTGTCAAACACCCTTACGTCGTGTCTTGACTTCCTATCGATACTACCCGGTTTAAGGTATACTTTTGTCGACACCGGTTCGCGGGGATAAGATAAATTTCGCCGCTCCGTTTCTCCCACGGGTTGGGAATCGTCTTGAGAATCTGACGTTAAAAGACTCGCAAACGTATTGAGAATCTGACATTAAAAGACTCGATTCGTCTTGAGGATCTGACGTTAAAAGACTCACCTTGTAGATATGTATATATTTTTGCCTTTAAAAAAAAAAAAAAAAAGGCACTCCTTGTCACATGCCCCATTCTTCTCATCCACACTGCATCAACGTTTGCGCCATATTTTAGAAGATACACGTGGTCTAACTACTCTGTGACACCTCGATCCGTATTTTAAACATCTTTGGATTGGTGCCTATTTATAGCAAGGATAGACACCTCTAAAAATTCAACTTCCCCTTTCCATTAAATTTTCTTCACCAATCCATCTTTAATGGTCCTCACTCGAATTTTCGTGCCCGAGCAAAATTTTATGGAAAATTTCCAAAATGGTCTTTTTCATCCATTTTTTGACACAGAAATTTTACGTCGAGGATGGTACCCTCTTTTCCATCATAAGCAGGTATTTTATTCTAGAGAATTGGTCCTGTTGTTCTATAAACACGGTTATTTCCAAAACGGTCAATTCTTTGTCCGTGCAAACGGATGCGAGTGTGAATTGACTATGGAAATTATCTCCTAGGTACTTCAAATTCCCATTACAAACCAAGGGGTACACCTTCAGGATTCACCATTTGACAATATCAGACATCTGATGTTTGCAACTATCCTTCACGGCGAATACAACCAGAAAAACCGTATTATTTATCAGTGATCCTTGCAAAGAAACCAATTATCTGTGATCCAATGGCTAGTTCATAATGTGCTCGGCACATCTAAGACTTCCGAAATAACAAAACCTGCAAAGAAACCAATTATCTGTGATCCAATGGCTAGCTCATAATGTGCTCGGCACATCTAAGACTTCCGAAATAACAAAACCCCTCCTCCATCTACTCTGGGTCTTGAAGACTAGCTGCAATGATTTTTGCATTATTAAATTTATCTGGAACGCTATCGTATGTGCCAAGAAAAAGGCAGCTCCGTTGCCAACCATTGTCACACTTATCATGATGTAGGAAAAAGTCAGTGCAGAAACCGAAGAAGCTTGTTATGCTCACAACATCTTCACTGAAAATGCATTATGCAATGTATTTAATCCTATGGAAGGCCTTCGTTTAATTCAACAAGGACTAATGACATTATACAAACGTCAGAACATTATCATCACCAGTCTCCTTGAATTTCACGACTTGCGGACAATACAAGAAGAGGAACAAGCACAATTCTTGCACAGCCACAACCTGTTCTCGGCAAATCACACTCTCATAATGGAGAACCACGCCAAGATTTACCAGACACAGAGTGAAATGTTGCAACGGGTTGTTGCACGGATTGACGGCATCGAGAATCTTATAAATGGATTCCTCTCACAAAAGGATCCTTGCCGTTACTTGGGCCCATGACACAATTTAAATTTTGCAATTTTATGTTCTTGTCATTTTCTTTTTAGTTTTTAAATATAGTGCAAATTCCCTATGGTAATTTGTTTTTGCTTAATCATTCTCATCATATTCTAATATTTGTTTATCTTTGTCTAACAGGTGGCATCTTTCTTCACACGTCTTCTACAATGGCAGCTCCAAAGATGATTCTAGAACAATCTTTCCATTCGTTGTTGAATTCTCCAGCATATGGACATGTTTTTAGAGACTTCATCACTCGAGTCAGTTGGAACTCCCTTATTCTACACCCGGAGCAGACATACTCCCCAGGTTTGGCAACTTATTTTTACGATCATATGAAAGATCTACCTGCTAGACAGGGTTTCCCTTTGAACGGATTTACAATCCGTATTGGTAACACCCGACACCCTTTTTACGAGCCAATAGTTGCCAATGGCTCTGGACCTTCCTCCTCTTTAGCCAGACATCCCCATTCAATACATGATAGAAAACAACTTTAATGACTATTCTTGGGAAGATTTCACCACCCGTTATGGAGATGGCCTTGCCTAAGTCATTGAACGTGCAGAAGCTGGCCGATGGCCAGACATCACTATTTCACTAGCCAGTATGACCATGAATGTTGGAATTGCCATGTTATTTATTCTTCTGAACATCATGGGGGATTGACATTTTTCCACTGCCTCAAAGTTAGCTTGTAAGACGTTCCATGCCCTGGCCCAGCAACATACCGCCTTCGACATCGCAGACCAAGTAATTGAGAACCTTAAGAGGACTCGGTCTTTTTGGCAGCACTATATCACCTTGTCAATTACAACATACAGGATAGTGAGGACGTACTTCCCACAGTTTGCGGCCACTTTTCAGGACTGGATAAAGGTCGACTCTATGTATCCAACAAACAAGATAATTCATTTTTTGCGATTTCGGACATGGCGGCACCCTGCTAGGTATCTAAAGAAAGTTCGTTCCTTCCCTGATGACGATAAAATGATAGCTCATCTGGACATTTCAAAGAAGAGGAAGTAGAGCGAAGTCTGGAAAGCTATGATAGATTGGCGTAACGCAAAGGAATGACATTTCTACAGAGACGAAGCAAGGATGGACCATCCCCCAGTTCGTAATTGGGGCAATGTGAGTTGATGTACATATTTGTTTTATGTTTTGCTATGAAACATAAATAACCTAACAGTGTGCTAATCTAACAGTGTGCTTTCACTTTTATGATGTATAATATATAGTGTGTTACAATAAATTTATGTGGAAGATGTCAGCTATATTTTTGCTCAAAGCCTCTCAGGTATACTCTTTCTTCCTCTTAACACTTTGAGGACATAGTGTCCGACTGTTTGGGGGTGGTGAGAACCTTTCGCAAAAATTAAGCATTCATAGTTGTATATAATTTTATTTTATGTCTAAATAAACGTATTTAGTGACAAATTCTCGTTTCTTTTTCTGTGATGAAAAATATTTAGAAATCTCACCCTAGCATTTGAATTAGGACTTGTTCTAAGAAACTTGAGTTAATACGTATACAATAGTTTTTATATCTTTTCATGAGCATTCATGCACTGACTATCATTAAATGTACACAGCAGTAAGTTTCTGGGACCCACGGTTAGACAACTAGGTTTCCATATCCTGTAAGAATCTAACCAAAAAGCCTCAAAATGTGTGATATGTGAGTAATGACACAGAGGAGTAGTTTTTCCAAATAGAGAATTTCACACGTCTACTTACTTGATCACTACCCAAATCCTAGGCGAGAATTTAGGCCTTCTTTGGATCGATATAGCCAAAAATTCACACCTGTAGAAATTTTTTATCGCTAGTCGCCTCATTGAACCTTTCATTAACCCTTTCTATTCCACCAATAATTCATTACCCATCTATTAACCACAAATAAATAAGCCTACCTAGATGATGAGTATGAGAAATAGGATGAAGTACGGAAAAATGAAGAGAAAAACTTGTCACAAATCAAAATCAGTTACCTGCTTCAGAAGAAAAGAAAAAGAAAAATAGAAATATTTTTCCAAAAATAAAATTAAATAAATAAAATATCAGAGTTAGAATTTCCCCCAAAATCAAATCAAAAGGGAATACAAAAGCTTAAAAAAACCAAGTATGGAAACCTATGTTAGAAGCAGGAAAGAAAATAAGGATTTCTCTAGTATAAATATCTCGAAAACCTTATTCTCTCATACTTATCATTTTTGAATTTTCCATTCCAATTTCTTCTACACTACCACCTAATCCCTCATAAAACCTAATAAAGACCTCTAGCTCAATTAGGAGTAGGATAGTGTGATAATAAGTAGTAGATGTGAATTCTCGACCTCGGCTCCTCTGATTGTCATTGAGTATGTGAGAAAACGTGTGCCCATTGCACACTGGAGTTAGCAAAACTTGAGTGAAAAAATAAGAGAGAAATTGTGTTTCGACACATACATGTGAGAACCTATTTAAGGACGTTATCCAAAAGATCCAGAAACGGCTTTGCTCGTATATTTCATTGCAAAGATCACTGCATGCATACTCATATATAGATGTTTTGATTATTGTATGTATATTAACTTAAATTTTGAAGGAATTCATTCTTGTTTCCCCCGCTAGTGAGATGTATAGATATCTGAGATTAATTAAGGAAACGGGCCTTTGTTACTGAGTCGTTGTAGTATAAATGAAGTTTGTGAGTATCTTCTCTGGAAAACTCTCATGAGGCTATAACTCATCCACTAGGGAATTCCTAGTGGTTCAAGGCCTTGTTGCATACAGCCAATGCAACCGCACTCTGCGGAATGAGAGTTAGCTTAGGACAACACATTTTTGGCCACTTATCATTTTAATGTCTCTTTTTTGCTTGAGGACAAGCAAAGTGATGTTTGGGAGTGATGTGATAAGCACCCAAAACTGTAATATTAAACCCCGAGAGACATAGTGTTTTGGTCAATTATGTGTTTAATAATCATGTAATAATTATATTTTCGTACTTTTGCAGGTTTCCGCAGTTAACGTGAATATAATGATAAAATAGGCATCGAAGTACAGGAATACTAGAATATCTAAAGTCTTCCCACTCAGCCACAGTGAAGCCCAACAAAGCTTGACTAGAGCCGAAATTTCTAAAGGAACAAAACCAGTGCAGAACGTGTCCACATATAAAGAAGCAGCGAACTTTTGAAGCTCACATCTTATAAATCTGGACGCCGACGTTGGCTAGTGAACTGCCAGAGCGACCAGGGCGACGAACTCTATGCAAAGACAAAAAGTTGTAAAAACGCCAAAATTGGCTCCGCCACTAGACACACTAAGGGGCTATTTGTTTTTTTTTGGGTTAAATTATAAGAGGGTCTTATAAGACCATGTGTTATAAGAGGGTCTTATAAGATGCTCTTATAAAGTGGTTTGTTTTTCATTTTAAGTTCCTCTTATAAGCACTTGTAAAAATAGAAAAAACAAATACATGACATCCTATAGATGGTTATTTGACAAATATAACCCTGCTTTACATCACATTTAACTTGAATAGATTAATTTGAAACAAGTGTATAGTTTGATTTTCGGTTTCAAATCAATTTTGATAATTAGAATATCGATTTTAGGAAACTACCTTAATTGGCGGTGGTCGTGGTAGTGGTCTTAATAGTACGATGGTGGTGGTAGTGGAGGTGATGATATTGGTCTTAATATCACGGTGGTGGTGGTGGTGGTGGTAGTAGAAGTGGTGGATGTCTTAATAGCACGGTGGTGGTGGTGGTGATAGTCTTAACAGTACAGAGATAGTGGTGGTGGTGGTGGTAGTGGTAGTGGTGGTGATGATATTGGTCTTAATAGCACGGTGGTAGTGGTGGTGGTGGTGGTAGTGGTAGTGGAAGTGATGATATTGATCTAAATAACACGGTGATAGTGATGGTGGTGGTGGTAGTAGAAGTGGTGGTGGTTTTAATAGCACGGTGGTGGTAGTGGTGACAGTATTAATAGTACGGTGATAGTGGTGGTGGAGGTGATGATGGTGGAGGTAGTGGTGGTGGAGGTAGTGGTGGTGGTGATGATGGTGGTGGTAATGGCGGCAGTGGTGGTGGTGGTGGTGGTGGTGATAGTCTTAATAGTACGGTGGTAGTGGTGGTGGAGGTGATGATGGTGGTGGTAGCAGTGGTGGTGATGATGGTGGTGGTAGTGGCAGCAGTGGTGGTGGTGGTTTTAATAGTTTGGTGGTGGTAGTGGTAGCTAGGGCAATAGAGTTATTTGGAGAAGAAGATAATGAAAAGGAAAGAAGAGAGAAATGAGGCTAGGGGTATATGGACGGGGGTGTTTGAGTTATTTTTCAAGTTATAAGACTTATAGAATTGAAGTAGATCCAATTTTGGTACTTATAGAATTGGAGCCTTTTATAAGACATTTCTAGTAGAATGCCTCTTATAAGAGGCAAAAAACAAACCAAAAAGAGGCAAAAAACAAACCAAAAAAATGTCCAAAATCACTGGGCCACATCTTAGGCTGAGTCCAATGGCTCCCTATCCCTTTAAAAGTAGTGTTAAAGTCAATAAAGTAGAGCTAAAGTCAACAAAATAGAGCTAAAGTCAACATATTTTACTCTCTATCATTAATTTCCTCTTTTTATATACAAAGGATTCTACTCTCTATCTCTATTTGAGGTCTTATAAGAGGCAAAAACAAATGGCCCCTAAGTGGACCCACTCTGCGGGCCCAAAAGGCATGACGAGTCAGCATAGGTAGGTGGCAAGTGATGGTCACAAATTTGTGCTACCTTGCAATAGGAAATGACATGTATCAATATCAATTCAATGTTTGAATTGAATTGAAGGAAGGGACAAAATATTAATTGAAAGTTTTGTTCCATGAACAAAACTTTAGACCAAATACATATGAGGAAAAGACAAAAAGCAAATTAAACCAGGTAAAGACAAAACTTTGTATTTCAAAGTTTTGAAAGATTCAAATTGGCATAAGGACGAAACCAAATTAATCCCTTCACGAGAGACCATCCTATATATATGTAAGGGGGGGTCTTCAATATTTGTCCTTCAGCATTTTATGCTTTAGCCTTGCTCAGTAATTAGTTAGCTTTAATTTATCGTATGTAGCTTCATTCCAGTACTTTATATTCCGTCATTTTCTCTTCCAGCAGCTTCAATACTGTAAGTTGTTTCTTCTTAATAAAAGTCATTTATTTTCAAATTTAATTCCTGTCCTACATTTATTTATTTAATGTATACAGCAATGACCATGAGCTAATCCCCTCCCCCCCCTCCCCTTCAGGGGGAGGGTTATGCTACTCGTGTGAGAATCCGGATTGACACTTTAATGTTCTAGAATCACTGCTTAGGAATTAGGTGTAGATTATACATCCGGTCCCAAAATGATTGAGACTGTACAAATTTGGAGTGCTGATGCTCCAGAACAGTCTCGCAAGAGACCCAAAATGTCTCGCGCGTGACTCTCTGGTGTCAGACAGCTCTTTAATTTGTCCAACTAATGTAGAATCAAACCAGGAGCTGAAATGATATTCCAGAGATGAAATATTAGTTCAACTCCTTATGCTAGTGCGATGCGACTCACAGATGTGGGCATTTCGCTAGGGATCAATACTCGATGTCATCTCGGGTTTGTCTATGAATTCGAGACGAATTAGAGCTGTAGTGATGTGGTAATATAAACTGTTAAAAAATGATTCTTGCATGAGTATGATTAACCCTCTCCCTGTTTCTCTATCTTGTTTATTTACGTCGAAATCACCATATTTTATTTGCATTACCGTTAATTTACTTAAACCAACTAAAAAACCTAAAATCCTACTCACCAAAAGTTGTAAATCCAGTTGTACACCTTACCGAGCCCTAAGGTTTGGACGATCCCTTACTCGACCTATCCTACCAAACCCACATGAGTAAGATAACTTGACTAAACGAACGACTATACGGACTTTGGACTGTGGACCTCGGACTTAAGTATAAAACCAATAACGTCAATCAACGTTTTATCAGCTACGTATTTTTGTACCTTTGTATAACTTGTGTTTTAGTATGTGTTGTATTGCAATATTTGTTTGTATTATTCGTGAATAGTAAAAAAAATCATAAAATATTTCATATTCAAACAGTGTCTAGGAAGCTTGCAAAAATCGAGGTTCTCAATCTGTCAAGTGACCTGGTTGTTTGTCTATGCCAACGTAATCATTGTTCAAATGTTATCATTAGTAGAGGCTCAAACTTACGTTGTCCATCTTCATCCTCACGTAATTGAATTAATCATGTAAAAATTCATTCCTTGTATGCCTTAGCTAATTTTATGCTTACATAAGATTAAAGTCTGGTACTAATAAAGAATTTGAACAGACATATCGTAGAAGAAAATACGATAAGCAATTACGTAAATTATCACCTCAAACAAGCTCTTCCTCTGACACTAACCTCAAAAAGTGAATCTGTTGCCATTAACTCCTCTAGTTATGGCTGAAACGACTACTATAGTCGAGAAGCCCCTTTCGGACTTCTACACTGCTTTAAAGGAAGGACATTCTTCCTGTATCAAACTTGCATACCTTAATCTGGACTTTCGAATCCCGCCAAACGTCTTCAATTTGTTACCCGTTTACCATGGTTTGGAACATGAGAAACCATATAATCATCTTCGTCGGATCCAGACAGTCCTAAATACTTTCCATCATCCCAACGTTTCCGACGAACAAGTCTTGCTACGGTTGTTTTATTTTACCCTAGCTGATAAAGCTTCGGTCTGGCTAGTAGGTGAACCACCTCATTCTTACGACACATGGGAAAAATTAGTACAATCATTCATGATTAAATTCTACACTCAGAAGAAAACCAAAGAGATACTTCAAAAGATTCAATTCTTTCGTCAACATCCTTAAGAATCCTTTACAGAAGCTTGGGAAAGATTCAATGATCTTCTTCTCGAATGTCCCAAGCACCAACTCGACACTGGTGTCCTCGTTCGTTCCTTCTATAATGGTCTTTCTGATCATCAACAAGAAACGCTCGATATCATGAATGGTGGTAATTTCTTGGATAAAGGCACTAATGAAACATTCAAATTCCTTGAAAAGCAAGCATCGCGAAGTACCTCTTGGGGAAACACAGATTCTTCCCATTCCTCTCACATCACTCCTCAAAAAGCCACATCTATGTTTGAAGTCAAACCTGATCCAGAATTAAAAACTCTGATTGCATCCCTAACCAAGAAAGTAGATACTCTTTCCGTGCAGATTAATGATAGCAAAACGGAACAAGTCATGAACGTCAATAGTTCCCCATGTTATCTTTGTCAGAGCCTAGCCCATACTGAACTCTCTTGTCCGTTGCTTTATGAATCCATGCCTCATCCTGAAAAAGTTTGTGCCTTCAACATTCCTAACGCACCGTGGCGACAACATCTAAATTTTTCTTACCGTAACAACCAACAACAGCAATAACCACCAGGTTTCGTCAATCAACCCGTTAGGCCATCTCTAAACAATTCATATCAGCAAAGATATAATCAGCAATTCCAACAAGGACAAACCCAGTTTCCGAGTTCTTCTAACTCTAATTTCAACCGCAGCCTTGTGCCCGTAAATCCCAATTTCTCAGATTAACAACCCATCAACAACTATCGTGACCTCGTTCCTGCAGCACCACCTATGCATCCTTCAACAGACAAGACAAGCGAGACCTTTCTGGCTTACATACAACAACAATCTCAAATACAGACATCCATTCAACAATCCCTTCAGCTGTTAGCCCAAGACAAAACTCCGAAAGGTGTGTTTCCTGGACAAGCGGTTCCAAATCCGAAGCCCACCAACACAGCCTTTGAACTCAACAATGCACCAGGTACTAGTAATCAAAACCAATGTGAAGTAAACATAGTCTATACTCTTCAATCTGACAAAACCATAGACAATCAAATCCTTATTCACCCAACTGAAGTTGAGAAAGAAATTGTACCTGTATCTGCAAAGGACCTTGGAAGATACACCATTCCATGCACTTTGGGAGACCAGTATACCACTACTGCACTTTCAGATCTCAGAGCAAGTGTCAACCTACTTCCCTATTATCTGTTTCAACAGTTAGGTCTTCATGATCTCAAACCTACTACCATGAAATTGCAGTTAGCAGATCGCTCCATCAAAAACCCTAAAGGTATTGTGAACAACGTCCTCGCAAAGGTCCAAGATTTTTCTTACCCAGTTGATTTTGTCATTCTAGACACTGAAGTTGCATCCGATTCCATTCCTATCATCTTAGGGTGCCCCTTCCTCGCAACTGCAAAAGCCATCATCAATTGTTGCGATGGATCCATAATATTGTCTTTTGGGAATCAATCTATTGAGATTAATGTCTTTAAGATAACCCAATCATTGGATGAAGAGATAAACATGATCGACAGTTCAAATGATGTCATACCTTCCTCATTGGTTTAAACACCAATGGTGGAAGAAGATAAGGATCACAATTTTTATGAAGACATGACAGAGGAGGAATTTCTAAACCTCTATCTAATTGATCCTTCTGCTCCATCAATTGAAAACTACATCGAATATCTGTCAGTTTCTACGGATATAGAACTCTAGGAACTAGTTAAATACCATTCCAGCACATTACCATCTCTAGAAACCCTCCAGTTTTCTACCACCAAGGTTTTACATCCTCCCCCATTTAAAAAGAACGTTGTTTTTGCGCTCGACTTTCTCGCCTCTCCGGTACTTCACGAGTTTTTCAATCCTTCTAGCGAGAACGCATTACCCAAGAACGAACCACAGGAGCATTTCATTTTCAAATGTGAAATAGTTGTAGAGACCCACTCCTTCAATGAGTTTAGAGCTAAACCCACTTTCTCATTCTTTTCATCTCCACCGTATCAAAAATATCTACCTCCTGCATGTTCTTTCCGACCATTTTTTTTCTCACCATCAACTACATGGATCCCATTGCGTTTGAGAAAAACAAAAGTGCACGCTCGTTTAGGTTCTTAGTCTACTAAATCTCAAGGCAATCAATCTTGGTGTCTGAATCTATTTGGGGGTGAAAAACATGTTAGTTGGACAGACCCACAGCTTTTTCGGTTGTTGATATATAAGTTGTGTATTTATTTCTGAAGACCCCACACGTTGAATTAAAGTCTTGAGAATCTAACTTTAAACGAGTCATCTTTTTCATGGTGTACTCCATTCCACTCTTATTTAAAGGGAGTGCACCATTCTGGTACCCGGGCCCTCATTTCTTTTCTTCTCTCAAAATTATCTTGGAGTGTGTGGTTGTAAGTGTCGGAGTCTTAGTCCACGACAACTCTATTTCAGAACTGAGTATAAATGTCTTATGATATTCGAGCAAACGTTAATTCTGGTACAAGATGGGTGCCCAAAAATTCCCCTCCTTCCTTCTCCACTCTTTTCTACTCTCTTCCAACTGAAATTCAGCTCATCATTTGGTGTAAATCTTACCCATCTCAGAACAGTCCTTGCTACCTGAATGACAATAAAATGCAGCGACACTTGGACCGATCTGGAGCTAAAAAATGGAGCGAACTATGACAGGCCATTATCAACTGGCGTGATACACACACACACACACACACACACACACACACACACACACACACACACACACACACACAGATATATATATATATATATATTTGGTGTGCTCTTCCCTTTTTGTTGTGTGATATTTGTTTGTTTCTTTGTATATTGTTTGTTTTCTTTGCTTAGTGTGATAATTTCAGTTTTCTTTTGGTATATTGTATATTGTGCTCAAATAACTTTTTGTTGCAGTTTGTTCGCTGAATTTTTGCTCAAAACTTCTCAGGTATCTTCTTTTTATCTCTTACACTTTGAAGACAAAGTGTCCTTCTGTTTGGGGGTGATTAGAACCTTTTTTTGCAAAAATTTAGCGTATTATTAGCTTGTTTATAGTTTTACTTTATTTTCTTTTCAACGTATTTAATGACAAAGTCTTGTTTCCTTTTCTGTGATGAAAATTGTCTAGAAATCTCACCTTAGCACTAGGATGAGAATTTGCTCCTTGAAACTTAGGTTAATATATAGGCAATAGTTTTTACATCTTTTCATGAACATTCATGCAATGAGTATCATTGACTGTACTTAACAATAAGTTTATGGGACCCATGATTAGACTATTTAATTTCAAATCCAGTGAGAATCTAACCTAAAAGCCTCGACAGGAGTGATTTATGAGTAATGACACAGAAAAGTAGTTATTTCGAGTAGAGAAATCACATGTCTACTTACTTTATCACCATCCGAATCCTAGAAGAGAATTTAGGCTTTCTTTGGATCGATATAGCCATAAATACATACTTGTACAAATTTTACCGCAAGTCGCCCCATTAAA
This sequence comes from Coptis chinensis, assembly GCF_015680905.1. Lineage (NCBI taxonomy): Eukaryota > Viridiplantae > Streptophyta > Magnoliopsida > Ranunculales > Ranunculaceae > Coptis > Coptis chinensis. The sequence goes on from NC_141457.1 coordinate 45,926,376, forward strand.
CTCTTCATTTAGCCATTTTCGTTTTTCACCAACATTTTCTTACCCATCTATTAACCCCAAAATAAAATAAACCCACCTATTTGATGAGTATGAGAAATAGGATGAATGCAGAAAAGTGAAGAGAAAGACTTGTCCAAACAAAAATCAATTACTTGCTTCAGAAAGGAAAAGAAAAGAAAAATAAAAATAAAAAAGAAAGTTAGAACTTTCAGTAACCTGCTTGTACAGTTCATTGTAAAAATTCACTACATACATGATCATATGTAGATGTTTTAATTATTGTGAATTTATTAACTTAAGTTTCAATGGAATTGGTTCTTGTTCCCCGTTAATGAGATGTATAGATATCTGAGATTAATTAATGAAACAAGCCCTTGTCACTGAGTCGTTGTAGTATAGGTGAAGTTTGTGAGTATCTTCTCTGGAAAACTCTCACGAGGCTATAACTCGTCCACTAGGAAATTCCTAGTGGTTTAAGACCTTGTTGCATATGGTCAATGCAATCGCACTCTGCTAAACGAGAATTAGCTTAGACTACACATTTTTGGCCACTTATCTGTTTAGTGTCACTTTTTTGCTTGAGGACAAGCAAAATGTTGTTTGGGGGTGGTGTGATAAGCACCCAAAACTGTAATATAAACCCTGTAGAGACATTACATATTGGTTAATTATGTGTGTAATAAATAGAAATTAATTGTATCTCTATGTTTTTGCAGGTTTCGACACGTAAACGGTGAAATTCAACAAAATCGGCATTTTGGCATGGAAACAAGGTGAATATGCTAATTAGAAACAAAGCCTTTTTATCAAGTCCAAAAGAAGCCCATTGAAAGCTTAAATCAAGCCCATGAAGCCTGGTCAAAATAGTCAATTCCGGGTCAACCTTGGTCAAGTCTTGCAGAAAAGTCAACAAAATTTTAGAAAATCATATCTTTTGACTCCGAACTCCGTTTTGGACGTGTGACCTGTCAAAACGATAAGTGCAACAAGCTCTACGTAATGGCATATATGTTCTATCAAGTGATTAGATTGATAATTAAAACAGGTCCGAACCAAGACAAAGTAAAAATCCAATTACTATTCATCATGATATCATCAAAGTGGAAACTTATGTAATCACCCACTTTCTCCACTTAATAAATGCACAAACCACTCCTAATTATTTATCTTGTAATGGAAATTACTATTCACCCACTTTCTCCACTTAGATTAAATAAATTTCATTATAAAAGTAGATTAATTTGTAACCTTTGGATGGAAAATATAATATGTAATATTGGCCACCTATTTCACTCCTTTGAAACTATAAATAGGAGAAGTGGTGCTCTAAATAAACTTGCCAATTTACTTGTGATTTGTGGCCTTGTAGCCCTTCACTCTTTTCTTCTCTCTCTTTTAGTTTCATTTTTAGGAAAATAATTCCATAGTTTAGGAAATAAGAAATTTCTTCTTCTTCTTCTTCATTTTCATTGGTGTAGTTATCTCATCATGAGCTAACTCATCCCTTGTGGAGGGTTAGATAAACCCATGTGAGGATAACTCTACTAATGAAGATGTAACTCAATTGCTTAAAATTTAACAAATTCGATTTTTACTTCAATTACAAAATAGTTAGAAGTGGAAAACAAACTAGAGGTTGAAGAAGTGCTCTAGAGATAGGGTGCTAATTTAATCTCTCATGCTAGTAGAATCTCTTTAGAGATTTAGAAATTCTACTAGGGATTAAAGTTTAATTATTCACTTTGATTTGTCTATGAATCAAAGTGAATATGAAAACTAACAATTGAAATATGTATTTCATTAATAGTAGTTTGAATCACATGGTAAATCAATCCTCCACATTTCTCTCTCTTCTTTAGTTATTTTAGAATAAATTTGTTATTAGTAACTTTTGTAACTATAATTAAAAGAAGTAAAGTGTAGTGTAAAAACTTCCACCTAAAGCTTTCTCTCATTTAAGGTTTCTCTTGAGTAGTCTAGCTAAGTTGTGAACACGTGCTTCAATGTTAGGCATGGGACGATTCCTTTACTCGAACTAAATTTCAACATGAATTGAGAGTAAGATAATTGATATAAGTGTGAATTGGAGTAACGTCCAATTTAATATTTATCACCTATCACACCAACTAGATATTCTAAAGTTTAGTACATAAATTTGGTCTTTGTTGTGTACATATGCGTCGGCGCAACGCTTAATAAAAGCCAATAAAATTTTGGAGTTTTAAAGTAGAAATTAAAAAACAAATAATTACATACTAGGAATAAGTAGAGTGGGAAAACTAATAGGTTTAAATACAAAAATATGCAACGTACTTAGGTCCTATTAACACTTGTATCAGCATAGAACTTTTTTTCACAAACCTATCAATGTATTATGCCCAATTTCACTAAAATATCGATCTGTTAGCATCCGTCAGTTAAGTGATGATGTGTCCATTTTTTTTTTCAATTTCGTTTTTTTGCATTTTCCACTCGGCATACCACCTCAGCATTTCTACCACCTCAGCAGGGCCCGAAACTAACCCATATAACCCTACTCATTTATCCTTCTTCTTCACCCATTAAACCCAATGATGATATCATGGCTCGAAATACTCTTGTGCTTCTAGAACTGTAGTTGTTCTTAACCAAGTAATAATAATTCAAGTGAACCCAAACAAAGTGGAAGACAATTAAAGTTCCTGATTTATTATCACCCCCTTCACATCTACCAACTCATGTGCAACCGACCATCAATTGTTTAATCAGTACATCTTCTTCAAACAATACCAAAATCTTATTCACTCCTTCAACCTCCAATAGCAAACACACTCTCAGTCACAAGTTAAATATATATAGGCATATATGAAGGACGTAATGTAGTCTCTACCTAGTTCTTTATTCTATCCTGATTATATATATATGTTACCATTTCCACCAAAAAACTAAATAAGAGCAAGAGAACTAATGAGCATTGCCACCGATTACTAGCACCCACATGAACCAATTAACCAATGAGGTGTATTTCTTCACCCATTTGTGATTGTTGTTGTTTTTAGATCTGGTCGTGTTCATTGTTAAAGAAGACGATGATATCATCCTGTTTTAATTGTTGGGCCTTATAATAAGTAATTGCTAAAGCCCAAAAGTGTTATTGTTTTTGGGCCTTAAGAGTTATCAATCCAGCCCATTATATTAGGTGTATTATTTTCGCCACATCACAGCCTAATACTATGCTGGGTGGAAAATGCAAAAAAAATGAAATTGAAAAAAAAAAAAAGACACATCATCACTTAACTGACGGATCCTAACGAATTGCTATTTTTGTGAAATCGGGCAGAGTACATTGATACGTTTATGAAAAAATATTCTATGTTGATACAAGTGTTAATAGGACCAAAATACGTTGCAAATTTCTGTATTTAAGCCAAAATATTATGCGTATGCATGGTATAGTAGAAAGAACAACACATGCAAACTGGTGTATGCATGTGCAATATAGGCATGCATATTGGTAATATGCATGTATAACTTAACTTTAGTACATAAACTTGGTCGTTATCATATACCTGTAAAAACAAACTTCCAGCCATGAAAATAAAGACTACATATATATTGGCTGGTATGAGAGTGGTAATGAATTAAACAACTCCAGTATAATATTTAGCACTATTTCTTATATGTATATCATAACTATTAATATTATCCATCCATGAAAAAAAAAATCAAAGGAAGAATATCTCTAACAAAAAATAAGAAGTTCAATCAATTGCAATAGCTTCTAATGAATACGTCTCGAGCTTGCTCTTGTGCTTTCAATCCTCTTTTTCTTCAGCCTTCCGGGATCACTCCTAACATCAGGTGGCATTATCACAATCTTCAGGCATCTCCATAAGCATCTCAATAATTGCAATAGGATGAATTGAGTGGGAGTACGTGATCAACTCCCAAATGTGCATTTTATTACCCTTACATTACTGCATTACAACCATTCTTACACTTAATGAAAAAACAACTCATAGCTTTTATTGCCTTTTTCATGTTACAAAGCAATTCAGACCACTTATCATAAAAGCTGCGTCTTAGCACCAAATTTGCATCGTTTGTTGTAGAATGTTAGTGTTTTGATCATGTTAATCTTTCATCAAGTTGAAGTTTTGTTACATAATTTGATTTTGTTTTTCCAGCAAGGTTACTACTACTTCGTCTGTAGATGGTCTGACTGGTGGAGTGGTCATAAGAGGAGTGACTGGAATTAAGGTTTGTTGAGCGTTCATATATGGATGTGGATAATTATGGGTCATGGGCACTAAAAACTTCGGTTTTGGTCAGCTAAATCTCTTTGTCCTAGATGTTGGTTAAGTTGGTGGAAGTTTGTAGTGGGCCTAACGTTTTGATAATTAAAACCTGGAGGTATAGCTTGTTGTAGTTGATTATAAATAATGTTCTACCTCCATTGTGTGTTAGGGTTGGTAAAAGCGTAATTATCTACAAGTTGTGGTGGAGGTGAACCGTAGAGTAAGGGACAAAAGGAATCAGTATGGTTGGGATTAATTAAAACAAACATTACATGGAAGGGAGTTGATGTTCATGACTGGAGTGGGTATCGCTTCTTGTTTATGAACAGAGATGGCATCTACCTTTTTAGTGAGGGATTCAATAAGAGTTTTAAGCTCATGGTCAGGTTTAACCTCAAACGTACTGGTTGCCTTAACTGTTGAAGAAGAGCGGGAGTAATTGTTACCTTTAAAAAAGGCACGAACAAGTGTGTCTTTTCCAAGGTTATGATAGGGACACTCTACTAGAAGATTGTTTCGGCAGTAAACTGCTTCAACACAACGAGAGCAATGGTAAAGAACGCACTAAGAAATAGAGGAATTTGATGTTGAGGGAGATAAAACTGAACCAAATAATGGCTGCCTACGTACCCAAGATCTATTCTATAGGGATCAAGTTTCAACGTAGTTCCTTATGAAAAATAATGTGGTATTTATATAGGTAGAGTAGAGAGTCCTTGTAGCTCAAGTAATCTTGTTGCTTGAGTAATTGTGATAGAATATAACTGTCAACTAATAATTATCTCTTTGATAAGAAATGAATCTTGACATAAATCAATGTACATTAGTGGCAAGCCATGTGGCTAAGATTCAGCCTTAGACACGAGTTAATGGGCCTGTACATTGATCCATGGTATTGCAAATTGGGCTTTAGCCCTGTCGATTAAATGAATAAAATAGAGACCCCTACTAATGGATGTTTGCCACGTAGGTGGGGGTCGAAACACCGCCCCCTCTTTGTCATGCGAACAAAGTTCACATGGCAAAGAAGAGAAGAAAAATCAAGGAAAACTTGGAATAAGAAAAGAGTAAACGGAATGTATAACAAAGTGTTGTGTGAACGTAAACGATAGGAAAATGGACAATCGAAAAAAATTCGTGAATTATCGAAAATGAAAGAATGTTAAACTAACGTATACGGGACGCATTGTAGTTAAAAAATGGCTGAAAAATGCACAGAAAAAATATCGAAAGAAATTGATTGCCAAAAACTGTACCGGACGCATTACGTGACAATACTACGAAAGCTGATGTCGACGACGCATGCCACTGGAATAGCGATACTAGGATTAGACCGTTAAAATTAAGTGTAGGGGTAGTTTAGTAATAACAGAAAGAAAAGGAAGTTAAATACGAATTGGATTAAAAAGTTTCGGATTAGATAAGAATTCGGAGTAGATAAGAATTTGGCCGGGGAAGGTATAACTACGCCTCTTGCGATAGATGATCAAACGAAAAGGATAGACTTGGTGATAGAAGACGTGTTGACTGAGCTGCTCAAGCTAGAACAGGCTACCCGAGCCGAGCTGCAAAAAGACTCGCAATACCTTAATGATATAGGTGATGACAAGAGTTTTTTGCGTATTGGGCTCTCCATATACGAAAAGATGTCTTGTTTTGATGGGTCTTTGGAAACAGAGTTGGCACGTAATCCAATCTATCAAGATGTACTTCTCATGCATATCTCATCTTCGTACACATCATACCAATCTTTGCACTGCCCTAACCTTTTAAGGATCCCTTTTGCTTTGCATTCTTTTTCTTGCGCTATCATGAGCAACCTCCAGCGAAGCAAAATGCAGGAGGAAAATATCCAACGACCCTCGAGAAACATCACCGTGACCAGGCTCAAGCATCCCCTCAGTGTGCAACTGCCATGGTTGAGAGACCATCTCGTTTGTACCTGTCGCACTCTTGGTGCATGCATAGACGTTCCCTCGTGTTGCTTGGGGAGGTTGGTGGAAACGACTATAACAATGCTTTTTTCCAACACAACCCAGTTGAGGAGATTAGAAGCTACGTGCCCCAAATTGTTAGTGGGAGAACAAACGCTGTGAGACAAGTGATTCGCGTCTTTGGTGCGGTCGTCACCGCAATGATCGCCATAACATCGCTGGCTTTGTATAGCTCTGTATTTCTTCTTCACGTTGACCAGCAGGTACAGTCGTTTCCATTAATCTTTGTTTAGATATAGTGTTAGGTTTGACATAGATCTAGAAAGTTGCATGTGGAGGAAGTTTTGTAGGTGAAAAAACACGAAACTCGAACTCTATGGTGGCGAGAGATGAAGGCGCCAGTATTCAAAACCAATGTTTAACAAACATGATACGGTGCAGCACCAACAAAGGAGGGGCACCGTACCTGTATTGCATTGATTTGGCTAGGTGAACTCGGTTTTTGAGCTATCTGACCTTTTTTTTTTTTTTTTTGCCACAGGTAGAAACAACCGTATTATACGGGCGAAAGATAATCGAGAAGAGAAACACTGGATGACGATCGTAGACTTGGTGAGCTGGAAAGAAAATGACAGATATAGCGAATACATGAGGCCGCGGCGATGGTCACTTAAGGAATTACAAAAAAAAAAAAAAAAAAAATAGTACTCGAGAGATTTGAGATGGACGAAGTGTATGCATTTGAAACAGCGGAATTACAAGCAAAAGATATTGACGAAAAATTTCGAACGGAAAGATCACAACGTCGTAGAAAAAAAAAATAAAAAAAAAAAAAAGCTGAATAAAGTTTTCTCTTAGAAAGTTAACGTAATGCGAATTTTTGCCGAACGACAGTTGTACGAGCCTCGGAAAGTTTCGCTCAGAAAGTTCGGCTTAATGCGGACGAAAATTTTCGTTCGGAAAATTTCTTGTAGAAAGATCGGCAGAATGCATTAGAAAAAATAATGATGCTGACGAAAATTTTCGCTCGGAAAAATTTTCGGAGAAAGATCGACACAATGCCATAGAAAAAATAATGATGCTGATGAAAATTTTCGCTCGGAAAATTTTCGGAGAAAGATCGGCACAATGCCTTAGAAAAATAATGAAGCTGATGGAAAGTTTAACTCAGAAAGTTTTTCGTTCAGAAAGTTCGACTTAATGCCTTATAAAAAATAATGAAGCTGGAGAAAGTTTTCGCGAAGAAAGGTGACGTAATGCGAATTCTCGCCGCACGGAGAAATGGCGGTATTACGAGAAAATTATATTCATAAAGAGTCGACGGAGAAAAGTTTAGCATAGAAAGACGTCAATTAATGTCGTAGAAGAATTAAAGAAGCTGACAGAAGTTTCGTTGAGAAAGAGCGGCACAATGCCTTACAAAAAAGAATGACTGCGGAAAATAGTTAACCGAAAGCGCTAAGCGAAGCGAATGCAGATTTCGAAAAAGAAAATGAAGATTTAATCGAACAACCGTAAGACAGTTGATAGAGACAATTGATTAGGTAATTGTGTGAATGTAATACCATAGAGCTAAAACTTCTTTTGATGAAAAATAAAAATAAAGATGGGTTTGTTATTGAATATTGTTGTTGTGTCAGATAACATACCTGCGGAAAACTGACAATGTTGTAGATTTATGCAGTTGAAATGAAATAGAATGAGACGCCCCCACGTAGAGAAAAACGCCCCTAATGCATACATAAAAGCGTTCAAACTTAGGATGACGAATCTAAACGTGGTAACCTCGTCAGATTTTGTCAGAACGATAGTAATAGACTAAACGAGCGTAAAAGCGTTTAAACTTAAACTGACAAAGCTAAACGTGGTAACTTTGTCAGATTTTGTTATAATGATAGTAACGAACTAAGTGAGCGTAAAAGCGTTCAAACTTAGACTGGCGAAGTTAAACGTAGTAACTTCGTCTGATTTTGTCGTAGCGATAGTAATGAACTAAGCGAGCGTAAAAAGCGTTCAAACTTAGACTGACAAAGCTAAATGTGGTAACTTCGTCAAATTTTTTTTCGTAATGATAGTAATGAACTAAGCGAGCGTAAAAACGTTCAAACTTAAACTAACGAAGCTAAATGTGGTAACTTCGTCAGATTTTTTTTGTAATTATAGTAATGAACTAAGCGAGCGTAAAAACGTTCAAACTTAGACTGGTGAAGTTAAACGTAGTAACTTCGTCAGATTTTGACGTAGCGATAGTAATGACTAAGCGAGCGTAAAAAGCGTTCAAACTTAAACTGACAAAGCTAAATGTGGTAACTTCGTCATATTTTTTTTGTAATTATAGTAATGAACTAAGCAAGCGTAAAAACGTTCAAACTTAGAATGATGAAAAGATAACTGCAAAAGTGATGTGTCTTGACCCTTCGCTTCTAACGGCGGCGGATAAGCCAATGAATCTGCATGACGTAAGTCATTTCGGGGTCTTTGAGTGATAGAGATGCTATCAAATTGCCGAGCAAGACTATGTATCAAACTAAGATAAGCCGCCATACACTCATCTCTTGCTTCAAAAGGCCCACCAAACTGATTTGCAACAAGGCGAGAATCCGTGTATAACTAGAGCTTTTGCGCCCTCAGTGTCAAAGCTGTTCTCAAGGCACAAATGACATCCTCATACTCGGCTTCGTTATTTGAAGCGGCGAAGCCAAGTCGCACAGATTTCCCAATCTTTTCTCCACCGGGTTTAACAAAAACACATCCAATTCCCGACCCAGATTTACTATGGGAGCCATCTGAGTAAACAATACATAGGTCAATGGGTTTAAGAATTGCGTTTTCAAGTTGGTCTTCGTCGCCCCCAGTTATTGGCGGCAGAATGTCTTCCATAGATTCTTCCTGGTGTAAAAAATCGTCAATAGGAGAATCATCAATTGGAAAATCAGCTACCAAAGAAGCCAGAGCATGTCCTTTTTCAGTAGTACGACTTTCAAAGACAATGCTATATGCATTAAGATAACTTTTCCATTCGGCTAATCTACTTGATTCTGATAAAAAAAAGACGGGTCTACCATCATCAATGAAAAGAACAACACTAACAGCTTGAGTTGTAGGCTGCGGGTATATGCCACTAGGTTGACCCGTTGAAGGACTTGTCAATATAGGAGAATTTGGCCAAGTATTTCTTCAGTTGTTGCAATGCCATCTAACAATCAATGTTCCAAGTTGTTGCCCTCTTTAAAGTCTCAGTATCCTTCGATTTAACGACTATATCATCGATATAAGCCTCCAATATTTTTCCCAACAGATCGGAAAAAATTGTATTGAAGAGTGAAATGCATTTTCTCGGAAGATTTAAATGACCAGGCGCCCGGTCGAGCCTATGTGGAAGATGACACCTGCCATTACCTCTTACAAGAGTTAGAGATTTTAGGCGGTACACACTTTCGGGTCCGATTGGAGATTGTCTTTTTCTTTGCGTATAACCAACCTATCTAGGTCGATAGTTTGTCTGGGATTGTGGTCTTCCCTCTAGTTGCTTCTGTGACACCTTCATCCCCCGCTTGGTGGACACATGCGGGATGACGATTTTTCTCAAATCTGCGAGGTCGGCCTTCCTGTCGGTCGGTCGGTCCTAGGATGAAGGTTTTCATTATACTTTCTTCAGTAGCTTTTTTTCCCCGTGCGGATGGACTGTCTAGGATGGCGATTTTACGCAAATCTGCGAGGTTGGCCTTCCCTGTCGGTCGGTCCGTCTCGGGATGAAGTTTTTCCTTATACTTTCTTCCGTGATGCCTTTTTTTTCACAATGCGGACGGACTGTCTAGGATGGCGATTTTCCATGAATCACGAGGTCGGCCTTCCTGTCGGTCGGTCAATCTGGGATGAAGTTTTTCCTTATACTTTCTTCGCGGCGCCTTCTTTCGGGCGTTTATGCTACGCCGTTTTCGCGGTAAGCGGTGGGTGAGTGGTCTTGCTCGGAACCTAGTAACAAAAGTACGTAACTTTTCGATCACGTTGTTGCTTGATGTTCAAAAGTGAGTCGACATCCGGCGTCTTGCAATTGTGGCGGAAACGATTAACAAACTGATTTTCTAGTTCATTGTATTGGTGAATTGATCTTGAAGGCAACTCACTAAAACCGGTAATGCTTCTCCCTTTAGAGTTGATGGAAAGAGCTTACATATGAGCGGATCATCTCCACCCCATAACACCAACTTATTTTTGAGCGATAGAATATGCAAGCCGGGATCTCCTTCTAAACTCATCATAAAGTTCAAAAATCGGGTTGTTTGAAGTCGGGATGGTGGTAAGCTTCTGAATGTTGGCGAAAACTTATCAAACGCCATCATTGGTATCAAGATTTTCATTCTTACATCCCTTAACTCTCTATCGTTAAGTTCTTTTGCAATCAACTCTTTCAACCATTTGTTTCGTTAGAGTTAAAGTATTGGCTCGAACCCATTGGGCTTCCGGTCGTGCCCATGTGGAGAAGGATACCTTCCATTATCTCTTATTGGAGTTAGAGATCTTTGGCGATACGCACGATCAGCTCCGACCGGTGATTGTCTTTGTCTATCCCTATAACCAGCCTGTCTAGGCCGGTAGTCACCATTGGTCGGGTGGTGGGTATAATTATACCACTTCTCCATGTTTTGTTGCTCTTGTCTGGGATGCCCGCCTTCCCAGTCATGTCGGACATATCTCGGATGGCGGTCTTCCCTAAAATTGCTTCTCAGAGGTAAATCTTCCATTTGAGATTGGACATGTCTAGGGTAGTAGTTATCCATGCCAATCTGATTCTCCCCATAAGTACGGGTAATAGGGTAATTACTCTTAGAGTGTTCACTGGTTGATTGTGTTTAAGAAATAACACGTTGTTGAGGATGATGAAGTGGATCTTCAAGACGGTCCCATACACTGGAATGGCCTGCGTCCCTTCGTGGTCGCCTGATGTTGTTGAATTTGCAGCCTCGTCCACCGGCCTTTGCCTCTTTGCCAGCTTCCTTCTCAAGTTCCTATTTTAAATTTTTGACTTGTCGTAACTCACGCTCAACCGTATTAGGAGTGGCGGTAGCGGAGGCGGTGGTGGTGGTGGTGGCGGTGCTATTTGCTACGGTTGGATATTGAGAATTGATCTTACCACTAGGAGCAACTTGATTGTTCAACGGTTCTTGCATTGGCCGATTTGAATTTCGAGGGTTGCAATTCCTATTAACAGGAGGAATATGTTGATTATTTGGTCTCTTCTTGTGCTTACCATCTTGATTGTTTCACGTGATAATGAATTCTAAATTCCCCACAAACGGCGCCAATTATGTTTTGGCAAAGAACCGCTTCTCAAACACAACGAGAGCAATGGTAAAGAACGCACTAAGAAACAGAGGAATTTGATGTTGAGGGAGATGAAACTGAACCAAATAATGGTTGCCTACGTACCCAAGATCTATTATCTAGGGATCAAGTTTCAACGTAGTTCTTTATGAAAAATAATGTGGTATTTATATAGGTAGAGTAGAGAGTCCTTGTAGCTCAAGTAATCTTGTTGCTTAAGTAATTGTGATAGAATATAACTGTCAACTGATAATTATCTCTTTGATAAGAAATGAATCTTGACATAAATCAATGTACATTAGTGGCAAGCCATGTGGCTAAGGTTCAGCCTTAGACACAAGTTAATGGGCCTGTACATTGATCCATGGTATTGCAAATTGGGCTTTAGCCTTGTCGATTAAATGAATAAAATAGAGACCCCTACTAATGGATGTTTGCCACGTAGGTGGGGGTCGAAACAAAGATCAGTGAAACAATTCCAAGCCTCATAAAAAGATTCATGAGGCTTTTGGCGAAAGAAGTGTATATTTTGAAGCATTACGTCAATCTTCTGTGGTGGGCAGAATTGTTCTATAAATAATTCAACTAGTTTTTCCCATGTGTCGACAGAGTTCGGCTTTTGTGTTATTAGCCAAGCAGCCGCTTTGTCAACTAGGGTGAAAGGAAACACCCTTAGCTTTATTTGTTCAGGTCTTACGTTAGGATGATGAAATGTAGTAAGAACTTGTTGTATTCTACGTAAGTGTTGATAAGGCTTCTCATGGTCTAAACCATGGAAAACTGGTAGCAGATTAAATATATTAGGGGGGATTCTAAAATCTCCCGTAGTATATGCAAGAATGATGTAGGACTCAAGTCCATCGTTCAAAGCCTTGCCTTGTAAAAATCAGAGAGGGGTATCTTTGCTATTTCTTCACTCATTGCTACGGATGTAGTGTTGGTGGGTGTAGGTGTTGTGTGTGTGTTGTTGTGTGAATTTCTAGATAGGCGATTGTTTTTGCGTGTACGAGAAACTAATAAGGTAGGTTTATGCGTACCAGATCTTAATCTCATACAAATTTTAAGTCCAATATGCAATTCCTAATAAGCATGCAAAAATAGCCTGATAAAAATGCAAAAATATTACTAGAAATAGAATCCTCTTATAGTAGATGCGAGGATGTAAATAGGTGTTACTTGGAGCGTCCTTGCTACGCGTATAAATAGTGCCTTTAACATCTTTGAAGCACGTATATTGTTACTTGAACAATTATACGAGCACTGGTCCAGGTTCACGAGGTGGATTGTGAAGTCCTGTAAAAAGTTTAACTTGATTAGTGCTAGAGGTTAAGAATAAGGATCAGGCTTATTACTATGGGCTTCGTGTTGGGCCTGGATGTCAAGCTTGTGGTCGGATGGTGAAACGGGCTTTGGTAGTGGGTGGGCTTACTAATTTAACTATTAATATTTTCAAACCAACGACCAGGCCACTTAAGAATTGAGGGAGGTTGTCCGTGCGTGCATGTTTCTTAATTAGATAACCACAATTCTTTAAGTTTTCTAGACACCATATAGTATGAAAAATTAATTATTAATTACTGAAGTTGTTGGGCATCTGAGTATTGTACTGTACTCGTGAGGTAATGTTATACTTACTATAAAAAAATTAATTTATTCTACTTAAACTAGAGTATGGGATGGAATTAGGCAAAAATGATGGCGCTGGTCGCTTAATGGCATATATTTGTGTAAGTAAGGACAAATGTAGGGCTCGCGACCTCTCAATTAAAAATAGGAGGCTGAATTTTTTAGGGTCAAGTCACGGGGGTGCAATGAGTTGGATTCTCAACTCGATCATATGCACTCAAACAGTAGCAAAAATATTTTGAAAAAATATGAACAATAAAACAGGTTAGGTTTTTTGAATAGTGAAAACAGTTTTAATCAATCTAATTAAGCGATACGTAAACAAACAAGATAGTCAGCGACGCCATTTGATAACTAAGATTTAATATTGTAAAACAGTATTTCTACAGTACTAAACTCATGTTAATCAATCAATAATAATACTCTCAAATATATTGTTATATGGAGAGTAATCGTGTTCGATCCACTATTGTTTGCACATACTTGAATGCGAATCTAGACTAAATAAACTAATTCACTAATGAGAGAGTAATATTGTACGATAAAAAATAGTAAATTTAAGATGCTAAAACAATGATTTAAATATGAGAGAAAGATATAGAGAAGGGTAATCCATCACGCAATTCGATTGACTATCAAGTTAGTTGTCGAATTGCTTGTGTTGATCCCTAGTAAACACCAAGTTATCTCTAATCATGGGTTTACTAGCATGAGAGATTAGCACCCCCACAAATTTCTTTGATGGGGTTTCTAATCTCTAGTTCACCGTTATGAGTTCTATCTCGAGAAACTTACAACGAAGTACTTGAAGCGCTAATTACAAAACAATAACTATACTAACTAGCTATCATCCTCACGTGACTTCATTAACCCCTTCTAATGGAGGTTTAGCCTTGTGTCATTGGATTCAAACTAACTATACAATGAATTAAAGACATAAGAATAAAGAGAATTGAATTGAAAATTAAGCTTTATATATTGATAAGGTTTAATGGTGGCTACAAACTCTAATTCTAAACTATACTAAACTAAAGAAAAGGAGAGAGAGAGAAAACCCTAATCACTACTAAACTAATGAGGGAGTAGCCTAGTTTAAGTTTAGCCTCAATCCTCTTTATATAGGAGAGGATTAGGGTTACATTTTCATGCATAGCCTAGAGGCTAGACTTTGGACTTTTAATGTGAGCCCAAAGTCCATTAGGTTAAGTCTAAAAGGGTTAATTATGCTAGAAATTACTTTAGTGACATTTTCGTTCACTTTTATAGCTCTGATTAGGGTAAGACCAGGTCCATTGGAAAACTTATTCCGAACCGGTTGTTTTGACATAAAGTATACTAAATTCCAAAGCCTGAGTCCAAAGATACGCCCTTTTGAAGTTATGATGAATTTTTGTCATTTTTCTACCCGAATTGACTTTGACTGGGCTTAAAAAGGTTTTTTCTTTTTGATTCTTAGACTTTAAACATAGAACTCTTCTAGCAATCATCTTGACTCATTTTTCATGCAAAATGGCATCTATAAGCACATAAACAACTTCAAGGCCTGAAATACACAAAAACACGTAAACAATACTAACTCTTATTTATTATAAACATAATTGGCCTAAATGTAATACTAGTAAGGGGTTTAAACTACACTTTTTGGAGCTTATCACACCACCCCCAAACAGCATTTTGATTGTCCTCAAGCAAATATGAGAAATAAAAACAGATAAGTGGCAAAAAAAGTGGTCATAACTAATCTCGTTTCGCAGACTGCGATTGCATTGACCATATGCAATAAGGCCTTAAACCACTAAAAATTCCCTAGTAGATGAGTTATAGCCTCGTGAGAGTTTTCCAGAAAAGATACTCACAAACTTCATTTATACTACAACAACTAAGAAATAAAAATAATGTTTCCTAATTTTATCTCAGATATCTATACTCACTAGCATTTAAACAAAGATCGTCACTTTGAAACTTAAACTAATACATGCATAATAATCAAATCATCTTAAGATAACAACTATACAATGAACTATGCTATGAAATGCAATGATAGGTTTTTTTCTGAAATTTTTGGGTAGCGTGCCTAAGTAGGTTCTCACAAGGAATGTGTCAAGACACATAACACTCTGATATATCCACTCGTGCAAGTTTGCTAACTCTAGTGTGCAGTGGGCACACGTTTCCTCACAATCTCAATGACAATCCAAGAAAGCCGATGTCGATCAAACACATCTACTACTTACTATCACACCAACCTATATATTCCTAATTGAGCTAGATGTCTTTATTAGGTGATACGGGGCATAAGTGTTGGTTAAAGAAGGAAGGAAATAGATAATAAAAAAGACAGGTATGAGATAATAATGTCTTCAAAATATGTAACTAGAGAAAATCTTGTTCTTAATTACTTTGCTTTTATATTTTGTTTACATCCTTAGCCTTTTTGTTTTGTCTTTTGACTCATTTGATTATGTTTTTGAAGTTCTAACTTTTTATTTTATTTTTCTTTTCTTTGGATGGAAACTTTCTTTTATTTTATTTTCTATTTCTTTTGAAGCAACTAACTAATTTTTGTTTACACAGGTTTTTTTCTTCTCTTTTCTCCACTCATCCTATTTCTCAGACTTATCCAGATAGTAGGCTGATTTTATTTTTTTATTTTGTTTTATTGGGTAAAATATTTGTGGTTTGTGAAAAGGCTAATGAAAGGTTTAGTGGGGCAACTAGCGGAAAATATACTAAAGTCAGAATTTATGGATATATCGATCTAAAGAGGGCCTAAATTCTCGCTTAGAATATGGTATAGTGATAAAGCAAGTGGATGTGTGATTTCTCTACTCGGATTTTATTTCTCCCTTGTGTCATCACTCATATATTTCACTCTTATGCTGGGTAGTTTAAGCGCCTATTAATCGTTGCTTAATTGGCGCATAAGCGCTGTGCGCCACTCGACCGATCTGAACAAAAAAAATAAAAATAAATAGAGGCCTGAGCGGGTGCTACAAATCGGGTGATTTGTTCCGCTTAATCGGTCGATTTCCAATAAATCGGCATAATAAAAGCGCCGCTTAATAGTTCTGCCAGTTTTGTATGTTTGTTTTTTAAATTTAAGTCCACAAAAAAACCCAAAACAGAAAAACCCACGAATCCGTTTTGAAAATGGAGGGGGATCATGCTTAACTAATCTCTCAGCTAATGATAAACTCTCACAGTTCTCATGTTAGGAAGCGGGATCATACAAAGGCTATGATATTTTATGAGATAAAATTCCTGTGTCAATGATATTTATCATTGCAGTATAAATTCATTAAGTGGTATGCTGAACGATGAACGAAGGGGAAAAAAATTCAACAAATTAATCTTGTCCAAATATTTGATAATTGGAAAAATTGAACAAAATTATCTTGTTCAACAACCTGATACATTAAACGGTTTACGAGCTATTCACTTTGTTGTATTAAGATTATGCGACATATGTATTATAGATTAACTAAAGCGATTAATTCTGATTAATTGCTATAATCTCTTGGAGTGACTTGCTCTGATTAGCGCTTAAACTGCACGGCAATCAACATTTGAATTATCGAGAAAAAATAACAGTCAACATTTGAAATAGTACATAAATTTTACAGTTTTTGTTCCTCTGGGTCTGGCAGTACTATGGCCTAAATTTTAGCCAATCATTAGATTTTTTTAGTTTTTTGCCTCATCAAAACATAGTTGCATACAGAATAACATGCCAAATGAGGTGCAATTACTGTGACGCAGTGGTTTCAGGCATTTAGTCTCCCACTTTGGTCTGTCCTAATCTTGCAGCATTTATAGGCATTCAGTCGATCACCCACATTGGTGTGTCCTAATCTTGCAGCGTTTTTAAACTTTGGTGCGTCCTAAACTCCTAATTGAGCATTTTTAGGCATTCAGTGGATCACCCATTTTTCTGCACTAATAAGAGAGACAATAGGCTTCCCCCGGTTCAGCAAATTTTGCTACGTAAATGTCAGCATAGTCAGTTTTAATTAACCAGCAGAGCCAAAATTAATGGCATTTGATGTTCTGCATTATAATGAGGTGAATTAACCAGAACAAGGCCAGTCAATCCAAAATTCTATAGCAACCGAATGTTTTGAACCGAATTTGTGAACACATTGACGTGGCACTCATCAGGCAGGGGGTGCGTGTGTATTGGTCAAAGAAGTACTGAAAATCAAGGTCTCTCTGCTTGCCACGTCAGTGTGTTCACAAATTCGGTTCAAAAGTGTGAGTTGCTGTAGAAACACTCCCAGTCAATAACACCGGGGCGGGTGGACCAGAAAACTGTGGTCTGACAAAATCATCTTTGGCATTTCTATTAGCAAATTTGCCGTTGTTTCTGATAGGAATTAGGATACCCATGATTTCAGGTTGCACTCCATTAAAAAATAGCTTTTCATCCCAACTGCAATTTATACGGATTGCATTTGCTGCACCATTATAATCCCTCAAGCCAATTATAATAAGCACAAAGCAGCTGGGCATGATGAATATATCAGCCTCACTAAAGAATTCAACCTAACCTGAGCACTTAATTACCAACGGGAAGATCACTAGTAACTACTTGAAAAGCTCTTTATGATGTCTGACATTCAAAACATTTGCCCAGACCTTAATACAGGAGCCATAGGCACAGAAGTTAAATGTACTGTCAAAATGTTGCCACATACTGTTTAGCATAAAGTCCCATTATTGGAATTTGAAGTAGCCCATCTAACCACTTAGCTAATTACCCAAAAGGGCACTGAGTCCGCCGCACCACCGCATCTTCACAGAAATAGATTACGGTGCTGAAAATAAACTGAACCAACACAAAACCGAAAGAAAGCAAACAAACTTATCTTTTGTAGTGTAAAACAAATATACCCAAGCATGTATGCCCAACCATAGAGCTGAAGTTTCACATTGCACCAGACATGCTTTTGATTGTGGTGTTTGAGATGATCATAGGCAGAAACAAGATGTCTATCAGAGGCATTTCCCAGGAGATATGTGAAGTAGGCATTAGCTCACTCACTTCAATTGCCACTTAGCCCTTTTTCCCCTACCGAACTGGGGGATTTACATGCTGTTAAATTAAGCTAAGAACATAAATAAGGGCATAAAGGTTCTAACAAAGGAGCACGGAGATCCCAAAAACGCATAGTTTCTCCTCCAAAAATGACCTCTGCAGTAGAACGCCAAGGTCATGTAATTAACACTTGGGCAGATATCATCAACCGCGCTAACCCACCATAAACCACAGTATATGCAATTAAGACTTTCACAAGGTCACATTCTCTTATTCCAAAGTCTGGCCACATAAATAAGAGTTTAAAGGTTCTAACCAAGGAGACGGAGATCCCAAAAACACATAGTTTCTCCTCCAAAAATGACCTCTGTAGTTGAACGTCATAGTCGTGTAATTAACACTTGGGGCAGATATCATCAACCGCGCTAACCCACCATAAACCAGAGTATATGTAATTAAGACCTTCACAAGGTCACATTCTCTTATTCCAAAGTGTGGCCACATCAATAAGAGCTTAAAGGTTCAAACCAAGGAAATGGAGATCCCAAAAGTGCATGGTTTCTCCTCCAAAAATGACCTCTGTAGTTGATAGTCGAGGTCGTGTAATTAACACTAGAGCAGATATCATCAACCGCACTAAGCCATAAACCAGAGTATATGCAATTATCACAAGGTCACAATCGTTTATTCCAAAGTTTAGGCCAGTAGAAATGGAGTTGCTTTTCCATTCAATTCCAACTAATCCTGCTTCTGAATGTCAGAACTTGCTCTACTACCCCCATCTCATAGTATAAAATATTCAAAAAACAAAGACCATGGATAGTGCTATCAACATTTTCCAAACATACAGCCACAACTTACTCAAATTACAGATGGCTTAACACCCAATGAAGATACATCTCAAGATTACAAATTATAACGTTCCAGCACCCATAAGGAAATTGTACTAAATCAGCTATTTTATCCAGAATAATTTACAAGAGACAAAATAATAGATGCATCCTATGACAACCTTAAGTTTCTAACAGTGATATGTAATACAAAAACTGTTTTTATGTAGCCTGGTCCCGTGACTTGCGGAATATTGAACTTCAAACAACAGTAAAATCTGGAAGCCAAAAATGTACAAGCAACCTTTTCTCCAGAACTATATAACAGAGGGGGATTTGCTCCAAAACTTGTTACTAGAGAAGAAAAGAAACTTGACTCGACATGAAAGGAATGGTGATTTCAAAGAGATCACTTTAAAGGCTTAAACTACCTTTGCATTCAGCATTAAAAATCAAGAAATACTTGCCTCACTAATGTAGTAAGACATTATAATGACTTATGTCTGGTAAGTTTAGTTACATGTAGGCCTTTTGAATACACACTTTCTTTGCAGGTGCCGACTAGCAAAGTCGGTAAAACCTTTGGGTGATGATACCATAGGTCTGGGGCTCGAACCCCGCCAGCATCAAAGAGTTACTGATCTCATTTAAAATAGGTTTGCCAATAAAAAAAAAAAAAGTTTAGTTACATGTGGCAGTACTTGCATATATCATAATGAGTAACTGCAGTTCACATACAAAATGTATATTACCATATATAATTGTGCATTATAATTCTAACAGTTTCATTTGCGTTTAAACCCTTAAAAATGCAACCTGCTATCGTCTAGAGCTTCTTGTGACAGCACTTACAGTATCGAATTACTTTTTCCTTCCTCCAAACAGCATCACAGCTTAAAAGGCCAAAAAGAAAATTATAATACGCGACGATCTAAGTGGCTTTCTTCCTATACTGTAGATAGACTAATAGGAGTAAAACAAATTTTTAAAAAAAATAGGAATGTCTAGTTGTTAAACTTGGCCATTTAAGCAAGTTGTTCATAAGGATTTGTGACTATGAGGGGATGAAACATGACATTTACAGGTAGAAATCAGAAAAATACAACAGTTCTGGTTTGGGACTACCTAACAAAGCGGCCATCTTATAAACACTAACGAAATAGAGGAATAATAGGGTGTTCAATAGCGTAGCACTGAAAAACTAAGGTTATCAACAATATCAGAGCGGCATTAATGCAACAGGCTACAGTAGTCAAAGTGTTTGACATTATAATTTGATTTGCAAGACGTAACTGATTAATAACAACGCCCACACACTGAAACCCTATTATCATCAACAAACTACTGCTTATCAAAAACAAGCCAGAAGGATCAATTTTTTCTTTAAAAAATCTCCTGTTTTGAAAAATTATTACAGATTAACGGATACGAGTGCAGAGTGAAAGGAACCTCCACGAGTGATGAAATAATTAACCGGAAGCTAGATAAAAAACTGGTAAGTTACAACAATTTGTTCAAATTGTCTATTCATCTCCAAATACCCACGTATATAAATAAAGACAGACATCTGTATGCAGAGTTCCTTACAGAAAATGCATGATGACCCTAGATTTTAGTTCCCTAAAGATAGGGGGGGAAATGCAATTCTCCTGTAAACTAGAATTCAGAATCCGTAAACAGTGTGAGTCGAGTTTAAAACCATCCTCTCAACCAGCACCAAAGTCCCAAACTAAAGTTTTCTATAGAACAAAACTCTCTCTGAGCATTTGATGAAACCATACTACTGGTCTACTAGTACTAAGATCAATTTTGACACAAGTGGCCCCTTATTCCTTGCACTTCAGAAAATACTGGCCCACAGAGAATATGTCCATTGTTCCAATTTATTGATCATGGAAGTGCCACAACTCAATTCCTCTGCCATCACATTAACAATACGATAAAAAAAATTTGAAAAAGGTCTTTCCCCGTCCAGCTTATATGTTTTTCACCAAGTAAATGATTTCCTTTGGCAACAAAAACATCATCAAACAAAAGCATGGATACTTGCAGAACTAACATAAAAACAAAGATAAACATAAATCACATACCACTTATATACAAAATCAATACAAAGATTCAAACATAACATAATTATCCAAAAGGTGATTTGTCACAACATAGCACTAGTTTCCCATATGTAGTGAAAAGCAATTTTCCACGAGATACAACATACTGTACCACCACAAAATAAACCAACAAAAAGAACACATACCAAGTTTATCAAATGAAAAGCTTACCAACACTCCATCACGATCCAGCATTAGGCAATGCAGCCATAAACAAGTTATAAGACGACTCCAAATCAAAATGAAGCTGCCTAGCTTGCTGATCAGTCAACTCATCCGCAGCTCCCATCCTGGACAGCTTCCCAATCCATTCCTTCATCTTACTCCTCCCCTCAAAATCCACAGGCAATATACTCAACTTATTAAGCGACGCAAATAAATCCGCCAACACCGGATGAACTTGGTCCACCGCAATCATATTCAACTTCAATGTATCCATTGCCGTAATAAAATGCTGAACACATTCCGCCACAATAGCCGCAGACGAATTAGTCCCCACAGTCGTTGCCGCCGCCCTGTGTTCAACCGTCGCGGGCACACCGGATGTCACTAAACGGTTAAACGCCGATGGGCAATCCATTTTATACGTTTCCATAAACCTCTCTACACTGGGCACAATATCTTTTAACGAAGATGTTAAGGTTTTGAATTGGGCAATCAGTTTTAAGCATTCGGGTTCGTACTCTTTCGATGAGATTATGTCGCGTACGTATGCTTTTTCTAGCTTTTCTGTTACTTTAATTATCGCGTATAAATCCGCGAAGTTGTCGTACATTTCACGTTCGCGTTTATCGTTTGATAATTTGACTTCCATTGTGTTTGTTTTTGACTTTTGAGGGATGGAGAAGTGGCTGGGTCACGCGCAGGGGCGTAGAGAATGAAACCTGTTTATTTATGCACTGGAAGATTAGAAAAATATAAAATAGATGGAGAATTCACCCGATCCAGCTTTTTTGATTGTTTTTATGACGACATCTATTTCTTGGATTCTTCTTAACCCGAGCCCGAGCCCGAGCCCGAACCCGAACTATAATAAATAACAACTTCTCCCCGTCATTTGTTATCGCCCTGGAATATGGATGCGAAAGACATTCTAGGTTTACCCAAAATCTCATTCTCCGCGTCACAAGAAAAGAAATCTCGTCCCCAAAAAGATTCTCAAAGAAAACCCGATGGAATTTCAAGAGAGGTAACTTTTTTCTTACTCCAAAAGTTTAACTTTCTTGATTTTTTTACTTATAACTAATTAATTTTGTGTCAATTATAGGTTTATGCACTTACAGGTGGTTTGGCTCCGCTTATGCCATCAATTGACCCGTTGCATTTGAAGCGGAAAGCTTTGCTCGAAAAAGAAAAGGCACGTTTGTTTTTTTCCCTCTCTCCCCTAAATTTTCACCATTATAATAAGGTTTAGATTATTTGCAGATCACGTGGCAATGGCTTCCGTTTACTTCGTCAGCTCGGAAAGATGATTTGCAACTTTACCATTGGGTACTCTCTTTTGCTATAGTTTGTTTGTAATTTTTGTTGATTTATGTAGATTACATTGTTAGGCAACTTTAAGGTGTGTGTTAATTAAGTTTTGTATGATGTTGTTTGTAGGTTAGAGTGGTAAATGGTGTTCCACCAACTGGAGACTATTCTTTTGCCAAGTATAACAAGGTATGTGCAATCATTTTGCAGTATAAACTAATAATAGATTTCGTTTGTTTTGGTTTTCAGCGCAATTATGACTTGTCTTTTCTTGTATTGATTGACATGTTGTTGGTTGCAGTCCGTTGACGTTGTCAAATACACAGAGGAGGAGTATCTTATGTATTTGAATGATCCTGTAGGTACTAATTTGTTTATTTGCATTATTTTTTATTTTATTTTTTAAGTTTTACACCATTTATTTGGTAGATATCTTTTCATAGGTGAAACATTTTGTTTTGATTGTTATTTTTTTTTTAAAATCTCATTGGATGAGTCTATAAAGGCAACTTAATAACTTGGCAAACTCTATTTTTCATCATATAAATAAAAGTGTAGGATATGTAACTGTCAGGCGTAAGGGGGGCGTCTTTGACCAGTCAACATACCCACCGATATGTTGGATGTACATACCACCAAGAAGCTCATACCCAAAAGATACTATTTCTGATTTAAAAAAGTCATCTCCTCTAATCCTAACATCAAAGATCATAGTTTACATGAAACTAGACTTCTTACGACGAGGCCACATTGAATGGTACTCTTACTTCTGACTTCTTACGATCATAATGTGGTTTGTGGAAAGATGTGATTAGAGACAAGTATGGGTTAGACGGAATGGGCTGGTTCACTAAGAAGGTTGGTAGTACATATGGGTGTAGTCTTTGGAAAGGGATCATGAAACATAAAGATTTGGTGGAGAATGAATTATCTTTTAGGTTGGGAAGAGGAAATAGAATTCTTTTTTGTGATGACAGGTGGTGCTCTATAACCCCATTAAAAATCTGCTATAAGGAGTTGTATGCCATATCAGAAAATAAGCATGGTACCGTTGAACAACTTGTATGGGAGAATGGGGTTCAGTCATGGGATCTAAACTTCAGAAGGAATTTGTTTGAAAGAGAGCTGCATTTGATTAGTGAATTCCCAAATTTGCTATGTAATCAAAGAGTAAATGCGAAAAATGATACATGGAAGTGGTTGGGAAAGGTGCAATTGTTCACTTCAAAGTCTTTGTATGAACTGATTGAGGAGAGGAGAATTCAAGCGTTGCATTTGAGTGGTCTGAACTTCCTGTGGAAAAAAGTATGGAACAAAAGAGTCCCAACAAAGGTTTGTTTCTTTGTTTGGGCTCTATGTTGGGGTAGGACTTTGACTGCGGATAATCTAAGAAAGAGGGGTAAGATTCTTGTTAACAGGTGTATAATGTGCATGAAGGATGAGGAAACAATTTAGCATTTATTTTTGGATTGTGAAGTGGCGCAAGTGGTATGGGATTACTTCATGCAGTCTCTCAAGTGTCACAAGGGATTATGGGTAGATTCAATTGTCAGCCACATGGTCAGATTTCAAAGGCGGGTCATCTCCTCTCTTTGATTGTTGCTCACGCAGTCACTTGGTCGTTATGGTTTGAGCGAAATCGTAGAACTTTTGATGACCAGTCTAGGAATGTCCAACAGCTCATAGTTAAATGCAAGCTGCTACTTATGTGGGATTGGGTGTCGTATTTACCGATGTGTAGGGGATTAAAATTGGAGGATCTTGTATTTAGATGGGATGCCGTGATTGAGGCTTAGCTTTTGTATGCTTGTATTTTGGGGTAGTGTGAATCTCTCACACTACATCACTATTATTATTAATAGAATATTGTTTTGCTGATAAAATAAAAAGAATGGTACTCAGATTTGGGCATATGTATAAAATTGTCTTAAATTGAAATAAGAAGATTTTACAATATAGGCATTAAGAAGACAAATTACACCACATTGATTTAACAAAAAGAAACAAGATGAGAGAAATGGGCAAGTCATAAATTGAAAATGATATATAAAGTTACATTACCTCAACATCTTTTCCATTTGAGTCGCTCACAAGAGTTTTAATTAAACTGTTGGTTTCTTTTATGGGCTCTTTTTTGTAAGTTTTCTGTTGATGTTGCTTATAGTTTGAACTGCCTTTCTTATAAACCACCCCGCCTTGCCAAAAATTTCTGCCTAGGCAGCGCCACTGCTGTTGGGGCAGGTCATATGCAGACTTTGAAGTAGGCAAGGCGTTGGTGTGAAAAACCTGCACAAGGAGTGCCTTTGACGGCATAGATAAAATTAAAATGTCACACGCCAAATCTTATTTTCAGTGTTTAGAAAAATCATTTCATATAGCATTCTTTTTTTACAGTTTTAAATTTTGAAGGAATTAACTCAAAACCATTTGGCGGTGAGTGGAGCAGCTGCATGAACTTATACATTAACCTGCTAGGCTTTAAGCTCCTCATGTGGGGTTAAAAATCTCAACATGCCCTCATACATGGGGCGTGACTTGAGCCTAACACGTTGACTTTGAATTTATTGAGTTGCGTGGAGAACTAATGGGATCTTTGGGCCTAATACTAAAATAGCCTGCTCCGCTACCATATTAGACTTTGGAGCATCCAACTCAAGACCATTTGGCAATGAGTGGAGTTCCCAGGAATTTATATATTAACGCGCTATTGATAGAAACTCCCATTGTGATACTATAAATCTCAACATATTGTGTAGAATTATTTTCATCTTGGTGTTCATTGTACAAAATACAATTAGTAGTCTCAAACTAGAAAACCTGGATACCGAGCTCAAAACCAGAGCCCTAAACCGCGAATGTACAAGCCTAGAGGGCCTTGCTTGGGTCAAAGATTCTGTAATATAGCTTGATTAAGCCTCGCCTAGTTACTATCCCTCCACGCACGTATACTTCGTAGACACATACATATGTATTTTCATATGTAACAACAATAGTTGTTAGTAAGCACATCACTACCATCTTGTTAGTTGGAATAGGGTGTGTACTTCTAAGGATTAAGGTGGCATTGGTATAAAGAAGACCCGTTTTATGAATCATGCCCTTTTGAGTAGGTGGTTGTGGAGGTTCGGTATTGAGAGTGAGAGACTGTGAAGGAGAATTATTGTCTCCAGGTATGGTTTGAGTCCTTTTGGGTGGGAGAGCCGGGATGTGACGATCTTCTATGGGTGTGGAGTGTGGAAAGGGATTATGAAAGAAGTGGAGGACTATAGGAAGAATATCTCCTATAAAGTCAATAAAGGGGATAGAGTCAGATTTTGGGAAGATGTTTGGAATGGGGATAGAGCCTTGAGTAGGAATTTTGGGAACTTCTATGCCATGTCAGACAGGAAGAATCAGCCGGTTAGGGATTTCATTGTTATGATAGATGGTACTGCCTAATGGAACAT
This sequence comes from Coptis chinensis, assembly GCF_015680905.1. Classification (NCBI taxonomy): domain Eukaryota; kingdom Viridiplantae; phylum Streptophyta; class Magnoliopsida; order Ranunculales; family Ranunculaceae; genus Coptis; species Coptis chinensis. The sequence goes on from NC_141457.1 coordinate 45,952,430, forward strand.
TGATCTCAGACATACGTTCATTGACTGGGAGATTGATGATTTGGCTACTTTGATGGCGAGATTAGGGTATCCGCCTAATATCACTCTCGAAGATGATCAACAGGTTTGGGCCCATGATGCCAAAGGTATATTTACTGTTAGATCTTAATATTCAGCCATCCTTGCTGCCTCACCTAACCAACCTCATATCCTATCATACCTTGGAGTTTCATTTGGAGGGCTAAAATTCCATCTAGGGTTTCTTTCTTCATTTGGTGTTCGGTTTTGGGTAGAATTTTAACCATTGACAATCTTCGGAAAATGAAAATGATTATTGTTAATTTCTGCCCTTTTTGCTATGATTCAGGAGAATCCGTTGCTCATACTCTTATTCTTTACCTTTTTTCTTATCCATTTGGAACTATTTTATTCAATCTCTTGGGTGTGTCCTCGATCTGTTTGTGATATTTTGATGATGTGGTCTAGACTATGGTCTCCCACCCACATTAAGAGAAAGTTGTGGAGTATCGTTCCCTTTGCGATATTATGGGGTATATGGTTGGAAAGAAACCGGAGACATTTCGAGGATAGAAGCCTTGACGTTGCACATTTGATTCTTTACATCAAAGGATTGCTTTTCGTTTGGTGTAAGCGGTGGAAGGAGTTCAAGGAGATACCATTTGGGTCCTTTGCTTTTTCTTGGGAGGATATCATCCAAGATGTTTAATCACTGTTGTATTTATGCTTTTCCTTGTTGTTGTCTTTTATTTTTCGGTTCTTAGTAGGATATCTCATCCTATATTGTAATTATCTTTTATATAGTTTATATATATATATTGATCATTTACCTCTTCAAAAAAAATAAAATAATAGTTGTTAGTAAGATGATGTTCACTATATCGCTTTGTTACTTGCAATAGTTTTAATTTCACATCTCCACTTTGTGTATGAATTGGACTAATTATCCACACCATTTTTCTTTTCTGTTTAGGCGTGGACAAAGGAAGAAACAGATCAATTGTTTGATTTGTGTGAACGGTTCGATCTCCGTTTTATTGTGATAGCTGACAGGTTCCAATCATCTCGACGCGTGGAAGAACTGAAGAGTCGTTATTATGCTGGTATCCATCTACTTCTTGCATCATTATCTTTCTGTTTGTTGTTTCGTTGGTCGTTTGTGCTTTAAACTTGTTATTTGTAGAGTAGGTTTGAAAGGTTCATTGCTAAAAACTTGGTCTTTTGTATTTTCAAAGTGGATGTATCTTCTATATAATGGATTAGGGGAGTTTTGAGGGTGAATCAAATGCTTTTTGAACTCTGACTGGGGGTGGAGATTTTCTCCGAATGACGCATTAAAAAGGCAACAGCATGGTGTGTAAATAAAAATTATGGTAGAGGGTATAGACAAAAGAGGCATAGAGGAAATGTACATAATCGGATGGAGAGAATTAAGTGTATTTTGTTGTGGTGGAGTGACAAGCTTTGGATTGCCGAAGCCTAGAAGGAAGAATAGTAGTGTCTTAGATTATTCTCATTCTATTTAGCATTTGTTTACTTGTAAAACTCTTTTACTTTGAGAGCAAACAACTTTTATCCCAAGGCATACGTTATGTCTATGTAAAGAGGCTTGTGGCTTGTGCATTGCATATCTGGTACTTATAGTTCAGCATTTTCATTCTGGTAAATGTAACTTTTATGTCCATTTTAATTATGATATTATTTCTGTCAGCTTTTTGGTAGAAACATAATATTCAAATTAGTTGTTGATGCTCATCATCTTCAGATTGGAGAGCGCATTATTTTTTCAGCGCTGCGTCCAGAGACCAAAGTTCTTGGTTTTTCATGTCCAATATCATCAAGGAAAATAGGAAATGGACTCGGTGTCTACAGATAATTGAAAATTGACCTCTTCAATGGGTTGAAATCTACTCAAGTCCTTACAAAATCTAGGCTGGACTTGATTACTTTAGGTGATTCGAGACCAAAGATTTAAGTTTGTTGTCCAATATGTACAACTTATGGGGATGTATTGAGTATATCACCTTAGATGGAATGACGAGCGGCTGTTTTTCAATACCTGTCAGGATAAATCGATTTCATAGTTTTCCTCTTTCAATATTGGGGCAAAACATTAGCCCGACACTCTCAATGTGGGTGCGCTCCGAAAGGTCGAAGGAGGAATGGATTAGGGTATTAGAGGAAGGAGAGACTATACCAATGTTCTGGTTCCCTACATACCCGGAGAGAGATTCGGGATCAAGTCTCTTTTAACATAGTTTTGGAGGCTATAGAAGCCTTCGTATTTATAATGTCTTCATGCCTTGGCGGCCAAGAAAGAGATTATGGAAGATTTCCCTCTTAGTAGAATCCTAGTATAATTCTACTTCTAAAGTAGGATAATCTTCTAAGATTTCCGTAGATCCCTTTCTATCCTCGCGCAAGATTTTACTTGGTTGGCATTAGGGTTTCCAGCTTTCGTAGATCAGGCTACTGGATCCTAGTTGGACTTGCCTCGTACGGTTTGGCCCAAAACTGCTACACTAGTTATGGCTGATTCGGATGGATCCATGGACCCATGAACATGGGTGATCCGGATGGGTCCCTAGACACAGGTGATTCGGATGGATCCATGGATATAGTCAATTCGGATAGATCCATAAACACGCCCAAAACCGACCCAAAGATGATACTGGCGAGACTAATGCGGCCCAAAGCATTTTTGATAATCTTTCAGGTGGTCTACACCCGGGTCTACACGTATTATAAGATGGAAATATAATGTGGGGTACACACATCGCCCCTACTTCAACACAATAAATGAATATGAAATTAATGTGTTGAGGAAGTAAAATATCAAAAATTTCGAAAGGGATGTTGAAATGGAAAATTGCAAAAGAATGTCGAGAAAAGCTTGAAATGAAATGAGGAAATGTTCTTGAATAAATGGAATGAGCTTGATTAAAAGATTGGCATGACCAAAAAGTAGGTAAGGGTTTACCAAAAAAAGGGTCGTAACTTTAAAGTAGCTTGACCAAAAAGCGAGAGTTAACATTAAAGTAGAAAAAATAGTATAAGTAAATGGTGGGAAATAATAAAAATAGAAGTGAAATAATTCGTTTGAATTTCCCACCAAATTTTTGACTTTGATGCAATAAGTGAAGCTACTACCTCAAATATAAGTAAGAATATAACAATGGATAGTAAATGCAACTAGTTTGCTAAAACAAAAATAAGGACAAGTAAACTTCTTCCTTACATTTAGTAACTTTAGTATTGGAGTTCTCAATACTAAAGAAAAAAAAATTGTGAGGCTTTGATAAAGACAAAAAGAAGAGATGAAGAAAAAGAGACATCACTTATGTAAGTCTCTTTTTTTTTATTTTTTATTTTATGTATATAGGTACAAAAACATGTACAAAAGCACACACGCAAATTACTATCATATATCCATGTATGTAATGGAGGAGTTTGAGTGCTAAAATATCCTGACCCGGTTTTAAAATGACCTGGCCCGGCTTTAAAGCAATTGGGAGATTGGTTCAGGTGGTTTTTCAACTGGGTTAGGCTGGTTTTTTGTCGGTTCAGGCTATTTTGATCCATCTCAAACATTTTCTAACCTGGTTCGAATGCCTTTTTCCAGACCGGTTCTGGCTGTTTAAAGGCTGGTTCAGCACATTTCCTTTTGTGGCCAGGCCAAAACCAAAACGTTTGTGGCCGGATCAGGACGTTTATGGCCAGATCATGTCATTTTAAGGCCAAGTCAGAACGTTTATGGCCGGGTCAGATTGCTTTAAGGCCGAGTCAGGTCATTTTAAGGCCGGATATTTTAGCACTTAAACTCTTACATTATTTACCATATATGGAAATATGATAGTAATTTGCGTGTGTGTTTTGTATATATATTTGTATCTATATACATGAAGAAAATACAAAAAAGGAGACTTACATGAGTGGTTTCTCTTCTTCACCTCTTCTTGTCTTTATCAAAGCCCCATCATTTTCTTTACCATCTTTTTCTGTAGTGTTGAGAACTCCAATTCTCTCTCTCTTTGGTCAAATGTAACGAATAAGTTTACTTATCTTTTTTGTTTTAGCAAACTAGGTGTATTTACTACCCATTGTTATTATGTTACCTATATTTGAGATAGGTAGCTTCACTTATTGGGCCAAAGTCAAAAAGTTTGTGAGAAATTCAAACCATTATTTCACTTATATTTTCCACCATTTACTTCTACTTACTTTTTCTATTTTAAAGTAAGTCCCTCATTTTGGTCAAATGACTATAAAGTTGAGTCCCTCTTTTTGGTAAACCCTTACCTATTTTTTGTCCAACCAATCTTTTATTTAAACTCAATTCCATTTATTCAAGAAAGAAAATTTCCTCGTTTCATTTCATTTCATTTCAAGCTTTTTCTTAATAGTCTTTCGCAATTTTCCATTTCGAAGTGCACTTTGAAATTTTTGATATTTTACTTATGTAACACATCAACTTTATATTCATTAATTAATATGTTGAAGAGGGGGCAATGCGTGTACCCCACATTATATTTCCATCTTAGAATACTTGTGGACCAAAATTGCTTTGGGCCGCATTGGTCTTGCTAGTATCATCTTTGGGTTGGTTTTGAGCTTGTTTATGGATCCATTTGGATCACTTGTGTCCACGAATCCATCCAGATCGCCTATGTCCATGGATCCATCCGGATCACTTGTGTCTAGGGACCCATCCGGATCACCCATGTTCATGGATCCATCCGGATCAGTCATGATTGGTGTAGCGGTTTTGGGCCAAACCCTTTATGAGGCAAGTCCAACTAGGAACCAGTAGCCTGATCTGTGGAAGCTGGAAACCCTAATACTAGCCAAATAAGATCTTGCACGAGGATAAAAAGGGATCTATAGAAATCTTGGAGGATTATCCTACTTTAGAAGTAGGATCAATCTAGGATTCTACTAAGCGAAATTTTCCATAATTTGTTTCTTGGCCGGCAAGGCAGGAAGACATTATAAATACAGAGGCTTTGACTTCTACAACCTTCAGAACTACGTTAAAAGGACTTGATCCCGGATCTCTCTGGGTATGTAGGCAACCGCAATCTCTCCTTCCTCTAAAACCCTAATCCCTTCCTCCTTCGACCTTTCGAAGCGCACCCACATTGAGAGTGTCAGGCTAACTCCTCCGCCCCCCCCCCCCTCCCCCCCTAAATAAAAATAAAAATAAAAATAAATCTTTCTTCCTATCTCAAACCATCTAATCATCTGTATGGTTATAATGAGTTTTGCATTGCGTCTTTATACAAGTAGCCTAAAATTAACTTTCCCGATTTCGATAATTTAAAATGCCAAATTTTTTGAATCGCAATGTTCCTTTGGCTCTTGACCGGAGCTTGAAATTGGTGGTGAGCAGAAAATTTTGAAAAACAGAAAATTGTTATTTTCTTGGTTGCAACCGTGTTGCAGGCCCGCTGTATTGTACCGAAGGCATCACTTGTGTGGGTACGGGTCATCAATGGCGTAACTACGAGTCACTGCTAATTGCGGTATTTTGATGCAAGCAACCAAAAATACATTGTTGAAGCGTGTTTAGACACCAACTACTATATATATATATATATATGTCTAACCTTGCGAAAACTAGTGTTCAATTTTGAACGTTTATCTAACGGTCCAGAATTTTCTGATTTCATAATAACATTTGATTAGGTTAGACATATTTGAATGAGCCGAAATTTGGTAGGCATGTTATTCATGGTGGGGAGATCATATCTACAAAATATCATCCCTTATTTCAACTGGTAGGATGAGATATGGCCTTGTACGTTTTGGGAGTGGCTCGGGAGTGGTTCTAATGGGAGTGGCTCTATCCCTCCCCATATATATATAATGAAAACTTGTCTACAATGCGTGAAATTCAGTCCACATTGCTAAATGTCCTTTTTTTCCCTCTCCCTGCAGTTTCTCGGGCTATTACAGCTGCTAGAGCTCCTACATCTGGTGATGTTTCTGGGAACCATCTTCTTAAGGTTTGACGAGATTCTGAAGTCTGAACTACTTTTAGTTTTGTTGTTTTCGATTTCTATTACCTTTGTATTGGTGTTTCGACATATTATCTTTTTACCTCAGTGAAGTTTGGTCACCCTACAATGGGACTTTTGTTTACTGATCAACTTGTTTTTGTTTTTTTTTATATTGTATAGGAACCTTACAATATTCATCAAGAGATTGAGCGCAAGCGTGCATTATCAATGGTTCTTTCTCAGACAAAGCAACAAGAACGTAAGGATGCTGAGGTCTGAGATCCTAATCTGCATCTCTTAATTCTGTCTGTGGCTCGTTGAGCTTATACATTTTCCTGAAATTTTTTTACTTCCTTTTTGTTCTCTCAGGTACTTGCTGAAGCAAAAAGAATAACTGAATCACGTGTGATTGCTAAGGTAAACATGTTGTTCTGTTAATAATTGGTACCCTTGGTAGTTATGTTGTGTGTTCTTGGGAAGTTGTGCTCATGCTACTACAGCCAAGTTTTTTAAGCGGGCTACATAGGCGATATAGGCTGTATTTGAAGTAGCCCAGTTCTGATTATGTGATTCTGATTCAAACATGTCTCAAATGTAGTTCTAGTGAATGTCATTTGTTTGTTCCAATATTAAATATCCATTTATATTATTTTTCAGCAGCGTGTTATTAGCTTAGAGCGTATAAGAGGGCTTTATGGATCCAAGATATCTTGTCTGAAGATCTTGACTTGGGTGGAGTGGGTGAGGGAAGTTGTTGCCCAAATAGTCTATCATAAATAAGTTACGATAAATGACTATGAATCATCCGTGGGGGGGGGGGGTTAACCTTATTTAAAGTCGTTCCCAATTTTGCGTTTTCTCATTTTTAATTCCTAAAGGTGAAGAGAGTTGGAAAATTTTGACACGCATTAACCACCAAAAATGATTTTTAGGTTAATTTGGGGAGTGGTGAAGAGAGTTGGAAAATTCATTGGGTGAGGTGAGATTGACTTTTTGTTTTGAATGATAGTCAAGTCAACCCCATGGGCCACATGCATTAGGCGAGCCCCATATAATTTAGTTGGTCCAATTTGAGTTGTTTTAATTAGTAGCAACCACGTGTCTTAATTTAATGGGCTTTGCTTGGTTGTTAGTTAGTATAAATAAGGGCTTGTAATTAGGGTTTTCTAGTAGTGGTTTTGTTTGAGAAATTATGAGATTCATTAAAAAGGTGATTTTTAGGCTTCTTTAATTATTTCAATTAGAATATCGATTTTATAACAATTGTTGATTCAGCCAATTGTTTAATCTGCGTTAAGGTTAGTTGTGGGAAAATATGGGGCAGATGTGGAAGCATTGAAAATGCCGAGGGGGGTTATGGTAAAACATTGTGGAAGGAATAGTAAAGGATTGAAAGGAGTGCTTTAAGGGTGCTCTTTTTCAGTTGGAAGATGGATATACTACTTTTTGGCATGACATAATCGGTAGGGAGAGGCCATAATGTAATAAATGTCCTGCAATCTATGGCATAAGGAATTGAGTGTAAGGGAGTAGGAGAATTGAGTCCGGACAGAGGACTGGTTTCATCGAGTGGGTGTCAATCTAGTTTTTTGAAGAGGGATACTAGGGAAGGAAAGAACAAACTTGCTAAGGAACTTAAGAGATTGACTTCGTCTATTAATTACAGTGACGAGAATTCTGATAGTAGTATTTTGAGAGGGAAAGCTAAAGTGAACTCATGAATTATAAAATCCTATGTTGGAATGTGAGAGGTTTGGGGAGAGACCAGAAAGGAATTCGAGAGAAAGTGTGGTATTTCTTCAGGAGACTAAGATGGAAAAGATTATTACTAGCATTCTGGTTGCGGATATTTGGGGGATTTTGGATGTTGGGTGGCATTTTCTTCCTTATATTAGGACTTCTTGAAGGGTGTGTATTTTGTGGGATAGTAGTAAAGTTCAGGTGTTTGAACACGCGATTGGGTCTTTCACTGTTACTATTCGTTGTCAATTTTGGGGTGAGCAGTTGCACAAAGTGATTACTGGGGTGTATGGGATTTCAGGTGGAGGGGATTTGACTAAATTCTAGGCAGAGTTAGATGATACTTTTGCTTTTAGTAGTGGTTTTCCGTGGTGCATTGCAGGTGACTTCAATGTGATGAGGTTCTCAAGCAATAGGAAAGGTGGGTGTAGGATTGACACCAACATGAGGCTGTTTGATGAGTTTGTTGGTTGGTGTGAGTTGTTGGATATTCTTCTCAAAGGCGGTCGGTATATTTGGTCTGATAGGCATGACGACCTGACATTATCTAAGCTTGATCGTTTTCTTGTGAACATAAACTGGGAGGAGAGTTGGCCTAGACTCTCCCAATCTCTGTTGCATGGGTACGCCTTAATTTCCTCTGTATCGCGTACCCGTGTCGTGCGGACATGGATATGGACACGGACGCCCTAATTCTCAGATCTCGCCGTGTCCAAATCGTCGTATCCGTGTCCAAACCAGACACTCCGTCCCGTACCCATGCAACACAGCTCCCAATCTATTGTTTTTAGTCCAGCTTCTGACCATCATCCTATTTAGATTGTGGTTCGTAGAGACTGATAGCGAGTGTGGTTCGTAGAGACTTTTTCCATTTAGATTGGAATTAATGTGGTTTGACGATCTTGGTTTTGAGGAGAGTATCAAGGAATGGTGGACTTCATTTTCTTTCGAAGGCAGACCGAGGGTGATTTTTTCTAAAAAATTGAAAGCTTTAAAAGAAAAAATTAAGGTGTGGAACAGGGAGGTTTTTGGAAGGATGGACAGATGGAAAGATGAAGTTCTTACTGATATTAGGGAGCTTGACCTCAAAGAGGAGATTGATTCTCTTTTGGATGAGGAAAAAAATTTAAGGGAAGATCTTAGAGCTGACTTTGTACGTTCTACAAGGAGAGGAAATCTTTTGGAGACAAAAGGCCAAGATTAGAGCGACAATTGAAAATGAAAAATGTACAAATTTTTTCCACCAGATGGCTAAGGCTAGGAATAGAGTGAACTACTTGGAAAGTTTATGGATTGAAGGCAGAGATGTGAGGAGAGGAAAACCTCAGAGATGGTATTGTGAATTTTTATACTAGACTATATTATGAGTCTTCAAATGTTAGACCTTTTGTGGATGCCATACCTCTTGATGGTATCTTTGGATTGGACAAGGAGATGCTAGAAAACCCATTTGGAGAGGAAGAGATTTGGGAGGCCATTGAGAGTTTGGCAGGAGATAGAGCCCCTGGGCTTGATGGGTTTCTCATTGAGTTCTATAAGAGGTGTTGGGAGACCATTCGTGTTGATTTCATGAGTATGGTCAAGGATTTTTTTGACACCGGCTTCTTAGTGCACCATCTAAATAACACTTTCATTGCGTTAATTCCCAAAGTGACTGATGCCGACGATATAAATGATTTGAGGCCTATAAGTCTGGTTGGGAGTGCTTACAAGATTATTTCCAAGTCTATGGCCCTAAGGCTTAAGAAGATTATGCACAAAGTGATATCTAAGGAACAAGGAGCGTTTATTCATGATAGGCAAATTCTAGACGGTATCCTTATTGCGAATGAGGCAATTGATGATAGACGAAGATGTGATAGCTCTGGAGTCGTGTGTAAAATAGATTTAACCAAGGCTTATGACCATGTTAACTGGAAGTTTTTGGATTATATTTTGAGGACGGGTTTTGGAGTGAAGTGGAGAAAATGGGTTCGGAAATGTATTTCTACAGTGTCTTTTTTTGTACTTGTTAATGGTTCTCCAGTTGGTTTTTTAAGAGTTCTAAAGGGATAAGGCAGGGAGATCCGATTTCCTCTCTTCTTTTTATCGTGGTTGTGGAAGTCTTAGGTAGGATGATTTCTAGAGCGAATTCCTTGGGGGTTCTTGATGGCTTTCGTGTTGGGCATGACAGGGTTCGCATCTCTCACCTCCAGTTTGATGATGATACTTTAGTTTTCTTGGGACCTCATCAAATTAGATGGTTGAGAGACATCCTTTGTTATTTTAAGGCTGTGTCGGGGCTGCCAGGTGAACTTGGCTAAGAGTAAGATTTATGGTGTAGGCAATGTTTATGGTCTCAATGATTTAGCTACGGTTTTGGGGTGTCAAGCTGATTCCTTCCCCTGTACTTATTTGGGGTTGCCTCTTAGAGCAAATTCACGGTCTAAATTCATTTGGGACCCGGTCATTGAAAAAGTTCAGAAGAAATTGGCAAGTTGGAAGTGTAGATATTTATCAAAAGGGGGGCGGTTAGTCCTCATTAAAAGCACCCTGACTAGTCTCTCTGTCTATTTTATGTCTCTTTTCGTCATTTTCAAAAGTGTTGCGAATAGGATTGAAGAAATTATGAGGAACTTTCTTTGGGATGATTTGGACGAGCAACGTCACTATGACTTGGTTAGGTGGGAGTTGTGTTGTTTGGCTAAAGAACGGGGGTTTAGGTCTTCGAGACATGAGCAGTTTTAATTAAGCTTTGTTTGGTAAGTGGTTGTGGCGATTTGGAGAGAAACGTCAGAGTTTGTGGAGAAGAGTGATTGTGTCCCGCTTCGGGAAAACTCATTTCGGATGGGATAGTGGTTCGGTTTGTATCTCTTATGGTTGTGGGGTTTGGAGAGGATTCTTTAATGTTTTCCTATGTTTCTGAAAGGTGTCTGGTATAAGTTAGGGCTTGGTGACAAGATTCTGTTTTGGGAAGATAGTTGGTTAGAGGGAGGTTCACTTGCTAACGGTTATCCTTGTTGTTTGGCTTGTCTAGCTTCAAAGGTAAACCGGTTACAGATTGCATGGTTAGAACTAAGGTTGGCATATCGTGGAATCTAGGTCTTCACAGAGCTCTGAATGATTGGGAGATCGATGCGTTAGCTTCTCTTATGGCTAGGTTTGGTGCGCTACCTTCTGTGATGCAAAACTGTGATAAGAGAGTGTGGTACCCGAGCAAGAAAGGTATTTTATCTGTTAAGTCTTTTTATTTCAGCATGCCTACTTGGTCAAATTCTCATAATCGTTGTGCTCCTATTCCCTCTTTTCCCAGTCTAGTCATATGGGGAGCTAAAGTCCCCACCAAGATTTTTTTCTTTGCTTGGACAGTCTCCTTAGAGCGTATTCTTACCATTGACAATCTTCGGAAGCGTAAAAAAATTATTATTAACTATTGTCAATTGTGTAGGAAAGATGGTGAATCTGTAAATCATGTTTTGTTGAGGTGTTCTTTTTCTTGGAACATTTGGTCTTCTTTCTAGTTAGAGTCTTGTTTTTATTGGGTGAGTCATGGGCGAGTGGTGGATTTGTTGAAGGGTTGGGGTCATAGTCCTTTTAGTAGGGGTGGAATTCGAGCTAATCGAGCTGAGTTTCACTATGATTGGCGAGGCTCGTTTAATTAAACAAACTGCTTAAGCTTGACTCATATATTAAACGAGCCGAGCCCGAGTCGAGCTTACACTAGCCGAGTCCGAGTAGCTCGGCTATTTTACATTGTGATGATGGTATTTGAGCTTATCGAGCCGAGTTTCATCCTACTCATTTATTAAGCAAGCTATAATATAGGCTCAAGCTTGGCTCATTTAATTAAATGAACGAGCTTGAGCCGAGCTTAAACTAGCCAAGCCTGAGCTACTCGGCTCAAATTCCACCCCTACCTTTTACCTCATCAGGCAATCGTCTTTGGAGCTTATTACCATTTGCTATTTTGTGGGGTATTTGGATTGAGCGAAATCATCGACACTTTGAAGGTGTTTCCGCATCTAAGTAGGAACTTATCATATCTATTAAGGCTTTATTATTTTAGTGGTCTAAGATTTTTAAAGAGTTTAGGGGTATCATTTGAGTATTTTGTGGTGAGATGGGATAGGCTTTTGTATTTAGAAGTAAAATAATTTGTAGTTCTCGGGTTAGCCTCCTGTGGCTATGTTTTTAGTTTTATTTTGTTTCTTTGTAATAGTAGGCTTTCTCAACCTACTTTCTTTTCACTTTTAATGAGATTTCAACTTTACCGAAAAAAAAAAAAAAAAAAATCTATGGCATAGTTCCTCATAGGAGTGCCAAGATAGCGAATTATTTGGTTAGAGGTTAGACCAGTGTGGTGTGGGAGGTGGTTTTTAGGAGGTTCAATGATTGAGAGGTGCATCTCTTTACCGATCTTACCTATCTTCTATTTAGTTGGACAAATATTTGGCGAGGAAAAGGAGAGGTTTTGGATTTTGGATCAGAATAATGTGTTTGTGGTGAAATAGTTCGATCAAGTCTTGGCCAAGCAACAAGCCTTGAAGCTATTATTACAAGAGCATGAGATCATTCCTATTGAATTTGAGTAAATTTGGTTCCTTTCAAGTTACTTTCTTCACATGGTCGTCAAACCATTGATAAGCTGGTGGTTTAGAGTTTGTCGACGGTCTCTGTTTTTATTTATTTATTTATTTTCCTTCCGTAACACTTAGAATTGTAGAGGATGTCAATCACATGCCTTTTAGATGTCCATTAGCTAGAGGTTTTTCTGGTAGTCAAGGAGCAGCCAAAGGAAGGTACTTTCGGGAAAATCCATGTGAATAAGGAATGAAATCTTCTTCTTGAAAGATGAAGGAAGTGTAAACTGTTCGAACGGCCGGTACTTAGCAACAGAAGTAGGAGGAGATCTAGCTAATCTGTCTATGTTGCTCCCTCTCAGGAAAGAGATGAAAGTCAGGTTTTTAACCGATTTAGGATCAACTTCAAATCCAATAGAAGGACTTCTAGGTTCAGACAAGGTTGCTCTGCTTCGCAATCAGTGTTTCAAGTGTCAATCCCAAGCTCTCCAACGGCAGCATTCCAAGCAACCCTAACCAGCAGCAAAGCGCTTCCTCTAAGGCAAAGTAAGCACCGTAGATAGTGTAAGCAAGCAAGGGGGTAAAGCGGTAAGCAAAGATCAATTGAGAATATAAGGATAGGTTGTACGCTATGAATCACGAGTTATGGGTTATGGGAGGGCCCAATCATAGTTTGATCCATTGGGCTTTGCAGTGGTAGAACCTGGTAAACCTAAGAGGAGACTTTTTCTTCCTTCATGAAGTTGTGGGGCTCCTTCAAATGCTATTAGGGAGGCTCTCTTCCACTGTCTTTATCAAACACCAATTAGTTAGCTGGTCATTATCAAAAAGAAAAAAAAAATGTAGCTAGAAGGCCATCTTCCAAAAGCAATTTATTGGGTGCTATCAAAGAAGCGGAATCAGAGGATTTTCGAGCCTTTTGATTGAAGTCGAAGAGACCTTTTACCTTGTTTGATTGGTCTCTCGGCCCTTCTTTGAAATTTGGGATAGTATGTAAGTGGGATACCATTTTTTTGCGATCTAATTTTTGTTGTTTTGGTGGTATTAGGATGCTAGCTGCTCAGTTTTAGCATCTTGCTATGGTAGAGTGGTAGACCTATCAGTAACTGGCAACTCTAATTATGGGTGAAATATACATTTTGTTGATAAAAAACAAAGTGTATTTTAGAGCATCTTTAGGAGTGATATCAACCTAGCACCAAACACCAAATTTCCAACAATTTGGTGTTTTTTCAACTTCAAGAGAGCTACATGTTGATGAAAACACAAAAAAAAACACCAAACCAAATCACATGGTTCCAGGTTTGATGCTGTATCAAATCACTCACGCGGTTTTCCTAAAACCGCGCGGTTGGGTTTTCCCAACACCGCATGGGCTTGGGCTTCTAATTGGGCTTATATGGCGCGGTTTTGTGAAAACCGCGCCAGAGATTGGGAAAGAAAAAAAAGAAAAAAGTTTATGAGCGATGCATGGTGCGGTTTTCTCAAAACCGCGTAGGCTTGGGCCTGTCAGTTGGGCTTTAGTGGCGCAGTTTTGAAAAAACCGCGTGGGCTATATGGCGCGGTTTATCCAAAACCGCGTAGTTTGATGTCGAAAATTTGATGTTACTCCTAAAGTTGCTTGGTGTTTTTTTGGTTCAAAATTTTGGTGTTTTTTTGGTTCAAAATTTTGGTGTTTTTTTGGTAGCTCTCCTAAAGATGCTCTTAGTGATGAAATTTTCATCCATAACTGTAACTGTTAAAAGAATGATCATCTTTGGGCATTGTTACCTTAATGCATGCTAAGCGCACCTCAAATCTTTGCCACCTTTTTTGTTTCTCTCGTTGTGGTGGTCTTTGTGCCTGATCAGGCTGTCTTTATTAAGCATATATTTGGTAGAGATCTATCTGTATTTCTTGAGCTCTTCTCTGTAAATTTTCTGGGAGGAGCTCATACTTTCGGGAGGAGGTTGTACATATGTGGTTCCACTGGGATTTTATATATTTGACTGAATTCTTTTTGTTGCTTTTACTGTACGTCCTATATTATTTGATTTTTCGGTTACATGCAGTGGAAAATGTATCCGACTTACTTGAGGAGTGGGCCAATTATCAATTCCCTCACCTGGTCATCTTGCATTTCTGTTTTGCCATTTGTAAGTTGGATAATCAGTCATTCATTTTCTTGCAGGCTGCAGAGGAAGCTGAGTTAGCTGCATGCTTAAGTGATGCTCATGAAAACAATGAAAGGATTCTTATCTCTGTTGACTCTGTTTCACCCACTTCCATTTCTCAATTTCCAATTGGAGCTGTTCCACCTCCAGCTCCTGATAGTTCCGTGATTCCTAGTACGCTTCGCATGGTAAATCAGACTCTCTTGCTATTCCCTGCTATAAAGAAAAACTCATTTGGTGAAGTTACTTTTTACATAACCAACTGATGGATACAATTTTCAGCTTCGAGTATTCTTAAGGTCAAATGCACTTGAACAAATGGTGCAAGCTGCAAGCTCTTCTGCTGGACTTCGGACCATCAAGCGGGTTGATCAGACTTTGCAAGATCTTCAGGTTTGTTTTTGCAATTTAAAATCAATGAAGGTTGTGTGTGTGTGTGCTTGTGATTAATATTTCAATTGATTGTTCATTCTAGTAGCATATGTAAACAGTATATCTGCACTTGAGTACCTCATTGACAGATTGTTATGGTTTTTCTTGTAGTATGCTATTTGTTTAATTGTTTTATCCCTCTCAGGTGAATCTAAAACCTAAGGTTCCAACTGTAGCTGTTTGTCAAGAGCATCTTGAGCTACGGAAAGAAATACTGACCCTGCTTAATCTCCAAAAACAGGTTCTTCCTTAGTTCAGTTGCACTTATTATTCTAGCTTTAATAGTCATTATAAAGAATCTGGACGCTGGAGGAAATAATTCTAACTTTAAGAATTTTTAGGTTGTGTTTGATTGGGGCCTTGGCACTAAACACTGTAAAAGCAAATGAAAACCGTGAAAATAATGTAAAGCAACTACATCAAAATGAAATGCAGTGAGTTTGCAACTCAAATAATCTTAGTACGTATTAGAACCAAAAAATAACAAATTAATAGTAACAACCAAGTAAACAACAAATAATAATAGTAGTGTATCACGTTATTGGGCTATAAGCCCTCTTTTCCTCAAAAAGACAGAAGGGTAAGATTTTATAAACCACATTGTTAAGGGGGGTTTTTGGTTAAGATGACATCACTATGTGGAAAAAAATATTTTGTTTAAAATGGGTCGTTTGGCCATATGGCGGGGTTTGGGGGATGTGCAGTCGTTTGGCTATAATCCCTCTTTTCGTAAAAAAGACGGAAGGGAAAGATTTTATAATCCACATCCTTGGGAGGATTTTCGGTTTAGGTAGCATCCCTATGTGGAAAATTTTTATTTAAAATTGGGTCGTTTGGCCATATGACGGAGTTTGGGGGATTTTGGACATTGTATGTTGCATCAACTCTAGAATGCAAACCGCCACATGGTAGCGTCTTTTAGTCTGGTGTTACAGTATTGGCATTGCAGTAATGTTGCACTTGACTTTCACTCGTACATCGTTGCTCAGTGCACTGGACTTTTCCAGGGAAAAACAGAGCAGCCAGGTCAACTGATGTGAACACGTGACACTTTTTGTTTTGAAAATAGAAAATGGAGTCCAATACGATCCACGAGTTGCCAACTAATCCCCCACCCTAACCCTAAGTACAAGCACAATCATAGTCCAAATGGATCTTCCAGGAGCCTAGAAATCAGCGTCATATTATTTTTGGTTTCATTTGTCATTTTAAAACAAAGATAATGGCTTTTGAGTTAAGGGACATGGACACTTCATATTCTTCAAAAAAAAAATAGATTTGTCCATTTTAATATTTTCAAGGAGATGATAAGTGTGTTGTATTTGGTATTGATGTGATTGAGGTCCTCTGTTGGTTTGCAACATAGTAGATTAAGTTGGTCAAGCTTACTGACCCTTTGTCTTTTCTTTTATTATTAATTTTTTTTTAATTCCTGGAAAAGTATGCAGCATAAAATCTAAAATGAAACTGAGAATGAGATGGGTTTATTATAGCTGTAAGATTATTCGCTCTTCGTAAGAATTTGTTTTAACCTGTGTTCTTGAATCTTAACTTCCTTTTATACTTATTCTAGCTGCAATATAAGGAGGCAGAAGCGTCAACTCACCGTGAAGGTTCTTACACAGAAACACCAAGCACTCCAAAGGTTAGTACTTAACTACTTGTTGTCTCGCTGTCCATGTATATGTTATCTTTCTTTGCACACATCTATAAATTGGTTCCAAAAAATTTTGGGCAGCGATCATACCAGGTCGGGGAGCAAGATTGGTCATTTACTCCGGACTCTATTTGTTTTGGAGATAATATGATTGTTTCACACCGAATTTGGAAATCTTGCTTTCGTTTTCAATCCATTGATCCCTACCATTTATTGTTTCAAAATGGGATTCAGGAGAAAGAGTTGGCAAAAGGGATCAGAAACGCCAGGTGTACACTACCTCTCCTGTTACTGCCTTGCCTTGCTTAGGATGCAAGTGCTGGGATGACAAAGGATGAGTTAAGGGGAGCCAACCTAGTTAGGAATAGGATGCTTTAGTTTCTGTACAGATGCCTACTGCCCCCTCTCTTGGATGCATTCCCCCTCCTATTTTTGCCAATGTAATTTTTTCTTGTCAATTAAAACAAAAGGAGAGCCCCGTCAGGCTATATTGCAGATACAAGTCTTGTGTGATGCTTAATGTTTTCATTGCCTTGATTCAACCTTTAATTAAGCCACTGATACGATATATTAGACTGAACTGTGCAAAGGAAGCCTGACTTCTTAATCGCGCATGTTTCTGTGCACACGCGTGGGATAGGTGGGGGTTGATATTTGGTGGAAACGATCTTCCCACCATGGAGGTCAGCATCGCCAAAATTTATTTTGGATATTTTTCAGCTTGTCAAAAGAACTTTACAAAATTGAAATTTGGGATTGTCCCATAAATTTGAGTATTGAAGGTGGCATGACAAGGTTAGATATTTCAAACTAGCTTATTTTTGGTGAGGCTGATCTCCATGGTGGGAAGATCACTCTTACCAAAAATCAGCACCAAGTCTTTCTGTGTTGTGCCCCATGACGTATGCCATTTCCATGTCTTACTGACCTCACCCTAGATACAACATGGTGTGGACATTGTGGTAGTGGTGAAGTCCAAGCTCAAGAGTGCACATGCAATAGGCGTCCCCCTTTTTTAAGTTGCTTTGGTTTTGTTTTATTTTAATTAATTAATTAGTTGTAGCCACGTGGCATATTCTTAATTGTTTTTCTTTGTTGTCAAGGTAAAACCGTAGTTATAAATAAGGGCTTGTAATTAGGTTTAGGGAGAGTTGACGTTTAAGAGTTAGTGAGAGATTAGAATTAAGAGAACAATCGCTAGGGTTCTTGAATATTTTCTATTTAGGTGTGGATTTTAATGAATCGTTGCTTCCACCAATTGATTATCCGCATTACAACATATATGCATTGAAGTTCATATTTTGTTTAGCGGTTGCACATTTTCTGCTGCGTGCCATTTAAACTACTGCGTGCGGTGTAAGTACCGCTACCTTATATGCATAAATATAGCTACTTTTGTTTCTTTTACCCATTTCAGCCTTTGCCGTGTGTTGCATATTGATTTCATACTAAGAAAAACAAAATAAAAAATGTATTGTATTTATTCTTTTAACCCTGTTTTTGCAGGCCCCTGGAAGATTTTTAGATCCCCCGCCATCCCCGCCACAGTCTAAAAGGGCTCGAAAACTAAAGGCCTCTGATTGATAAGTATATAGGTAGAAACAGGAGAAACTTCTCCAGTAACCTTATGGAGTTTGTCATACCGTCCTTGATTTTTGAAGAATTGGGTACGAATGCAACTTGTGTTGCTCAAGTGTATTAATTCGGCAATTACTGTGTAAAGAAAGAAACTAAGAAAGGGAATATTATTTAAGCTGAAAAAGGTCAATGCCGTTATTATTTGTTAGGGAAAGCTATAAACACAGTTGCAAAATTTCTACTTCAAACTATATGACGTCGGGCATTCATTATCTCTGATGACAAAGATAGGTTATATTCATGATTATCAAATGAAATTTCAAAAGCCTGCTCTCTGACTTAGAAAAAATATTCAATTCAATCAAGAGTCAAGACGTTGATTCTGTTTGTAGATCTACGTATCTGTAACGTTCTGCGTTTGGAGGTAAAACAAAGGAAAATCTCCGTATTATTTAATCTAATGGATTCTAGTTTTGTGTAGGTCGGTGCCGCAATAAGTGGATCGGAAGATAAACACTCGGATAGTTAACTCACATATTTCCCTCACCAAAAAAAAAAAAAACATTTTATGATCCACTTATTAATTCTTGGTGTGGAGCGCCAATATTTTTCTCAGTTTTAGTGTGCCCAGTTTTTATTGGCAATGAGGCCGAGTTCGAACTCCTTCACCAATGCCCAAAATATCGATATTGATGAATGTATTGGTGTACCTAAAAACAGATATATATTAGAAATATCGGATATATCTATTTTTTTCGTGACCAGTCTAAATTATTTAAAATATCGGATATATCAGAAATATATTGGAAATATCGGATTTATATTAAAAAATGTCAAAAAATCAAATGATATATATCGTAAATATCAGATATATTGATTATCTCGGCGATATAAAATTTCATATTAGAAATTCTGATATATATCGAAAAAAAAGAGTTCAATATTCAATAGATATATATCAGAAATATTAATATCGATGTACCAATTTACCGAGATATATCGGTGATATTTTGGGCGTTGTCGTTTAACATCACTCCAAAAAATTTATCGACTTTGCTAGTTGCCATTTTAACATCACTCACTCGCAAGTGTGCCCAGTGTGGTGATAGTAAACTATTGGCATTGACTCGGAGTCTATAACTTTGCGTATGAAACTTTGGCAATCGAAAAACAAAGACAGGTGTAACACCAAGGTACACTCAAATCTCTCTCTCTCTTCTTCTCATTTGGCGCGCTGACTCACTCTCATTTCTTGGGAAACAAAGAATGGTCTTAGTCAGTGCACTCTTCGTTACAGCAACCAAACTCGCCGGTATATTAGTGACTGTCACTGTTGCTGCCAACGCCTTCTCCTTTGCTGGTTACAGGAAGAAGAATCTTAAACCATTCCGTTCACCTATTGATGAAACTAGCGACACTTTAGCTGACTTCTTCAATGAAAATCTCAATCCAAGAAACGGTAACATCTCAAACTCTACTTTATGGTCTTGCACTTAATTAAATAAATTTACCGTTGCATGGTTTAAAAGTGCTAAGGAGTCTGTTGTAATTGTAGAATTTATGATATTTGATATTGTAGAAGAAGAAAATGGAGAGGAAAGCCGGTTTTTCTTTGGGCTGGCAACAGCACCGGCACATGTGGAGGACAAGCTTAATGATGCTTGGCTTCAGTTTGCGGAGGAACAACCCTCTGACTCTGGTGAAACTCAGACTCCACAGACAGCAGATGCAGTACTGGGTTCAGCTGGTGGTGATGGTGCCTCTCAGTCAGCTCCTAAAAAGAGTAAAAAGAAGAAAACTCTTAATATAGCCATGGAAGCTATGATTAGAGGGTTTCAAAAATATACAGAAGAGGAAGAGGAAGAAGAAGAACCTGCATCTGGTGATGAAAGCATTCATAATGTAGCTGCATGGCACAATGTGCCTCATCCGTAAGTCTATCTTCTTATCTTGAACCATTATGAGTCTGAGTTGAATGTTCTTATTGCTTGTGCTTATGATGGATTTTCTTCACTAATAGAACTTTGTGGTTTTAAGTTTAGTAGATTATACCACTTTCATATATTTACGGTAAATTGATTTCAGCCTTGAATTGGTTTCAGAGAGGAGAGACTAAGATTTTGGTCTGATCCTGATACTGAATTGAAGCTTGCTAAGGAGACTGGTATTACTGTCTTCCGCATGGGAATAGACTGGTCACGGATCATGCCAGAGGAACCAGTAAATGGCCTAAAAGAAAGTGTAAGTTCATCCAATTGCTATAGTTGTAAACTTCCCTTATGCCCTGCAAATATTGTTAGAGGAAGCGTTAAATGCTGGCGATCACCTATTTAAGTGAGTCAGTAAGAACAAAAAGAATGTTAGTTCGTGTACATATTTCTGTAACTTATTCGTTTGTCTATTTATTGGTGTATAGGTTAACTATGCTGCACTGGCACGATATAAATGGATCATACAAAGAGTTCGCTCGTATGGAATGAAGGTAATGCTGACTTTGTTCCACCACTCACTTCCACCGTGGGCAGGAGAGTATGGAGGGTGGAAGCTGGAGAAGACAGTTGATTATTTTTTAGATTTCACAAGGTTAGTTGCTTGCAGATTGGTCACTTATTTGTTTCATCAAAAGTTATGTATTCTTCGTAATTATTATAAATTGCATTGCTCTTTCATCATTGCATTACCTGCAAGTATCTTAAAGTATGTGTCTACATGCTTCCAAAATACATCCTTGGCAGAGAATATTTGAGAAATCGAATACATGTTGTTTCATGCATACTTTTGCTGAGTCAAGTAGAAATAGACCAATTGATAGCTCCGGGGGGGAAAAGTTACAAGTATTGAAATTGAAGGAGCTAAATATTATTTTAAAAGATTGTAACTTAGGTGACACTTCTAATAGATTTGTGTGTATGTGTGTGTGGTTTTGTTTGGGACAAATTGCAAGAAGGTTTTTGCATCATATTCTCAAGAAAGTTTATTGCAAAGGTACATAACCATCACTCATAAGGTCACGGTCTGCCCCGTATCCTATGCAGATTTTAGTCCTTCTATCTTCGTCTTCAAAATGACTTAATTTTCTCCAAACAGTAGAATAAAGCAACTATAGCCATTAGGCCCTCCAAAGAAATGGTAGCATCACACCCTATCAAGATGTGCTTGTAGACTCCATATAGCATGTACAATGATGGAGCAACTCCCATAGCAGTCCTCCTTCCTTGTTGATAATTTTAATTATTCCGAGGCAGCCAGACACAATTCTCACTTTTCTTCACCCTTCTCTGGGAATTATTAAGGCTGTGGTGAATTGCGAACCGTTGAACGACTGAATCCTCTGTATGTCATACTTCTCTTCTTGAGCTATATATACATCTCTCACTATATCTTCATATTCTGAGCTATGCCTCCTAGCACTCCCATCAGTATTCAGTTTTACTAGCATGATGCATGTGCTCCGCACATGTTTATTTTTTGTTGAATAAAAATGACTTACTTGTCCTTAATATTAATTCAAATTTACTTGAACGTTTTGATTTGGGTTTGTGTAATTTAATTAACAGAGCAAGGACAAAACCGTACATAAAAAAAGGTTGAAGAGTATATAAACAAATAATAAACCACTATTGCGGGACTGTAGCTCAGACCCGCCATCTTTAAAGTAGTTTAAGATTTGTCCTGGCCACACAAGTCAGGGTCACCCCCACGCTAAAAGCTATGCGTCTATTGAAGTCGTTCCTCTCCATTTTTTCAATTATAGCCTCTACATTTTTCAACTATAGCACTCCAAAATCTTGTAAAAGTTGGTTTTTAGTCCTGCTTGTCCCATTTAATCGCCTATCATTTACTTTCTTTCCATAAGCAATATAATGTAGTAGCTAGCAAGTGTCGTTTCAAAGATATCTAGTAATTAATCTTTTAAGTTTTGCTTATTATCAACGAAGTACTAAAGTCAATTAGCAAATTTGCAGTATGAAGTTGAGATAATATAGTGTATGTTGCTTTACATCCACTTAATCTTTCTAGTGGAACCATTCACTAGTTTATACTACCTCATGCATTGGCTATGGGTGATACCATATGGATAGCAAATATAATATAATTTATGTACAAAAAGGAAAAATGGTTTATTTTGCGGTTTTGCCTGTGCTGATAACAAAAAATTCAGAATTCAAGACAATAGATAGATAATACAACAAATCAGAATTCACAAAATGGTCACATCAACTCCAGGATTTCTTGATCAATCTAACATGCAACAGGAGTTTAGGATACTGAAAAGCGAGTAGTAAAATTGCAAAATGGCGTGAACATTTTTAAAAAAACGTTGAAACCTTACAGATTTAATCTTTTTGTCGTCAACCGTTGTTCAAATCCTAGAGAGGTTGATTGATAGATATTGTCATTTTTTGTGACTACGCACTTTGATGTCTTTTGACTCAGTCTCACTTTAGATGCGGATTGTCAGGTCAAGTCTTTATGGTTTTTGTTTCACAAAATTAGTAGAGGATGAAACACCAAATCCAGTGAATGAGTGTCATTACATCTTTAGAATCCCCTTAATCCATGAGCGGTGTGAACTCTTGGGTTGGGTTTGGAAAGTGGGGAGAAATGTAGCTTGGTTACTGTCTGTCTGTAACACCCCCCAATCTCTCCCTCTCTTCTCCACCCCTTCTCCATTCACACCCCCACTGCGTCGCAGTTATTCTAGTATTGTTTCATTTGATTTCAGAAAATATCTGGTCTTACTTGCAGAACAGATACACTATATTATGCATAACTTATAGTCAATTACTAGAATGTGTATGTTCAAAATAAGTAATCGTCGTGATTTTGTGCAGGCTAGTTGTTGACAGTGTCTCGGAATTGGTTGACTATTGGTTAACGTTTAATGAACCACATGTATTTTGCATGCTAACTTACTGTGCTGGTGCTTGGCCTGGTGGCCACCCTGATATGCTAGAGGTTGCAACATCTGCATTACCAACTGGGGTTTTCAGTCAAGCTATGCACTGGATAGCAATTGCACACTCAAAGGCGTATGACTACATACATGGACAAAGGTGGTTTCTTCTTCTTACAGGCCAAAGTTTAGCTCTAACCATTTAAATGATCTACACCCTCATTTAGTAACCGATTTTCCTTTATCAACATGTCATTGGTAAATCTTTGTTCTTGTGCACACCAAAGGAGCTCAATTTGCTTTTACCATTGCTCACACCAAAACTTACTGAAACTTTTGTTTCATTTTCAGAAGTACTGCGTCGAAAGCAATTGTTGGAGTAGCTCACCATGTTTCATTTATGCGACCATATGGTCTTTTCGATATTGCTGCAGTTACACTGGCTAACTCTTTGACCCTCTTCCCTTTTATCGATAGTGTCAGTGATGAATTGGATTTCATAGGGGTAAACTACTATGGACAGGTTGTTACTATCCTAACCTACATAGATAAATCATTTGATGATTCCATTGCATTTCATATTTTGAGTTATAGGTCTAAACATTGGTGTTACTGATCAGGAAGTTGTCTGTGGAGCTGGAATGAAGCTTGTCGAGAATGACGAATACAGTGAATCTGGACGTGGGGTTTACCCTGATGGTTTATACCGAATGCTTCTTCAGTTCCATGAGAGATACAAACACCTGAAATTGCCATTCATGATTACTGAAAATGGTGTTTCTGATGAGACCGACTTGATCCGACAACCATACTTGTTGGAGCATTTGCTGGCTGTATATGCAGCCATGATCATGGTTTACGCTCTTCTGAATTTTAAACATTTTTTGGATGAATCTATCTATTCTTTTTATGATGGAAAGTATTGACACGCCAATGTGTTCTAGGGTGTTCCTGTACTCGGTTACCTGTTCTGGACAGTTTCGGATAATTGGGAGTGGGCTGATGGATATGGTCCCAAATTTGGACTTGTAGCAGTTGATCGTGCCAAAAACTTGGCACGTATTCCACGTCCATCCTACCATTTATTTTCTAAGGTGATCATTCTTGATGCGTCTTTGCATGCTTTTATTTTTATTTATTTTATATTTTTTTCATTCTAAGTTCTCTTTCCCACATATTTCTTTCCTTAAGATCCTGGATAACTGTTAGATGCCATTATAATTTCAGGTCGTGACCACTGGGAAAATCTCAAGACAAGACAGACACCGTTCTTGGAATGTACTCCAAACAGCTGCTAAAGAGGGACAGCAGCGACCATTTTATCGAGCAGTAAATAAGAATGGTCTTATGTATGCAGGTATAGTGTAATCTTGAGTCCTTCAATTTCAGAGTCACAGTCACTATCTTTTTATACTTGTACATATAATGTCAATGGTGGAATTCAGATCCTGACTCCACTTCTAATATTTCAGTTTGTGAATCATAATTTGTTTCAAATTATGTAACAAGGAAACATCATTTTGTTGAATTTTGGCGGTGTCAAATATATATTTTTTTTTTGGTAATTGTCAAATTTTGTTCTATTGGTGAAGTTGAAGCGAACTGATGTATGTATAGGCATCGGTTAGTGTCTGTATGTGTATAATTGGTGTTTATACTATTTCATGTTCCTTGTTTGTTTAGTACCATTCTGTGCAAGCGGTGCCTCCTAGAAATTCCTCTCGTTTTTTTTGAGAACCATGTTTTGGATTAGTTCTTACCACTTTTTAAAGTGTTTCGCTGAATGCTACGTCTTCATCCTTCCCTTGCAGGAGGTCTTGATAAACCTACCTGGAAACCTTATGTACAAAGAGACTGGCGGTTCGGACATTACAGAATGGATGGTTTGCAGGACCCGTTAACTCGCCTATTGAGAACTATTCTCCAACCTTTCTCACTCAAAAAGAACCTCAGTCCTGAAGCAGATGACGCTGATTTGGTTCTTCAGCCTCTTGAATTAATTTCATGAGGGCTGCTCCACAAAATAGTAGTAGTCTTCTAATCTGTGGATTAGAGCTACATCTCTCAGAAAAGTGGTGTCTCATACTCGTATAAATGACAAATGTCAATGATCATTAAGCAAAATGTGAGGTCACAAAAAGATTTTGGAGCTCGAAACACTTGCTGAAATAACTAGAAAGACCTGCCTTTCTGGTGGATTTCTGGTGGAGTACAAGGTTGGTATGTCAAGAATATATATTGTAAGAGATTAGCCTGTACATATAAGTGATTTGCTCTTGTTTCCCAGATCCAAAGTTAATTAAAATTCATGGATTTGCATCTGTACTCCCTAATTTACATAATGGTAGAGAACGTGGAAAGGTTTTGTCCATGTTCTCTCCATGGTTCTATTGATTTATGCTTTTAGCCCTGGGGTATCTGTACTTTTAAATGCTTTTCGCCCACGGGAATCTTGTTTGCTCTGTTTTTTTTTTTTTTTTTATGAAATGATGCTGGAGTTGGGCAGACCCCACCTGTATTAAAGCCTCAAATAAGTTGAAGTTACATCTTCCTGCACTTAGGGTATTACACTTAGGGTATTACAAAGGGGAGGAATGAAACAAATGTAATCATGAGACAATAGGGAGAGCTTAGCTAAATGATGTAGCTCTATTAACCTCTCTGTACACATGAGTGAAGGATATGTCAAAAAGACGCAGCAACCACATTTAAGTAATGCCATGGTGCAGTCTCAACACTTTTTAGAATTTGAATAGCTCTCAGAGTCAGATGACACCATTACTTTGTTGAAGTTTCTGCTAACACACTCACTCAATTCCACCTCAATCGCATTCAGCTCTTGAAATAAGACTGACCTGGTACAATCACCACCTGAGTAGGCAAAAACAATCTCTCTATTTTCATCTCTAGCTATACCTCCATAACTTGCTCCAAAAGAATTTAGAGAACCATCTCCATTCAGTTTTATATACCCTGGTGGAGGTTTGAGCCATCTACAGTGTTGAATTTGCCTTTGTTTGTACTTAAAAGTTAATCCAAGTCTCTCTGCAACCACTCGAAGCTTGATAGAATCAGTTATTTCATCGACTTTTACTTCCAAATAGTACTTCATATCAGTCATTATCATCCTGCTGACATCCCTAGCATCCATAGAAGCCCCTTCAACCTTCTGTTGTTGCGCTCCTTCCATATATATCCAATCACGACATAGACAAACACTTTATAAAGCTCTACAGTTGTAGACTTACCTCGCACAAAATTGAGAATATAACACCATTCCTTGTTTGAATGATGCACCTGATTGTCTAATTCTAGTCCACGTTCAACTGCAGCCCAAACTGTTTTAGAATAGGGACAATCAAAGAACATGTGCTTGATATTTTTCTTACTATTGTTATATAAGCAGCAAGAGGAAGTGTTTAAGACTATTGTTTCCTCTTAGTTAGACATACTCTAAGACATATTGTATATCATTGTCACCAAGTACGGTACAAGTTTAAAACGGTGTACTTGAAAAAAAATTAGTTCGTGTTTTATACGGAACGTCTCGGAAAAAAAAAACGTAGAGCATAAAAAACAGATTTAAAACGGTAAAACTGGTTTAAAACGTATAATACGTAAAAGAATGGTAAAAACCGATGATAAAGAATATGATAGATAAGAAATTTTATTTGTTAATTGATATAAGAGTGGAAAGAAGAATAGACACAGAAAATAAAAATAATAATAATACAAATGAAAAAAAATTCAAATACATGACAGTATCAAATTATCATTATACTAGAAGTTTTAGATTGAGTACCAAAACACGACTCTAAATAAGATACTACTAATTATCAATCATAATGACATAATCAAGTACTACAAATAAGTTAATAACTTAAAAAATTTCAATTATTAATAGTCCAAAACAAAATAGAATTGTCTCAATAAGTCAATCTAATGCCCACTCTTCAAAAAGATAAACTTCAAAACCCCCTCTCGCGTTTTCTTTCAGATTTGAAAAAAAAAAAAAAAAAAAAAAAAAAAAGTTTTAATAAAGTTTAAAACGGAAGATTTTCAAAATCTCGGGTTTTAAACGTTTTTTAAATTTAAAATGCGTTTAAAACGCGTTTTGTTTTTGAAAACCCGGGTTTTAAACTGGAGCAAAACAAGACGCCTTGCCAATATCTAAGATTTTAAACGCGTTTTTTTCAATTTGGTGACAATGCTGTATATGGGTTTTTTGTTTTTTTCAATACAGATGTAGCCTTTGTGAGATACAAGATTTTGTCGATCAACTAAGCTTTTCATTACTCATTAATGGAGTTTACAAAATTTTCACTCTTTCTCTATCTTGTTACAAAATAAAGCCAGAGTTTCTCTCCCTTCAAAGTGTGGTGTGGATGACGAATGTTGTGGAATGAATTGATTTGTTGTCACTCGTCTTGAGGTGAAAGAAAGTAGTTGTAGAATCTGGCTTGTCAATAAAGTGAATCAATTTAACACGAGTACACAACATCAAATGCCCTAAAATTTGACACATGCCCTACCCTTTCTTTGTTATTCTTAAAAACCAAAGCTGTAATCGCCATTGACAAAGTGAAGTAACTAACCAAAAATTTCATTCAAACGGATATATCGGTGTTAAATTAAAGAATTTTTGGGTTTGTGAGAAAATTGAATTCGATCCCGAATTGGAGTTTCATTCTTCATATGTCCAAAACATTTTCCACTTGAGGATTGGTGGGGTCTATTTAGCAGCAAAAAACTAGTATTATTATTAATTTTGGGGTTAATTCTCTTTCTAAATTGAATCTCAATTGGAGTAAGTAGACTCAGATGAGTACTTGAATTAAATAGAATACAACTTCTGAAATGCAGACAAAATTGGGCAAACTTATGTAAATTGTTATTTGGGCTTCATTTATGATTTATCCAAATCCAACTCCGATCCAAATGACTTCTTTCCACAGACATATTTATTATTCATCTATCTCGTTAAGAAACGAGATCTTTTAATCAAGAGGAGAGGTGGTATCCCACTTTGAGTGCGTGTCAGTTGAACCAAGGCCCAAAATATCGATATCGATGAATATATCGGTGTATCTAAAAACCGATATATATCGGATATATCCATTTTTTTCGTGACCAGTTCAAACTATTTAAAATATCAAAAATATCAGAAATATAATATCGGAAATATATTGGAAATATCGGATTTATATTAAAAAATGGTCAAAAAGTCAAACGATATATATCATAAATATCGGATATATCGATTATCTTGGCGATATAAAGTTTTATATCGGAAATTCCGATATATATCGGGAAAAAAAAGATTCTATATTTATTTGGTGAATATATATCGGAAATATCGATGTCGGTGTACCAAAATACCGATATATATCGGCTTTATATCAGATATATCGACGATATTTTGGTCAATGAGTTGAAGTGCACTAGTATAGTATTGGTCCGCTTAAATCTAAGCCAAACCAAGCCAAATTCCTATAAATTAAGTTCTTGAGTTTGCCATGTCAGCATATTTATGGGCGTTGGATTTTACAAATGGACGACCCAGAAAATGAGTATGGATGGGTGAGTAAACTGATCCCTTCCCTCATATCGACTCTCTGGCCGATATTGTATTAGAAAATTATTGAAATAGTGGTGACTATAGTTAGTATAACGATATTTGGCCACCACAGCCTTTTTTGTTGGGTAGTTTAAGCGCCTATTAATCGGTGTGTAAGTATTATGCGCCACTCAACCGATCCAATCAAGAAAATATTTAAAGGTCTAAGCGAGTGCTACAAATCGGGCGATTTCTTCAGCTTAATCATCCGATTTTCGAGAAACCGGTATAAAAAAAACGCTGCTTGATAGTTTTGCCAATGATTTTTTTTTTTTAAGTCCACAAAAAAACCCAAAAGGGCGGCTTGTAGTTTTTTTATTTTTTTTTGTTTTAGGTTGTTATCACTTCTCTCTATATTAAATCAGAGTACATCTGAGATGGACAATTTCCTTCCTATGTGGCAACTTCCCAATACTTGGTTCTGCCACATGGATCACTTAATGATACGTGGATCTCTAATAAAATTGCCCGCCCTAGACTTCTCTCTCAATTAAAACTCTTAGAAAACCGAAAGATTTTCCTATACTGGCCTCGAGTCTCCCTCTTATCTCTTCCTGATGGTATTGTTTTAGGCCAAATTCAATCCAAGCTCAATCCTACTGATCAAAATCTACCTGACATATCTTCAATCTCGACTTCTTTCGAGTGCTCGGTTGTGTTTGATGAGAAGCACTTTGACAATCTATGAATTCCATTGTTTGTCCAGATTGCTTCGATTCACGAACATAACCCACAGTCACATGCACACAACCTACAATATTATGAAGAACCTGAGTTGCACCGATTAAAGAAGCATGACAGATTTGAATTGCTTACCTTAGGATGTTGATTAGATTGAAGATGAAAGAGGTTGAAAAACCCGTTGGCATTGCAAAACTCATCCTTGAGAAAGTGTTTTTGAAGTATTATTCTTAATTTCAGCTCATATATATATCCACGGATGACAGACTCTCTTAGAATTATTAACCTATTAAATGGTAATGAGCAAGTATCCCACCTTGATACTCTTTCAAACACCTTGGTATACTTTTGACTATCTTTTTAACTATTTGAATCTTTAGATGATCATTGATTGTTAGTATTTTTACCCCTTCTCTAGAAGAGTTATGCCCATAATGGGATCTTTGAACAGTTATGAAGTAAATCATGATTAGAAATCGATTATGTTAATTACATTGAAGGAATCTCTGATATAACAAATAATTTGAGCCTCTTTTGTTGATTTAGTGAGTGTTTAATTTGAACCACTTACAATAGATTTTGCAGGTTCTTTTTGTAATGGAGATTAGCTAAGGACGTACGTACTTTAAAATACATTGGTAAGATCAACTTAAGACTACTGCTTTAATTTGGTTAATTGCTAATGAAGGCCTCACAATCTAGCTTGGAGCCTTGGACAGTTGTTCTAACCTCTCTTCGTTGAAAATGGAAGGAGAGAAAGGTGCAGTTTGTGTAACAGGTGGTGCAAGATATATAGCTTCATGGCTAATTATGAGGCTCTTTCAATATGCATGGTTACTCTGTCCGAGCTATGTGATTCACTCACTTATTTCTTTTGTCAGCCATTTTAATTTTACATTATTGTTACTGAAATGTCGTGTTTTTTTATTGATAGTATTATACGTTAATTGCAATTTATAGCTTCTAGTCATATTCATAATTACATTCCATACTCATTTTTTATCTGGGATTCAAGGAAGATACAAGCCAACTCATTAATTGTCTTAGTGCGCGACAAAATTAAGTTACAAATTTTTTATGCAGATCTTGAAAAGCCATAAAGTTTTGAAGTAGCTATTGATGGATGCGTTGGTGTTTTTCACGTCTCTCATCCTATGGATTTTGAACAAAAGATACCCAAAAACACTTCAATCAAAACGTCTATAGATGGAACTATTGAAATTATACAAGCATGTTTGAAGTCTAAAACAGTGAAGAAAGTTGTGTATACTTCTATTGCAATGTTTGAACGGTTCCCAGGAAATGAAGAAGAGGCTCTTTGACCTCCTGCTCCGGACTATGATCATCTACTTTGGCTTCAGGTCAAAGGTACATTGATTGTATGATATTCACAATTCTATTCAATGTGTTGCACTACCATTTTGATACTTTTCAATTGATAAGAATGCCTATTACTTAGTTGATTTCAAAAAATTTGAAATTTTTTACACTACCTTATTTTGCATGTGCAACTTCCATCAACTATGTTATACTCATTTAGCCATTTAGGTGCTTGACCATAGGAATTAGTAGATGAATATTGTTTAAGGTAACTTTTTAACATTTAGATTTGAAGCTCTTCTACCTATAATAAATTTTATTGCTTCATATACATACATATCTCACTTTACTTCTATTGTTTTCTATGTATGTCAATGGCAATGAAGTATGCACATATACCTTTAAGATCATAGTTAGGTTTGCTATTCTTTTGTGAGGGCGTCTATATTCATTCTAGGAATTGGTGTATCATGTATAATCGTAATTATGTTGAAATTCAAGGAAACATTTAAAATACTCATTGTGATTGAAGTATCTGATAGTGTTTAGTGTGATATCATACTCGGAGAAAATAAGATTGAAAAGAAATATGGTGGAGTGGCACAAGGCAATATATGGTGGATTTTGGGCAGCAATAAAATAATGGCATTTATCTCTAATTAATTAAGAATGGTAGTAGCAACTTAATTCTGAAAATGATATCTGTTAGTGTAGAATCTTGACATCTTGCCCATTGGTTACACTCTTGAAACATCATATGTGTTTCAACAGCAAAATTTCAATATGAAGAAACATTTTACTTGAAATAATTCAAATATGAGTGGTTGCATAGTGAAATTTGTTTCCATTTGACATAAGCAGGAATTCCTTCTTTTTGATCCCTAACAATCGAAACAAACAGATATGAACACTAGATTGCATTAGTAAGAATTCGTACTTTTGATCCCTAACAATCGAAACGAATAGATCTAAACACTGGATTGATTTATAGTGACCAAGTACCAATGGATGGGAGTCATACAAATGCATGCAATTGTCCAAAAAAATTGTGTTTTTTATAGGATGGATCACTGCGTTTATATACTTGACTTGATAGTTATACCTTCATATAGGATTCATTTTTTCGTGATAACTAAAAGAGCCCGGCTATATGGCGGGGTCAAAAACCTATCACTACGTGACATATGTATTATAGGTTAATTAAGGCGATTAATCCTCCATTAATTCTAATTACTAGGATTAATTGCTATAAGCTCTTGGAGGCGACTTGCTCCTTAAACTGCACAGCTTCTTTGTTTATCTTATGCCAGTTGATAATCAATCTTTTCTAACCTACTCTAGTTCTTTCGTTATTTCTCTTTATCACAAAAGCCACTCGCAAATGCCGATAAGAAACCGTATATTACTCTTTTAAATATATGCAGGCTCTAAACTTTTCCTCTCTCATTAATGCAGACAAACAGAGTCCTTTGCTTCTCTTGGTCTTCCACTATTTTTCTATATCACAAACGACAATCTTAAATACATATAAGCAAAATATTAGTAGTTTGAGAAAGCAATGAAATATAATTTACTATAATTGATGGCTACAAGCATCTGATTTCCCTCGTATATCTATGTTTAAAGATAATTATTTGGAGCTGCGCTGTACCTGGACCTTATGATATGGCAGATTTGGGAAAAGTGGGAAAAAATCCGTCTTCCCATGTCTGTACCTCTTCCTGATGTCAATACTTCTCTACTCATGTTGCATGTAACTAAATGTAGAGAGCTAAATCCAAATCAATGCATAACATATATAACTGATTTTCATGGTAGATTAATGATTTATGACAATTAACAATCCCTTGTCTCGGAACTCCAAAAGTCTAATAGCAAAAATGTGTATGATGAATTGATAATGCTAGTACCATATGTTGGCAGTCTTGTGCCACTATACATGTATCAATCAGTGTTGATTGATTAGGGCCAATAGTTAAGTCAAGCTCCTCTATAGTGGAATAGTGGATATGTGGATGCAATTAAGGTAGGACTGCCTTGCTTCCATAGAGAGGTGCATGTGTGCAGGACCAACATCTCAGGACAAACTGAAGGTGGCTTTCTCATTACCAAACAAATCGTTAGAAATTATTTGAATGGGCATCCGTGCTGTCTCGTGAGTTACCTGACTTCCTCATATATACTCCCAAAATTCCCATGTTGGGCATTTATTAGAGAATGAGCAGAATGTCCTCAGCAACTCTATATTCAAGGCCAATTTTTCTTCTCTTTTCAATATTTTCTTGCTTTATTACATTGATTCAACCTTTAAATGCATACCAACAAGCCCAAGAATCTGATAGAGTAACTCATCTCCCTGGTCAACCAACAAGCCCAGCTATCTCCCAGTTCTCAGGATACGTCACTGTTAATCAAGATCATGGCAGGGCTCTTTTCTACTGGTTCTTTGAAGCCCAATCTGAACCCTCTAATAAACCTCTCCTTCTTTGGCTTAATGGAGGTCTGTACGTCCATACTTGGGACAAATATATACACGTTCTATACCTATTCCGTATAGGCGTGTAGTGTAGCATTGTCACAGAAGCACACATTCATCTTAAAGCTGATGTAGTTCTTGTCTTGTGAGCTGAATTGGATTAACATATATGCTCATCTTTTTTTTTTGCTTCCTTAGGCCCTGGTTGCTCATCCATAGGATATGGTGCAGCTGTTGAGTTGGGCCCTCTTAGGGTGAAGAGAAAAGCATATGGTCTTGAATTCAACGATTTTGCTTGGAACAAAGGTTTTCTTGTCCTTTAATTTGTTTAGCTTGTCTCCTGTATTCTTGAATTTCTTGCTAATAAGTACTTACCCATGCATGTGTTTGCTAGTGAGCAAGCTGATTAAAATATCTTATCTATATCTTAGGATTTTGAATCCAGGGCTAAATTAATCTTTCTTTTTATTAATTAGAAGGATAGTCCTTCAATTCTTAGGATTATTAATTTGGCTGACCTTGCAGAGGCAAACTTGCTATTTGTGGAGTCACCAGTAGGAGTTGGTTTCTCTTACACCAACACCTCCTCTGATCTGACCAAACTAGATGATGCGTTTGTGGGTAATGAGCCAATTCAAACAATATTTTCTCTATAGATAAACATTTTCAAAGTACATGTTTTAAGTATAATGAAACTCACTCTTTTGGTATTTGTGGAAGCTGAGGATGCATACAATTTCCTAGTCAATTGGCTTAAAAGGTTTCCGCAATATAAAGCCCATGATTTCTATATATCTGGAGAGAGTTATGCAGGTAATTTAAGCTATATAGTATTAAATTCATTATTTGACATAAAATTTCTTGTGCCATGGTTAATGCCGGCCGGATTCATGTTCCTTGCTTCTTGTCACAGGTCACTATGTGCCTCAACTGGCCGAGCTTGTTTATGACCGGAACAAAGATCGGAACAAATACCCATATATTAACCTCAAAGGATTCATTGTAAGTATAGTATATATCCTACATATATTTTTTTCATATGCTGGAGTTTGACATACAACATAAATAATATGATCACAAATTTGAGGAGATTTATGCTACAAATTTCAAGTTTCAAATTAAACTGGCTACTAAATGTAATTATATGGAATAGCATGTGTATAGATCTATAACATATGAATTGCAGGTGGGCAACCCTGAAACAGAAGATTACTATGATTCAACGGGACTTCTAGAATATGCATGGAGTCATGCAGTTATATCAGACCAACTCTATGAACAAGCAAAACAAGCATGCAACTTCAAGAACCCAAACTGGACTGAGCAATGTATCAAGTTTATGACTCTGTTATACAAAGAATACCACGAAATTGATATCTACAACATCTTCGCTCCATCCTGTCCTAAAAATGCATCTTCATCAGCTCATATGGCTTTTTTTGAAAAAAAGGATGCCTCTCTTTCTAAGGTGATCGATCACAAAAGATAATAGCTAAACTTTACTCATAATATTTCTCGTCACTTAATTTGTCCTCGAGCCATGTTAAATTGCCAATTTATCCATAAACTTGAATTTATATCAATACTCCCCATCAACGGGACACGTTAAAAATACATAGGTATCTCTCAGAAACTAGAGGTTTTGTTGCCATGTTAAATTGTCAATTTCTACATAAGTTCGAACTTATATGGAGAGGCCAATTATATTAATATATATATATACACGCGCTGATTTTCACTTTCTTACTGCACCTCATTTATTAGCTATTTGTTCCCTAAACATTTTAGAACTTTCTACATGACAGGAGAAAACTAACAGATTTAAAAGAATGAGAATTCCTGGAGGTTATGATCCCTGTTTTGAGGCATATACTAAAGACTATTTCAATAGGGTTGATGTTCGTTCATCTCTACATGCCAATAAAACTAATGTAAAATGGAATGTCTGCAAGTAAGTTGTGCATACTCCTTTTAACTAATCTCTTTGTTTTTTGTCACTTTTTTTTTTTTTGGCTGATATTTGTACGTGCTGTTGCAGTGATGCCATATTGCATACATACAATTATAGAGTTTTTTCAATTTCACCTATCTACACCAAACTTGCCAAAGCTGGTTTGAGGATCTGGGTCTACAGGTTTATTCCTCTAACTTTTCCCAGCCTTGCCAAAAAAAAATAGTTCAATATAATGGGTTTTACTTTATTTTAACTAGCAGGACTTTGATCACCTAAAATCATGTGATAAAAAAAAGTTTTCTCATATTATCTTTAATTGTTGGTGGACGTTTGCAACAGTGGAGACGCTGATGGCAGGGTCCCCGTTATAGGCTCTAGATATTGGATTGAAGCTTTAGGTCTTCCCCTCAAAGCCTCTTGGCGCTCTTGGTATCACAATAATCAGGTCCGTATTTTTTTTGTGGGCCCCTGTATTTAGTTTGCATAGATGTCCCTTAGTGTTGGGCTTGTCTGGGTTTGTGCATGAACATGAACATGAACTGCATCATTTCAAGTTTCAAATACAAATGCTTGTCTGGTAAATTTTGGCTCATCCTAGACTTCATGATTTAGGATTTTCTTATCTAAATACAGATGTAGGATTTTATTAGAAAATCAGTTAATGCTATTAAGAACAAATATTTCATACTATTTCAAGTTTTAGCTGTTGAAAGAACACAGATTCTGCTTTCAATTTTTTGTTTGTAAATTTTGCTCCTAAATACTCTGCCTCGTAAGTCCATAACAACTCCTGCTCTCTGTGAGGCATATAGAGTAAATATTACACAACCCCCACACCATATAGGAATAGTTGCCGTTGTTGCACCTTTGTCCTAGGCACTTGGCCGAAAATGGTCATTCATTTCAAGTAAGAGTAATTACGAAGTATTGCAATCCCTAATCTTGAAGGAATCTTCTACTAAAGTACCAATGTTAAATAGGTTTTTGGTGCAATAATTTGGTTGTTATATATCGCAAATGCAGGTGGGAGGGAGGATAGTTGAGTATGAAGGGTTAACGTTTGTGACTGTCAGAGGGGCAGGTCACCTGGTTCCTCTCAATAAGCCCAGTGAATCGCTTTCTCTCATTCACTCTTATTTGTCTGGCAAGAATCTTCAAACACAGATGAAATAAGCTAAATCCTGATATGAATTTGAGACAAATAAATTCCACATAATTGTATTTAGGGTGTTCAACGATATGTTCCAAGTTTCGGTATAACCTGCACTAAAGCTAATTTCAAGAGAGATAATTGAGCCCTCAAGTTTTATGATGAAATTATTGCATATCTTTTCTTTCCGAGCATATCATGGTTATATTTTCTTTATCTGTAACTGCATTGTTGCTTCAATTTTCGTTACCGTTTATTTGATGTCTGTACTATTGTTAATCTACTAAATTGTAGGGCTATACGATACGATTTGTAAGAAAAAGAATGCTAGTAACTTTTTAGGATGAATAGAAGTATATAAAATTTCTTTTGGGGATGTATGTAATCGCCTCAACTTTGTAGCTGATTTGGCCTGGTGTGTTTCACATCGATCTATCTAAAATTTTGACGGGGAGATAAATGCTGAAAAAGATAGATATCCTAACAGCGTATCTTCCAAGTAGCAAATGTTAGGCAAAAGAAAAAAAAAATCCGTGCAAGGAGTTAAGAAAGTGATAAATTAAAGGCTTTTTTGAGTAGAGTGAACTTCCACCATGTTAGACGAGCTCCGAAGCATAAAAGTCCCCGTACGAAAAGAACTTTGGAACTCTACTGCAGTACATATGGTTCAACAAATTGTGAAAGACCAGGAACAAATAAAATCTTCTTTGAAGACAAAAGGCTTAACCTCATTCAACTGAAAAATGATATCCTCGAGGGAATTTGAGCTTCTGGACTTCTATCTTCAGGCACATGCGCGTACAATGTTCAATACCATGAAAGACTTGAATCTCTTAACTTTCTTCAACTTGAAATGAGGGGCAAAAGTAAGTAATATGAGAGAAGTGGCATGGGCACCTCCTAACTGGGGAGTGATTAAAGCCAACACTGAAGGTTCTGCCTTGGGAAATCCTGGAATGGGTGGAGTCAGCTTGATATTCAGAGACCACAATGCAGTGGTTGTTGGTGTCATCGCATATGGCATAGGAAACTACAAACTACTTTGCAGAGTGTTCTGCCGTGTCATGTCAGCGGAAGCAGTAGTAAGAAATAATTGGAAGAAACTTTGGATGAGTGATTAATGTAAACAAATTCTTAAACTTAAACCAAAGATCGCATGAACTCACCAACATCATAATAACCATTAATCAATAATTAAATGTAAACAGACATACCTTAATCCATAGCTTTAATGACTGAAAAACGTGTAGAACGGCAAAGGAGAACTTCACCTGAAGTCTTTTCTCTAACCCTAATGTGTTTTACTTGACATAATACACAACTATAAAGTATGTGTATATATAGAAAAAAAGGGAGAGATGATAGTTTTCTTAATTGGACAATGATTCTAATTTCCCATAAAAATTAGACTATAATTGGAAACAACTTTTAATTGCCAAAATATTCATATAGATTTGGATACTTCATCATATAAGCCCATGTTTTGTAAACCATCAATTGTAGATGACATATGTCCATCATGTGGGACATCTTAATAGATTCAATAAAATCCAACAGTCTCCCACTTGGCCCACATGACAAGTGTTATTGAAAATATATACTTTATAGAGTTCGTCTACCCCAATGATATCCTCATAGGGATGAGATCCGAGACCGTTGGATCACGAAAATAAAAAACAAACTCACATTCTCTCTCGTCCTTTTTGTTTTTGATTTTCGGACCGTTGTATCACACATCCAACGGTCTCGGAACCCTCATCACTATAAGGATATTCTCGTGGTAGCCCAAGCCTACTTTATAATAGTTTTGTAAAACGACTCATCATGAGTTTAACTTAAAAATAACTGACACGCTTACGCGATTTTTAGAAAATGTATCCAATCCAATTTTCTCATTAATTTGGCTATCATAATGTCATTATTAAACAATCTACTAATGCGAGTCACAATGGTTGTGTGTCATTTATGCATGTGTGCAACACTGTTCGTTTCATGTACTATGTCAACAATAACTTGTTTAACATAATGCATAAGTAAGAAGTTTTGGTCAATGTATAATGACTTAAAATGTTCAACAATGATAACTCGTTTCATTCATAATATGTACAAACTCCCACTATGAAACAGAATTGGCAAAAACACAAAATTGAGCTCTTAAGGTGTCTATTAATAGAATAAACATAAATCATCATTGTGTCTATATAACCATCATTACATCATTGGTTGTATCAAAGACTAGCTTGTATTGTCGCCGTAATCCATAATCATTTTTTATAGCAACCAAATGGTTAATGACACTAGTTCATAAGTTGGGGCTATTATCATCCATATACACTTATTGTTTTTGCATTCCATAAGTTCTCTCCAAGTTCACTAGTTTAGCACCTTAATAATGATTTGTCATTATTCTTGGAGAACTATGTGCAACTTAAGTTCTTAGAAACTTGAGATAATGTTAACAACTCATAGTTCTAATATATATAATATGCACACTATAAATCATAAATTGTGGTCTCAAAGCAAACCACAAACTCAACTTTATTATATTATTGGAAGTAGCAATATAATTTGTTTCACATTATTCCACAAACTACCCCGTTTGTAAATATAGTAACAAAATTGAAATTTACTATAAAAGGGAATCAACATAATCTAAGTTTGAACATTCAATCACGATTAAATGATTCATCATTATAAATGTGAGCTAATAGACAAATATTCCTTTAAAAATATATATGTACCTGAAAAACTTAATGTAGATAATATCCCTAGAACTTTATTAAGATGTGTTTAATGAGACAACGTTAAAAGTCATTGTTATTGATCTTGAAAATCGATTTCAATCGCATATGTTGCCTCGACAATATCTTTCATTTCAAAGTTTTTTAGGAGAAAAATGTCTATTTTTGTGCAATAAACCAAGATCACTACTAGGTACCCAAACGTTATAACATACAAGACCGAAAAATATGCTCCCATTGACTTTCAGGTATATATACATGATAGGTGCAAATTTGAGATATTATGCAATGATATGATTTACAACACAACATGACACAAACGTACACTTATGTCAACACCTTACTCTCAAAACACATTGGAATTAAAATTCGAGTAAGGGTTCGTTCCCATACTTAGACCTTGGGCACATGTTCAAGTCACTGGATTACAAACTAGAGAATCTTAGTGAGAGAGAAGGATTTTAATGGTTGATTTTATACTAAAATTACTTAGCTTGATTTTAGACTACTTGAATTACAAGTTACGTAAACATACAAGAATTTATAACAAAAACAAGAAACTGAGAGATAGAGAGGTGTGGAGAGTTAAATCCACTCATAGAAAGGAAAACCTCTACTGATGGAATCCAGTTCATTGTATCTCTAATCTTTATTAGGATTCATAGACGAACCTTAAGAAAGAATCGAGTTTTGATCCCTAACAATATAATCTCATCTCTAAGAACATACTGCTAGCATGAGAAGTTTAAGTGATAACTCATCTTTGAGAAATCACTTCAACTTCTTACTAGAATCTATACCAACTGCCATTTTGTGGTAGGATATAAACTCTAGCCTATTTGTCCTAAACAATTGACTAGAACACCATTAACAAAATTTGTTCCTCACATAAGCTTTATTAACCTTCTACAAGGGAGGGTTTAAGCTCATGATCATAGGATTGATGAACTAAAGAAGAATAAGAAGAAGATGAAATTAAAAAGATTAAGATTAAGAAGAACAAAGTTTACAAGATTGGAGAGGACTCCATTAAAGACTTACAAGCTTTTCTATAAAAATAAAAACTAAAGCATGAATTAGGAATGGAATGCTCTACGTGAATGAATGAATTCCTATATATTTTCCAAACCAAAAAAAAATCACTTGTATGTGCACAAAAGTTTCCATTATGGGTTATTTAGGGGTATTTAGGGATAAGTCCTAAAATTATTGATTATTAGGCTTTAGTCCTACTTTTATCGATTGACCTTGAGTCAACTCAGTTGACCGTAGTCAACCCATTTTATAATAATATAATTTTTGTTTTTTTATGAAAATGGCCAAACTACACTTTCTTTCTTCTTCTCAATTGACCCATTAATTAATCAATGATAAACCTTCAAACATCAAATTCAAAGAGTGAAATGAAAATGAAAACATCAATCCAATCCAATCCAAATCGAAGTGCGACAACAACAAAGACATAGAAGACTACTTGCGGTATACGATGAGTCAGAATCAAATTTTAGCAATCCAATCCAAAAGAGAACAAAAACAGCAACCCAACTTCAACACCCAAAACTATTTAACTTAGGAGAATCAAATATGGATAACCGATATGGAGATGATTATTTTTTCATCACAATTTTTGCAACCAATATGAAGAACATATATGGAGGGTTATGATTTATTGTCGGTACAGAGCTTCAGTTGAGATTTGATACAAAATGGACGAAGCAAATAATCCAAATGGACGAAGAAAATAATCCAATTTCAATTTCGATACCGATACCAAGCTTTTCAATTACAGACGGAGGTGTCGGATTTGAAGTTGTTGGGGTCAATAACTTAGAACCGATATCGATATCAATCAATAACGATTAGAAACAACAACAACCCATTTTTCATTCCTCCTAATCTTCACCTCAAACTCTCAAAACCATAATCCAATTTCAATACCGATTCACCAAAAACCAAATTGCGATACCGAACTCCCAGATACTTCATCAAGACCTCATTTTTCGGTAGTAGCCATCGTTTTCAGACGTGGATAGGATGTTGGATGTCAAAATTCAACTGAAGACAAAACAAGAAATAGTTGAATCCTTACAATAATACCTGGACCATTTAAGAGTGAATGTTGATATAAAGATTGTGTTGCAAGTGAAATTGCATTGATACAGATAACCGATACTGAGATGACTTTGGTTTTATGGATACATTTTCAATACCGATACTCAAAGTGAAGCAAAATTCTCATTCAATTCGTTATTAAAGATGGTTATGTGGACACGATTTGGTTGTTGACAAAATCTTTTGGCTGTTTTGTTTGCTGGTAGGTTCAAGAATCATTGATTAATTAATGGGTCAATTGAGAAGAAAAAGAAAAGTTTGAGAAGAAAGAAAGGGTAGTTTGGCCATTTTTATAAAAAACAAAAATTATATAATTATAAAATGGGTTGACCACGGTCAACTGAGTTGACTCAAGGTCAATCGATAAAAGTAGGACTAAAACCTAATAATCGATAATTTTAGGACCTATCCCTAAATACCCCTAAATAAGTAGGACCAATCCCTAAATAACCCTTCCATTATTTATTATAATGAAGACTTTTGCCTCCATTATTTTCACCATTAACTCATGTTAGGTCCTTGTTTTGTGGCACGGTCACTAGCTACACCAGAATTTAAGAAATAGGACACACACTTGGGACTATATACCCCGTCTTAAATTAGGAACAAGAATTGCCGTCTTAAATAGTTTGAACCCCGTCGTAGTTGTTTGTTAGGTTGACTAAGGTAGAGTAAAGGACATTAGTTTTTATCCCAAATAAGCGACAAGATAGGTTGTCTTTCCTGGTTTCGGTAACCGTCGTAGATGATTTTGCAGAGAGAAGGTATTGTTCACGCGCCCAATATTTCACTATCCCACCCAATATTTCTTTCTTTAAGTAACCAGAAGTTATTGTATATTGATGATTCTTCAAAAAAGTGTAAGAAGTGAGTTTAAATAACCTAGATTGTTTGGTCTTGAATGATGGGATTTTGAAGAAAGGAAGGTAGAGTTCTTATCTTTAGGGCTTGTGTTTTTATCTAAGTTATGAAGAACATTGAAAGAAAATTTAAAGTTGTTGAATGATTGAAAGAAACATAACTTGGAAACAAATAAAAGAGGTTGATTGATTGAAGAACTAATACAAAGAAATAAGATTGATTGATTGATTGAAAATGTAAAAACAAGAACAAGATTGAAATGAAAGAAATGAAAAACAATAAAGTAAAAGACTTGAATTGAAAAACAAGAAAAATAAATCCTAATGACACTAGATTAAGTCTAGGTTAATTCTCTACTCCTACAAACCAAATGGTTTGGACCCTAAATGCAATGGATGCCTTCTCTCTCCCTAACTTTTAGATTATATACCCCAACTTTTGCCTTTTACTGATTTGTCATTCTCCATTACTTTTGAGATACCTCACATTTCACTTTTGCTTTTCATTTTGCTTTATGCTTTCTTCTTGACCAAGGTAGGTTTTTGAGAATGCCATATTTTGAAAGAAGGGCCTCCATCTTTGGTCTTCTGAGTTGAGGGCTTTGACTTTTGACTTTTGACTTTGACTGTTGACTTTGACTTTTTTAGCACTTTTTCATAGCAGCTTTTATGAGTTAAGGCTCCTTTAGGTGCTAAAATGTAGTTTTTATGATAAGTGGTCTGAAACTCTTTGTAACCTGAAAAAGGCAATAAAAGCTATGAATTATCTTTTCATTAAGAGTAAGAAGGGCTGTAATACAACAATATAAGGGTAATAAAATGCACATTT
This sequence comes from Coptis chinensis, assembly GCF_015680905.1. Taxonomy (NCBI): domain Eukaryota; kingdom Viridiplantae; phylum Streptophyta; class Magnoliopsida; order Ranunculales; family Ranunculaceae; genus Coptis; species Coptis chinensis. Next base: position 45,995,182 of record NC_141457.1, read on the forward strand.
GGGAGCTGATCACCACCCCCAAATAGCATCTTGCTTGTCCTCAAGCAAGGATGAGAGAAAAAACTAAGATCACAAATGAGTAATTTATTACAAGTTATATTAATCTCATTTTGCAGAGTGTGATTGGATTGACCATATGCAACAAGGCCTTAAACCACTAGGAATTCCCTAGTGAATGAGCTTTAAGCCTCGTGAGAGTTTTTCAGTGAAGGCACTCACAAACTTCTTCTATTTAGTACAAATGGTCTTGTTTCCTTATTTATTCTCAGAAGTCCATACACCTCATTAGCGGGGAATAGGGACAAGCTCCTTTGAACTTAGAATAACATATGTACAGTAATTTAATCATCTAAAGATAAATGTGCAAAACATGAGCAGTGAAATGCAAAAGCAGAGTTGTTTCCGAAGCTTTTGGAGAGCGTCTTTAAGGTGGGTTCTCGCAGGGGTGTGTTGCAATCACAACTCTTTGATATATTCACTTAAGGTTCGTTCTCTCAAGTACAACGGGCACTTATATTCCTCGCATACTCAAATGACTTCCAAAGAAATCGTGGTCGATTGATCACGCTTGACACTTACTATCACACCATCATATTCCTAATTGAGCTAGAGGCCTTTTATTAGGAGTTATGGGGCTAGGGTGATGGTTTAGTAAGAAAAAGGAAGGGAAAAACAAAATCTAATAAGTAGAGAAATTGGGTCTTCAAGATATTTGTAACCAAAGAAGAACCTCACTTTGTTCTTTTGCTTCCGAATTGTGATACATTCTTTTATCTCTTTAGCTTTGTGACTCCATATGATTTTGAATTTTTGGGAGTTCTAGCTTTGCTTTTGTTTCTGATGTCGTCTCTTTTTGATTTTGAACTTTTTGGGAGATTCGATTTTTGACTCATTTGAATTTTTTTTTGGAGTTTTGGTTTTTTATGGGTCTTTCTTTTCTTTTCTTTTCGAAGCAAATAACTGTTCTGTTTTTGTACAAGGTCTTCTCTTCTCTTTTTCTGATATCCATCCAGTTCTCAACTTGTCAGCTGGGTAAGCTTTTTATTGTGTGTTGTAATGGGTTAAGAATTTTTGATGAAGAATAAAAGGACTTTTAGAAAAGGGTGAAGGCTCAAGAGGGGTAACTAGAGGAAAACTATCTTTTTGGATTTTTAACGTTTATTTGGCTATATCGGTCCAAAAAGGGCATAAATTCTCTCTTGGGATATGGCGTGGTGATCAAGCAAGTGGACTTGTGATCTTTCTATCCGGACATCCATTGTGTCATTACTCAATAATCATTCAGATGAGGCTTTTGGCTAGATTCTCACAGGATATAGAACTTAATTGTTCTAACCTTGGCTTCGGAAACTCACTGCTATATACAAGCAAATATTGATGCATGTCATTTATGAAAAGATGCAGAAACTATTGTACGTATATTAGTCTAAGTATGAAGAACAAATCCTTACTCTATTGTTATAATGAGACTTCTAAAATTTTTATTCATCATAGAAAAAGGAAACAAGACTTTTTAATACAAAATGGAAAAATATTTTTAGTTTTTTTTGAAAAAAATATTTTTTTAGAAAGAAAGAAATATACTATTATATCTACTATATAGACAATGCATAGTTTTTGCAAAATGTTACTATACCACCCCCAAATAGAACTATGTTTTGTCATCAAAGTATGAAGAGATAAGGAAAGAGATTACCATAGAAATATGAGCAAAAACGACGATGCACCTGTATTCTATTCTTCATGATGAAAATACGCTACCCCCAAATAATACTATACTAATATAATACTAAACTAAACTAATCTAATACTATACCAAAGAGCCCAAAACTTAAAACTAAACTAATACTATACTAATATAATAGATTAACTAGCTTAAGATTGATAATCTAGATTAACTAGAGTCAAATGGACTTAGAGTGTTGATTACCAAGTTGATTCAAAGTGTGTGAGTTATGATTCACAACTTGCCTCACACACATGAACTTCCCAAGGCAATGAAAATTCTAATCCCTTGGTAATTATACAACTTCAACCAAGTTCAACTCATGTTCATCTACAAAAATCAATCAAAAACCATTTTTCCTAATTTTTTCGTTTTTCTTTTTATCTCTAACTATTACAAACAAGTTCCACTGGTTTATCCTACTTTATTACAAAATCCAGGCTCGAAGTTTAACTCAACATCGAAAAATATCTAGATCTGGAAAAAACTGGACCACGGTGTGCTTAGGTGGACTAGCGGTCACGCACAATATCTGGCGCGGTCACCCGCCGGCTCCGGCCAAGTTGTGTCGTATTGCGGTAGCAACTTCAGCTCCTCTCCATATTTTAATTTCTGAACCTGGTATTTGCAAAAAATAAGTCAATAGAGAAAAATAACAAAATAAATCAACGAAAATAAAAAAAACAAGAAGTGAAAAGGATGAGAAGGATGTTTCCCTTCTTAGATGCTCAACCAAGTATTCTTGCTCCTTAAAACCATGACGGTGACGCCATTTGAAGTTATTGTATATTGATGAGTCTTCAAAAGAGTGTAAGATGTGAGGTTTATCCTAGATTGTTTGGGCTTGAATGATGGGAGTTTGAATAAAGGAAGGTAGAGTTCTTATCTTTAGGACTTGTGTTTTTATCTAAGTTATGAATAACATTGAAAGCAAATTTAAAGTTGTTGAATGATTGAAAGAAACATAACTTAGAAACAAATAAAAGAGGTTGATTGATTGAAGAACTAACATAAAGAAATAAGATTGATTGATTGATTGAAAATGTAAAAACAAGAACAAGATTGAAATGAAAGAAATGAAGAACAATAAAGTAAAAGACTTGAATTGAAAAACAAGAAAAATAAATCCTAATGACACTAGATTAAGTCTAGATTCATTCTCTACTCCAACAAACCAAATGGTTTGGACCCTAAATACAATGGATGACTTCTCTCTCCCTAACTTTTAAATTATATACCCCTACTTTTGCTTTTTACTGATTTGCCCTTCTCCATTACTTTTGAGACACCTCACACTTCACTTTTCATTTTCCTTTTCCTTTATGCTTTCTTCTTAACCAAGGTAGGTTTGTGAGAATGTCATATTTTGAGAGAAAGGCCTCCATCTTTGGTCTTCTGAGTTGAGGGCTTTGACCGCTGACTTTGACTTTTTTCGCAGTTTTTCATAGCAGCTTCTGGTTTTCATAATAAGCGTGATTAAGGCTCCTTTAGGTGCTAAAACGTAGCTTTTATGATAAGTGGTCTGAAATTCTCTATAACCTGAAAAAGCCAATAAAAACTATGAATTGTCTTTTCATTAAGCGTAAGAAGGGCTGTAATGCAGCAATATAAGGGTAATAAAATGCACATCCAGGAGCTGAACATAACCCTCGTGTAAAGGGAAATTAAGTGAGGCTTTGGTGGGAATGATTTGATGTTCAGAGCTGCATCTCTCTCTCTCTCTCTCATCAATTTTTGTTTTTGTTCAGTACCTCAATTTTAGAACCCTATTTTTTTTTTTGTTTTGATAATCATTTATGAACCCCAATTTATAGGGTTATGCATTATTGTAAACATACAAAGTTGAGAGGAGGTGGCAATTAAACTAGTATGTTCTACTCTGTGTTTTTTTTATTGGGAATTTTAAAGTAATTTATATACAACTTGTGTCTTTGTTGTAGTATTTTGATGTGATTGTTCACATGATAATTTTATCGGACCTAATTAAATTGTCATAGGTTTTATAAGAATAATAATGGAATGTTAAAGATCTTTTTTTTCCTTAGATACCAAAATCGATGATACAAGCTTGCGAACTGATAGTTTTTCTCTGTTGATAAGTATCAAGTTTGAATCTTTGTTGAAGCCTATTTAGTAAGTTGGTTTGCTTAATGGTAATATGTGCTAGGTTTACATCTAGAGTTGGAAATACAAGTGATTTAAATTATCAGTTCCCTTTTTAATTTATTTAGAGAACTCCCTTTGTCTTAGATCCTAAAGTCCTTACACTTAACTATACATTTGAGGATTATTCATATAGAGTTGTGGGTAAGATTCCTTGTGTTAGTAGAGAGGGTATGTCATTTTTTTCTTGTTACATTTCATGTTTTTTTTGCTTTTTGGTGATTTACATTCTTTTCTTTTGAAATGGGATATGAGTTGTAGTTAGATATATAGCTTTCTCTTTTTGTGACTTTGAGCTACTATTTTATGCTTGGTTAGTAAGTTTATGTGAGGAAGATTAAAGGGGGTTGTATGGTTTGCTTTGCTTTCTTGTTTACTTACTCGGGTTTAATTTTTGAGGAAATGTAAAGTGGTTTTCAGTTTGGACTTGAAAACATTATATATTGTTGAGATTAGGTGACTCGAGACTCTTTTCTTAGACATTATTTGAAGACTTGCTATTTAATTATCAAGTCTCATTGATCTCATGAGAAAATTCCATCTATGTGTGGCCACGATAAAAGAGAAAGAACCGTTTTAAGCTTTTAATTAAGTCTCTTCATTTGGTTGTAAATAGAATATGCACATGTGGTTTATCTAAAATGAAAATAGTATCCCATAGGTACTAGATGAAAGCGCTAAGAATTGGATTAAATCCTAATCCTTGAGCATGGTGCTATGTAATATTGAGTGCGAGGTAGCGCCACTTTTAAGTACATATACATATGGGGGGATTGACACTAGAAAATGTTGAGCAAAAAAGAAAGTGTAGGCCAAATACAAGCTTTCATATGTAAGTGCTGAACCATACTATATTACTGTATATAATTCAAATATTATGCTTAATGTATACGTGCATTTTAAAAGTGAACTATACTATATTACTACATGTAATTGAAATATAATACATACTGATAAGTACCCAAAACTGTATTATAAAACCCCATAGAGACGTAACATTTCGGTTAATTTTGTGCTTAATAATCATGAAATAATCTTATTTTCGTGCTTTTGCAGGTTGAAGCAACCAACGTAAAAATGATGATAAAGCCAGTATTTAAGCACGGAATATGGAGTGTACATAAAGTTTTCCGATTAAGCCATGTGAAGCCCAACAAATTCGGACTAAAGCCCAAAGACTCAAACAGGACAGACTCAAGTCAGAAACTGGATTACGTGCACAGAAACAACAAGCTTCTGAAGCTCATATCTCTTGAACCAGGACTTCAAATTCGGCAAGTGAGTTGCTCAGACGATCAGTGTGGCGAACTCTACGCAAAGACGGGAAGTTGTAAAAATGCCAAAAAATCGGCTTGCCACTAGACACAGCATGTGGACCCACTATGCAAGCCCGCAAGAATTGATGAGTCATCATGCAAGTCAAGACAAATGTGCAAATAATTGGCACAAAGTGGACACCTTACATGCAATTAATGGAGTTAGATGAAATTAGGTGCAAATAATGAAAAAAAATGCAAGGTGCTAAAATGGTTTTAATTTGGAGATAAGATGGAAGTTAATGAAGGGGGGTGTTTCCCGTGGGAGGAAGAGGAGAAAACTCTCATATGTATGAGGGTGGCTGATTTTGAGCATTAACTCTTTCTTTTTTTTTGAATTGCTTGTCTTGTCTTTAGTTTTTTTTTTTTTTTTATGTTAAAAGCTTGTAATAGTTTTAATAGGGAACATGTTTAGTTTTTAAATAAAACTTCATCATTTCCTTAGGTAAATAAGTTTTTTTTAGTATTCTTTTCTTCTTCCTCTCTCTCATTAGCATAAATAACTTGAAGTTTTCAAATAATCTAGGGATCATGAGCTAAAACCCTCCAAGGGAGAGGGTTAAGGATGCCCATGTGAGAATCAGTGTATGTTTTAGGAATCTAGAATCACTACGTAGAAGTTAGGGTTTTCTTTGACATCCCGTCACAAAATGACGGAGTCTGACCAAAAGTAGAGCCTGGAACTTTAATCTAACTCGCGTACGTGACCAATTTCACGCCTGGGATAGTCGCGCAAGCGAGAGGACCTGGAGAATTCAGAATTCTATGCTTGTTCGGCCGGTGGAAAATGAGACTAGGTGTTGGAATGATATTTCTTTACTCTACATGCTAGCATGTTATGTTTAGAGATAAGCATATGGTGCTAGGGGTCAAGAATCGAGTCCGTTTTGGGTTTCCTCGAACCAAAAACGAATTAGAGAAGTAGTGATTTGGTGTCCTAAGAATATGTACTAATTCTTGCATGAGTGTGATTGACCCTTTTCCCATCTTCTATCTCTTTTATTATTCTCATAAACATCAAATAATTTCAACTTAATGATTGTAGGAAGTAGTTTGTAAGAAAAAAAAAAGAAATCCATATAATTGTAAAAATCATTTTCACTCAGTTCTCCAAGTGTTAGATTTCAGTTTTGATTACATAGATTCTTGTCTTAGGAGTTAGAACGAAACCCTTACTCAAGTATACCAACTAAAACAAGTGAGTAAGGAAATATGAGTTTTAGCACGTAGTAAGTAAAGTTCTAAAAACACTGAATAGTACTAATATCAAATGGCGTCGCTGCCGGGGACTACTGCTTCCGACAAGTCAGCCCCTCTTGCTGTTCCTTGGACATGTCCTTACCACTTGGAGTATTCCTTGGACATGTCCTTACTACTGCTTCCGACAGGTCAGCCCCTTTTGATGTTCTAGTTACACAAATTATGATTAATTTAGGGTTCCAGTCTGCTACTCCATTAATCTAAACAAGGTCCTTCGAAAATTTTGCGATTTTCGAGACTTGTGTCATGGATCACTGGGAACCTATATCAAGAGATAATGTTGAGCATGATAATGTGCCTCCTCCTCCTTCACCCCCAAATTGTTTTAATGAGGATACCATGCGTAGAATCAGTAATCCCATGGAAGCTTTGAGAACTATGAACTAAATTCCATGGTTGATTTTCAGCAACAGATGCAAACTTCCATGGGTGAATTTCAGCAAAAGATGCGTAATCGTCAAAGCCATTTCCAACGCATGATGATGGCTAACCAGCATCAGTTTCAAGAACAAGTGGTTCAGTCTTTAGGTAACATACAGAACCAATTATCTCACTCAGGAGTTCGCAATGCCCATCGTCGTCGGAACCCTGGTTCATCTTCGGCTAACCCTGAAGATTCACATTAGTAGATTCCTTCTTTTGTTTTCAAAATGACTTTGTCATTTGTTTCCCTTATGTATTGCATTTTATTTTTCTAGTAATGTAAAACGGTATGTCGATTAATTTATCATAGTTTTCCAGACGGCTTAAATGATAAATTATTTATGTTAGGAGATTATTGTTTTCATCATATAAATATATTAGTTTGTTCCTTTATGCATTGGACCTAATCTTTAGGCTCAACGGTCAGATACCCCAACGGTCAGATATCCACAAACGGTCAAATTTTCACCTATAAAATCCAACACTCCTCATCAATCTTCCCTCAACCCATTCTCTCACTCTCCACAACTTCTTCACAAATTCTCATCTTCTTTAACATAATGAATCCGATCAAGAAATTCGAAAAGGAGCAACGTAATGGGGCATTCACAGTCGTCCTGATAACAGTATTTATCGTTGTGATATTGTTAATCATGCATAACATCCTCCATAATATCTAGATCTATGTAACCTACATACCTATTTCCCTTTGTCGTTTTGTATATTAGTGTGGTGTGTTAAATAATTTTCGAACATTTGTACGGTTTACGTATTAAATGGAGAAGTTCCTTATTTAATATTTGTGTGTATTAGTTGTATTTTTACCTTATCATAAACATAAAAAAATCATAAAAAACCATAACAAATAAACAAAATCAATAACTCACAAAAATAAATCAATCTCGACTCATTTTGTTAATTGCAAGTCGCGCACGCTACACGGTAAGTCTAAAACATGTCGCGCACGCAACTCTATCATTCTATCCATCTTCCATTATTGAGGTTTGCTACATCAATTCAGAAATTACATGTAGGTCTAACTAAACTGTGGCTATTGCACCTCCGTACGTTCTATCTCTTTGCATACCTCAGTCACAGTCTTAGGGGTGTTATTTTCAATACCCTATTTGATAACTCATGATAGAAAATATATGTTGGTCTAACTGCCATGTGAAACCTTCATTCGTATTTTCTAACATTGGAACACCTCATTACTTGTTTTGGGAATCTGACATGAAAAGACCTACTATGGATACCCATAGTTGTTGTTCCATAATAATGTGTAACAACAACACATGGTTCCCTTGTGTTTTCACATATTAATTCTGGATCTAACTGCACTTGGCATCCTGATTCGTATAGACTCATATATTGGCTATAAATATCTTATTTTTAGTCTTCTTTATTTCACGCATTCTCCACTATCCTTCTCTCACTCATACTTTCAAATGGATCAACCACAAAAGATAGTGCCAGAGAAAAATTATTTGATTTTTTTTTATGTCGGCCTGTTTTCTCCATATTTTGACACCGAAATTGTATGTCAAGGATGGATGCCTCTTCTATATCATTCGGAAGATGCTTATTCCAGAGAATTGGTTTTGATGTTCTACCAATTTAGCGGACATGAACATGGTAAATTATATTTCCATGCCCATGGACAACGATTTGAATTAACTAGGGAAATTATCTCTGACATACTTCAAATTCCAATGAATAACCCAGAGTTCCATATTCAAGAGTCACCATTTGATACCGTCAAACAAATACTACAGGCCACTGTATCTCATGGTGAAATCGGAAACAGACATCACGTTGTTCTTCAACGCTCCTTGAAACAGAATCAACGAGTTGTGCTCCACTGGTTAGGACACAATGTGGCAGGTACATCATCATCATCTGAAGTGACAAAATCTCAACTCCACCTACTTTGGATTATGCAGAATCAAAGGGATGACTTTTGCATAATCCAATATCTCTGGAACTCGATCACTAGGCATAAAAAACGGTTAACACCTCTGCCTACTCTAGTCACAAAAATTATGTTGCTTTGGGGTTATCCAGCTATTTATCCAGAAATACCTCTTCAAAAAGCGGGCCTTACTGTAATTCACACAAAATGAGCCACTAGTTTTTGGACTCCAGATACTCTGACAGATGAACAAGAAGACCAAAGCTCAATATCTGAACATTTCTTTGATGAAAATGCCATGCAGAACATTTTTAATCCTATGGAAGGCATTCATTTTCTTTATCAAGGCATACGGGAACTACACGCACGCCAGGAAATCATCATCAAAAGTTTTCTGGATTTCCAGGAACGTCAAACAATGCACGATGTTGATCAGGAGGCAATCTTGGAAAATCACTCTCAGTCCTTGGAAAATCATGCTCTCTTAATGGAGAATCAAACTACGCTCTCTGCCAACTAGGGGGACATTCAACTTCAGCAAGGCCAACAAATTGATGATCTAAACAGTGTTGTGCACGATCTGCATCCCCATCCCCATCATCATAATCATCGTGATCCATGATTTTCTTTCAAAAAAAAAATAAAAAAAATAAAAAAATAAAAATAAAAAAGAAAAAAAATTATTAATTACGTTTTCGTCGTGTGCTCAAATAATTATAAATTGTTGTTATCTATGTGTCTTCTTTTGTAAGCAAGGCCTACTAAGGTTGTCATAATTCAAGTTGTTATTAATATCCAATAATCAAATTTTAACCTGTTATTTTAAATTTAATTACATGAGGGGTCTATCTTCTTCTATACTTTGTCATCCATCCAGTCAGACTTTATTGGACACTTTTCTTCATACATATCCTTATCCATCAGGCGTGGGAGACATACTTGATTTCCTTCTGATAAGACTCTCACATTGCTTTACGCAATGTGGCTACTTCATTTTGGACGTTTCCTCACACTGAATGATAGTCTGTCAGGCATCTTTGCCTTACCCCTCACTCTTCTCCATCAAAGATCATCTTAATCAAGCATGGCAACTCTGAAAATCATTCCTGAGCAATCTTTCCAGGCTACGATGGATTCCAGTGTTTATGATCTTTACTTCTGTGACTACATCACCAACATTGGGTGGTCTTCCCTAGTTTTTCAACCTGACCAAACTTATTCTCCAAGTTTGGCTGCATACTTTTATGCTAATATAGAAGACACACCAGCATTCAACCATGCTTACGACTTCTTCTTAGACGGGTTCACAATCCAAGTTGGTGGAACACACCATATCTTTTCTGAGCAAACGCTTGCCCTAACTTTGGATCTTCCCTATCATGAGCTGGCAGGAACATTGCCATACATCTTTCACAATTCTACCCGTTCCTTTTCATGGCCTGCTTTTCGCGCAACATATGGTGATGGTCTTGAAATTAAAGAAGAAGGAGCTGAACTTGGCAGATGGCCAAACATCACCATTCCCTTAGCAAGCATGACCATGAACGTGGGGAATGCAATGTTGTTTGTCCTACTGAACATCATGGGAGATTGGCATTTTTCTACTACCAATGATGTTACCTGTGTAGTATTTAATACACTTGCTCATGGTCATACATTGTTTGATATCTTAAACTATGTTATCTCCAATCTGAAACGAGCTCGCACTGTTCGGGATCAATATATACTTTTACCTATAACCGCTTGCCGAATTATAAGGACACATTTCCCATAATTTTTAGCTACTTTTCATGACTGGGTCAAGATAGATTCTATGTGCCCGGCGAACAGGATAATTCGTTCATTAAGGTTTAGGCAATGGCGACGTCCTTCGCGGTACCTGAGGCATGTTCGTTGTTACCCGAACGATGAGAAAATGTTGGCACATTTGGACGAATCCAGAGAACAAAAATGGAGCACCATTTGGCAAACCATTATCTTTTGCCGCAATGCTAAGGAAATGCATTTCATTCATGAAGATACCAGAACATCAGGACCTACTGGATGGTAAATTTGAGAAGGACTTTGTGTACATATATCTAACTGTATATATTTATATTTAGTGTGCTCTTGTTTTTCTTTGATTATCCCTATATAATATATTATGTTATAATCACTTTCTGCTCTAGCAATCCAGCCCTAATTTTGCTCACGGTTCTCAGGTACTTTCTTTCTTTATCTATTAATACTTCGAGGACTAAGCATCATTCTGTTTGAGGGTGCTTTAAACCTGTAGCAACAATTAGGCAACTTGTAGGCTGTATATAGTTTCTATTTTCTTGTTAATTAATAAATGTACTTAGTGACAAAGTCTTGTTTCCTTTTCAATGATGAAAATCGTCTAGAAATCTCACATTAGCATTCGAATTAGGATTTGTTTTTAAGAAACTTAAGATAATATGTACTCAATAGTTTTTACATCTTTTCATGAGTATTCATGCACTGAGTATCATTGATTGTACATAGTAGTAAGTTTCTGGAACCCACGGTTAGTCTACTTAAACTATCAATCATGTAAGAATCTAACCAAAAAGCCTTGATATGTATGATATGTGAGTAATGACACAGAGGAGTAGTTTTTCCGAATAGAGAAAATCACGTGTCTACTTACTTGATCACCATCCGAACCCTAGGCGAGAATTTAGGCCGTCTTTAGATCGACATAGCCAAAAATTCATACATGTTATAAATTTAACCGCTAGTCACTCCACTGAACCTTTTATCAAACCTTTCACTTTCACCAAAAATTCCTTACCCATCTATTAACCCCAAATAAAATAACCTACCTAAATGATGAGTATGAAAAATAGGATGAAATGTAAACAAATAAAGAGAAAGACTTGTCCCAAATAAAAGTTAGTTACTTGCTTCAGGAAAGAAAGATAGAATCATATTTCTTAAGCATTAGTATAAAATAAATAAATAAAAAAATAAAAAAAAAAATGAGTCCAAAGCCTTAAGAGCAAAGTAGGAAAACTCAAGTAGAAGCCGGAAAATAAAACAAGGATTTCTCTAGTATAAATATCTTGAAAACCTTATTCTCTCATACTTGTCATTTTTTATTTTCCATTTCCATTTTCTTCTACACCACCACCTAAACCCCATAATACTTAATAAAGACATCTAGCTCAATTAGGAGTAGGACGGTGTGATAATAAGTAGTAGATGTGATTGATCGACCTCGGCTCCTCTGACTGTCATCAAGTATGTGAACATGTGCCCACTGCACACTGGAGTTAGGGAAACCTGAGTAGAAAAATTATGAGCGAATTTGTGTTTCGACATGATAAGCACCCAAAACTGTAATATTAAATCCCATTGAGACATATAAATTTGGTTAATTATGTGTTTAATAATCATGAAATAAATATATTTTCATACTTTTGCAAGTCTTCGCAGTAAATATGAAAATATTGATTAAACCTGCGTTAAAGCACGGGGAATGATGTATATATGAATTCTTCCAAATCAGCCATGTGAAACTAAACAAAGACGGATCAAAGCCGGGGACTCAAACATGACAGAATCGAGTCAGAACGGGACTATATAAAGAAAAGCGTAAACTTTCGGAGCTCATATCTCGTTAACCTAGACTCCGATTTTGGAAAGTAAGCTGCCCTGATGATCAACACGACTAGCTCTACCTTAGGCCAGAAATTGTAGAAATCGACGTCCGGACCCACCAATAAACATAGCACATGGCCCACTTTTTGGGCCCACAAGAAGAGATGAGTCATCAATCATGGAGCATGTCAAGACAAAAGTGCCAAATTATTGGTGCAATGTTGACAACTTGCATGTAATTAATAATATTAGGTGTTAATAGTGAAAAAAAGCAAGGTGTCACTTTGTTTTAATGTGGTGGATAAAAGTGAATTAAATGCGTGTGTGTGTTTTCACGTGGGATGAGGGGGAGAATTCTAAAAGGAAGGAAAAAAAACAAAACAAGGGGGGATGCACTCCATTTACTTCCTTAACTTCTTTTCTTTTATCATGATTATTTTTTTTAGTTCCTGAGTAGGAGTAGTAGTAGTTTAGTTTTAGTTTTAGTTTTGAGTTTTTATGAAAAAACTTGTAATAGTTTTAATGGTAGAAACTTTTGTGTTCTTGTTCTAGAAAAAAATATAAACTTCTTAATGCAAGTGAGTTCCTTTATTATTCTTCTTCTTTTTCTTTCCCATTTACATATCTATTTGCTTCTTTCATTTATATCCCTAGGATCATGAGCTAAAACCTTCCCTTTGTGGGGGGTTAATGATGCTCATGTGAGGGATAACCTTTGTGATGTGATTTTAGTAAGTTGTTTAGGAAGAACAACTAGACCTACATCCTATCCCAAAATGGTAGTTGGTGTAGAGTCTAGTTAGGAATCAAGGTGATGATCTTAGAGATAAATCATTGCTTTGGTTCTACATGCTAGCAATATGATCTTAGAGATGAGTCATAGTGTTAGGGATCAAGTTAATCTTTATTAGGACTTGTCTATGAGTTCTAGGAAGGTTAAGATGCAAGGACCTAAAATTATACAATAGATGTTATCTTCACATGAGGAGAACTAACTCTCCACACCTATCTAGAAGTCAATTTTTATCTTTGTTTTAGTTGCATGTTTACGTAACTTAAAGTTTTTATTTTTTGCATTAAAAGAAACCAAGTAGTTAGTATCAATTCAACCATAGTATAAAACTTACTCACTAGTTTCCTAAAAGAGCAAAAACAAGTTGTAAGTTGTCTTAGACTTAGGATGGTTCGAAATCCCTACTCGAAACTATGCATGCGAATATCGTGAGTAAGGAAAAAATCTTTGTATTCGCACTTTGTCAAATTATAGAATCAAAAGACCTTCAATTACAAGCTGGAATTGCTCCAAGGGGAAACCCCCACTCTCATTCCTATCCATAGTTTTTTTCGTTTTCATCGTTTTTTTTAAAAAAAAAATTTCCCGCGTTTCGCTACTAATCCAAGTTTGAATTTTTGGTTGCACTTACAGGAATAAAAAGTTAGGACCTGGAACAGAATCTATACACTAATATAAGATTGTTGTGAAAATTTGGGCTGACTGTGGAAGACTCCTGCGCGTGAGCGATACTGGGCACGCGCTCGCTAGTTGAACTCACGTGCGCGGGTGTTTAGTCTCTATTGGTACTCCTGTTTCATCTCCAGCATCCACTGTGAAATCTTGTTCCATTACCAGGCCTAACTCTCTGGACCTATAACAAATACTTCAAATATCTTCTGGGATTAAGGCCGTCGACGGGTTGAAACGTCTGTTTCATTTCGTTGGCGGACTTGAGGGACGCTACAGGTTCCAAATTTTATACTGTTTTGTCATGAATACCATGTATGTAGTTTTTATGTACTAGTTTATGGATTATTATTTACGTATTAGGCTAGAAATATGCATGAATCATGTTAATACGCCTGTAAATATATATATGCGATTAAGTGGGTATGAATTGCATATTAATGTATATATACATACAAATGGTACTGTTTTGCATGGTTATCTCTATCTATACGTATAAGTGTCTATTGTTGTATGTTTAGTATTTCTCTACGTATAAGTACACGGTCTTGTTTAATAAGTCGATTTTGTCAAGAAAGAGGAGACCATTCCAACAAGAGTTAAAATCTGAGTTGGGTAAGTTGTTTCTAAACCCTACGGGGTGAAGCTGCTCTCTATATGACACTCGCAATCTCAATGAGTATTGCCGAAATCGAATTATTATGCAATACAAGAGTCATATTTTAATTTATGTATAATACGTTGCATGCTTAGTTTACGTTTTTGCATTGTCGTATATATCCACGTACGTATAGTATCTTCGCATGCTAATGTATCTAGATACGTATGAGTGATTACAATTTGCCAGTTAGTGTAGATATAAGTATACAAAATATATATCTACCTATTTGCCTACATGTACGTATTACTGATGTGTATTTGCCTGTACGTATCGAATTATTTATTGATGATATAACCTTGCCTATTTGTATTGTTATACGTATGAGTAGAGTATCTTCACATACTACTGCATCTAGTATTGTATAAGTAGGTCGTATTTGCATGCTTGTACTTTCTCTCTTGCATAAATCTTAAAAAAAATTTTTTTTAATTAATTAATTAAATTAAAATTAATTAGGACCTTGCATAAATTTTAATTCCATAAATCTTAATCATATTCCAACGTTGTCTAGGAAACTTGAAAGATTGAGGTTACTTAATTAGATCCGTGCTTGCACGGCAAGCCTCCCTCTTATCTCTCTTGTGACCTGGCTGTTAGTTTATGCACATGTATTCCTAGCTTCACTGCTAAATTATTAGCAGCAGCTTAGGCCTACGTTGTTCAACTCTAATGCTTGAAGATAATCATAAAATTCAAGAAATAATAAGTTCCTTCTGTCAATTAGATCTAATTTTATGCTTGCATGAGATTAAGGTCTGGTTCTACTAAACAATTTGAACATACTTATCGTAGGAGAAAATACGATAAGTATTTGCGTAAGTTTTCACCTCCATAAAGTTCTTCATCTATTAATCCAAATCAAAAAGATTCGTCACCATTCCCATCATTCATTATGGCTGACGAAAATCCACTAGCTGAGAAGCCCCTTTCGGACTTCTATACAGTATTACAGGAAGGACCTTCTTCCTGCATCAAACTCGAGGACATTGTCGGTGATTTTCGAATTTCGCCAAACGTTTTTAGTTTTTTACCTGTGTATCATGGTTTGGATCATGAAAAACCGTACAACCATCTTTGTAGGCTTCAACAAGTGGCCACAACATTTCACCATCTAGCTGTCTCTAAGGAACAACTCTTGCTGCAGCTGTTTCCATTCACTTTAGCGGAAAAAGCGTCAATTTGGCTAGCAGGACAACAACCACAATCCATAGACACATAGAATAAACTTGTTCAAGCCTTCATGCTTCAATTTTATACTCAGAAGAAAACTACTGAAATGCTTCAGAAAATTCAATTCTTTCGTCAAAATTGTCCTGATCTTCAGAAAAAAACTACTGATGTAACGCCCGTATTTTTAAATACGTATTTTTCTAATTATTTATTAATTAATTTAATTAATTATTTTCAAAATTCGTCGGATTGGACTCGGGATACGTGGGCCTGGTTTTGGGCCCGAGTCTGTGTTGGGCTTGGGTTTCGGACCCAAATATATAAACACATTTTTCTAGAAAATAGGGCTCCTGGAGAATAGAATATATTAAAAATGGAGGCAGCTTGTTTACTCGAGCATTTGGAGCACGATTCTGGGAGGATTCGTCGAAACATTACGTCAAAGTGAGTAGATTAGTTTTCTATCTCAATATAATTATCTTGCTCAAAGTTTTTGTGTATTATTAGGTTATTGTTATTGGTAATGCGTAGTTGTTAAAAATTGGTTTAAAGCTGTCTTTGGAACTCTGTGGAGACTTCGAGAGATCGACAATCTGTTAAATGGCGCAAGCCCCACAACAAGATGTCGGTTTGTGTTTCGTGTAAAGCTTCGGTTTTGGAAACTCGAGCTAAAAAGTTCAAGCTCGGAATGGGCGTCAATGGCGCCGCCTCAAACCCCTAAGGGAACGAGAATCGTCCTGTTCATATTGTATAAACTATGTTTTTTTATGTTAAACTGTTGTATGTGGTTATGGGAGTGATTGATGATGATGGGGGTCGGTGTGTGGTCCGTGGAGAGCTTGGGGGGGCTGTGAAGCTTTCACGGTTCAACCATGGCGTTCTTGTGGATTACGTGGGATGTGTTTTTTGTATTTTTCTTGGGTTTGAATTGTTTTGTTGTGTTGGGTTAGGATGTTTGGAGTAGGGGATTATGATGGACGAGTGGGGGCAAAGTGAAGCTTGGAGGGAGAAGCTAATGGCCGCATCGCCATTCTTGGGACTTGGGGTTTAGGCGTTTTTAACATTTGTTTAAACCGTGTTTTGTATGGTGGGTTGAGGGATGATGAATGGTGGTAGTGGGGCTGTCGATCGATAGGGCTGTTGGAAGCTTGGGGGGAAGCCATTAATGGCGGTCACGATTCTTAGATCTAGGTTGAAGAAGAGGGTTAAATCACCGATATTAGAGTAATTGTATTTATTAAAGTTATAGGGTTTTGATTTGGTGTAAAACCGATTTGATGGAAGAGGAGAATGGTGGTGGCGGTTTTGGTGGTGGTGGAGGAGAAGTGAGGAAGAAGAAGAATCGCTTCGGCGGGGCTTGGGGCCTTAGGTGTTTAGGTTGGGCCGGGTGTGGGTTAAGTTCCTTGGGCCGACCTTGTTTTGTTTGCACTGGCCAAGGCCTTAGTTGTTTGGTTTGGGCGGATTCTATTATTTTGTTTGGGCCCCGGTTTGTTTTAGTTGTTTGGGCCAACCACTTATTTGTTTTGTTTGGCCCGATTTCTTTAAATTTTTGGACCGAGCCACTTAACAGCTTTTGGGCCCGTTTCTAATATTGCATGGACCAGTCCATCGGACTTAAAATAGATCTATTTGGGGTTTTCCAATGTTTAGACTTCCGGGTTCTAAGGTTTGGGCT
The DNA here is from genome assembly GCF_015680905.1 of Coptis chinensis. Taxonomy (NCBI): domain Eukaryota; kingdom Viridiplantae; phylum Streptophyta; class Magnoliopsida; order Ranunculales; family Ranunculaceae; genus Coptis; species Coptis chinensis. The sequence goes on from NC_141457.1 coordinate 46,012,553, forward strand.
TGGCCAGTTGGGTCCGGACTATGACCTTGGTCATGAGCCCATGAGCCATGCACCTTTGACCTTAGCCATGAACCATGGCTATGACCATGAACCTGTCGAACACGAAAACGACAGTTTGACTTTGACTAGGACAGTTTGACTTTGACCATCGACCGTTGACTTTGACGGTTGACCATGGACGGTTGACTTTCACCTTTGACTTTGACCATCGACCGTTGACTTTGACGGTTGACTTTGACCTTTGACCATGGACGGTTGACTTTCACCTTTGACTTTGACGATGACAGTTTGACTTTGACCATGACATGTTGAGTTTGACCTTGACTATGAGGTGTTGACCTTTGACCGTTGACTTTGACTGTGGAATGTTGACTTTTCTAGTTTTTCACATATTTGATTATATAAAATATTGTCGATATTGTATAACTTGGTTGGTCATTATCTAATTTAGATTTGACGTGAGTAGTGTGTAAAGCATATATATATATTGGGCTTTGATTGTGGACTGTGGACTGTTTATTTGTGATACGTTTTATGTGTATATTATATGGACACATATAAAAATAAAATGCTGTGGAAGCTAGTATATATGTGGTTGTCAATATCTAAGAAATATTTGACCTTGATGTTATGTATTTTTGACACGTGACGATATTGAGATGTTAGGAGATATTATATTCCTAATACGTTATAATAAAAATGTATGCGATACGTTGAAGCATTGTGACATAATATAATATGTTGAGATAGTTATATTTACCGCAATATCATGGAAAAATGTATATACACTCCATTATTTTATATGTGAGATGCTAATATAGTATTGGTGAATATTTGCCCACGGGAGTGTGGTGTAGTGCAATAATATATTGGCACGTGAAAGAATGAAAATGGTTATGAGGTAACTGAGATATTTCTATGTATTGTGGCTTAGTGCAATAAGGTAATTGACACCCGCGTGGTATAGTAGAAATGCTTATGAGTCATAAACGCATATGACACTGAATAAATTACGAACGAAAATCCTAGAACCTGACTACCACAACTCATGAGATTTGCCTTGTGTGGGCTTATGTGATATGATTGACCCATGTGTTGGGTGTATATATAAGATGTGATTGACCCATGTGTTGGGCAATCGTAGCCGAATAGTGGCTTGATATATTCCGTTCGCAAAATAGAGCGATGATGCATAATATTTTATGCCGAATAGTGGCGGTCTTACATAGATTTGGCTTCCGTGTGAGGATTTACGGTGTGCGGCATCATTTCGGGGTGGTTACGCACGGAGTGGCTCATTATGTAAAGGGAGGCATGTGGATGTACATGTTCGGGTTCGCGATTGTGGTAGCCGGAAACTAGGTAAGACATAGATACGACGCGTGATTTTAGGGACACACAAAGAAAACCTAAACTAATATAATTATGGTAATATGTTGGTAAATGATATATCTCTAGATAGATGATTTGTATATGGTTTTTGGTTATAGTTTAGTTAGAACCTAAAGGCCTCGATGGAGGAACTACACGCGCTTTATTTATTATGAGTATAGTTTGTTGTGTGGTTAGTGGGAAGTTAAAGGGCTCGGTGGAGGAACTACCGCCTAGATTAATGTACTTAAGAATGTTGTATTAGTTAATGAAAGTTAAAAGCCTCGGTGGAGGAACTAACTGCCGTATGGATTGTGTATGTATATGTATAATTATATGTTGTATTTTAGGGCTACTCACACTTTGGCATTTTATAATGTCAACCCGATTTGCATGTTTGCTTATCGGGTGTGTTCATTCAATGAACATAGTTGATAAGTTTTGACAGGTTTAGTGATGAAGAAGATTGGTTGCTGGTTGTGGTTTGCGTTAGCATTGCATCTCAGGTTGTGTTTTGTTTTTCCTTGAGGTGATATAGATTTTCAGTTGAGATAATATTATTTGCATTTGCATTTTCATTTGTAAATTGTTTTATAATGAAGAGGACTTTGTTTAAGTTAAAATTTTTATTGGTTTTAATTATCCGCATATTTTAAACTGTTTATGGGCTTTTGGAAGTGGAGAGTGCGTCACACCTCGGAGATCGAAGAGTCGGGGACAAATAATGTTTTTCAGTCTGTCGAGAAATTGAGGTGTAATGATTTGGTATCGAGCATTAGGTTAGCTTAGACTAGGGTGAGTCTAGGTGATTCTCGGATCGTGGTTTATGGGTAGTGTTTAAGGAGTTTTATTTTCAAAACTATTTCCGCTAGTTGTTTTGTTTTTACAAAGAAAATGAAAGAGATATAGAAATAAAGAGAGTCAATATTTTTCTTGATTTGTTTGTACGTGTAATGTGTATATTTATATTAGTTACTCTTGTGGAGTGCATATGAAATGCTTTTATTTTTCTTATCATATGATGAGTGGTTATATGTGTAATATGTTAATTATTAATGGGTTTGATCAAGATGATGTGTGCTGTTACAATGTTGTTTTATTGTTTGTGTTCATTTCCACATGGATTATGGATTAAGTGCGATAACATGTCTGTGAATGTTGTATTTGAGTGTTATGTTATTATTCAATAAATAATGAAATATTTTGATCTATATTGAATGAGTTGTATTATCTGATGGTTTTGTGACGTACTGAGTAAGGAACTAATTGCCTCAGTGTTGGAGGAACTATCTCGCCTCACTCGTACACTTTAATGGATGAATAGTGTTTTGAAGTATAAGAGATTAATCTGTTATATGTGATTAATTATAAATAGAAAGAATAATAAATAAAATATATGTGTATTCTTTTTGAGACGTGTATACTTGCGTATACACGTGTATTCTTTTTGAGATGTGTATACTTGCGTATACACGTGTATTCTTTTTGAGATGTGTATACTTGCGTATACACATTTTTATATTATTGTATATAGGTGAACTATTACCGTGCGTATATGATTGATTAATATCGTTAAATTAGTTTCACATGATTTTTGCATATTCAAGTATTTATTCTTACTTGTTTGGTTTCAGTCTATATGATTTTGATACATGGATATGAAAAATTATTTTTGGATAATGCTATATTTGATCGGTTGCAAGCATGAATTAGGATTCAAGGGTTGTTTTAAATTTAATATTTCGAGAGCATAACTAAAGTAATATAAAGTTTATTGTAGTATCAATGACATGAGTGACTTTTGTTTTAAGTGTGCTAGGACACTAATTTTCTTTTATGCATGATATGAAAGACTCCATAATGTTTCATGCATGGATGAACTTACCCTATAGTATTGATTAGTTAAGTAGAATATTATTTTTCGTAGAGATTGCTACGTGTCAAGAAATTGCATGCTAAAAAGATATGATATATTTATCCTGCGTTTAAGTGATAGTAATAATTTGTTTTAATATAGACAATTAAACTATAATAGGTTTTGTAATGGCATGAGGATATATATTCGGGTATTATTTAAAAAAAAAATAATAATAATAATAATAATTAATATCAATGTTATCTTGCTTAAGTTTAATCAACGTGCATTCTTGTGTATAGGTTCTAAGTTAATAACCAACGTTTTGTTCGTATAGCTTTACTTCCGAATCTCGGGACGAGATTCTTTTGAGATGTGTATAGCTGTAACGCCCGTATTTTTAAATACGTATTTTTCTAATTATTTATTAATTAATTTAATTAATTATTTTCAAAATTCGTCGGATTGGACTCGGGATACGTGGACCTGGTTTTGGGCCCGAGTCTGTGTTGGGCTTGGGTTTCGGACCCAAATATATAAACACATTTTTCTAGAAAATAGGGTTCCTGGAGAATAGAATATATTAAAAATGGAGGCAACTTGTTTAATCGAGCATTTGGAGCACGACGATTCGGGCTGGGAGGATTCGTCGAGCTGTTACGTCAGGTGAGTAGATTAGTTTTCTATCTCACGTATAATTGTACTGCTCAAAGTTTTTGTGTATTATTCGGTTATTGTTATTGGTACTGTAGTTGTTAAAAATTGGTTTTGTCTTTGGAACTCTGTGGAGATTCGAGAGATCGACAATCTGTTAATAATATAAATTAAACGTTTAAGATGTCGGTTTGTGTTTCGATGTAAACTTCGGTTTTGGAAACTCGAGCTTAAGTCATTCAAGCTCGGAATGGGCGTCAATGGCGTCGCCAATACCAAAGGGAACGTAATCGTCCACATTCATATTGTATAAACTATGTTTTTTTATGTTAAACCTGTCAGATGTGGTTATGGGAGTGATTGATGATGATGGGGGTATGTGTGGTGTCGTGGAGAGCTTGGGGGTGGGTGAAGCTTTTCACGGTTCAACCATGGCGTTCTTGTGATTACGTGGGATGTGTTTTTTTTGTATTTTTCTTGGGTTTGAATTGTTTTGTTGTGTTGGGTTAGGATGTTTGGAGTAGGGGATTATGATGGACGAGTGGGGCAATGAAGCTTGGAGGGAGAAGCTAATGGCCGTTCTCGCCATTCTTGGGACTTTGGGGTTTAGGCGTTTTTAACATTTGTTTAAACCGTGTTTTGTATGGTGGGTTGAGGGATGATGAATGGTGGTAGTAGTGTCGATAGGGGTCATTTGGAAGCTTGGGGGAAGCCATTAATGGCGGTCACGATTCTTAGATCTAGGTTGAAGAAAGAGGGTTAAATCAACGATATTAGAGTAATTGTATTTATTAAAGTTATAGGATTTTTGATTTGGTGTAAAACCGATTTGATGGAAGAGGAGAATGGTGGCGGTTTTGGTGGTGGTGGAGGAGAAGTGAGGAGGGAAGAAGACCGCATTCACGGCTTGGGCTTGGGCCTTAGGTGTTTAGGTTGGGCGGGTGTGGGTTAAGTTCCTTGGGCGACCTTGTTTTGTTTTGTTGGGCCAAGGCCTTAGTTGTTTGGTTTGGGCGGATTCTATTATTTTGTTTGGGCGGTTTGTTTTAGTTGTTTGGGCCAACCACTTATTTGTTTTGTTTGGCCCGATTTCTTTTAAATTTTTGGACCGAGCCACTTAACGCTTTGGGGCCGTTTCTAATATTGCATGGACCCGGTCCATCGGACTTAAAATAGATCTATTTGGGGTTTTCCAATGTTTAGACTTCCGGGTTCTAAGGTTTGGGCTTGGCCAGTTGGGTCCGGACTATGACCTTGGTCATGAGCCCATGAGCCATGCACCTTTGACCTTAGCCATGAACCATGGCTATGACCATGAACTTTGTCGAACAATTTAAAAGCAGTTTGACTTTGACTAGGACGGTTTGACTTTGACCATCGACCGTTGACTTTGCCAGTTTGACTTTGACCATGGATGGTTGACTTTCACCTTTGACTTTGACCATCGACCGTTGACTTTGACGGTTGACTTTGACCTTTGACCATGGACGGTTGACTTTCACCTTTGACTTTGACGATGACAGTTTGACTTTGACCATGACATGTTGAGTTTGACCTTGACTATGAGGTGTTGACCTTTGACCGTTGACTTTGGTGTGGAATGTTGACTTTTCTAGTTTTTCACATATTTGATTATATAAAATATTATCGATATTGATATTATAACTTGGTTGGTCATTATCTAATTTAGATTTGACGTGAGTAGTAGTGTGTAAAGCATATATATATATTGGGCTTTGATTGTGGATTTGTGGATTTGTTTATTTTGATACGTTTTTATGTGTATATTATATGGACACATATAAAAATAAAATCTTTGTGGAAGCTAGTATATATGTGGTTGTCAATATCTAAGAAATATTTGACCTTGATGTTATGTATTTTTGACACGTGACGATATTGAGATGTTAGGAGATATTATATTCCTAATACGTTATAATAAAAATGTATGCGATACGTTGAAGCATTGTGACATAATATAATATGTTGAGATAGTTATATTATTGCAATATCATGGAAAAATGTATATACACTCCATTATTTTATATGTGAGATGCTAATATAGTATTGGTGAATATTTTGCCACGGGAGTGTGGTGTAGTGCAATAATATATTGGCACGTGAAAGAATGAAAATGGTTATGAGGTAAGCGAGATATTTCTATGTATTGTGGCTTAGTGCAATAAGGTAATTGACCGCGACGTGGTATAGTAGAAATGCTTATGAGTCATAAACGTATGACACTGAATAAATTACGAACGAAAATCCTAGAACGACTACCACAACTCATGAGATTTGCCCTTGTGTGGGCTTATGTGATATGATTGACCCATGTGTTGGGTGTATATATAAGATGTGATTGACCCATGTGTTGGGCAATCGTAGCGAATAGTGGCTTGATATATTACGTTAAGCAAAATAGAACGATGATCGCATAATATTTTATGCCGAATAGTGGCGGTGCTTACATAGATTTGGCTTCCGTGTGAGGATTTACGGTGTCGCGGCATCCCATTTCGGTGGTTGGTTCACGCGCGAGTGGCTCATTATGTAAAGGGAGGCATGTGGATGTACATGTTCGGCGTTGGGTTTGCGATTGTGGTAGTAGTGGAAACTAGGTAAGACATAGATACGACGTGATTTTAGGGACACACAAAGAAAACCTAAACTAATATAATTATGGTAATATGTTGGTAAATGATATATCTCTAGATAGATGATTTGTATATGGTTGGCTGGTTATAGTTTAGTTAGAACCTAAGGCGCCTCGATGGAGGAACTACACGCCTTATTTATTATGAGTATAGTTTGTTGTGTGGTTAGTGGGAAGTTAAGGCGCCTCAGTGGAGGAACTACCTGCCTAGATTAATGTACTTAAGAATGTTGTATTAGTTAATGAAAGTTAAGGCGCCTCGGTGGAGGAACTAACTGCCGTATGGATTGTGTATGTATATGTATAATTATATGTTGTATTTTAGGGCTACTCACACCAGCATTTTTATAATGCTGACCCGATTTGCATGTTTGCTTATCGGGTGTGTTCATTCAATGAACATAGTTGATAAGTTTTGACAGGTTTAGTGATGAAGAAGATTGGTTGCTGGTTGTGGTTTGCGTTAGCATTGCATCTCAGGTTGTGTTTTGTTTTTCCTTGAGGTGATATAGATTTTCAGTTGAGATAATATTATTTGCATTTGCATTTTCATTTGTAAATTGTTTTATAATGAAGAGGACTTTGTTTAAGTTAAAATTTTTATTGGTTTTAATTATCCGCATATTTTAAACTGTTTATGGGCTTTTGGAAGTGGAGAGTGCGTCACACCTCGGAGATCGAAGAGTCGGGGACAAATAATGTTTTTCCGAATTCTGTCGAAATTCGGGGTGTGACAGTTTGGTATCAGAGCATTAGGTTAGCTTAGACTAGGGTGAGTCTAGGTGATTCTCGGATCGTGGTTTATGGGTAGTGTTTAAGGAGTTTTATTTTCAAAACTATTTCATTTAGTTGTTTTGTTTTACAAAGAAAATGAAAGAGATATAGAAATAAAAGAGTCAATATTTTTCTTGATTTGTTTTATGCGTGTAATGTGTATATTTATATTAGTTACTCTTGTGGAGTGCATATGAAATGCTTTTATTTTTCTTATCATATGATGAGTGGTTATATGTGTAATATGTTAATTATTAATGGGTTTGATCAAGATGATGTGTCTTTGTTACAATGTTGTTTTATTGTTTGTGTTCATTTCCACATGGATTATGGATTAAGTGCGATAACATGTCTGTGAATGTTGTATTTGAGTGTTATGTTATTATTCAATAAATAATGAAATATTTTGATCTATATTGAATGAGTTGTATTATCTGATGGTTTTGTGACGTACTGAGTAAGGAACTAATTGCCTCAGTGTTGGAGGAACTATCTCGCGCCACTTTCATTACACTTTAATGGATGAATAGTGTTTTGAAGTATAAGAGATTAATCTGTTATATGTGATTAATTATAAATAGAAAGAATAATAAATAAAATATATGTGTATTCTTTTTGAGACGTGTATACTTGCGTATACACGTGTATTCTTTTTGAGATGTGTATACTTGCGTATACACGTGTATTCTTTTTGAGATGTGTATACTTGCGTATACACATTTTTATATTATTGTATATAGGTGAACTATTACCGTGCGTATATGATTGATTAATATCGTTAAATTAGTTTCACATGATTTTTGCATATTCAAGTATTTATTCTTACTTGTTTGGTTTCAGTCTATATGATTTTGATACATGGATATGAAAAATTATTTTTGGATACGTGCTATATTTGATCCAGTTGCAAGCATGAATTAGGATTCAAGGGTTGTTTTAAATTTAATATTTCTGAGAGCATAACTAAAGTAATATAAAGTTTATTGTAGTATCAATGACATGAGTGACTTTTGTTTTAAGTGTGCTAGGACACTAATTTTTCTTTTATGCATGATATGAAAGACTCCATAATGTTTCATGCATGGATGAACTTACCCTATAGTATTGATTAGTTAAGTAGAATATTATTTTTCGTAGAGATTGCTACGTGTCAAGAAATTGCATGCTAAAAAGATATGATATATTTATCCTGCGTTTAAGTGATAGTAATAATTTGTTTTAATATAGACAATTAAACTATAATAGGTTTTGTAATGGCATGAGGATATATATTCGGGTATTATTTAAAAAAAAAATAATAATAATAATAATAATTAATATCAATGTTATCTTGCTTAAGTTTAATCAACGTGCATTCTTGTGTATAGGTTCTAAGTTAATAACCAACGTTTTGTTCGTATAGCTTTACTTCCGAATCTCGGGACGAGATTCTTTTGAGATGTGTATAGCTGTAACGCCCGTATTTTTAAATACGTATTTTTCTAATTATTTATTAATTAATTTAATTAATTATTTTCAAAATTAAATCGGATTGGACTCGGGATACGTGGACTGGTTTTGGGCCGAAGTCCGTGTTGGGCTTGGGTTTAGGACCCAAATATATAAACACATTTTTCTAGAAAATAGGGTTCTGGAGAATAGAATATATTAAAAATGGAGGCAACTTGTTTAATCGAGCATTTGGAGCACGACGACGATTGGGAGGAGGATTGGGAGTCGATTTCATTACGCAAAGTGAGTAGATTAGTTTTCTATCTCAATTATAATTTATCTTGCTCAAAGTTTTGTGTATTATTAGGTTATTGTTATTGGTAATCGTAGTTGTTAAAAATTGGTTTAAACTGTCTTTGGAACTCTGTGGAGACTTCGGAGATCGACAATCTGTTAATGGGCGCAAGCCCCAAAAGAAGATGTCGGTTTGTGTTTCGATGTAAACTTCGGTTTTGGAAACTCGAGCTTAAGCTCATTCAAGCTTCTGAATGGGCGTCAATGGCGTCGCCCTGAGGAAACGAACAGATCGTCTGTTCATATTGTATAAACTATGTTTTTTTATGTTAAACTGTTGTATGTGGTTATGGGAGTGATTGATGATGATGGGGGGTCGTGTGTGGTCTTTGTGGAGAGCTTGGGGGTGGTTGTGGAAGCTTTCCACGGTTCAACCATGGCGTTATTCGTGATTCCGTGGGATGTGTTTTTGTATTTTTCTTGGTTTTGAATTGTTTTGTTGTGTTGGGTTAGGATGTTTGGAGTAGGGGATTATGATGGACGAGTGGGGCGGTGAAGCTTGGAGGGAGAAGCTAATGGCCGTTCATCGCTGGTTTTTGGGACTTGGGGTTTGGCGTTTTTAACATTTGTTTAAACCGTGTTTTGTATGGATTGGGTTGGGGATGATGAATGGTGGTAGTGGGTGGGTCGATAGGGGAAATTTTGGAAGCTTGGGGGAAGCCATTAATGGCGGTCACGATTCTTAGATCTAGGTTGAAGAAGAGGGTTAAATCACCGCGATATTAGAGTAATTGTATTTATTAAAGTTATAGGATTTTTGATTTGGTGTAAAACCGATTTGATGGGAGAGGAGAATGGTGGCCGGCGGTTTTGGTGGTGGTGGAGGAGAAGTTGGAAGAAGAAGCTTAATCACGGATTTGGGCTTGGGGCCTTAGGTGTTTAGGTTGGGCGGGTGTGGGTTAAGTTCCTTGGGCCGACCTTTGTTTTGTTTGTTGGGCCAAGGCCTTAGTTGTTTGGTTTGGGCGGATTCTATTATTTTGTTTGGGCCGGTTTGTTTTAGTTGTTTGGGCCAACCACTTATTTGTTTTGTTTGGCCCGATTTCTTTAAATTTTGGACCGAGCCACTTAACGGCTTTTGGGCCCGTTTCTAATATTGCATGGACCCCATCCATGGGACTTAAAATAGATCTATTTGGGGTTTTCCAATGTTTAGACTTAGGGTTCTAAGGTTTGGGCTTGGCGGTTAGGTCCGGACTATGACCTTGGTCATGAGCCCACGAGCCATACACCTTTGACCTTAGCCATGAACCATGGCTATGACCATGAACCCGTCGAACACCTAAAAAACGACAGCGGTTTGACTTTGACTAGGACGGTTTGACTTTGACCATCGACCGTTGACTTTGACGGTTGACCATGGACGGTTGACTTTCACCTTTGACTTTGACCATCGACCGTTGACTTTGACGGTTGACTTTGACCTTTGACCATGGGCGGTTGACTTTCACCTTTGACTTTGGCGATGACAGTTTGACTTTTGACCATGACATGTTGAGTTTGACCTTGACTATGAGGTGTTGACCTTTGACCGTTGACTTTGATTTTATGGAATGTTGACTTTTCTAGTTTTTCACATATTTGATTATATATAAAAAAATCGATATCGATATATATAACTTGGTTGGTCATTATCTAATTTAGATTTGGCGTGAGTAGTAGTGTGTAAAAGCATATATATATATTGGGCTTTGATTGTGACCGTGGATTTGTTTATTTGTGATCGTTTTATGTGTATATTATATGGACACATATAAAAATAAAATGCTGTGGAAGCTAGTATATATGTGGTTGTCAATATCTAAGAAATATTTGACCTTGATGTTATGTATTTTTGACACGTGACGATATTGAGATGTTAGGAGATATTATATTCCTAATACGTTATAATAAAAATGTATGCGATACGTTGAAGCATTGTGACATAATATAATATGTTGAGATAGTTATATTACTGCAATATCATGGAAAAATGTATATACACTCCATTATTTTATATGTGAGATGCTAATATAGTATTGGTGAATATTTGCCCACGGGAGTGTGGTGTAGTGCAATAATATATTGGCACGTGAAAGAATGAAAATGGTTATGAGGTTGGCGAGATATTTCTATGTATTGTGGCTTAGTGCAATAAGGTAATTGACACTTGCGTGGTATAGTAGAAATGCTTATGAGTCATAAGCGTATGACACTGAATAAATTACGAATAACGAAAATCCTAGAACGACTACCACAACTCATGAGATTTGCCTTGTGTGGGCTTATGTGATATGATTGACCCATGTGTTGGGTGTATATATAAGATGTGATTGACCCATGTGTTGGGCAATCGTAGCGAATAGTGGCTTGATATATTCGTCTCGCTCAAGAAAATAGAACGATGATCATAATATTTTATGCCGAATAGTGGCGGTGCTTACATAGATTTGGCTTCCAGGTGTGAGGATTTACGGTGTGCGGCATCCCATTTCGAGGTGGTTCACACGGAGTGGCTCATTATGTAAGGGAGGCATGTGGATGTACATGTTCGGCGTTGGGTTCGCGATTTGGTGGTAGTGGAAACTAGGTAAGACATAGATCTGACGTGATTTTAGGGACACACAAAGAAAACCTAAACTAATATAATTATGGTAATATGTTGGTAAATGATATATCTCTAGATAGATGATTTGTATATGGTCATTTGGTTATAGTTTAGTTAGAACCTAAAGGCCTCGATGGAGGAACTACATGCCTTATTTATTATGAGTATAGTTTGTTGTGTGGTTAGTGGGAAGTTAAAGGCCTCGATGGAGGAACCACCGCCTAGATTAATGTACTTAAGAATGTTGTATTAGTTAATGAAAGTAAAAAGCCTCGGTGGAGGAACTAAGCTGCCGTATGGATTGTGTATGTATATGTATAATTATATGTTGTATTTTAGGGCTACTCACACCAAAGATTTTATAATGTCAACCCGATTTGCATGTTTGCTTATCGGGTGTGTTCATTCAATGAACATAGTTGATAAGTTTTGATGAGGTTTAGTGATGAAGAAGATTGGTTCTTTGGTTGTGGTTTTGCGTTAGCATTGCATCTCGAGGTTGTGTTTTGTTTTTCCTTGAGGTGATATAGATTTTCAGTTGAGATAATATTATTTGCATTTGCATTTTCATTTGTAAATTGTTTTATAATGAAGAGGACTTTGTTTAAGTTAAAATTTTTATTGGTTTTAATTATCCGCATATTTTAAACTGTTTATGGGCTTTTGGAAGTGGAGAGTGCGTCACACCTCGGAGATCGAAGAGTCGGGGACAAATAATGTTTTTCCGAATTCTGTCGAAATTCGGGGTGTGACAGTTTGGTATCAGAGCATTAGGTTAGCTTAGACTAGGGTGAGTCTAGGTGATTCTCGGATCGTGGTTTATGGGTAGTGTTTAAGGAGTTTTATTTTCAAAACTATTTCCGCTAGTTGTTTTGTTTTTACAAAGAAAATGAAAGAGATATAGAAATAAAGAGAGTCAATATTTTTCTTGATTTGTTTGTACGTGTAATGTGTATATTTATATTAGTTACTCTTGTGGAGTGCATATGAAATGCTTTTATTTTTCTTATCATATGATGAGTGGTTATATGTGTAATATGTTAATTATTAATGGGTTTGATCAAGATGATGTGTGCTGTTACAATGTTGTTTTATTGTTTGTGTTCATTTCCACATGGATTATGGATTAAGTCGATAACATGTCCGCGGAATGTTGTATTTGAGTGTTATGTTATTATTCAATAAATAATGAAATATTTTGATCTATATTGAATGAGTTGTATTATCTGATGGTTTTGTGACGTACTGAGTAAGGAACTAATTGCCTCAGTGTTGGAGGAACTATCTCGCCTCACTCGTACACTTTAATGGATGAATAGTGTTTTGAAGTATAAGAGATTAATCTGTTATATGTGATTAATTATAAATAGAAAGAATAATAAATAAAATATATGTGTATTCTTTTTGAGACGTGTATACTATATATACACGTGTATTCTTTTTGAGATGTGTATACTTGCGTATACACGTGTATTCTTTTTGAGATGTGTATACTTGCGTATACACATTTTTATATTATTGTATATAGGTGAACTATTACCGTGCGTATATGATTGATTAATATCGTTAAATTAGTTTCACATGATTTTTGCATATTCAAGTATTTATTCTTACTTGTTTGGTTTCAGTCTATATGATTTTGATACATGGATATGAAAAATTATTTTTGGATACGTGCTATATTTGATCCAGTTGCAAGCATGAATTAGGATTCAAGGGTTGTTTTAAATTTAATATTTCTGAGAGCATAACTAAAGTAATATAAAGTTTATTGTAGTATCAATGACATGAGTGACCTTTTGTTTTAAGTGTGCTAGGACACTAATTTTTCTTTTATGCATGATATGAAAGACTCCATAATGTTTCATGCATGGATGAACTTACCCTATAGTATTGATTAGTTAAGTAGAATATTATTTTTCGTAGAGATTGCTACGTGTCAAGAAATTGCATGCTAAAAAGATATGATATATTTATCCTGCGTTTAAGTGATAGTAATAATTTGTTTTAATATAGACAATTAAACTATAATAGGTTTTGTAATGGCATGAGGATATATATTGAATTATTATTTAAAAAAATAATAAATAATAATAATAATTAATATCAATGTTATCTTGCTTAAGTTTAATCACGCGTGCATTCTTGTGTATAGGTTCTAAGTTAATAACCAACGTTTTGTTCAGTATAGCTTTACTTCGAATCTCGGGACGAGATTCTTTTGAGATGTGTATAGCTGTAGCCGTGATATTTTTAAAACGTATTTTTTCTAATTATTTATTAATTAATTTAATTAATTATTTTTCAAAATTCGTCGGATTGGACTCGGGATCGTGGACTGGTTTTGGGCCGAAGTCGTGTTGGGCTTGGGTTTTAGGACCCAAATATATAAACACATTTTTCTAGAAAATAGGGTTCTGGAGAATAGAATATATTAAAAATGGAGGCAACTTGTTTAATCGAGCATTTGGAGCACGACGATTAATTTGGGAGGATTCGTCGAAGTACGATACGTCGGTGAGTAGATTAGTTTTCTATCTCACAATTATAATTATCTTGCTCAAAGTTTTTGTGTATTATTAGGTTATTGTTATTGAAACTTTGTAGTTGTTAAAAATTGGTTTAAACTGTCTTTGGAACTCTGTGGAGACTTCGAGGAGATCGACAATCTGTTAATGGCGGCGTATAAGCCCCACAAAGAAGATGTCGGTTTGTGTTTCGTGTAAACTTCGGTTTTGGAAACTCGAGCTTAAAACATTCAAGCTTCGGAATGGCGTCGGCCAATGGCCGCCCCCCAAGGAAAAGAATCGCCCACATTCATATTGTATAAACTATGTTTTTTTTATGTTAAACCTGTTGTATGTGGTTATGGGAGTGATTGATGATGATGGGGGGTGGGTGTGTGTAGTCTTTGTGGAGAGCTTGGGGGTGGTGTGAAGCTTTCCGCGGTTCAACCATGGCGTTCTTGTGATTCCGTGGGATGTGTTTTTGTATTTTTCTTGGGTTTGAATTGTTTTGTTGTGTTGGGTTAGGATGTTTGGAGTAGGGGATTATGATGGACGAGTGGGGCGGTGAAGCTTGGAGGGAGAAGCTAATGGCCGTTCGCCCATTCTTGGGGACTTGGGGTTTAGGCGTTTTTAACATTTGTTTAAACCTGTGTTTTGTATGGTGGGTTGAGGGATGATGAATGGTGGTAGTGGTATTGTCGTCGATAGAAATTTGTTGGAAGCTTGGGGAAGCCATTAATGGGCGGTCCACGATTCTTAGATCTAGGTTGAAGAAGAGGGTTAAATCAATCGATATTAGAGTAATTGTATTTATTAAAGTTATAGGATTTTTTGATTTGGTGTAAAACCGATTTGATGGAAGAGGAGAATGGTGGCCTAGCGGGTTTTGGTGGTGGTGGAGGAGAAGTGAGGAAGAAGAAGAAATCATTCACGGCTTGGGCTTGGGCCTTAGGTGTTTAGGTTGGGCGGGTGTGGGTTAAGTTCCTTGGGCCGACCTTGTTTTGTTTACTGGGCCAAGGCCTTAGTTGTTTGGTTTGGGCCAGATTCTATTATTTTGTTTGGGCCCGGTTTGTTTTAGTTGTTTGGGCCAACCACTTATTTGTTTTGTTTGGCCCGATTTCTTTAAATTTTTGGACCGAGCCACTTAACAGCTTTTGGGCCCGTTTCTAATATTGCATGGACCAGTCCATCGGACTTAAAATAGATCTATTTGGGGTTTTCCAATGTTTAGACTTCCGGGTTCTAAGGTTTGGGCTTGGCCAGTTGGGTCCGGACTATGACCTTGGTCATGAGCCCATGAGCCATGCACCTTTGACCTTAGCCATGAACCATGGCTATGACCATGAACCTGTCGAACACGAAAACGACAGTTTGACTTTGACTAGGACAGTTTGACTTTGACCATCGACCGTTGACTTTGACCTTTGACCATGGACGGTTGACTTTGACCTTTGACCATGGACGGTTGACTTTCACCTTTGACTTTGACGATGACAGTTTGACTTTGACCATGACATGTTGAGTTTGACCTTGACTATGAGGTGTTGACCTTTGACCGCTGACTTTGACTTTGGTTGGAATGTTGACTTTTCTAGTTTTTCACATATTTGATTATATAAAAATATTGTCGATATTGTATAACTTGGTTGGTCATTATCTAATTTAGATTTGGCGTGAGTAGTGTGTAAAAAATATATATATATATTGGGCTTTGATTGTGGACTGTGGACTGTTTATTTGTGATACGTTTTATGTGTATATTATATGGACACATATAAAAATAAAATGCTGTGGAAGCTAGTATATATGTGGTTGTCAATATCTAAGAAATATTTGACCTTGATGTTATGTATTTTTGACACGTGACGATATTGAGATGTTAGGAGATATTATATTCCTAATACGTTATAATAAAAATGTATGCGATACGTTGAAGCATTGTGACATAATATAATATGTTGAGATAGTTATATTACTGCAATATCATGGAACAATGTATATACACTCCATTATTTTATATGTGAGATGCTAATATAGTATTGGTGAATATTTGCCCACGGGAGTGTGGTGTAGTGCAATAATATATTGGCACGTGAAAGAATGAAAATGGTTATGAGGTAACTGAGATATTTCTATGTATTGTGGCTTAGTGCAATAATGTAATTGACCTGCACGTGGTATAGTAGAAATGCTTATGAGTCATAAACGTATGACACCTGAATAAATTACGTAACGAAAATCCTAGAACCTGACTACCACAACTCATGAGATTTGCCTTATGTGGGCTTATGTGATATGATTGACCCATGTGTTGGGTGTATATATAAGATGTGATTGACCCATGTGTTGGGCAATCGTAGCGAATAGTGGCTTGATATATTCCGTCAAAAAATAGACGATGATCGCAATATTTTATGCCGAATAGTGGTAGTGCTTACATAGATTTGGCTTCCGTGTGAGGATTTACAGTAGCGCGCATCCCGCTCGTGGTGGTTACGCACGGAGTGGCTCATTATGTAAGGGAGGCATGTGGATGTACATGTTCGGCGTTGGGTTGCGATTGTGGTAGCCAGGGAAACTAGGTAAGACATAGATACGACGTGATTTTAGGGACACACAAAGAAAACCTAAACTAATATAATTATGGTAATATGTTGGTAAATGATATATCTCTAGATAGATGATTTGTATATGGTTGGCTGGTTATAGTTTAGTTAGAACCTAAGGCGCCTCGATGGAGGAACTACACGCCTTATTTATTATGAGTATAGTTTGTTGTGTGGTTAGTGGGAAGTTAAGGCGGCTCAGTGGAGGAACTACCTGCCTAGATTAATGTACTTAAGAATGTTGTATTAGTCGTTGAAAGTTAAAAGCCTCGGTGGAGGAACTAAGCGCATATGGATTGTGTATGTATATGTATAATTATATGTTGTATTTTAGGGCTACTCACACAGCATTTTATAATCTTGACCGATTTGCATGTTTGTTTATCGGGTGTGTTCATTCAATGAACATAGTTGATAAGTTTTGACAGGTTTAGTGATGAAGAAGATTGGTTCTTTGCTTGTGGTTTTGCGTTAGCATTGCATCTCGAGGTTGTGTTTTGTTTTCCCTTGAGGTGATATAGATTTTCGGTTGAGATAATATTATTTGCATTTGCATTTTCATTTGTAAATTTTTTATAATGAAGAGGACTTTGTTTAAGTTAAAATTTTTATTGGTTTTAATTATCATATATTTTAAACTTTTATGGGCTTTTGGAAGTGGAGAGTGCGTCACACCTCGGAGATCGAAGAGTCGGGGACAAATAATGTTTTTCCGAATTCTGTCGAAATTCGGGGTGTGACAACTGATCTTCTTTTAGAATGTCCTCATCACCAACTAGACAAAGTTGTCCTTGTTCGTTCATTCTTTAATGGACTTTCTGATCATCAAAAAGAAACTCTTGATATAATGAACGGCGGTTGCTTCATGGACAAAGGAGCTACTGAAGCATATACTTTTCTAGAAAAACAAGTGAACAAAGGTACACATTGGGGTAACACTGATTCTTCTAGGTCATCTAAGGATACTGTTACAAAAGCTACGTCTATTTTTGAGGTAAAACCCGATCCCGAATTAAAATTTTTGATAGAATCCCTCACTAAAAAAGTAGATTCCCTTGCAGTTCAAGTAAACAATCAACTCCCAAAACAGGTCATGAACGTTGACACATCCCCATGTGTTCTTTGTCTCAGTCCTGACCATCCTGATGCTTATTGTCCCTTGTTATATGCCTCCCCTTCTTAACCATAAGAAGAGGCATGTGAATTCAACATTCCTAATGCACCTTGGTGACAACATCCGAATTTTGCTTGGCGCCCACCTCCACCACAAATGCCTCCTCCAGGTTTCGCTAATCCACCTGTTCGACCTCCCAACAACTTTATTCCATACCACCAAGGAAATAATCAGCAATACCAACAAAGTCAAAATCAATTTAAAAATAGTTCCAGTGCTAACTATCAAACCAACTGTAGCCTTGTTCCAGCCAATCCAAATCCCAGCTATAATCAACAACATCTCAGCAATAATCGTGAACTAGTACCTGTTGCACAACCTGCGCCACTCGTTACGGATAGGACAAGCAAGACGTTCTTAGCTTACATGAACTAACAATCTCAAATTTTAACGTCTATCCAACAATCACTTCAACAATTGGCACAAGAAAAGAGTCAGAAAGGCGTGTTTCCTGGACAAGCAGTTCCAAACCCTAAGCCAGCAAACACTGGCTTTGAACTCACCAATGCACCTGGTACAAGTACTCCAAACCAAGGTGAGGTGCATGCAATCACTACTCTTCAATCTGGCAAAATTGTAGACAATCAAATACGAATGCCAGATGATCAACCAAAGGTATCCGAAGTTCCAATGAATCTATTTCTAATAATGAACCTACGGAGGATTCACCAAATCAAACAAAGTCAACATCTCATAAATTAGGAAACGAGCAAGCGGACCCCTATGCCAAATTCCGGCCTAAGGCACCGTTTCCTGCACGCTTGGCAAAGAATAAACCTGATGAGAATTTTGATGAAATTCGAGAAACTTTTTAGAATTTGACAATCAACTTACCTTTTCTCGATGCCCTAAAGCTATTGCCCAAACATGCAAAATTTTTGAAAGATATGTGCACCACAAAAAAGAGAACTAATGTTTCTCAACAAGCATTCCTCACCGAATAGTTTCCATCCATCACCGAACACAATAGTATAGGCAAATACAAGGACCCTGATCGACCAATAGTTCCATGCACCTTAGGTCACAAATATACGGCTACTGCGCTACTAGACCTAGGAGCTAGTGTGAACTTACTTTCATATTACTTATTTAAACAACTAGGTCTTCATGAGCTTAAACCTACCACCATGACTCTACAGTTAGCTAATCGTTCCATTAAGTATCCAAAAGGAATTGTGGAAAACGTCCTTGTAAAAGTCCAAAACTTTTACTATCCTGTAGACTTTGTTATTTTGGATACAGAAGTTGCATGTGATTCCATTTCTATCATCTTAGGACATCCGTTCCTAACAACTGCTAATGCTCTCATTAACTATAGGGATGGTTCCGTGACCATGTCCTTCGGAAATCTTTCGGTCGAGGTGAATTTGTTCAAGTTGATGAAACAAATTCCAGAGCCTAACATTGATGGTGAAGTGAACAGGGTTGACAGCATTGCACAAGAGTATTTAACAAACTCTTTTCCTAAAGATGAAGTATACCAATTTCTTTCCTTTAGCGTTCTGAATTTGAGGATGATGATTATACACAAGAAGTAAATGAGTTATTAGAGTCAATACCACTATTTGACCCTACGACCGTGATGTCCAGTAACTTGGATGAACATCAATCTATTTACTCCATGGAAGACGACTCTCCTCAAGAATCTTTAATACCCACTCCACTCGCCCTTGACTTAAATCCTCTTCCTTCGGAATTAAAATACTTACATCTTGATCCAGATGGTAGTCATCCAATTATCATATCATCACAATTGACTGACGATCAAGAATCCCGTTTAATAGATGTCATTCAACAACACCGTTCTGATATTGGATGGTCCCTTGATGACATTAAAGGCATTGACCCTACTGTGTGCACCCATCGCATACACCTTGAAGAAAATGCTAAGATGTCGCGTGAACCGCAGCGTCGTCTAAACCTAACCATGAAAGATGTGGTACGGGAGGAAGTTTTAAGATTACTCGATGCGCGTATTATCTATCCTATCTCTAATAGTGTTTGGGTGAGTCCAGTACACGTTCTTCTAAAGAAATCTGGCATTACAGTTATGCGCAATGATAAAGATGAATGCATCTCCGCTCGTATTCCAGTGAAATGGCGAATATGCATCGATTATCGCAAACTTAATGCAGTCACTCATAAGGATCACTTCCCACTGCCCTTCATCGATCAGATGCTTGAACGGTTAGCCGGTCATGCATATTATTATTTTCTTGATGGTTATTCAGGATATTTTCAGATAGTCATAGATCCTACTGATCAAGAAAAGACCACGTTCACCTGTCCATTTGGTACATTTGCATATAAACGAATGCCTTTCGGCCTTTGCAATGCACCTGGTACTTTCCAACACTGCATGCTTCACTTTTTCAGTGATACGGTTGAACATTTTATGGAAGTATTCATGGACGACTTCTCAATATATGGCAATTCTTTCGATAGCTGTCTATCAAATCTTGAAAAGGTCTTTACACGTTGTGAAGAGAAAAACCTTGTTCTTAATTGGAAAAAATGTCATTTCATGGTTACAAAAGGAATAGTTCTAGGACATATTGTTTCAAAGGATAGAATCGAAGTCGATAAAGATAAGATTGAAAAAATTGCTTCACTTCCTATACCAAAAATAGTTCACGACATTCGCGCATTTTTAGGACACACAGGTTTCTATAGGAGATTTATTCAAGATTTCTCAAAGGTTGCTCGACCTTTAACCAATCTCCTACTTAAAGATGCCGCTTTTGACTTCACTTTCAATTGCAAACAAGCTTTTGAGACCTTAAAATCCGCCTTAACTACCGCTCCCATAATTCAACCACCTGATTGGTCTAAACCTTTTGAATTAATGTGTGACGCGAGCAACTATGCTATTGGAGCTGTACTAGGGCAACGCCAAGAAGATAAGCCAATTGTCATTTACTGCGCGAGTAAAACCCTTAATGAAGCTCAACGTAACTATACCACCACTGAGAAAGAGTTTCTCGCTATTGTATATGCTTTGGATAAGTTTCGTCCGTACCTAGTGGGTTCTTCCACAATTGTCTACACCGACTATGCGGCGCTTCGTTACCTATTAGCGAAAAAAGATGAAAAACAGAGGTTGATCCGCTGGATTCTCCTATTGTAAGAATTTACTCTAGAAATTAGAGATAAAAAAGGTTGTGAAATGTGGTTGCAGACCATTTATCATGACTCGTCAGTAAGGTCGATAATGATACAGAACCCATCTGTGATTCCTTTCCTGATGAACATTTGTATTCTATTTTGTCGTCCCCTTGGTATGCTGACATAGTAAATTACTTAGTTACCGAGGAAGTCCCTTCATCTTGGTCTCGTAATGACCGAAAAAAGTTCTTATCCACCGTGAAATTTTATTTCTGGGATGATCCCTATCTCTTCAAGTATTGTTCAGACCAACTTATACGCCGTTGCATTCCCGACTGGGAACACAATGACGTGTTATCCTTCTGCCATGAACAATCTTGTGGTGGTCATTTCAGTGGAAAGAAAACAGCGGCCAAGGTTCTACAATGTGGATTTTATTGGCCAACACTGTTTCGAGATGCACATGAGCATTGCAAAGCATGCGACCGCTGGCAGCAGCTAGGACGCATTACTCAATGCAATGGATGCCCTTAAATCACATTTTAATTGTGGAAATCTTTGATGTATGGGGAATCGACTTCATGGGTCCCTTTCCAAATTCTCATGGCTTCCTATACATACTGGTAGCCGTTGACTACGTGTCCAAATGGATTGAGGCTTTGGCATGTCGATCTAATGATCATAAAACGGTCGTTCTGTTCGTAAAGGAAAATATTTTCTCTCGATTTGGTGTTCCCAAAGCTATAATTAGTGATGGGGGAAAATATTTTTGTAATAAATTTTTTGAATCATTAGTAAAGAAATATGGAGTCACGCACTAAGTGGCAACTCTGTATCATCTTCAGACCAGTGGCCAAGTAGAAGTCTCTAATAGAGAGATCAAATCCATTTTGGAAAAAATTATTAATCCATCTAGAAAAGACTGGACTCTAAGATTATTTGATGCCTTGTGGACATATAGAACAACTTTTAAGACACCTATAGGGATGTCTCCTTATCGCCTCATTTTTGGAAAACCTTGTCATCTGCCGGTTGAACTTGAGCATCGTGCTCTATGGGCCATCAAAAGCCTCAATTATAATACCAATACGGCAGGCGAGAAGCGAAAATTGCAGTTAAATGAGCTTGAGGAAATTTGGAGTCATGCCTATGATCTCTCGAAGTCCTATAAAGCCAACATGAAAAGAGTGCATGACAAGCACATATTGAGAAAAGATTTCAAAGTTGGTCAAAAAATTTTGTTGTACAACTCGAGATTACACATTTGTCCAGGAAAATTAAAAACTCGATGGTCTGGTCCTTTCACTGTCTCTGCTGTCACTCCTTATGGGGCTATATCTTTGAAAAATTTAAACGATAACAGCGAATTTCAAGTAAATGGCCAACGTCTAAAATATTATCATGAGTTGCGTTCTCCAGATGTCGAAAAGACTCTTCTCCAAGATCCAGTCTACACAGACTAATAGATTTGCTGGTGTACTTCCTTCCATGTGATTAAAACAGGGAAAGTACGCCATTAGGGTAGTCGGGCCCTCTTCTATTTTCTTTTCTAAAAATCCCTAGAGTGTGTGGTTGCAAGCGCCGGAACCTTAGTCCACAAAAACTCTAATCAAAACTGAGTATAAATGTTTTCTGTTAATCAAGCAAACGTGCCTTCTGGTAAACAATGGGTACCCAAAATTTCCCCTCCTTTCTTCTCTTCCCTTTTCTATTCTCTTCCTCACGAACTTCAGCTAATCATTTGGTGTAAGCCTCGAATAGGTAATGGGCGTAGTACTTTTGCTCGAAAGTGACGTGCACGAAGGATGGGGTGGTGTATGAATTGTCAAATACCTTTCTATCCAGGTCTTGAATTACTATCCGATATGAGCCAGAGCCGGTATAAGGTATATTATTGTCTGACACCAGCTCAGCAGGACAAACTTCGTCGTTGTCCTGTTGCTCCCACAGGTTGGGATTCGTCTTGAGGATCTGACGTTAAAAGACTCAACATGTATATACTCGTGTCTTTTATTTTCACCTTTGCACTAAGTGTTGTGCACAAAGAGAGTCGTGATATGCAACATCGGATGGTCCCTCGTTCGCACGGGCAATGGATTTCACCAGGCCAACCTCGAATAGTTTTCTATTTGATGATAGTTCAGGGCGGTTTGAGGCTATATACCATATGTACTAAGGATAATATTATTATTAGACCATTGCACATTGGTCAGGGATGGTACCATCCTGAACCCTAGGCCCCCAAAACATAAAGGTTAAGCCCGCGACACGGGTTGGATTGGGTTTCACCCTGAGCCGACATACATGACAGTTGCCTGATTTTACAGTAATGGTTTTCTTCTTGAAGTTCGAGGTTGTTGACATGTTCATCTTCCCTTGTAAATTTGTAAATTTCCAAAAAAAAAAAATTGCGGGGGGGGGGTGTGGGGGTTGCGTTCTGTTTTTACAAATTCAACCCCCCAACAGTAAAAATAAATATAAAAAAGGATTGGATGTGCCTTAGCCATATTCAATTGGATGGCATTTTTAATGTTGGTCATTTTGACATCTCGCTCGTTCAATTTGGAGTTAAAAAGAATTGAAATTCTGCGTTTGAAATTTCGGGACATAAGGGGAATTTCTGGAAATCATTTGGGCTTGGGCCAAATATTAGAACCCGACCCAAACCACGTGTCCGGTCATAAAACCCAGCACGCGAGGCAATCCACGCATCAGCCTCTCCCATTTCTTCCCCCTGAAATTCCGGATCTTGTTCCCACTCAAACCACCCTCGCGCATGCGGTATCCCAGGTCTAAAATTGACCAGCGCACGCGGCCAATTCACCACCGATTCGACCAATTTTTTAACAACACCATCCCCTCACTTAGCGAAACCAATATAGGCCCTCAGAAATTCATTTCGATCACTCTATGGCTGGAAATCGGAGAATCACAGTTGAGCAAAATTTTACAAATCTCTATAATTCCGAAATGTTCCATCCCTTTTTCGATAAGGAAATTGCTAGTAGAGAGTGGGAATACCTTTTGCATCGAATTCCATCTCATTACTCCGAAGATTTAGTGTTGAAGTTCTATAACAATGGAGGTTTTTGGGGGAATGAGTATTGGATTACGACGGATGGGTTGGAACGTGAACTCACGTTGGAGTTGATATCGACTATGGCAAATATTCCAATCAACTCCGATAGTCCGACATTGCTGATATCGGAGTATTCGAATACAATGGAGTTGATGTTTGACACGCTTCTCGAGGGCAAATACAATGATGGCTCGAGATGCGTGTACCAACATTCCCTCTGACGGAACCAACTAGCAGTGACGCAATGGCTGGCCTACAACATCATCAGTACATCGAAGACGTCTGACGTCAACAAGACGTTCTTACATCTGCTCTAGATACTTCAAGAGAAGAAGGAAACTCTCTGCATGGTCTATTTCCTTGGCCATGTACTTACGACTGCTTCTGACAGGTCAGCTCCTCTTGTTGTACTTGTTACACAGATTATGATAAATTTAGGGTTCCAGTCCGCTAGTCCATTAATTCAAACAAGGTCTTTCGAAAATTTTGTGATTTTCGAGACTTGTGTCATGGACGACTGGGAACCTATAGCGAGAGATGATATTGAGCGTGATAACATACCACCTCCTCCTCCTTCACCACCTAACTGTTTTAATGAGGATACCATGCGGCGAATCAGCACTCCCATGGAAGCTTTGAGACACATAAACTTGGGAATGCATAGCATGCTTGTCCGCCAGGATAAGTTTCAGCAGGAATTACGTGATCGTCAGGGCCATTTCCAGCGCATGATGATGGCTAATCAGCAACAGTTTCAAGAACAAGTGGTTAGGTCTTTGGCAACCATACAGGAACAATTATCTCAACCAGGAGTTCGCAGTACTCGTCGTCGTCGGAACCCTGGTTCATCATCAGCTAACCCTGAGGATTCACAGTAGCAGCTTGTTCCTCTTAGTCTAAAAAATGACTCTGTCATTTATTTTCCTTATGCACTGTTTTTTTATTTTTCTAGTGATGAAAAATGATATATCGTTTCATTTCTCATAATTTTGTATCTCCATCCGGTTTGAATGAGAAATTATTTATGTTCTGCGATTATTATCTTTCCTAAAATGGTAGCTTGTTCCTTGATACACTAGGCCTACTCTCTAAGCCCAACGGTCAATACCCAACGGACTGATCCAAACGGTCAGATACCCAACGGTCAGATTTTCCATTATAAATCCAACTCTCCTCTTCAACCTTCACTCATCCCCTTCTCTCACTCTCATCAAATTCATCTTCACAAATTCTCATTTTCTTCAACATAATGAATCCAATCGAGCGATTGGAAATGGAGCAACGCGAATGGGCTATCACATTATTCGTAATAATTGTGTTTATCATTGTTCTACTATCGCTCATGCATAACATGCTCCAGAATATCTAGATCTATGTAACCGACATCTCTCTTTCCCTATGTCATTTTGTATATTAGTATGGTGTGTTAAATAATTCTCACACATTTGTACGGTTTACGTATTGAATGGAGAAGTTCCCTATTTTATATTTGTGTGTATTAGTTGTATTTTTAAACTTTTAAAAAAAAAACCTATAACAAAGAAGAAAAATTAATAACTCACCAAAATAATTCAATCTTAACTCATGGTATTCATAGAAGATCGCACACGCTACACGATATGCCTAAAAACCATCGAGCACGCTGCTCGATTATTCTTTTCATCTTCCATTATTGAGGTATGATCAATAATTCAAAAATTACCTGTAGGTTTAACAACACTGTGAAACCTTCATCCGTATTTTCTAACAATGAAACATCTCATTAATTGTTTTTGGAAATCTGACATGAAAAGACTTACTATGGATACCCATATTTGCTGTTCATAAAGGTATGTGTCACAACAACACATGAGTCACTTGTGTTTCAAGTATTAATTCCGGATTTAACTACACTTGGAATCCAGATTGGTACAGACTCATAGATTGGCTATAAATCTTTTATTTTCAGCCATTCTCATTTCAAGCATTCTTCACTATCCTTCCCTCCATAATACTTCCAAATGGATCACCCAAGAAAAATAATGCCTGAGAAAGAGTGACCTGAGAATGTTTGATGATGGCCGGTTTTCTCCTTATTTTGACACAGAAATTGTACGTCGAGGATGGATGCCTCTTCTATATCATTCAGCAGCTGGTTATTTCTGAGAATTGGTTTTGATGTTCTACCAATTTAGCGGTCCTGAAGATGGAAAATTCTACTTCAATGCCTATGGACAACGATTTGAATTGATTGGGGAAATTATCTCCGACATACTTCAAATTCCAATGAATACACAAGAGTTCCTTTTTCCAGAGTCAACATTTGATTCTGTCAAAACTTTACTACGAGCTACCGTATCTCTTGGCGAAGTCGGAAATAGACATCATGTTGTTCTTCAACGCTCTTTGAAACAGAATCAACGAGTTGTGCTCCACTGGTTGGGACACAATGTGGTAGGTACATCACACCAATCAGAAGTCACAAAGCCTCAACTTCACCTACTTTGGATTTTGCAGACTCAAAGGGATGATTTTTGTCTAATCCAACACCTCTGGAACGCGATCACCAGGAAAACGAGAAGGTTAGCATCTCTACCTACTTTAGTCATGAAAATTATGATGCGTTGGGGTTATCTAGTAATTTCTCCAGAGACACCCTTTCAAAGAGCAAATATTAGTGCACTCCACACAGACTACTCCGTTGGTTATTGGACTCCTGATACTCT
Source organism: Coptis chinensis (assembly GCF_015680905.1). NCBI lineage: Eukaryota > Viridiplantae > Streptophyta > Magnoliopsida > Ranunculales > Ranunculaceae > Coptis > Coptis chinensis. The sequence goes on from NC_141457.1 coordinate 46,039,402, forward strand.
GACAGATGAACAGGATAACCCAAGCTTAAAATCTGGACATTTCTTTGATGAACATGTCATGCTAAACATTTTTAATCCCATGGAAGGAATTCAATTTCTTCATCAAGGCATGCGGGAACTACACGCTCATCAGGAAATAATCATTAAAACTCTTAAGGATTTCCAAGAACGTCAAGCAATGCATGATATTGAACAGGAGGAAATCTTGGAAAATCACTCTCAGTCCTTGCAATATCACACTCTCCTAATGGAGAATCAAACTACACTCTCTGCCAGCCAAGGGGACATTCAGATGCAGCTCAGCCAACAAATTGAAGAACTAAACAGTGTGGTGCACGATATGCGTCTCCAGAATCATCATAATAATCAATGATTTTCTTATTGAACAAAAATTGAATAATAATATTAAGTCAATAAATAAATAATCGAATATATCATTACATTTTTTGTCATATTATGAATTTTGTTGTTATCTTTGTTTCTTCTTTTGTAAGAAATGCCTACTAGAATTGTCATAATTCACGTTATGACAAGAACAATTTTAACATGTGATTTTCAATGTCATTATAGGAGGGTCTATTTTCTTCCATACTCATTTATCTATCCAGTTTGCCTTTATCCTTACCCATTTCTTTACTTCATCCAACATGGCATCTTCATCAAACATTGCATCTTCATCAAACATGACACCTCCGAAACTCATTCCTGAGCAATCCTTTCAGTCTATGATGGATTCCAATACTTATGGGCATATCTTCCGTGACTACATCACTAACATTGGGTGGTCTTCCCTAGTTCTTCAACCTGACCAAACTTATTCTCCAAGTTTGGTTACCTACTTTTATGCTAATATGGGGGACACACCAACATTCAATGTTGCGCACGACTTCTTCTTAGACGGATTCACAATCCAGGTTGGTGGCACACATCATATCTTTTCTGAGCCAATGCTCGCCCTAACTTTGGATTTTCTCTATCACAAGCCGGCATCAACATGGCCATACATCTTTCAAAACTCTACGCGTTCCTTTTCATGGCCTGCTTTTCGCAAAACATACGGTGATGACCTTGCAATTAAAGAAGAACGACCTGGACCTGGTAGATGGCCAAATATCACCATTCCCTTAGCAAGCATGACAATGAACGTGGGGAATGCGATGTTGTTTATCCTACTAAATATCATGGGAGATTGGCATTTCTCTACTGCCAATGATGCCAACTGTGTAGTATTCAATGCACTTGCTCAAGGTCATACATTCTTTGATATCTTAAATTGTGTCATCTCGAATCTGGAACGAGCTCGCACTGTCCAGGATCAGTATATACTGTTGCCAGTAACTGCTTGCCGAATTAAGAGGACACATTTCCCGCAGTTTTCAGCTACTTTCCATGACTGGGTCAAGGTAGATTCTATGTGCCTAGCAAACAAAACCATCCGCTCATTGAGGTTTCGGCAATGGAAACATCCTGCTAGGTACTTGAGGCATGTTCGTTGTTACCCGAAGGATGAAAAAATGATGACACATTTGAACAACTCCGGAGAACAACGATGGGAATAAATTTGGCAGCAAATTATCTTTTGGCATGATGCTAAGGAAATGCATTTCATTCAAGAAGACGCCAGACCAGCAAGTCCTACTGGATGGTGACTTTGTAGGACATTCTACATATATCTAGCTAAAAATAGTTATGTTTCGTGTGCTATTGTTTTTCGTTGTTTCTTTCTGAATAATATATTATGTTCTCCAACCTTTCTGTTCCAGCAATCCAGCCCTAATTTTGCTCAAGGTTCTAAGGTACTTTCTTTCTTTATCTATTGATACTTCGAGGACTAAGCATTATTCAGTTTGGGGGTGTTTTAAACCTCTAGCAAAAATTAGGCAACTTGTAGGTTGTATATAGTTTTTATTTTCTTGTTAATAATTGTACTTAGTGACAAAGTCTTGTTTCCTTTTCAATGATGAAAATTGTCTAGAAATCTCACATTAGTGTCCAAATTAGGATTGTTTTTAAGAAACTTAATATAATACGTATGCAATAGTTTATACATCTTTTCATGAACATTCATGCACTGAGTATCATCGATTGTACATAGCGGTAAGTTTCTAGAACCCACGGTTAGTTACTTAAATGATCAATCCTGTGAGAATCTAACAAAAAAACCTCGATATGTGTGATATGTGAGTAATGACATAGAGGAGTAGTTTTTCCGAATAGAGAAAATCATGCGTCTACTTACTTGATCACCATCCGAACCCTAGGCGAGAATTTAGGCCATCTTTGGATCTACATAGCCAAAAATTCATACCTGTTAAAAATTTTACCGCTAGTCAATCTACTGAACCTTTCATCAAACCTTTCATTTTCACAAAAAATCCCTTACCTGTCTAGTAACCTTAAATAAATTAAACCTACCCAAATGAGGAGTATGAGAAATAGAATGAAATGTAGAAAAATAAAGAGAAAGACTTGTCCTAAATAAAAGTCAATTACTTGCTTAAAAAAAAAATCATCATCAGTATCCAGAGGCTTAAGAGCAAGGTTGGGAAACTCAGTTAGAAGCAGGAAATAAAACAAGGATTTCTCTAGTGTAAATATCTTGAAGACCCTATTCTCTCATACTCGTCAATTTTGTTTATCCATTTCCATTTTCTTCTACACCATCACTTAAGCCTCATAATACCTAATAAAGATCTCTAGCTCAATTAGGAGTAGGAAGGTGTGATAATAAGTAGTAGACGTGATTGATCGACTTCGGCTCCTCAGACTGTCATTGAGATGTGAGGAAACGTGTGCTACTACACACTGGAGTTAGCAAAACCTAAGTGGAAAAATTATGAGCAAATTTGTGTTTCGACACATACCTGAGAGAACCCATTTAGGTACACTCTCCAAAGGATCTAGAAACAGCCCTGCTTGTACATTTCAATGAAGAGTTCACTGTATGCATGATCATATGTAGATGTTTTAATTATTGAATGCATATTAACTTGAGTTTCAAAGAAATCAATCCGTTCCCTGCTAAGGAGATGTATGGATATCTAAGATTAATTTAGGAAACGAAGTTTTTGTCACCGAAGTCGTTGTAGTAGTATAAATGAAGTTTGTGAGTATCTTCTCTGGAAAACTGTCACGAGGCTATAACTCATCCACTAGGGAATTCCTAGTGGTTTAAGGCCTTGTTGCATATGGTCAATGCAACCGCACTCTGCGAAACGAGAATTAGTTAGGACAACACATTTTTGGCCACTTATCTATTTTAGTGTCTCTTCTTTGCTTGAGGACAAGCAAAATGCTGTTTAGGGGTAGTGTGATAATCACCCAAAACTGTAATATTAAACCCCATTGAGACATATAAATTTGGTTAATTATGTATTTAATAATCATGAAATAAGTATATTTTCATACTTTTCAGATCTTCGCAGTAAACATGAAAATATTAGTTAAACCTGCGTTAAAGCACGGGGAACGATCTGTATATGAATTCTTCCAAATCAGCCATGTGAAGCTAAACAAAGACGGATCAAAGCCGGGGACTCAAACATGACAGAATCGAGTCAGAACAGGACTATGTAAAGAAAAGCGTAAACTTTCGGAGCTCATATCTTGTTAACCTGGACTCCAATTTCGGCAAGTAAGCTACCCTGATGATCAACACGACTAGTGATTAATGTGAAATGAATAGTTCTACCTACGAATAAATGATGAAATTCAAACGCAAGTAAAACTAAAGCTAATTTCGTGTGTGTTATCAAAGATTTCTACTCTCGAATCTATCGAAATAGAGTGGAGTAAAAGATTTGTTCCACTCCTAGTTCTTTAGCATTCAATGTTTTCTACGACTATCGGTCTATCCAAAGTTAATGAGAGTAATGGTGGGAATTTATACTACGATGTGAATTCAACTAACAAGATACGAATAACGAAATGACGAAAATACTAAGGTTTGAATCTAGATAAAGAATTAGGGGGGATTGAATCCACCTTGAATCCAACTTAATAAACTAGCATAGATTGTTGTAATCTAATTCTTACGTTTTTACGATAAGAATTGGTTGTTCTAATCCCTAATCATTCATGACAATCTTTACCAACTAATGACTAGCATGTGAGGAAGTTCTACCCATTCTCATGGCGAATCAACTACCTTCTAGAGTGGAATAGACTCTTACAACGATTCTACACTACATAATCAAGTTTTCATCAAGGCTTCATCAAACCCCTCTAATGGAAGTTTAGCCTTGATTCATAAAACTATCATTTCTCATGGAATTCAAACAAGACATCATATAAAAATTCTAACTTTACTAAATTAAACTAATCAATAATTCAAATCTAAATTAACAACTAAATATGAATTTGACAATTCTAAAACTAATAAGAATTTAATTAATAAACTAAATTGAGATAAAAATGAATACTTTATTAGGAACTAATATTTGATTCTAAATAATAATCTACTTGTTTTAACACTCAAAACTAGATCTCGAAAAATGCTCTAATGGCTACTTCCTACCTAACCTAACTGTCTCTTAAGAGTTAAGTCTTGTGTGTTGAAATGGAGGAGACCAGATCCACATTTTCGTGCATGGGCTGAGGAGCCATGTCTTGGGCCGGAAAATCGAGCCCAAAGCCCAATTTCTTTAGTCCACAGAGCCCTTTTCAGCTAGCTATGACTTCAACAGACTTTTCATCCACTTCTGCTCCTTTGATTGGGTCAAAGCTTGGACCATTGGAAATCTCTTTCCGAGCCAGTCCTTTTGACATAAGGTAGGTCTAATTCCAAGGCCTAAGTCCAAAGATACGGTCTTCGAAAGTTCTGCTGACTTTTGTGTGCTATTTCTGCCCGCGTTGACTTTGACTTTTCAACTTTTGACTGGGCTTTACAAAGGTTTTTTCTCCTTGAATCTTGGCCTTTAATCACAGAACTTTTTAGCAACCAACCCTTGCTCCTTTATCTCGCCAAAGTGGCACATTTCTGTACATAATTGACTTCAATGCCTGAAATACATAAAATCACGTGAATCAAGATTAACTCTTATTTATTACTCGTGATAATTGGTCTAAAAAGTATTATTGTTAAGGGGTTAAAACTACAGTTTTGGGCTCTTATCAAACCACCCCAAACAACATTTTGCTTGTCCTCAAGCAAATATGAGAAATTAGCATAAGTGACCAAAATGGAGTTCTAACTAATCTCATTTCACGAGCGCGATTGCATTGACCATATGCAACAAGGCCTTAAACCACTAGGAATTCCCTAGTGGACGAGTTATAGCCTCGTGAGAGTTTTCCAGTGAAGGTACTCACAAACTTCATCTATACTACAATAACTAAGAAATAAAACTATTGTTTCCTTATTTATGCTCTCAATTATCTACACATCTCGCTAGCAATGAATACAGAATAATCAAGTCAAAACCTAAGCTAATATATGCATAATAATCAATCATCTACGAATAAACATATATATAATGAGTAATACTATGAAATGCACTAGCAGGCCCATTTATGAAAACTCAGAATATCGTCCTTAAGTAGGTCCTCACATAAATGTCAAGACAAAAACCACTTGGATTTTTCCGCTCAAGTTTATTTACTCTAGTGTAAGCCAAGTACACTTTTACCTTACAATCTCAATGACACACAAGGAAGCCAAAGTCGATCAAACACATCTGCCACTTACTATCACACTAACCTATTCCTAATTGAGCTAGAGGTCTTTATTAGGTGTTGTGGGGATTAGGAGATGGTTTAAAAAGGAACGAAATGGATATTCAAAAAGGACAAGTCTGAGATAATAGAGTCTTTATATTATATAACTAGAGAAAACCTTGTTCTTTATTTTTGCTTCTACACTTTGTTTCCATCCTTAGCCATATTTTTATTTTTCTTTGGCTTTTGACTCCTTTGATTCTATTTTTGGAGTTCTAACTCTTTATTTTATTTTATTTTTATTTATTTATTTATTTTTATTTGGATGGAAACTTTCTTTTCTTATTTGAAGCAACTAACAAATTCTTGATTTCAAAGGTCTTTCTCTTTTCTATTCTTCATCTCTATTCTCAGACTCATTTTACAATGGGTAGGTTGATTTTTTTTTTTTTTTTGTTTTGTTTTGTTTTGTAATGAGGGTAAAGGATTTTGCGGTTTATGAAAGGCTAAAGAAAGGCTCAGAGGGGCGACTAGCGGAAAATAATTCATAGGTTTGAATTTTTGGCTATATCGATCCAAAGAGGGCCTAAATTCTCGCTTAGGATATGGTATAGTGATCAAGCAAGTGAACGTGTGATTTTTCTATCCGGATTTTACTTCTCCCTTGTGTCATTTCTATAACGTTTCACTCATATAAGGCTTTAAGCTATATTCTCACAGGATTTGTAAAATAAGTACTCTAGCCTAGATTTCAGAAACTTACTGCCAAACAATCATAGATACTCATGTGAAATATTTATAGATAGATGCAAAGATTATTACCTACATATTAACCTAAGTTTCTAAAAATTATTCTAATGCAAAAGCTACGTGAGACTTCTAGATTATTCAGAGCATAGAGAAAGAAAACAATACCAATATTCCTAAGTGTATAGCATAAATTTTTTATTTATATTTTTAAAAATTTTGAATTTTTACTAGAAAGCAAGTGCATATTGTACATATCTATATCCTAACAGATGCCTTAATTATTACACGTGTTTCTATGCCCCAAAACAAGAAGCATGTTTTGTCCTCAAAGTATTTAAATAAATAGGATAGAGAAATACCATGGAAACGCGTGAAATTTTGGAATATCTACAAAACAAGGTTAAAACATACTAATATTGAAAAAGAAGAACAAACGCAACTCTATATGAGTTCCACCCGATATGGGGTTAACAAGAATCAAATTGCTTCGGACATAACCAGACACTAAGTGAAACTAAAAACTTACCTTAACTCCCGTTTAAACGTCATCCTCCTCCTCTTCCTCTCCAAAGAGATGAGGTTCCTTTGCATCCTGCCAAGCCATGATAACTTGCTGCCGGCCGTGTGTCATCAACTTGTGCTAACCTCGCCGAGTGTTACTATGTCCGATGGGGGTGTGGAACAACCAAATGAGGTTGCACCGCCATCCCAGCCAAGTCATTACTCGAAATGAGTGAACCACCCAATTGGTGGGTCTCATGACTTCAACCCTTTTCCAATCCGTGAACTGGGTACAGAATTCAGGTAGACAACTGAGCATGATGTGACACACCAAAACAGGCATAAGAAGATACTTATGGCTCATGCTTTGGGCTCTCTTAAGACTAGCCACTAATACTCGGGGAATGTCATATCGGCTACGTCCCTCAGCTAAAGCAAGGAAAACGTCACCAGCGGTACTATTTGCAGAAGTAAATTGCCAATCCCCTAAAATATTCATCAGGATGAATAACATAGTGGTGCCTATATTGAGGGACAGGCTACTAGGGGCTATGTTATAATGCCCTTGGTCCATTATACGAAACACCCCTCCCCCATAATACTCATGGAAATATGTATAGTCATAGAGGTATGCATTATCGGTTATATATCCCTACATGTGAATAGGATCAGGTATTGGTATTCCCGAAACTAACGCTACCACATACTTATTGAATTCTAGTGGCGTGTCATCAACTATGACGGAGAATTCTTGTTCTCCATCCTGGTTACAATAGAACCTAACATTATTGTAAAAATATTCAGTAAGCTTAGGTGAATACGAGTCGTCTTCACTTACCAGTAGATGCCTCCACCCTAACTGCAAGATCCTGTCGAGGAACCAATGTCCATAAGTCTAGCTTCCCAACAAGTGTTCGAAAGACTGCTCTGGTATGACTGATAAGCACCCAAAAGTGTATTATGAAACCCCATTGAGACATATAAATTTGGTTCATTATGTGTTTAATAATCATGAAATAAATATGTTTTCATACTTTTGCGTGTATTTGCAAGAAACATGGAAATATTGGTTAAACTCGCAATAAAGCACGAGGAACGGCGATATATGAATTCTCCCAAATCCACGTAGAAGCATCAAACTTCCAAAGCTCCTACCCTCGAACCGGGACTCGAATGCGACAAGAGAGCTGCGCCGGACAATCGTATGCATTGAACTCTACTACGATAGGCTGGAAGTTGTAAACCGCCCAAAAATACCGGATCGCCATCGATCGCATTACATGGACCCACTATGCGGGGCCACAAGATTGATGAGTCATCAATCATGGAGCATGTCAAGACAAAGATAACAAATTATTGGTGCAAAGTTGACACCTTGCATGTAATAAATTAGATTAGGTGTTAATAGTGAAAAAAGGCAAGGTGTCACTTTGTTTTAATGTGGTAGATAAAAAATGAATCAATGTGGTTTGATAATTCACGTGGGAGGAAATGAGATTTCTCTCAAATGGAGAAGAAATTAGACAAATGTGGGGACACTCCAATTACTCCCTTGACTTATTTTCCTCACATGACATTATTTTAGTTCCTTAGTGAAAAATGAGAAGTTAGTTTTGGTTTTATTAAAAAGCTTGTAATAGTTTTAATGGAGGAACACTTGTTCTTCTAGAAAATATAGAAGTGAGTTGGTTGTTGATATTTTTCTCTCTCTCTCTCTTCAGGTTTTTCTTAGTTCATAAATCCTTGTCCTTAGTTCATAAGGATCATGAGCTAACTTCCCTTTGGGGAGTTAGTCTAACTCATGTGAGGGTAAACCAATTGTTGGTTTGGTAGGTTTAGGAAGAACAACTAACTCTACATCCTACCCCAAAATGGTAGTTGGTGTAGAGTTGAAGTTAGAAATCAAGCAATGAGCTTAGAGATAAGTCATTGTTGGTTTCACTTGCTAGCATGTATGAGCTCTTTAGTGAGCCATGCATGCTAGGGATCAAATCTATTTTTCGTTAGGGACTTGTCTATGAGTCTAGGAAGAATCAAAACCTATTTCAAATCAACACTAATGATAGTTTCACATGAGGAGGATTAACTCTCCAATTTCTCTTTCAAATTTCCATTTCGGTATTAAGTGCATGTTTTCATTTTAATGTTTTTATTAATAGGAAGGAAAAATCTAGCATTAATAATTACTCCTTACTCTTTAGTTCCCTTATTGTAAATTCCAATTTGTAGTTGTTCTAAGCTTTAGTTTAGTTCGAATCTTTATTCCAACTCTACGAAACGAAGATCGTGAGTAAGGAACCTTGATTGCTTTTTCACCAATTTAGAGAGTTCAAAACTCTAAGTAGTGTTCTCCAAGCATATATCAAATGGTGCCGCTGCTGTTCTAAAGCCATAGAACGTGTGCTAAAGATCGGAAGTTGCATCAAGGGGGAACCCCCATTCTCTTCATTCCTTTCATTTTCGTTCGTTTATGTTTTTTTTGGTATTTTTTTGGTATTTTTGCCTCGCGATTGACCTGTAAGCCAAATAAATTTTCGTTCTACTTTCAGGTACCAAAAGTTAGGACTGGGAGAGATAACTACAGACGATTATAAGACTTCTGAGAAAATTTGAAAGTATTCGAACATCGACACGCTGCGGCTGGTGTAGAGTCGCTGAAGTGAGGGACCAGCGTCCGCGGGTGAATTTCTTCAGCTTTTGCTCCCTCGCTCAACCACCAAAGATCTCCAGATCTACCTTGATCCATTTCCGGCCTAAATATCATACCTTGTACCTGAAAATATCAATAATCCTTTGGGATTAATCGCTACGACAAATTGAAACGCTTTGTTTGTTTTCGCTAAAAACGCTGAAGCTACTGTGTTCCAATTTTCAGTATTATTGTAATTTATTTTGATTATTATTATTATGTTTTTCCGCATGTATGCCATGTATATAGTATTAGGAAAAATTTATGGATTATTATTTAAGCTTTAGCCTCGAATTATGCATGAATCAAGTTTGTATACCGGTAAATATCTATATAAGATTACTCGGACATGAATTGCATATGAATGTATATTTACATATTAATGGTACTGTATTGCATGGGTATATGTCTTTCTACGTATAAATGTTTCTTGTTACATGTTTGATATTTCACGATATCGCATTAACGGTCTAATAAGACGATTTTTTGTCAAGAAAGAGGAGAACATTCCAACGAGGGTTAAAATCTGAGTTTGGTAAGTTGTTTTAAACCCCACGGGTAAAGCCGCTTCTCTATAGGACATTCGCTAATCTCAATGAGTATTGTCGAAATCGATTTATTATGCAATACAAGAGTCGATTTTAGTTTAGGTATAATACTTTGCATGTTTAGTTTTGTCATCTCTCCTCACAGATATATCAGATTCGTGATGCTAATGTATTTAGATAACGCATGAGTGATTCAAATTACCTGTTATCGTTGATATACATTTACGTAATATCGATTTACAATTTAGCCGCATATATAACGATTATCGATGTATATTTGCCCAGACGATGGAAATATTTATCGATGACACAAGCTTGCCTATTCAGATAGCTATATGCATGAGTAGAGTACCTTTACATGCTACTGCACCTAGTATTGTATGAGTAGATCGTATTTGTATGTTTGTATTTTAACCCTTGCATAAATCTTAAAAAAAAAAAAAAAAAAAAAAAAAAAAAAATTAAAAATTAAAAATTAAAAAATTAAAAATTAAAAATGAAATGAAATGAAATGAAATTAAAATTAATTTAATACCACCTTTGCATAAATTTTAATTCCATAAATCTTAATCATATTCCAATGGTGTCTAGGAAACTTGAAAGATTGAGGTTACTTTAATTAGAACCGCTTTTTGCACGGAAATCCTCCCATCATATCTATCTTGTTTGTTCCTAGCTTCAGCTTCATTAGCTACGCTAGCTTAGCATATGCATATGTTGTTCAACCCTAATGCTTAAGATAATAATAAAATTCGAGTCCTCATAATTCCTTCGTAGTTAGATCTAATTTTATGCTTGCATGAGATTAAGGTCCGGTTCCACTAAAGAAATTGAACATACCTATCGAAAAAAAAAATACGATAAGCAATCGCGTAAGTTCTCAAATAAAAATTGTTCTTCTTCGCTAATTACCTTCATCACAATCCTTCGTCGCCTTCAACTTTCGGTCATTATGGCCGACGATCCTCCACTCAGCCAGAGAAGCCCTCTCGGACTTCTATATCGCATTACATGGAAGGACCTTCTTCCCCGTGATCAAACTTGAGGACATTGTCGGTGATTTTCGATCCCACCAAACGCTTTCAGTTTGTTACCAATATATCATAGTTTGGAGCACTAAAACCGCATAATCATCTTCGTAGACTTCAACAAGTGGCAACAACATTTCATCATCCAGCAGTCTCTAAGGAACAACTCTTGCTTCGACTGTTTCCATTCACTTTAGCGGAAAAAGCGTCAATCTGGCTAGCAGGACAACAATCACAATCCATAGACACATGGAATAAACTAGTTCAAGCTTTTATGCTTCAGTTTTACACTCAGAAGAAAACAACTGAAATGCTTCAAAAAATTCAATTCTTCCGTCAAAATCCTCATGAATCCTTTACGGAAGCATGGAGTCGTTTTACTGATCTTCTGTTAGAATGTCCTCACCACCAACTAGAAAAGTTGTCCTTGTTCGCTCATTCTTTAATGGTCTGTTCGATCATCAAAAAGAAACTCTTGATATAATGAACGGAGGTTGCTTCATGGACAAAGGAGCTTGAAGCTTATACTTTCTTAAAAACAGCTTAAAAAAGGTACACACCGGGTAACACTGAGCCGTCTAGATCATCAAAGGATACTGTTACAAAAGCCACATCTATTTTTGAGGTAAAACCCGATCCTGAAATAAAAAATTTGATAGAATCCCTAACTAAAAAAGTAGATGCCCTTGCAGTTCAAGTAAACGATCAACTACCAAAACCTGTCATGAACGTTGACACCGCTCCTTGTGTCCTTTGTCTTAGTCCTGATCATCCTGATGCATATTGTCCCTTGTTATATGTTTCCCCTACTCAACAAGCGGAGGAGGCATGTGCATTCAACATTCCTAATGCACCGTGGAGACAACATCCGAATTTCGCCAAGGCCAAAATAACCAACAAATGGGGGCTCCTCCCCGGTTTCGCTTAATCAACCCCGCTCGACCTACCAATAATTTTATTCCATACCGCCAAGGAAATAATCAACAATACCAACAAGGTCAATTTCAAAATAATTATAATGCTAATTATCGACCAACCGCAGCCTTGTTCCAAATTTAATCCAAATCCCAACTATAATCAACAACTTCTAAGCAATAATCGAGAACTACTACATTTGTTGTAACAACCCGCGCCAACCATTACAGATAGGACAAATGAGACTTTCCCGGCTTACATGAACCAACAGCCTCAAATTTTAACGCCTATCCACCAATCACTTCAAAGAATTGGCAAGAAAAGAGTCGAAGAAGCGGTTTTTCGCACAAGCAGTTCCAAACCCTAAACCAAAAAACACGCCTTTGAACTCCACTAATGCCCCTCGGTACAAGCACCCCACCCAAGGTGAGGTCCATGCAATCCGCGACTTTACGATCCGAAAAACTGGCCGACAATCGATACGTGATGCCGATGATCAACCAAAAGAACAGAGGGTTCCAAGGAATCTATTTCTAAGAATGAACCTACGGAAGATTCCCCGTGATTCAACAGAGTCAACACCTCCCAATGTAGGAACCAAGCAAGTAGACCCTTTTGCCAAATTCCGCCCTAAGGCACCGCTTTTCTCGCGACGCTTTTGGCAAAGAATAAACCCGATGACAATTTTGCTGAAATTCGAGAGACTTTTCAAAATTTAACAATAAACTTACCTTTTCTCGATGCCTTAAAATTATTACCAAAACATGCAAAATTTCTGAAAGATATGTGCACCACAAAAGAAGAACTAACGTTCTCAACAAGCCGCCTCCTCATCAACAGTTTCCATTACCGAACACAATGGTATAGTAAAATACAAGGACCCCGGTAGACCAACGGTTCCATGCACCTTAGGTGACAAATACACGGCCATCGCTTCTACTAGACCTAGGAGCTAGTGTGAACTTACTTCCATATTATTTATTTAAACAACTAGGTCTTCATGAACTTAAACCTACCACCATGACTCTACAAGCTTAGCAGATCGCTCCATAAAGTATCCAAAAGGAATTGTGGAAAACGCCCTTGTAAAAGTCCAAAGATTTCTTCTATCCCGTAGACTTTGTTATTTTGGATAAGTTGCATGTGATTCCATTCCAATCATCTTAGGACGCCCGTTCCTCGCCATTGCTAATGCTCTTATTAATTGTTGAGATGGTTCCATGACCATGTCCTTCGAAATCTTTCGGTCGAGGTGAATGTGTTCAAGTTGATGAAACAACTTCCGAGAGTCCCGACATTGATGGTGAGGTTAAATGTGGTTGACAAAGATTCCGCAAAGAGTATTTTACAAACTCTTTTCCGAAGATGAAGTGTACCAATTTCTTTTCCTTTAGCTTAATTCGAAGTTTGAGGATGATGATTATACACAAGAAGTAAATGAGTTATTAGAGTCGCATCATTATTTGACCATACAAATGTTGATGTCAAGTAACTTGATGATCATCAACTGTTTACTACATGGATGATGACCTTCCTCAAGAATCTTTAATACCACCCACCCCCCCCGAATTAAAACCACTTCCTTCGAATTAAAATACGCATGCCTTTGATGTCGGATGGTCGCCACCCGCTTATTATTTCTTCACAATTAACCGACGATGAAGCTCGTTTAATTAATGTCATTCAACAACATCGCTCGCTATTGGATGGTCCCTAGATGACATTAAAGGCATTGAACCTAATGTGTGCACCCATCGTGATACACCGAAGAAAATGCAAAGACGTCCGCGGAACCACAAATACTTTAAACCCTACCATGAAAGATGTGGTCCGAGAGGAAATGTTAAAATTACTAGATGCGGTATTATTTACCCCTATCTCGATAGTGTTCAGGGTGAGTCCCCAGACACGAAGTTCCAAAGAAATCTGGCATTACAGCTTGTGTAAAATGATAAAGATGAATGCATTTCCGCCAGATCCCAAGAAATGGCTTAATATGCATCGACTATCGCGAAACTTAATGCCGTCACTCGTAAAGATCACTTTCCACTTCCATTCATCGATCAGATGCTCGAACGTTTAGCCGGTCATGCCTATTACTGCTTTCTTGATGGTTATTCCGGTTATTTTCAGATAGTCATAGAGACCTCGCCGATCAAGAAAAGACAACGCTCACCGCCCATTTGGTACATTTGCATATAGACGAATGCCTTTTGGCCTTTGCAATGCACCTGGTACTTTCCAACGCTGCATGCTTCATATTTTCAGTGATATGGTTGAACGGTTTATGGAGGTATTCATGGACGACTTCTCAATTTATGGAGATTCTTTCGATAGCTGTTTATCAAATCTTGAAAAAGTATTTACACGCCAGGAAGAGAAAACCTTGTTCTTAATTGGGAAAAATGTCATTTCATGGTTACTAAAGGAATAGTTTTAGGACATATCGCTTCAAAGGACGGAATCAAGTTCCACAAAGCTAAGATAGAAAAAATTGCTTCACTTCCTATACCAAAAACAGTTCGAGACATTCGCAAGATTCTTAGGACACGCAGTTTCTATAGAGATTTATTCAAGATTTTCAAAGGTTGCTAGACCTTTAACCAATCTCCCCGCTTAAAGATGCCGCTTTTTTATTTCAGGCCATTTGCAAACAAGCCTTTGAGGTATTAAAACCGCGATTAACTACCGCCCCATAATTCAACCACCGATTGGTCTAAACCTTTTGAATTAATGTGTGACGCGAGTTTAACTATGCTATTGAGCTGCACTAGGGCAACGCCGAAGATAAGCCGGTTGTCATTTACTATGCGCGAGTAAAACCCTTTAATGAAACTCAACGAAACTATACCACCACCGAGAAAGAGTTTCTCGGCCAGTATACGCGTTAGATAAGTTTCGGCCCTTACCTAGTGGGTTCTCCAACTATTGTCTACATCGACCATGCGGCACTTCGCTATCTATTAGCTAAAAAAGATGCAAAACAAAGGTTGATCCGATGGATTCTCCTTTTGCAAGAGTTTACTCTCAAATTAGAGATAAAAAGGTAGCTTAAAATGTGGTTGCGCACCATTTATCAAGACTTGTCGCTGATGTTGATATCGACATCGAACCTATCGCGGATTCCTTTCCGTGATGAACACTTGTATTTCTATTTTTTCGCCCCTTGGTACCGACATAGTAAATTACTTAGTTACCGAGGAAGTTCCTTTATCTTGGTCTCAGAATGACCGGAAAAAGTTTTTATCCATCGCGGAAATTCTATTTCGGGATGATCCCTACCTCTTCAAGTATTGTTCGCACCAACTAATCCGCCGTTGCATTCCCGACTGGGAACACAACGATGTGTTATCCTTCTGCCATGAACAATCTTGTGGTGGTCATTTTAGTGGTAAGAAAACTGCGGCCAAGGTTCTACAATGTGGTTTTATTGGCCAACACTGTTTAGAGATGCACATGAGCATTGCAAAGCATGCAATCGCTGCCAGCAGTTAGGTCGCATTACTCAACGTAATATGATGCCCTTAAATCCCATTCTAATTGTGGAAATCTTTGATGTATGGGGCATCGACTTCATGGGTCCATTTCCAAATTCTCATGGCTTCCTATACATACTTGTAGCAGTTGACTATGTGTCAAAATGGATTGAGGCATTGGCATGTCGCGGTTAACGATCATAAAACAGTCGTTTTGTTTGTAAAAGAAAATATTTTCTCGATTTGGTGTTCCAAAAGCTATAATTAGTGACGGGGAAAACATTTCTGCAATAAAATTTTTGAATCATTAGTAAAGAAATATGGAGTCACGCACAAAGTGGCAACTCGTATCATCCTCAAACCGGTGGTCAAGTAGAAGTCTCTAATCGAGAAATAAAATCCATTTTGGAAAAACCGCCAATCCATCTAGGAAAGATCGGGTTCTACGATTATTTGATGCCTTGTGGGCATACTGTAATGCCTTTTAAGACACCTATAGGATGTCTCCAGATCGCCTCGCTTTTTGGAAAACCTTGTCATCTACCGGTTGAACTTGAGCACCGCGGCTCTATGGGCCATCAAAAGCCTCAATTATAACACTAACATGGCAGGGTAAAAAGAGAAAATTGCAGCTTAAATAAGCTTGAGGAAATTCGAGTGATGCCTATGATCTCAAATCCTATAAAGCCAACATGAAAAGAGTGCATGACAAGCACATATTGCGAAAAGAGTTCAAAGTCGGTCAAAAAGTTTTGATGTACAACTCAAGATTACACATTTTTCCGTGAAAATTAAAACTCGATGGTCCGGGTCCTTTCATCGTCTCTGGCACACCCTTATGGGGCTATCTCTCGTGAAAACGTAAATGATGGTAGCTTAATTCTAAGTAAATGGGCCTTTAAACATTATCATGAGTTGCGCTCTCCGGATGTCGAAGAGACTCTTTCTCCATGATCCAGCCTACAATGCACTAATAGATTCGGCCTGGTGTACTTCTTTCCATAAATTTAAACAGGAAAAGTATGCCATTAGGGTAGCCGGGCCCTCTTCTATTTTCTTTTCTAAAATTCCTTAGAGTGTGTGGTTGCAAACCGCCGAACCTTAGTCCACTAAAACTCTACTTTAACCGAAAGTATAAATGTCTTCTCGATAATCGAAAGCAAACGCGTGCCTCCGTGAAAACAATGGGTACCAAAAATTTCAACTCCTTCTTTCTCCCCTTTTCTATTCTCTTCCTCGCAAACTCCAACTCATCATTTGGTCCAAATCTCACCCATCTCGAATTGGTAATGGTCGTAGTACTTTTTGCTCGAAAGCGACGAGTTTAAAAGGATGGGGTGGTGTATGAACCGCCAAACTCCTTTTCGTCTGTGTCTTGATCTTTTATCCGAGATGAGCCGGTATAAGGTATATTATTGTCCGACACCACCAACAGATAAACTTCGCCGTCCCCGTTTCTCCTCCCAGGTTGGGATTCGCCTTGAGAATCGACGTTAAAAGACTCACATTCGTCTTGAGGATCTGACGTTAAAAGACTCACATTCGTCTTGAGGATCCGACGTTAAAAGACTCACTTTCGTCTTGAGGATCCGATGTTAAAAGACTCAACATGTATATTACTCGTTTTGTTTTATTAGCACCAAAGATGGTGCCCAAAGAGAGTCGCGGATATGCACCATCGGACATTTCCTAGTTTCACGGGCAATGGATTCCCCCAGGCCAACCCCGTTCAGTTTTCTATGTGACTGTTTCGGGGCGGTTTGAGGCTATACCATATGTACTAAGGGTAATATTATTATTAGACCATTGCACATTGGTCAAGGATGGTACCGTCCTAAACCCTAGGCCCCCAAAACATAAAGGATAAGCCATAGTCTGGCTGGATTGGGTTCGTCCAGAGCCGACATGAAAGTTGCCTAAGTTAAGCTGTTTGTGATGTGTTGTTTTATTTGGATTTCCGGTGTTGTTGACACGTTCTTCTCGACTTGTACATTTGTATATAAAGGATAAATAAATAAAAACCAAAGTTTGGTTGAAAAAAAAAAAAAAAATGATGTTTGAATGTGATTTTTCATATTCTAGTGGATGGCATTTTTAATACTGATCGTTTCGATATCTCATCCGTTAAATTCGGAGTTGAAACGAATCGAATTTCCACATTTGAAATTTCGGAACTTTTCGGGACATAAGAGGAATTTCTGTAATTCATTTGTACTTGGGCCAAAATTTTGACCCCGACCTAAAACCCAAGATCCGGTACAAAGCCCACGCCGGGGCACCCACGCCGCCCACCCCCACTTCTTCTTCCACAAAAACGGATCTTGGTCCCTCACCATCCACTCAGGCGGCTGCATACCAAGAATGAATTCGACCACAAGACGCTGGCCAAACTCCACCAACCTCAACCCCCTTCCTCCCGGCACCACCTCCTCCACCTCCTCTTGCTATTTGCACCATCAAAATTTAAATTATACCGCGCTATGGCAGCACGAAGACGAATTACAGTCGAGAGAAATTTCACAAATCTCTATAATTCCGGGATGTTTCACCCATTTTTTGATGAGGAAATTGAAAGTAGAGAGTGAGAATATCTATTGCATCGAATCCCAGCTCAATATTCCGAAGAATTGGTGTTGAAATTTTATAATAATGGAGGTTTCCGGGGTGACGAATTTTGGATTACGGCGGATGGGATGGAACGTGAACTCACGCTGGAGTTGATTTCGAATACCGCGCAGATTCCGATTAACTCTGATAGCCCGACCCTGTTATTGTCGAGTATCCCACCACGCAGGGATTTGATGTTTGACACGCTTCTCGAGGGGAGTACAACACCGCTCGAACTGCGGTACCAAAGATTCGCCGACGTAACCAATTAGCCGTCACTCAATGGTTGGCGCACAACGTCATTGGAACTTCAAAGACGTCTGACGTGAACAAGACTTTCTTGCACCTGCTGTGGATCCTACAGGAGAGGAAGCACACTTTCTGTATGGTCCACTTCCTGGGCCATATTCTTACGACCGCGTCAAATAGGTCAGCTCCTCTTGCTGTACTTGTTACTCAGCTTATGCTTAACTTAGGGTTCCAGTCTGCTACTCCTTTCATTGAAACAAGGTCTTTCGAGAATTTTGGAATTTTTGAGACTTGTGTTTTAGACCATTGGGACCCAGTAGCTAGAGATGACATTGAGCATGATAACGTACCTCCTCCTCCGCCTTCACCACCAGACTGTTTTAATGAAGATACCATGCGCCGAATCAATACTCCTATGGATGCCTTGAGGAACATGAATTCTAGTATGCGCAGGATGTTTCTTCGCCAGGAAGAGATGATTACTTCCCAGAATGAATTCCAGCAAGAAATGAGAAATCGCCAAGGCCAATTCCAGAGAATGATGATGGCTAATCAGCAGCAATTCCAAGATCAGTTGCTACAGTCTATAGGCCACATTCCTGCCCAGTCAACTCAGCCTGAAGTTCGTCGTGGCCGAAGACGTAGAAACCCGGGTTCATCTTCTGCTAACCCGGAGGATTCCCAGTAGCTGTTTATTTTCTTTGGTTTAAAAATGACTATGTCATTTATTTCCCTAATGCATTGCATTTTTATTTTTTAGTGCTAAATTATTATATATCGGTTGATTTCTCATAATTTTGTATCTCCAGACGGTTTAAATGAGAAATTATTTATGTTATGCGAATATAGTACTTTCAAAAATATGAGTTTGCTCCTTGATTCATTGGGCCTACTCTCACAAGCCCAACGGTCAGAACCCAACGGACTGATCCAAACGGTCACATGCCCAACGGTCAGAAACCAAGTTATAAATACAACTCTCCTTTCCTCTTTCACTCATTCCCTTCTCTCAATCTTCACAACTTCTTCTTCACAAATTTTCAATTTCTTGACAATAATGAATAAACTAGAGCGATGGGAAAAGGAGCAACGCGAATGGGCTATCACATTAATCGTGATAACAGTGTTTATCATTATTCTCTTGTCACTCATGCATAACTTGATCCAGAACATCTAGATCTATGTAACCCTCCCTTTTTCTGTTTTTCATTTTGTATATTAGTATGGTGTGTTAAATAATTCTCACACATTTGTACGGGTTACGTATTAAATGGAGAAGTTCCAGATTATAATTAGTTGTGTATATTAGTTGTTTTTCCTCTCTAATAAAATATATATATATATATATATATATATATATATATATATATATATATATATATATATATAAATAAAAAATAAAAAATAATAAAAAATAATAATAAGTAAATAAATAAACAAACCATAACAAAGAAAGGCCATCCAGAACTCACCGAAATAATTAATGGATACACATAGTGTTCAGAGAAAATCGCGCACGCTACAAGGTACACATAACACTTGTCACACATGCAGCTCGATTATTCTATCCATATTCTATTACTGAGTTATGATCATCATTTCTGAAATTACGTGTAAGTTTAACTACCCTGTGAAACTTTCCTCCGTATTTTCTAAACATTAAACCATCTCATTAATTGTATTTGGATATCTGACATGACAAAGACTTACTGTGGATCCCCTATGATGTTGTTCATAATCACATGGGTCATTAAATACACTTGGACTCCAGATTGGTATAGCCTCATAGATTGCCTATAAATCTCTTTTTTAAGCCATTCTTATTCATACAATTTTCACTATCCTTCCCAAAGAATGGCTCAACCAAGAAAAAATAACGCAGAGAAAGACTACCTAAAAACTTTCGAAGAAGGCCGGTTTTCTCCTTATTTTGACACTGAAATCATCATCGTCGAGGATGGACGCCTCTTCTATATCATTCAGCAGCTAGTTATTCCCGAGAATTGGTTTTGATGTTCTACCAATTTAGCGGTTATGAAGATGGAAAATTCTACTTCAATGCCTATGGACAACGATTGGAATTGAATAAGGAAATGATCTCCGACATACTTCAAATCCCATTAAAAACCCAGGAGTCCCTTGTTCAAGAGTCATCATTCGATTCCGCAAAAACTTTACTGCGAGCTACCGTATCTCATGGCGACGTCGAACATACACATCACATGGTTCTTCAACGCTCTTTGAAACAGAATCAACGTGTTGTGCTCCACTGGTTAGGACATAATGTGGTAGGTACATCACACCAATCTGAAGTCACAAAGCCTCAACTTCACCTACTTTGGATTTTGCAAACTCAAAGAGATGACTTTTGTCTGATCCAACACCTCTGGCACGTAATCACCAAGAAAACAAGAAGGTCAGCAGTTCTACCCACTTTGGTTACGCAGATTATGATGCGTTGGGGTTATCCAATAATTTCTCCAGAGACACCCCTTCAAAGAGCATATATAAAGGTACTTCAAACAGACTACTCCGTTGGTTTTTGGACCCCTGATACTCTGATAGATGAGCAGAACACACCAAGCTCAAATTCTGACCATTTATTTGATGAAAATGCCATGCTGAATATTATTAATCCCATGGAAGGCATTAAACTTCTTCATCAGGGTTTGAGGGAACTACACGCTCGTCAGAATATCATCATCACAACTCTTCAGGATTTCCAAGATCGTCAAGCAACACATGATGTTGAACAAGAGGAGATCTTGGAAAATCATTCTCAATTCTTGCAAAATCATGCTCTCCTAATGGAAAATCAAAACTGTACTCTCTCGCCGCCCAAGGGGACATTCGGATGCAGCTTCGGCCAACAAATAGATGACCTAAAAATTCGGTGCAAAATATGCATCTCCTAGATCAATATCAGAATCCATGATATTACTAAGTCAATAAGTATATAATCATATATGTTATTACGTTTTTCCGTCGTACTATGTATTTTATCTTATCTTTTTGTTTTATTTTGTATGAAATGCTTAGTAGGATTGTCATCATTTCCGTTGTGACTAATATAATTTTAACATGTGCTACAGGAGGGTCTATTTTCTTACATACTCATTTTTCCATTCAGCCGCCGATATCGTTACCCATTTCTTTACTTCATCCACCATGGCATCTTCATCAAACATTGCATCTTCATCATCCATGGTACCTCCCAAACTCATTCCTGAGCAATCCTTTCAATCTATGATGGATTCCAATGCCTATGGCCATCTCTTCCATGATTACATCACAAACATTGGGTGGTCTTCCCTAATTCTTCAACCTGACCAAACTTATTCTCCTAGTTTGGCTGCATACTTTTATGCTAATATGGATGACACACCAAAGATTCAACCATGCGCATGGTTTCTACTTAGACGGATTCACAATCCGAAGTTGGTGACACACCTCATATCTTTTTCGAACAACAACTTGCTCTAACTTTGGACCTTCCATATCACTTAACCTCGGCTGCATCTTGGCATTACATCTATCATAATTCTTACCGTTCTTTTCAAAGTGGCAAGCATTTCGACTCTTATGGTGATGGTCTTGAGATCAAACGAGAAGGAGATGGTCATGTACCATGGCTAAACATCACCATTCCATTAGCAAGCATGACCATGAACATGGGACTGCAATGTTATTTGTACTCTCGAACATTATGGGAGATTGGCATTTTCTACCGCCAATGAGGTCGCGTCATTATTGATTCAGTGCACTAGCTCGTGGTCATGCTTTATTTAACATTTTAGGTTGTGTTGTCTCCAAACTGAAACGAGCTCGCACTTTTCGGGATAAGTATATACTTTTACCACCACCGCTTGCGAATCATGAAGACACATTTCCCACGGTTTGCGGCTACTTTTCATGACGGGTCAAGGTGGATTCCATGTGCCCAAAGAAACGAATCATTCGCTCATTAAGGTTTCATTAATGGATGGGGCGTCCATTTCGATACGAGGCATGTTCGATGTTACCCAAAGGATCTAAAAAGATGAAGACCAATTTGAGGGAATCCGGAGACAAAGAATGGGCAGAAATTTGGCGGTGACTATTATCTATTATTGGCGATGCTAAGGAAATGCATTTCCTTAAAGGGGACGCCTTGACCTTCACGCCCCTTTGGATGGTAAACTTGAGTTTGCCATTGTACATATATCTAGCTAATCCTTTTGTTTGGTGTGCTATTGTTTTCATGTTTAGGTATCTTTGTGGTTTATTATATCGTGTGCTATGTTTAGTGTGCTATTGAACATTTTCTTGTTCTTTCTGAATAATATATTATGATCTCCAACCTCTCTGTTCCAGCAATCTAGCCCTAATTTTGCTCACGGTTCTCAGGTACTTTCTCTCTTTAATTATTGATCCTTCGAGGACTAAGCATCATTCTGTTTGGGGGTGCTTTAAACCTATAGCAAAAATTAGGCATCTTGTAGCCTATATATAGTTTTTATTAATAATTGTACTTAGTGACAAAGTCTTGTTTCCTTTTCAATGATGAAAATTGTATAGAAATCTCACATTAGTATCCGAATTAGGATTTGTTTTTAAGAAACTTTAGATAATACGTACGCAATAGTTTATACATCTTTTCATGAATATTCATGTACTGAGTATCATTGATTGTACATAGCAGTAAGTTTCTGGAACCAACGGTTAGTTACTTAAACTATAAATCTGTGAGAATCTAACCAAAAAGCCTTGATATGAGTGATTTGTGTGTGATGACACAGAGGAGTAGTTTTTCCGATTAGAGGAAATTATGCATCTACTTACTTGATCACCACCAAACCTAAAGCGAGAATTTAGGCCTTCTTTGGATCGACATAGCTAAAAATTCTTACATTACAAATATTACCGCTAGTCACTCCAATCGAACCTTTCATCAAACCTTTCACTTTCACCACAAAAATTCCTTACCCATCTATTAAACCAAATAAAAGAACCTACCTAAGTGATGAGTATGAGAAATAGGATGAAATGTGGAAGAATAAAGAGAAAGACTTGTCCTAAATATAAGTCGGGTTACTTGCTTCAAGAAAGGAAAATAGAATCATGTTCTTAAAAAAAAAAAAAAAAAAAAAAAAAAAAAATCTTTAGTATCCGGAGAGGCTTAAGAACAAGGTTGGAAAAACTTCGGTTAGAAGAAGGAAAGGAAACAAGGATTTCTCTAGTGTAAATATATGAAGACCCTATTCTCTCATACTCGTAAATTTTGATTATCCATTTCCATTTTCTTATACACTATCACCTAAGCCCCACAATACCTAATAAAGACCTCTAGCTCAATTAGGAGTAGGGTGGTGTGATAATAAGTAGTAAACGTGATTGATCGACATCGCTCCTCCTCGACCGTCATTGAGATGTAAGGAAACGCGTGTGCCCACCGCATTAATCGGAGTTAACAAAACCCGAGTGGGAAAATTTTGAGTGAATATGTGTTTCAACACATACCGTGGAGAACCCATTTAGGTATGCTCTCCAAGGATCCGTAAACAACCTCGCTAGTATATTTCAATGAAAAGTTCACTGCATGAATAATCATATGTAGATGTTTTAATTATTGAATACATATTAACTTGAGTTTCAAAGAAATAAATCCTCGTTCCCTGCTAAGGAGATGTATGGATATCCGAGATTAATTTAGGAAACAAGTTTTTCATCGAAGTCGTTGTAGTATAAATGAAGTTTGTGAGTATCTTTTCTCGGAAAACTCTCGCGAGGCTATAACTCGTCCACTAGGGAATTCCTAGTGGTTTGAGGCCTGTTGCATATGGTCAATGCAATCGCACTCTGCTAAACGAGAATTAGTTTAGGACTACACATTTTGGCCACTTATCTATTTTAGTGTCTCTTCTTTGCTCGGAGGACAAGCAAAGTGCTTTGTTTGGGGGTAGTGTGATAAGCACCCAAAAGTGTATTATGAAACCCCATTGAGACATATAAATTTGGTTCATTATGTGTTTAATAATCATGAAATAAATATGTTTTCATACTTTTGCGGTATTTGCAAGTAAACATGGAAATATTGGTTAAACCTGCAATAAAGCACGAGGAACGGCGTATATATGAATTCTCCCAAATCCACGTAGAAGCATCAAACTTCCAAAGCTCCTACCTCTCGAACCAGGACTCCGAATGCGACAAGAGAGCTGCTCAGACAATCAGGGCGATGAACTCTACGCATAGGCGGGAAGTTGTAAAACTGCCCAAAATACCGGACTGCACATGGACCCACTATGCGGGGCCACAAGATTGGATGAGTCATCAATCATGGAGCATGTCAAGACAAAGATAACAAATTATTGGTGCAAAGTTGACACCTTGCATGTAATAAATTAGATTAGGTGTTAATAGTGAAAAAAAGGCAAGGTGTCACTTTGTTTTAATGTGGTAGATAAAAATGAATCAATGTGGTTTGATAATTCACGTGGGAGGAAATGAGATTTCTCTCAAATGGAGAAGAAATTAGACAAATGTGGGGACACTCCAATTACTCCCTTGACTTATTTTCCTCACATGACATTATTTTAGTTCCTTAGTGAAAATGAGAAGTTAGTTTTGGTTTTTATTAAAAAAGCTTGTAATAGTTTTAATGGAGGAACACTTGTTCTTCTAGAAAATATAGAAGTGAGTTGGTTGTTGATATTTTCTCCTCTCTCTCTCTCTCTCTCTCTCTCTCTCTCTCTCTTTTCTTTTGTGTTTTTCTTAGTTCATAAATCCTTGTCCCAAGGATCATGAGCTAACTTTTGGGGAGTTAGTCTAACTCATGTGAGGGTAAACCAATTGTTGGTTTGGTAGGTTTAGGAAGAACAACTAACTCTACATCCTACCCCAAAATGGTAGTTGGTGTAGAGTTGAGTTAGAAATCAAGCAATGAGCTTAGAGATAAGTCATTGTTTGGTTTCACTTGCTAGCATGTATGAGCTCTTTAGTGAGCCATGCATGCTAGGGATCAAATCTATTTTTTCGTTAGGGACTTGTCTATGAGTCTAGGAAGAATCAAAACCTATTTCAAATCAACACTAATGATAGTTTCACATGAGGAGGATTAACTCTCCAATTTCTCTTTCAAATTTCCATTTCGGTATTAAGTGCATGTTTTCATTTTAATGTTTTTATTAATAGGAAGGAAAAATCTAGCATTAATAATTACTCCTTACTCTTTAGTTCCCTTATTGTAAATTCCAATTTGTAGTTGTTCTAAGCTTTAGTTTAGTTCGAATCTTTATTCCAACTCTACGAAACGAAGATCGTGAGTAAGGAACCTTGATTGCTTTTTCACCAATTTAGAGAGTTCAAAACTCTAAGTAGTGTTCTCCAAGCATATATCAATGACTATAAGTGATGTCATCACAAAACTACTCTCTAGAACAGCTGTAACGATCGTGGAAAAACCCATAAAAAATTGGAATTTTTCGTGCCCACGGGGGTCAGGGCGCAGGGTGCGCTCAACCTATGCTTGGGTAGGGCGTGGGATGCGCCTTAGTGAATTTCGAGTTCCAGGCACTTAGGCGCAGGGTGCGCTCACTTGTAGTCTTGGTAGGGCGCGGTCGCGCTCAGGATGAAAACTGGAATTCCAATGTTTTGGGCGCAGGTCGCACTCAAGTTTGGGCTTGGTAGGGCACGGGTCGCGCTCTGCAGTAATTTTGATTGACAGTGCATAGGGCGCAAGTGGCGCTCCACTGGGGCGCAAGTGCGCTCCGAGGTGTTGAAATGTGGAAGTGAGAAGGAAAAAGAAGGAAAATGTGGGAGTGAAAGATGAGAGATGAAAGTGGGACATAGTGTGGGTTGTGAGTGAAGAATGAAGGAAGTTTATATAGGTTGTGAGCTTCTAAAACGAATCGGAAAGTTGCCAAAAAGTTTTAAGGCAATTGCCATAAACAAAATATTTCTGAAACCGAAAATGGAAACAACCCATATTCTCTATTCCAAAACACACCCAATATCTTTTAAGTTGAATTTAGGATAGTAACTACCTAACTCATTGAAATTTCATACTAACACCACATCTAATCCTAGGCATGCCAATATCGGCAATATTCTCAACCATCACTCCAAAACAACTTCTAAAATGGAGGATCATATAACAAATCATGCTATAGTAAATAATATCACCCCCAAACAATTCGGGAAGGTGGGATTAACAATAAAAATAATGCACAATTTGAAAAGAACCACATTATATTAAAAATTCAAATTCAAATACAATTAACTACCGAATTCAAGTTTAACTACTGAATTCAAAACTTAATATCCGAACTAATAAAAACAATAAAAACAACTAAATAACATTGAAACAACAAATTTTTCGAAACCTCTAGCCACGTGATGAAGAAGGACCCAGAGATAGAGATTGGGCCTAGGATGAAGATGGGCCCGAGCCATCCGTCCTTTGACGACGACGCTCATGCCTCTCAGACTCATCTGAAATAGAAACCTCCAGGGGTGGCATGCGTCGTAGAATCTCTACTTGGAACAGACATTGTGCTTCCATTGCTGCTTTCATCTCTGCCTTCATCTCTTTATAATGTGCATCGTGACGATGAAGGAGTGTCCCCATGTTATACAAGAGATCATCCTGACCCTTTTCGAGGTTTTCAAAACTCGTCTGAAGGTTCTTTTGTTTATTTCGAATTATAATATGTCTATCCTGTACATCTTCACAAATAGCATAAATGCAACACACGCCAGTATGCAACACTGACATGCGTTCTGAATTAGACGTACACCTCTCCAAGGCATCTTCATCCAAACATGTCATGTCCTCCATTTCCTCATCCGAATCAACCATCCTATCCTCTGGCAACATCCAAGTCTTTTGGATACACTCCGTATAAATAATTTCATTTGAATGCAATTTCAACATTGTCCGCTCAGTTCTTGGTCCCCCCCCCCCCAAGACAACATTATCTTCGTAATTAAAGCAGGAAATGGTGCAATACTCTTCCCAACTCCTCTAATCATATTTATCAAAAACTCGAGGATACAGAATTCATACCTCTTCTCTTGTAATATCCAGATAACGTGCAGACATGTCAAACCGATGTCGCTCACTTTCTCCTTCCCAATGACGTTCTTACCAATCCACCGAAGCTCTGACCGGTTGGTTTGTTTCACGAGATATTTGTCGAGCACAATGAGAATTCAGATTGTATTGACCCTCCATGAGAGTGTCTTTCATCAATACAGGAACTCCAGTATACTGGGATTCCTGCACGGTGGCTTCGAGGTGGCGTTCAGGCATAATGCCTACAATCTCAGCCAACTTCTCTCTCGATAATTCTCTCCTAGTCCCAGCCACCTTCATGAAAATTTTCTGACCATCCAACTCTCTCTTCTTATAGAATTGTTCGACCAAATCAGAGTGGTAGAAATCATCTGTCGAGTACCACAACCTATTCCAATTCCTCCTA
The DNA here is from genome assembly GCF_015680905.1 of Coptis chinensis. NCBI lineage: Eukaryota > Viridiplantae > Streptophyta > Magnoliopsida > Ranunculales > Ranunculaceae > Coptis > Coptis chinensis. The sequence goes on from NC_141457.1 coordinate 46,067,281, forward strand.
ATCATCTCATCACGAAAAAATGGCGTAAAGCAAGCGGCAGTAAAAGTTTGTTCCGGCAAAATTCTTCGTCTTAGAGCCATTGAAGTTTTGAGTGGATTTGTGGGTTTGAATAAGGTGGGGAATGGAGTTAAAATCAAACTCACTTAAAAGAATGGGAGGAGGCGTGGTGGTGGTGGTGGCAGTTCGAAATTCTTGGTTTTTTGGACCTTTTCGGTGGTTGAAATTGTTTGAAATTGGTGTGGGAGAGGTTTGGAGAAGATTTGAGATGTTTTAAACTTTAGGTGTGGGTTTAGTTAGGTTTTCTTTTTTTTTATATATATATGGTTTCTAGGGTTTGAAGCTTGTTAATGGCGGTGGTGAAAACAAATTCGCGACTGTTGGTTTGAAGATGGAGACGCACGTGCGTGGCACGTGCGCGTGAGATTTGGCCCAAGCCCAATTTGGTTTTTCGAATTTTTTTTTTTGATTTTTCGCGCAACTTCAAACTAAAATTGTCGCTTCGTTACCGATCCGATTTTTGCAAATGAGATATGGAAATGATCAGGAGAGAATTTCCAATCCAATCATCTATAAAACACTCTATTCCAACCATGGGTGACATATAAAAAGATAGAAAATGCCTCAAAGTGCATGCATGATGTAAGTTTTGCGAACGAATGAAATCTAAATTCATATATAATGTCAACCCGAATCGGAATACGATTAAACGGCCTAAGCAACACAAATGGAAAGTTGAATAATCTAGGACGAGAAAAACGAACACCCCACCCCAAAACAAAATTTTGACAACAGAGTTTGAAAACTTATTTTAACGTGGGTTTTTAAGGTCAGATTCCATAAACTTCCTAGATTACTATTTGTATGGTTTTGATATTTTTTACTTTTTATTAATAAGATTTAATATAAGAAAAACAAAAAATAATTAATACATAATTCACACCATAGAATAACATGACTCAAAAACCGAGAAAACATGCAAGAGTGGAAAACGTGAATTATGTTAAACGTGGACTTAGGATCCGGTACTTACAGCCACACACTCCATAGGGAGGGCCCAGTTACCTGAATGGTGCACTTTCCAATATATAGAATTGTAAGGAAGTACACCAAACAACAAAATGAGACGTTTATAGTCAGATACTCGAGACTTTAACAAATAACTATATATATATATATATATATATATATATATATATATATATATATACCCTGCAATTTTCCATATATCAACAACCTAAAGAGTTGTGGGTCTTTCCATAAATAAATAACATAGAATGCACCCCCAAACAGAATCAAGCACCAAGATTTTCTACGACACAACTTATTGAAATGAAAGCGAAGTCTGATAGATCTAGAATGTACCCGAGCATGCACCTTCTTCTTCATCTTTGAAAGAGAGTATATCCAAGTGAATGATCGTGAGAAAATAGATGTTTGTGGAAGATATGTTGGATATGGATAAGTTTTAGAAGGAAGGAGTGGAAAAAATGAGAATGTGGGTACTGTCTCAATTCTGAAAATGAAGGTGTCAAGTGTCTTTCCCTTGGGAATTATTTTTGTATTAAGAGGATTTAGAAAATCATTAAGCACAGAAGAAACAAGAGGGTCAAGCGCAAACTCCAGGTTCCTTTGAAAAAGTGGAAGGTGGGGAAAATTGATGATGGAAGATGAATGAGTGTCAGCTAGAGCTCTCAGGTCTAGATCAGTAGATGCCTTGAGATATGCCAGACATTCCTTAATAGGTGGGTCAAAAGAATCACTGGGATAGAGGGTGAAAAATTCATCTTCTGTCATAACGTCAAGAGATAAATGGATGTTGGCAGGGTGGAACTCGCGAGGTGGCAGGGAAGAGTTGCAAAAGAGATGAAGGAAATCTTCCTCAATTTTATCTACGTCCAAGGAGTCCTTGTCGAAGTTGGAACTTCCAAAGGAAAAGAATTTGTGCATCTGGTAATCCAGAAACGTGGTTTTGAAATAATCATGAGCTAAGCTCTCGATCATGCTAACCTCTCCATCGATATTCGTATCAATAAACTGTTTGATAGTTTTAAAAACATTGACCTCAACAGAAAGATGGCCAAAGAACACGGACATCGAACCATCGCGGCAGTTTATAAGCGCGTTGGCAGTTGCCAAGAAAGGGCGCCCTAAAATGATCGGAACAGAGTCGTTAGCGACTTCTGTATTGAGGATAACAAAATTCACAGGATAGTAGTCATCCTGAATCTTAACCAGCACGTTTTCCACTACACCCTTAGGATACTTGGTAGACCTATCAGCTAATTGCAACGTCATTGTTATAGGTTGCATTTCTTGCAGACCTATTTGTTTATATAAATAATAAGGGAGTAAGTTAACACTCGCCCCCAGGTCTAATAAAACAGTGGTCGTGTGAGCATCCCCTAAAGTGCATTGTACAGTAAGACGACCAGGGTCCTTGTACTTAACGATTCCATTGTGGTCCGTTAAAGTTGGAAACTGTTCAGTTAAAAAGGTGTCTTTAGGAATCTTTGTCTTACGCCTAGTAGTGCACAACTCTTTGCGAAACTTAGCATGGTGAGGTAACTTTTTAATTGCTTCAAGAAAAGATAAGTTTATCGTTAGACTTTTAAAAACGCCTCTAATCTCGTCAAAATTTGTATTCTTGTTTAACATAGCTAATCTCTGAGGAAATGGTGGTTTCTCTCTATATTTAGCATATGGATCAACAGGATGTTTAACCTTGGCTTTCTGTTTCTTAGGTTGTGGTTTAACTAGTACCTCTACCGGGGTAGGATTTTCAGTTATTATTTCGGTCTCTAGTTCGATATGCGGTGTAGGGACTACTGGTGGGGTAACTATAGGCATAGTTACTTTGTTATCAACCACTCTTCCTGAACGGAGAGTGGTGATGGAATTTAGCTCACCTACGTTTTCATTTTCCGTACTAGTATTACCGTTTAACGCAAAGGCTGTGTTTGTTGGTTTAGGATTAGGTATCGCTTAACCTAGAAACACACCTTTGGGTTGTACTTTCTCTTGTGCTAACTGTTGTAAGGAAAGTTGGATGACTTGTAAAATCTGTTGTTGAGATTGCATAAAGGCATTGAAACGATCTGGTTGTGGAGGAGTAGTTGTTACAGGTTGTGTGACAGGAACTATGTCACGTTGATTATTAATGGGTGGGTTTTGATAGTTATTATTATTAACCAGAACGATACCTCTATTAGCATTATAATTATTATTGTTATAATTATTATAATTACCCTGACCTTGTCCTTGACCTTGTCGTGGTGGAGCTTGGTTATAATTGTTTGCTTGCCTAACATTTTGGTTATTAAACCTTGGAGGTTGTTAATTATTTCTCCAACCAAAGTTGGGGTTTTGTCGCCAAGCTGCGTTAGGTTTGCTATTAATGGAACAAATATTATCTTGTTGTGATTGATGTTGTTCATAGGTGAGAGGACAATAGGAGTCGGGATGCTCTGGACTCAAACAGAAATTACATGGATTAGAGTTAACATTCATGACGGGGATAGGCTTTTGTTGAACAAAAATAGGCTCTACCTTTTTAGTGAGAGATTCAATTAAATTTTTTAGTTCAGGATCGAGTTTCATCTCAAACATACCGGCGGCCTTAACTGTTGTAGAAGAACTAGCGGAACGGGAGATATCATCACTACCCCCCAGTTATTATTAAGCTTTAGTTTGATCTTCTAAAAATTTATAAGCCTCTGAGGCTCCCTTACTTAGGAAACTACCCCCATTCATTATGTCAAGGACTTCTTTATGGTGGTGTAAAAGTCCTTTGAAAAAGGCATGAACTAACGTGTCTTTCGTGAGGTTATGGTGTGGACACTCTATAAGAAGATCGGTGAAACGATTCCAAGCCTTTGAAAATTATTCATGAGGATTATGTCGAAAGAAATAAATCTTGGAAAGCATTTCATCGGCCTTCAGTGGTGGGTAAAAGTGTTCCATAAATAGTTGAACAAGTTTAGCCCACGAGTCCACAGAATTAGGTGCTTGGGCGGTTAACCAAGACGCCGCCTTATCAGCTAAGGTGAAAGGAAACACCCTCAGTTTAATTTGTTCAACACCAACCATAGGATGGTGGAATGTAATAAGGACTTGGTCAATCCTACGCCTGTGTTGATAAGGTTTTTCATGGTCTAACCCATGAAAAATGGGTAAGAAATTAAATATATTTGGGGAGATTCGGAAATCCCCCACTGGGTCTGATAGAACGATGCAAGATTTAAGGCTATCGTTCAAGGCTTTGTAAAAGTCAGAGAGAGGAGACTCTCTTTCTTCAGCCATTATTTCAGGTGTGGTGTTTGGTATGCTAGCTAGAGGTGTAGTGAGTGGTATACTAGAAATGCGTGTTTGTTGACGTTGCCGGTTGATTACGTTAGGCGTTTTTCTTCGACCTGACCTTAATCTCATGCAAGGCTAAGACCAATCTTAACGAAATACGACAACACTCCAAACAATCCTGATATACTAGTATAAACCTCTAACTGGAGATGTGAGGTATGGAAGAAAGGAGTACCTGAATGCCTCCTTACTTCGCTTATAAATAGCGTCTTGTTTACGCGAGCTCAGTGTATATAACAATTTAGAAAATTGAAAACCTTGAAGAAATGGAAGTTTGAAACAAACTTGTGGAAATCGGGTAGTTTCAGCAGAGGGCGGGGGTCGCACTCAAAATAGGCCTAGGTAGGGCGCGAGTCGCGCTCAGGTCAAACTAGAGCTCGGCTGACAAAGAAGGGTATTTCGAAGTTTTGCCTTGGCAAGGCACGGGTCGCGCTCAGGTAAAAACTGGAGTTCCAGGCGTTTAGGTGCAGGTGGCACTCCAATTTAGCCTGCCTAGGGCGCAGGTCGCGCTCCGTGTAATTCTGCGAGGAAAATTTCAGTGCTGAAATGGATAACCACAGTTAGAATCAAACAAGGGTGGGTGGGATACGGGACTTTGGAAAACTAATAATACTAAAGAAAACAATACTAATGAGAACTAAGATGGCAGCGGCGCCATTTGATAAACGTGAAATAAATAGTTCTACCTACGAATAAATGATGAAATTCAAACGCAAGTAAAACTAAAACTAATTTCGTGTGTGTCATCAAAGATTTCTACTTCGAATCTATTGAAAGATTCGTTCCACTCCTAGTTCTTTAGCATTCAATATTTTCTACGACTATCGGTCTATCCAAAGTTAATGAGAGTAATGGTAGGAATTTATACTACGATGTGAATTCAACTAACAAGATAAGAATAACGAAATGACGGAAATACTAAGGTTTGAATCTAGATAAAGAATTAGGGAGGATTGAATTCACCTTGAATCCAACTTAATAAACTAGCATAGATTGTTGTAATCTAATTCTTACGTTCTTACGATAAGAATTGGTTGTTATAATCCCTAATCATTCATGGCAATCTCTACCAACTAATGACTAGCATATGAGAAAGTTCTACCCATTCTCATGGCGAATCAACTACCTTCTAGAGTGGAATAGACTCTTACAACGATTCTACACTACACAATCAAGTTTTCATCAAGACTTCATCAAACCCCTCTAATGGAGGTTTAGCCTTGATTCATAAAACTATCATTTCTCATGGAATTCAAACAAGACATCATATAAAAATTCTAACTTTACTAAATTGAACAAATCAATAATTCAAATCTAAATTAACAACTAAGAAATGATTAACAACTAAATATGAATTTGACAATTCTAAAACTAATAAGAATTTAATTAATAAACTAAATTGAGATAAAAATGAATACTTTATTATGAACTAATATTTGATTCTAAATAATAATCTACTTGTTCTAACACTAATTAATTGAAAGGTAAAACTAGATCTAAAACAATAATTGAAAACTAATTAATTGAATAATACTCAAAACTAGATCTCGAAAAATGCTCTAATGGCTACTTCCTACCTAACCTAACTATCTCTTAAGAGTTAAGTCTTGTGTGTTGAAATGGAGGAGACCAGATCCACATTTTCGTGCATGGGCTGAGGAGCCATGTTTCGAGCCGGAAAATCGAGCCCAAAGCCCAATTTTTTCAGTCCACAGAGCCCTTTTCAGCTAGCTTTGACTTCAACAGACTTTTTGTCCACTTCTGCTGCTCTGATTGGGTCAAGACTTGGACCATTGGAAAGCTCTTTCCGAGCCGGTCCTTTTGACATAAGGTAGGTCTAATTCCAAGGCCTAAGTCCAAAGACACGGTCTTTGAAAGTTCTGCTAACTTTTGTGTGATGTTTCTGTCCGCGTTGACTTTGACTTTTCAGCTTTTGACCAGGCTTCACAAAGGCTTTTTCTCCTTGAATCTTGGCCTTTAATCACAGAACTTCTTAGCAACCAACCCTTGCTCCTTTATCTCGCCAAAGTGACACATTTCTGCACATAATTGACTTCATTGCCTGAAATACATAAAAGCACGTAATCAGCATTAACTCTTATTTATTACTCGCATAATTGGTCTAAAAGCATTATTGTTAAGGAGTTAAAACTGCAGTTTTGGGCTCTTATCAACTTTCTCTACCTTAGGCCAGAAATTGCAGAAATCGACGTCCGGAACCACCAATAAACATAGCACATGGCCCACCTTTTGGGCCCACAAGAAGAGATGAGCCATCAATCATGGAGCATGTCAAGACAAAAGTGCCAAATTATTGGTGCAAAGTTGACAACTTGCATATAATTAATAATATTAGGTGTTAATAGTGAAAAAAAGCAAGGTGTCACTTTGTTTTAATATGGTGGATAAAAGTGAATTAAATGTGTGTGTGTGTTTTCATGTGGGATGAGGGAGAGAATTCTAAAAGGAAGGAAAAAAATAAAACAAGGGGGGATGCACTCCATTTACTCCCTTGACTTCTTTCCCTTTATCATGATTATTTTTTTTAGTTCCTGAGTAGGAGTAGTAGTAGTTTAGTTTTAGTTTTAGTTTTGAGTTTTTATGAAAAAAGCTTGTAATTGTTTTAATGGTAGAAACTTTTTTGTTCTTGTTCTAGAAAAAAATATAAACTTCTTAATGCAAGTGAGTTCCTTTATTATTATTATTATTATTCTTTCCCATTTATATATCTATTTGCTTCTTTCATTTATATCCCTAGGATCATGAGCTACAACCTTCCCTTTGTGGGGGGTTAATGATGCTCATGTGAGGGATAACCTTTGTGATGTGATTTTAGCAAGTTGTTTAAGAAGAACAACTAGACCTACATCCTATCCCAAAATAGTAGTTGGTGTAGAGTCTAGTTAGGAATCAAGGTGATGATCTTAGAGATAAATCATTGCTTTGGTTCTACATGCTAGCAATATGATCTTAGAGATGAGTCATAGTGTTAGGGATCAAGTTAATCTTTATTAGGACTTGTCTATGAGTTCTAGGAAGGTTAAGATGCAAGGACCTAAAATCATACAGTAGAGGTTATCTTCACATGAGGAGAACTAACTCTCCATACCTATCTAGAAGTCAATTTTTATCTTTGTTTTAGTTGCATCTTTACGTAACTTAAAGTTTTTATTTTTTGCATTAAAAGAAACCAAGTAGTTAGTATCAATTCAACCATAGTATAAAACTTACTCACTAGTTTCCTAAAAGAGCAAAAACTAGTTGTAAGTTGTCTTAGACTTAGGATGGTTCGAAATCCCTACTCGAAACTATGCACACGAATATCGTGAGTAAGGAAAAAATCTTTGTATTCGCACTTTGTCAAATTAGATAATCAAATCTCTAACATACGCAAAAGGTGAACATCATGACACATACCTGTGAGAACCCATTTAGGGACACTCTCCAAAGGATCCAGAAACGGCCCTACTTGTACATTTTCAATGTAGAGTTCACTGTGTGCATGTTCATATGTAGATGTTTTAATTATTGTATCATATTAACTTAAGTTTCAAAGGAATTAATCTTCGTTCCCCGCTAAGGAGATGTATAGATATATGAGATTAATTTAGGAAACAAGATTTTGTTACTAAGTCGTTATAGTATAGATGAAGTTTGTGAGTATCTTCTCTAGAAAACTCTCACGAGGCTATCACTCATTCACTAGGGAATTCCTAGTGGTTTAAGGCTTTGTTGCATGCAGTCAATGCAACCGCACTCTGCGAAATGAGAATTAGCTTAGGACTGCACATTTTGGCCACTTATCTGTATATATGTCTCTTCTTTGCTTGAGGACAAGCAAAGTGCTGTTTGGGGGTGGTGTGATAAACAAAGTCTCTATTCTGTATATATGTCTCTTCTTTGCTAGAGACGTAACATTTTGGTTAATTTTGTGTTTAATAATCATGAAATAATTATATTTTCGTGCTTTTGCAGGTTGAAGCAACCAACGTAAAAATGATGATAAAGACAATATTTAAGTACAGAATAGAGATTATACATAAAACTTTCCGATTAAGCCATGTGAAGCCCAACAAATTCGGACTAAAGCCCAAAGACTCAAACAGGACAGAATCAAGTCAGAAACGGGATTACGTGTACAGAAACATCAAGCTTCCGAAGCTCATATCTCTTGAACTAGGACTCCGAATTCGGCAAGTGAGTTGCTTAAATGATCAATGCAACGAACTTTACGCAAATGCGGAAAGTTATAAAAATGCCAAAAGACCGGCCCACCACTAGACACAACACGTGGACTCACTATGTGGGACCATAACAATTGATGAGTCATCATGCAAGTCAAGACAAATGTGCAAATAATTGGCACAAAGTGAACACCTTGTATGCAATTAATGGAGTTAGATGAAATTAGGTGCTAATAATGAAGAAATGCAAGGTGTCAAAATGGTTTTAGTTTGGAGATAAGATAGAAGTTAATGAAGGGGGGTGTTTCCCATGGGAGGAAGAGGAGAAAGCTCTCATATGTATGAGGGGGGCTGATTTTGAGCATTAAATCTTTTTTTCTTTTGAATTGCTTGTGTTATCTTTAGTTTTTGTTTTTTGTTTTATGTTAAAAGCTTGTAATAGTTTTAATGGGGAACATGCTTAGTTCTTAAATAAAACTTCATCATTTCCTTAGGTAAATCAATTTTTTTTAGTATTCTTTTCTTCTTCCTCTCTCTCATTAGCATATATAACTTAAAGTTTTCAAATAATCCAAGGATCATGAGCTAAAACCCTCCAAGGGGGAGGGATAAGGTTGCTCATGTGAGGATCAGTGTATGTTTTAGGAATCTAGACTCACTACGTAGAAGTTAGGGTTTTCTTTGACATCCCGTCACAAAATGACGGAGTCCGACCAAAAGTAGAGCCTGGAACTTTAGTTTAACTCGCGCACGCGACCCATTTCACGCCTGGGCTAGTCGCGTGCGCAAGACCTGGAGAATTATTCAGAATTATATGCTTGTTCAGGCAGTGGAAAATGAGACTAGGTGTTGGAATGATATTTCATAGACGAAATATCATTTTTACTCCACATGTTAGCATGTTATGTTTAGAGATAAGCATATGGTGCTAGGGATCAAGAATCGAGTCCGTTTTGGGTTTTCTACGAACCAAAAACGGATTAGAGAAGTAGTGATTTGGTGTCCTAAGAATATGTACTAATTCTTGCATGAGTGTGATTGACCCTTTTCCCATCTTCTATCTCTTTTATTATTCTCATAAACATCAAATAATTTCAACTTAATGATTGTAGGAAGTAGTTTGTAAGAAAACAAAAAAAAAATCCATATCATTGTAAAAATCCTTCTCACTCAGTTCGCCAAGTGTTAGATTTCAGTTTTGATTACATAGATTCTTGGCTTAGGAGTTGGAACAAAACCCTTACTCGAGTATACCAACTAAAACACGTGAGTAAGGAAATATGAGTTTTAGCACGTAGTAAGTAAAGTTCTAAAAACACTGAATAGTGCTAATATCACATACTTGCATACTTGCATTTTAAAGTGCAAGGAGTTGGTATCATGTAACGTCTTTATGTTTCTTAACTCTTGCAACAATGAATAGTCCCTACATATGGGAGGCATGGATAATGTTACTTCTCAGTAGAGTTACATGGTTTGTTGTTTCCAAAATGTTACATAGTTGTTTGTTACTATTTGACACTAGCTAGTTTAGTAATGTAGATCTGTTTGTGGAAGTGTAGTTCTTATTATCTCAAAATTTAACAAATTTTACCTTTAACTTTGTTTCTTCTAGGCTTACAACCAAGTGCTTAGCTTCTTTCTTGGCTTTTCGTGGCTTTCCACTTGCCACATTATGTCCTTCGAAAAACCTTATTTAAGTGTTGTTTAAAAATTGTAAGCAATCTCCTTTTATTATCTGTTTTTCTTTGTTGAATATTAAAGAGAAATAATACTTTTTTTCTTCTTCTTATGTTTCCCTTTCATTTGTTAGTTCTTGTTAGTTCGGTGGTTATTTGAACACATATGAAATGCTAGTTACATTTCATTGCTTGCATTTTGTTTGATTTTTCAAGAGCTAAGTTGTTTATGTTAGAAAAATGGATTTGCACAAATCCATTGAGATATGAATGAGTAATTTGTCTCCCAAGTTACCCCACTTGAGATGAAATAGGTTTCACTTGAAACAGTACGTAAAGAGAGAAAAACCTTTTCAAAATGGTGCACTGGTTCGAAATAGTGCATTATGCCGAAAAGGTGAGACCTTTCGAAATAGGCACTGGTTCGAAACAGTGCTTTATGCTGAAAAGGTGCGACCTTTCGAAATAGGCATTAGTTCGAAACAGTGCTTTATGCCGAAATGGTGTGTCCTTTCGAAACATGTGACTTTTCAAAGAGGTGGCTAACTTTTTCAAAGAGTCACTGTGTTGTTTCAAAAAGGCACTTCTCACCTATAAATAGTGGATGAATTTGGAGAGAAAGACACACCAGATCACACATTTATGATCTTTCTCTTCTCCCTTTGTTATTAGTCAAATACTATGTTGTGTTCGCTGATTTTGTAGAATTGAAGTGCTAGCTTTCTATAGAAGGAAATCCGTTCTATCTTGGGAGACAGTTTCCCATCAACCTTTAAGCACCGTGAGGGCAAAAATATGTCTTAAGGACATAGTGTTTCTACACTAGGCTCGGATTTAACAAAGAAGTACAAGACACTTACAAGACAAAAGGTTTGTATTGTTTAGTGATTGGTAAAGAGTAAGTACATTTACGTTGTATATTCCTACAACTTAATTTTTTTTGCTAAAGGTAATTGATTAATAAAGAATAAGGATTACAAAAGTGTCAGATACATATTAAGAACTGCTTACAGAAGGCTACATCATAGATGTATCATTCCTAAAAACATCAGTGCTCTAGTGGACAAAGCGGAAATAAGTGGTGTAGTGATTCTCTAGATTCTTCATGAAGAGTGGTCTACTATCCCACCATTTCCTTTCACCTTGAACCAAGTTAGCCCCATGTTTAGAACAGCTATCGACTCCAAGGTTGGTCTCTCTCCAAGTGACTGTGACATTGATCCATTCTGCCTGTTCCTTCATAGATTGCCACCTTTCCCGGACTCTCCAATGTAATTTATTCTCCTGAAAAGCTTGGACTACCGATTTCGAATCACTCTCCACCCATATATACTTCCATCCCATTTCCAGCCGCTTTTTAATGCGGCTTCCACAATAGCCATCTTTTGTTTCCGCCATGTAATTAGTGTTGACCCCGGTCCTCTGCCGCAAGACCTAAGAATTCACCCTTATAGTTTCTCATAACTATTCCCCAACCTGATCTCCCGGATTCCCTCTCGAAAGCACCCATCGGTATTTACCTTTATTATTCGGTGGAGGAAGAGTCCGAAGCATTCAATGATTTTCGGTGCTCTTCTCAGCTTGTGATGAAGATTGAAGACTCTAAGAATCTTTAAATCATGAACCGAAGTTCTCCATATGCCCCACAGAAGTCGTGGTGAGCTCGAATGATTGCTCGTCTAGCTAAAAAACAAATATGCGATAAGCTTGAGTCTTTATTGTCGTAAAGAACTCTGTTCCGGTTCTTCCAAAGACTCACCATCATAGTGATAGAGCAAGCTTTCCACATATCAAGAATGAGGGAGCTGTAATGCTTACCTTGCTGCTGCACATCCCAAAATGATTCCGGGTTCTTGGAAGTGCTGAAAATGTCTCGAGCATAGTTCCAAACTGTTTTAGCCAGCTTGCATTGAAAGAATATATGCTCTAGAGTTTCTTGCTGAGTGCGGCAAATGCAACATCTAGAGGCCAGCTGTGTTTTCCTCCTTTGGAGCTGATCGTCTGTTCTTGTTGCACCATGCGCCAACTTCCATGCAATACCTTGAGTTTCCGGTAGAACCTTTGAGCTCCATATGAATTTACACCATGCTGGTTTGGCTGATTTCTTTCGGATGGCATCATGCGCTTCCGAAACTGTGAATTTCCCATTAGTATTGCCTAACCATACCCTTGTATCCTCTCTTGCACTGTTAGGCTGCTGTAGAGTGCTCAGTTCTATGCCCATTTGCTGCAGCAGTTGAGACATGTTTGCCGGAAAGTTCCAAGTATCTCCCCGAATACACTCACTAAGCTTTGACTGAAATTTGGCAATCTCTTTGCTCTCTTCCTGAAAGAAATCGCAGAGCGATTTATTCAACAACCAATTCTCTCTCCACAGATTGATAGAGTTTCCATTGCCCACCGTCCAGCCATGCAAATGCTTCATCTCACTAAGTGCCCATTTGATACCTTTCCAAACAGTGGAGGTTTTGTAGTTTGACCATCCCCCTGTTCGATTGGTATATTTACCTTTCATGTATGACGCCCAATCACTATCCTCTGTTAGAAGACTCCACGCTTGTTTCATAAGCATTGAGAGATTGATATCGTGTAATCTCCTTAACCCTAGTCCCCCTTCCTCTGTAGGCTTGCAAGCTTTCTCCCATGATACCGTGATAGCTTTCCGTTCTGCTGGGTTTCCGCTCCAAATGAAATTTCGGATAATAGCTTCACATTCCTTTATCACTGATCTCGGCCACTTGTAGATAGCCATATTATGCACTGGGATGCTGTTTAGAACGTGTCGTGCAAGAACTACCCGTCCTTGGAAAAATAGTAACTTCTCGGCCCATCCTGAAGCTTTGCTTCTGATCTTATATACTACCAAAAAAACGACTTTACCCGACAGACTCCAGAAAGATTACCCGACAGTTTATAACCATAGGAAGTTACCAACGCCTGTTATCCGTCGGGTATTAGTTGGACATCCGTCCAATATTTTCTCGGGGGTATTCATTATGTCCGACGGTTGCATGAGAGTTTTTAGCTATCGGCTAGTTCGACGGGCTTTAACCATTGTTTGTTTCTAACGGACACCTAAACATGGCAGTACTATTTAACCGTCGGCATATCTATTCAATTATCAGGCGGCAAAGATTTCACTTCCCACTCTAAAATTTCATGAAAAATTAAACAACCCTCAAATTAAAATAATTAAGCCGACTCTAAAATAATTAAAATTTCACTTCCGAGTTTTCAGCTTCTCCTTCTTCTACTATTCGCCTGCTGCAATAGCCCTGCTGATTACACCATTACCTCTCTTGAATTTCATTGGCACTACTAGACACCACTACAGACACCGCCCTTCTCAACCTGAACAGGTAATTTCCGCTTGAATATTTAGTTGATTGGTTTGAATCTCCCCCCATTATCACTTCGTTTTTTTGTTTGTTTGTTTTAAGTTAAACAACAACCACATTCATGAGTTCTAGTCAACATAAATAACGACTACAGCAAAAAGAAGTAAAATCACTTTGTTTTTTCACATCAAATAAACGACTACAGTAAAATAACTTCAAAAGATCTTCTACCTTCTTCTCCACCACGTCATCATCTTGTTTTGGTGGTGGTGATGTTGTCATCGTGCACCTGCCCCCAGTGGAGAGAAGGTGGAGGGTAGTTTTTGCATGTTTAATCCTTAAAAAATCTTCACTTTCCTTCACTACAAAGCCGCCACCTCATCTCTCTGCCACCACACATCTCCTCCACTTCCACTACCACTCGTTTGAACACCGGCTTTTAAAAGATGGAAACTTAAGTTATTTATTTAAAACTCGTGTTCGATAAGTGTAACATGATTTCTTTTCTAGCTGTTTTATTAAAACTTGTGTTTGATTAATTTCAGCTCTGAGAATATTCGTCTAAAGACCATATTACGTCGCCATAATTTCTGGTAAGTTTGTCCAATTTGATTTGTGTGGTTCGACAAAGGGCTTCTTACATAATGTCTGATCTTCTTGTTTAAATTGCTTTGGATGACAAGCAGGTTCCTTGGTTCTTTTTCTTTGCTTTCTGTAAGTGTGTATTCTATATTTTAGTGTCGGTGAAAATTTAGTATTCTATATATGTGCACTGGCTATCTTTTTTTTTTTGTCTCTTATACGAATTATGAAAACTCCATTTGATATATAACCAACTGTAAGAATGCATTTTTATTTTTCCCCATATTCTATTTTTCAGTTCCTATGTGAGTAAAGTGTTTTTATTTTCAACATTGTTTGATGAAACACGATAGTTAAGCGGGCTTTATACTAGTGGTAATGCATTTTGTGGAATTAGAAATGTCGTGTTTATATAGCTTTACAATTGTAGAAGTAATTGTAGTAGACTAGTATTATATACCTTCAATGCCGAAAAAATATTCGAACAGAAGAGGTGTATGGAGACTAGTATCATATGTAGCATACTAGTATCATACCTTCAAATCAAAGGCTACTGACTTTGATTTGGTTTAAAGCAACTCATTTTATTATTATTTGAGTAATGCTTTAATCAAATGTGTTAGTCAAATGAGGATGATGTATCAAAATAAAATTGCCACATTGTGTTTGGTTCTGTAAAAAAAATTCTAAGGTAGTTTGAGAGCAATCTAGTTAACTAAGTTCAACTATTCTACCTTTTTTACTCTTTGAAAAACGAACTGATTTTTCAAATAGAAATGTCTTGCTAGCATTATAGGATTGATGTCTTTCTTATTACAACACCAATATGTTTGTGTATGTATTGCTGATTATATAAGATGCATGAATATATGTGTTCGACTCTAGTTTCATCTAACTTTGGTAATGAATATTAGGTTAGTGTATGCGTAGAGTTAGCTTGAAGTCAGTGTATGCTTAGAGTTAGCATTGTAACTCCTTGGCCTAGTTAGTGTATGCCTCTACATAACTATTTAGCTATTTTTCTAGTTCTGAGTTTCATTTATTCTTTCTTATCTCTTAGAAGTACATCATGGAGTCAATGTGCTTGATAGATAAGAGTTGGATTGATCTAGACGATTTCCGGCATCCCCGTTTTATAAGAGGTGTTACAGAGTTTGTAACCTTTGCCTCGGAACACCACGTTAACAAGAATGTCATACCATGTTCTTGTCGAAAAGTGTCAAAACCAAGGCAAAGCAATGAGTCCGCGATAATGTTTCCCTACACTGTTTTAGCTATGGGTTTGACAAGACATATAAAATGTGGTTCTTGCACGGTGAGAAAGAAGTGGAAGAACAACACAATAAAAAAGGGCCGGGATTTCAAGAGAACGTGCATGTGGTTGACATGAATGCTGCTTTCCACACCATTGCTCAAGAGTTTAGTCTTGACAACTTGGACACTTTTCTTGGAGATGATCCGGAGGTTGTATGCGAGGGGAGAGAAGTCGAGGCGGTGTTGTTTTTTAACGCTAACTTGCGTGAAGCAATGACTGCATTATATCCTGGATGTGACTTCAGTGTTCTTAGATTTGTCGTGAAACTCCTTAACCTGAAGTACACAAATGGGTGGAGTGATAAGAGTTTTACCGTATTGCTTCAACTACTCCGCATGGTGTTGCCTGCTGGTAACAAGATACCAGAGAATAACTACAGGGCAGATAAGATGATTAAAGACTTGAAACTGAAATGCAAGAAGATCGATGCATGTAGAAATGACTGCATCTTGTATTGGGAAAAGAATGAATTTAAGGTTACCTGTCCTACTTGTGGAGTTTCTAGTTACAAAACTCCAACCATTGAGGATTTGAGGAAGCGAACCAAGGTGCCTGCTAAGGTCTTGCGATACTTTCCACTTACGGAAAGGTTGAAGCGATTGTATAGTGTGCCTTGGGTGGCAAAGGAGATACGGTGGCATTCTACTGGAGAATCAAAGCCTGGCACGATGAGGCATCCTGTTGACTCGGCAGTGTGGAAGCAAGTCAATTTAAAATATCCAGACTTCTCTGTAGAGCCACGGAATGTTCGCTTGGGACTAGCCAATCGCGATGGTTTTACTCCTTATGGCAACTTTGGAGGCATAAAACACGTTCATGGCCTGTTATGCTTGTGAACTATAACCTCCCGCCTTGGCTTTGCATGAAGTCTCAATTCACTATGCTTTCAACTCTCATTGAGGGTCCAAAGCAAACGGTAATGATATTGACGCGTTTATTGCAGCCGTTGGTTAAAGAACTCCAAGAATTGTGGCGTGATGGGGTGATGGTTAAAGATGCATTTAAAGGTGAAGAGTTCCATATGCGTGCCATTTTATTGTGGACAATCCATGATTTTCCAGCTTATGGGAATATCTCTGGCTGTAGAACTAAGGGAAAATTTGCTTGCCCTCCTTGTGGTCCGAAAACTGCTTCTATAAGACTTCACCATGGAAGTAAGCATGTGTATATGAGAAGTAGACGGTGGCTTCCATTGAGATCCGAGGCTAGAAATGATACAAGAGAAAGCACCTATGATAAGACAAAGGAAGAAGGTGAGCAACCAATAAGGTTGACTGGAGTTGAAGTTAAGAGAATGACTAAGAGTTTGAAAAATCATCAATTTGGGAAGCTCGGCAAGAATAAGGAAGGGAATAAAGGAAATTTGTGGTTTTCAAAGCGATCTATCTTCTTTAAGCTCAAGTATTGGAAACACATTCTCGTCCGTCATAACCTTGATGTCATGCATATTGAAAAAAATGTATGTGAAATTCTTCTTGCTTTGATGTTGAATCTGAAAGGAAAACTAAAGATGATGTCAATGCATAAAGATTTAAAAGCATGAAGAGAAAGAAGAAATATTGGGTGACTAAGCTTGGCGGGAAACAGGTTATGCCTCAAGGTATCTTTTGGCTTCCGAAAAGAGGAGAAGAAGTTGTTCATCCAAACCTTGCGCTAATCTTAGTGTACTGTTGGGTTTAGTGGTAACCGGTCTAATATTGTCAAAGGAGATTCAATGGATTTGAGACAAATGAAGTCACATGACTATCATATTCTAATGCAACATTTGTTGCCGGTATTAATACAGCATGCTTATAGAGATGGCAACATAAAAGAAGCTCGAACAATTATTACTACCATTTGTACTTTCTTTAGTGCTTTGTGTTCGAAGAAAGTAGAGATTGAAACACTTGATGTACTGGAAAGGGGTATGGTCAAGGCATTGTGCGCGCTGGAGAGAATCTGCCCACCATCATTGTTTGTTACTATGATGCATCTTCCTATTCACTTAGCTCATGAGGCTCGCCTTTGTGGGCCTGTTTTCTTTAGGTGGATGTATTGTTTTGAAAGGTACGTAGCCTGATTTTTGTTACTTATTTTATTTATTTATTTTCTCATTTTCTCATTTTTAGGATTCTATTGCTTCTAAAATACTTTTTTAAGGTACATGAAATATTTCAAGGATTATGTTACCAACAAAGCGCGCCCGGAAGGGTGTATTGCAGAGCGTTACTTGAAGGAGGAGACACTAATGTATTGTGCTGGATATAAAGGAGGAGGTGGTCTTTTAGATAAACTTGATAGGATGGCTGAAAATGAACCTGATGTTTTACCAGATTTTTTGGATAGTGTAGACGACAACCACACTGCCAATGAGGGTGGGCCACTTGGCCCAAGTGCAAAGTATTTATTGGAAGGTGTGGAGTATGAACAAGCACGCCAATGGGTACTAAGAAGTCATCCTAGTTATGACAGATGGCACACGTAAGTATATCACGTCGTATTAAAGTTTTTAGAAACTTAACACAATCTAAATTATATACATAATCCTAACTGACTTTATTACTTCAAAAATCATTTAGGAAGTACACTAGCTTCATTGAGGACAATAGAACAAGTGCAAGGAGGAGGACTGGGCACACTAGGGTTGCATTGTGTTCTGATGATTTCATCACATGGTTGACAAAACAGCAGGAGTTCCTCGAATCCACTGATGATCACTTCAAGGATTTATTAGTTAGGGGACCTACACGCTTTGCTACAAAGTACCATAAGTATTGTGTTAATGGGTTTCTCTTCATCACCAAAGACTATCAGAAAAATAAAAGGAACCAAAACAGCGGTGTTACCACAAGTTGCCCTACAACTTTCCGTTCTAGTTCTAAGGATAAAAATCCAATTGATGAAGATGCAGATTACTATGGCCTTCTAACAAATATTGTTCAACTAAATTATCGTGAAGACTACAAGACTGTTTTGTTCAAGTGTGATTGGGCTAAGTGCACACAACTTGGTGTGAAAGTGGATGAGGAAGCAAAGTTGAGGTTGGTCAACTTATCCAATCAACTCAGTTCGGACCATATATGTGATGAACCATTTATTCTTGCAGAGAAGGCTAATCAGGTTTTCTATTCCCAAGATCCCAAGAATCTTGAATGGCATGTAGTGCTGGAGGTTCCAAGAAAAGTGTATTTTGATGAAGGTGGACCGTGTCTCTCAGAGGAAAGAGTGGTGAATGATTCAGATATAGGGCCTAACAACCTCGACATTTCTATGGTGGATGAACTGATATTCAACGACCCAGACGACATGTTTGAAGTTGTTGAGAGTAGCAGAAAAAGAAAGAGATCTAGAACATAGTCCATTTATATTTTGTGTTGACTTAGTGGTGTGAGTTTTGTGGTATTAAAATTTTGGTAGTTCTTTGATTAAGTGCAACTTTTTGTTTGAACAGGGTATGCCTGTACTTGAATCTTTTTATTTTCCGGCTGTATTTTTCATGTGTGCATAATAGGCCTTTTATGGAATGCTTTCTCTTGCTAGTTAAATAGAAATTTAAATAAAAAATTAACTGATCTTGATCTCTGCACCATGGACATGCATACTTGTTGTATTGTATTACAGCTCTTTGCACATGGACGAGAGACAAACACATAGCAGCTCACATTTACTAAGTGACAGCCTTGGTGATGACTTAGGTAATGGAGATGACTTTTAGTTTTCAGTTTAATTTCCATACCATTGTTTTGATCTTACTAACAAATTTGGTTGATATATGCAGGTGAGACACACATGACTACACTGCTTTGCACCCGGAGTCACAAGAGACGTCGGTGAATGATGCCCTCACAAAGGTCTCATATTGAATCATAGTTATTGTAATTAATTGTTGTTTGACATGATTTTAAGGGTATTAAATCGATTGTCTATTAAGTCTGTGTTCTTGGGCCGAGATAGTAGGGGGCTGTTTTGAGGAGGCTTGGGTGAAGGGGTCTGCAAAACATCGGTGAAGAAGATGAAAGTTGTGGCACAACAGAATTTAGCTTTGAAAGAGATGAACACGGACCTTGTGAAGAGGGTAGATGTGCTTCAGAATACAGTGTTGGAGAATTCAGCTTTGTTGAGAGAATTTATGAGCCAAGGAAGAATGCCTATGGCAGATGTTGAATCACCACGTTCTAGTCACGCTTCCCCGGTAATTATTCGAGTTATTTTTTGAAAAAATATCTCTTATAAGGAAAGACTGATAACACAATTTAAATTTGTAGGTTGTCAATGAATATATTGGTAAAGAATGTGATCTGCGTGGTGGTTGGCCACTTAGAGTCGTGGCGAGAGGTATCGTGCAAGATATTGATCCTAATACCGAGTTTGGTAACAGGAGATTGGAAGAGGGAAACTTCAAAGTTCATGTGAACGTGGTTTATGACGGAGGTGCTGTACTACCATTGCCTCATGATGATTGGAGATCAAAGCTTGGCAAGGTCGCTCAAGGGAGTGTTATCTGGCCCAAAGAACTGCTAATGTTGTAATCATTAGGTCACCTTCTTGAAACACTGCTCATTTACTTAAATGTTTTTATTGGCTTTTACCAGTGCCAAGTACTAAGTAAACTACTAGCTTTTTGTTATTTCCTTTTGGGTTTCGTGGTTGTGATGTATATTTTTTTATCACTATTTAATATGGTTCTTAGGAAAGCAATAATTGAGTTGTGTTCTACCAACCCCCTTGGTAACTCCGCCTGTGCAAACTTATGATAAGTTTGCATTGCTGGTCCCAAGCCCAGATAAAGGAGGAGGGAGAAGGATGGCAGATGTTTTGTTTTGCTGGATTCACCTACGTTAACTGAAGCTGCTGGTGCTATTATAGATGTAAGTAATTCTTTTTCTTTCTTCTACGATTTCTACTTGTTTCTATTCATGGCGAGAAACTCATATTTTACTCCATCCTGTTTCTTAGGGCAATATGGAGCTTTTATATGTTTTGCATGGACAAGAAGGTGGAGTTACACATGTAAGTGAATACTATCATCCTTTCCCCCTGATATTCATCATATATGTGTTGCCTATGTTTTTCTCTCTTCTGGTGGATGCATATTGGAAAGAAATGAATGCAAAGTCTTTGAAACATAATGGGAATACTATTCTTTGATTTGATATCTTAGACTACATCTTTGTAAAGATTGTTTTGTAAAGCATGCTTTGGAGAAGGGATCGAGATTGTGGCAATTGGCTAGTAATTTACTAATTTAGTGGTATAAGGACTATTCAACTTTTCAGTGGTTCAACTTAGTGTTGTTTTCCTTTAGCTTCTCCCTGATTAGAGGTATTTAGTTTCTTAGCATTGAATAAATTCTTATCCGATTTTCACTTGGGGAACAAAAGGCGATTAACAAAAACAACATTAATAATGATAACAAACGTTTCAAAGTAGTTCAGATTGCAAATTGTTAGTTTCTTTTTTTTTATTAATTTGTATAGACTCATTCATCGGAATTATTCTTTTGTAGGAAAATAAACTTGATACTGATGATTACCTTTAGTTCGGGTAACACTTTCTATCGCTTTTAAAAACAATTCTGAGAGGGAAATTTCTATATTTGAAGAAAATATAAGAGGGCTTAAAACGGGGATCTCGATTATTATTCTGCTTATTTTTGCTTGTTTAGTATGCAAAGTTATGGAACCGATAAAGTTGGGTGGCTCTTTGCTCCAATCGCATTCCTTTGGTTTCTTATGATGGGAGGTGTCGGTGCATTCAACATTTGGAAACATGGTCATAGTTCGAAGGCTTTCTCTCCGTTTGTGTATATCGGTTTCTTAAAAAGGGAGGTTGGAGCTGCCTTGGAGGAATAATAATTTCAATATCACAGTCAACTTCTTATTTTGTTATTTAAGCATCTCATCTCCAATTCATTTGCATTTCATCGAGAAGGACTAGCGGTCTCTTGGGTTACTAATGTGCACATCATTACTGCAGGAGGGAGACGAGCGCACTTTGCTGATTTAGACCATTTTCCGTGGTGGTCCGATCATCGGGTTTGCTTTAATATAACCGATATTAGTTGTTCCTTAGTGCTCCCTCGTTTTTTCATGTTCATAACTAATATTTCTTTTGTCGGTGAATTTGTTCATTCCCGCAGCTGCTAGAAAAGGATTTATGGGCTCTTGGAAGTGTGAACGAGGAGTACCTCAAAGCTCTTAATTCACTATTTAGCAATTTCCCACGCCCGAGGGCCACCGAGCCTGCGACACTCAAAGATCCCCCACTTGGCCACATCACTCAAGATCGGTTGGGAGGCAACTCAAGAAGCCGCTTTGGATTCACTTTTTCCATCTCGGGCAAGCTTGGTCACTTGCCCGCCAAGTCTCTAAAACTCGGTCGATTGGGGCCGCAGAGGCAATTCCTTTGTCGCGAAGATTTTGATTCGATCCGGTCCACCCCGATTCCGGAAAAGGCGGAACTTCTTCTACAAAGTGTTTACACGGGACGTTAGTGGTCACCATTAAGCGTGGAAACAATTTGAAGCAATCTGTTGGCAATGCTAGTGTCGACCGCAAAATCACACTTGGAAATACTCCCAAAAGCAGACGCAGTAAGAAAAAGTGCCAAGTCAATCAATTATTTTCTCGTTGACATAAGCTTCTTTACAAACTTGCCTTTTTAATATAGAAGGCCCTAGGACCATGCTTCCATGGTTTTGATTCTCATTTCAAACCGATTTGCTTAACAAGTCAAACCCCTAAGGCTAAGGTACTAGATTGAACAGATTTTGCTTATATAGGTTTTCGTTTGCATTTAGTTGTTTTCTTCACTCGATCTGTTTTAATTTTAAGCTGCATCGATAATTATAGCTGTTGTTTAGAATCTATTTTAAAGAAGTTATGAACACCATTGGTTTTAAAAAGGCTTTTTTCAAGCCGAAAACTGAGCGGATTTCAATATGTCAGGATGATGCTGGCCATAGAAGATGAATCGAGTGAGAAAACTGAGAGCTATAAAGAAGAGATGGATAATGACTCAAGTGGGGGAGAAGCAGTATAGAGCAATACTAGGACTGCAAAGAGTGCCCCTGCAACTAGGCAGTATGATGGAAAGATAAAAAAGCACCCACAAGTAAAACTCTCGTCGAAAGCGAGTCCTAACATCTTTGAATTGTCCTTTTTCCAAATTGGATGGTGTCCGACTTTGAGCATATCTGAAACTTTAATTAACTGCAGTTATAATCTGGATGCAAGTAAAATTGTTGGGTTCCCTGGGATGCATCAGTCTTGCGTAGCTTCAAAACAAATCCTTTTTCTTTCTTAGTGTTGCGTAGCTCCTGGTCTAGCATCCAAGTTCATCTTTCAAAGTTAAATCTTTACTATCAGCACTAAACTATGTTACCGTATTTATTTCTTATGTTAGTTAAATCTGAAAAGTTCATCTTTTTCCCCGCTTATATATAGCGGTGAAGGCAAGTTGCAAATTTCTCGGTTGTATCTTGGTCGGCCAAATGATGCCTCAAGACCTGGGCGGAGAATATTATTATCTGCTCCTACTTTTTATGTTCTCCCATGCCTCGGTATATCCTTGTGTAGTTGTGTTGACCGAAGTTATACTCTCATGTCCTGGTTGAATATGGTCGGTTATTGTATATTGCCATTGTACTAGAAATGCGGTCTTTTACAATTTTTGGCAAGGTGAACAATTATCAGAGCTGTAACTAGTATCTAGGAAAGTAAGCATTGTATAATTAGTTGGCAGTTCAGCAATGTTGTGTAAACTTGCTTTAGTACCTTGCTTTAGTTGTGTAAACTTTTAATTGAAAGAAAGAATCAGATTAACATATCCAGACTTACATGTTGTGCTTGTTTTCTTAGTTACTAAGCTATGCCTTGTGGACTTGTGGTGCAACACACTTTTCATATACAGATGAAAATTCATTTAATTGCAAGAATATGCAGCTTCATTATAGATAGCTTTGGTTGAAAATCAGTTTACCGATTGATGTAACCATGTCCCTCATTTATTCTTTAACTTTTCTTTGTTATATTTTTGCTTTCTGTTCCCATTATTCTATCGCGACTTTTAATCAAACATGGTTTTAACCGGGGTGCATTTGTGGGAGTAAATATTGGCACCGACGCGTCACCAACTTACCATCACCGGTGGAGGTTGTAGCAGTCCTAAAAGCTAATCGATCAGTCATGTCGCTCTTTGATGCAGATCGTGGTATGCTTAATGCCCTTGCGAACACTAGTATTGAGGTTATGGTGGGTGTCACTAATGAATAAGTGTTAGAGATTGGACAATCCCGTCAAAAGCAAAGCAAAGCATGGGTCACAAAAATGTTGCCGCTTATGTTCCTCGAGACCAATATAACGCCATTCTTTGTTGGCGGTGAAGTATTGACTACAATTCCAAATGCAGCTCGGTTCCGGTTCCCGCTATGAACTACATACATCGAGCTCTTGTAGCTTCCAACCTCAATTTCGGTGAAAGTTTCTAGTCCTCAGTCCATGGATGTGATTCCTAAATCTTTCCCTCCTTCCACCGCCTCCTTCAATTCGAGATGGAAAGTGGAACGAAGAAGATCTGGCAGTTCTTGTTCCCCGGAGATGTCATCGAGATAAAACTTGGAGACATAGTACCAGCCGATGCTCGTCTCCTCGAGGGAGACCTGTTAAAAATTGACCAGGTGACTCTACTATCTAATGATCGTCCCTTTTTAAAACTCATTATGCAATCGAGAATACCCCTCCACCCTCTTAAAATTCTGATCTGTTCTCCTTTTGTCACAAGAATAAGTTCCAAAATTTCGTTATTTATTAGGTATGTCAATCTGTGAAATTACTTGTTGGAATTTCTTTTCGAAATTTTGACATGCTTGGAGGTCAGTTAAATAAGACTTGTACTAATGGAAATTTAACTTGCAATGTTTCAGTAATTTGCACCAAGTCATATGATAATTCTTTTGCCGCAGGAATGCATGCATGGTTTGCTGCTTTTGTGGATACTTGGTATGCAGTGGTTGTCCCAATAATTGGTGTTCAGGTGCCACAAGTGATAGTTTTGACGTCTCATGTGAATAGGAAATGATTGCTAAAAATCGCACTATGTATCGGAAGAAGCTAACGGATATGTCAAATGATTGTAGGGATTTAGATGGGCCATAGATAATGACAGACATGGTTCATTTTCTATCAAGGAATTTGATGAGCAGTGTTTAAAGCTTAGAGTTGCTTTGTGAAACCACCAATGGCATTATTCTCTCAAGAAGAGACTTGCGACGACATTCTCTCTCTCTGCTTTCGCTCTCTCTTGAACAAGTAAGTTTTAATTGTAAGTATAAAATACCTCTTTTAGTTTTTGGGGACTCATAATAATTTATAACTTCTGATTTTGATTTACTCTAGATCATATATGCTCACAAGAAATCTTTTGGGGAAGAAAAGTATGCAGAAATACGGGCTACTTTTGATTGTATTCATGGTCAAAAAAAATAAGGTATTCCTATTTCCTCAAATAAGTTCTCCTTGAGGGATGTTTTTGTTCTCTTTTACATTTGCACCATCTTTTGAGCAAGATGTCACCTCCTGATATTAGTCACGGCTCAGTAATTCCTGTCATCACTATCTCTGCTGTCCTTGCTTTGTAGTCTTAATTTCTAACTTCGGATTCTCTTGTTTTCCTTGGTGCTTTGCTAAGGAAGCAAAAGGTTGGGAGGATCTCCCTCTTTTGTCTTTTGGATATTGATATAACTCACCTTTTCATCAGTGAACCCATTTTAGCTATTAGAAAAAGAGGAGAAAATTATCTTTAATATGCAAATATAATTTTCAGGTAGAAAGAGTGATTTATGGGAATTAATTTTTTCCAATGTAGGATATTGACTGCATGCCTTTGAATCCTCTTGATTATATGCCTTTAGCTTAGAAGACAGAGTTTGGCTAGTGACAAGTTGCACGAGCACAAACTGAATGGTCGCTCTAACAATTGGAAAAGTGGAGGACCGTGAAACTTCCACCAAGTGAGAATCAGGAAAATGCAGATGGAACATCCCACATTTCTCCACCAGCTTATCCCATGAACACTTTGTTAAAGCATGCAAAGGTTGGTGCTTCCCATTGTTTGAATCCACCTTTGCTCTTTCTATTAAAATGTAATATGAAGAATCTTGAAAAGTTGGGAGTTAGCGTCGATCCACCTCGGAGTTAACAGAGATATTGTCAACACTTGTGAATATCTTTTGTTTTTCTCGGGTTTACTTCCTTGGAAGCGCATCAGAATGGAGGATCTGAAGGAAGGAGCAGGGGTGGAGGTTTATCGGTTCTAATTGTATGATACTTCTGAAAAGGGACTGGTTTCACCGACTTAGTTCCTTTTGTATAGTTAGTTGTACAAAAAGAGATTAATTGCAAGTTATGTATCATATTCTTTGTGGCCCCCTCGGTTGTAAATGGGTAAGCTTGTAGCATGTTGACCTACAATTTTGAAAAGATGTGATGAGACATGTGTTCCTTCGAAGGTAGGTGAGGTTCTTGCTACACGCTTTGAAGGTCATACAGAAAATGAAGATCCATAGTGCATTGAAGCCGGATGAAAGATGAAAATAGAGTACGGGGAGAAAATCATTTTTCTCGAGGCCGAACCGGTTTAGTTCTCGCATTTTAATGGACTTCAATTTTGTTATCGGTTTTTGTTTTTCTGGAAATTAGTAAATTGAGAAAGTAGTGGAGGGTTTGTGTAAAATTCGATAATCACGCCTTGCGAAGCTTAATACTAGTGCCTCCAGTTGGAACTTTTATTGTACAAACATGCTTCGATATGAAGGTAGCGGTGATTGGCAGCCCTAGGTATGCAGGTTTAGTTTAAGCGCCTATCTTTCGGTTGTTTTTCCGCCCTCTATTCAATGATTCAAGTTCTTTATCTTTTCTTCTTCTTCCCATATATAGGTTATATTATACTGACTTCATGAAAATATGAAATAGAGGATTGCAGATACTAGTCCTTTGTTGTGTGATAAATGAGACAAAGTAGAAGAAGATAGAGAAATACGTGGTGAGAATTTAGTTGGACTTTTTTTGTACAACACTTACCTCAGTAGGACGCCGAGCTCTCTCCCTAAAAAAAAAGGTTTGCTAAGCTCTTCAAAAAATGTGTGGCATTGTTGCCTTTCTTTTTAGCAATTATTCCTTTTCTGACTTTTATTCTCTTTCTTATGGTGACAGGGATGTCCGTCAAGTCATATATATCAATAAAGTTAAAAAACTGAAACCCTAATGAGAACTTGTTTTGGGGCTAATGCCGATGGTAATACAACAGGTAAAGCTCTATTGATCGATTTCTTATTATAGCTTCAGTAGTTGTAAGTTGTAACATGGTAAAGGTCTGCTACTAGATTTTTGGTATATCGGACACACGGTTGGTTAGTGGGCGTTATCGCTTGATACAACAAGATCAAACCATGGTTTTCGTGGCAATATCCATAGCTATCTTGTCAAATAATTTGGTGTATCTTAGAAGGTAGAGGTGTAAGATATGTTATACAAATCTTGAATTGTGAGATTGATATAAATTTATATATTTTGTGATTGGTATATACATCTCTAGTATATATATTCTCAGAACGAAGTATGTGAAAATCAAAGAAACCGACATGCATCTTGAACACAAAGTCGAATTGCGAACAAAACTGTTAGATCGGTTCAAGTATGTGAGATCTTTAAAGTCGGTAATATCCTCCGGAGATGATGAATATTGTAATTAGGGTGACTCGACACAGTTTAAATCACTCAACTTACTTGTCTGTACGACATATGGGTGTATCCCAAGGATTCCGACTGTAGAATGAGATGAACAAATTGTGAAGCTAATTATCTAATTGAGTTCAAGGTTTTTGTAATGACAAGCTAATTGAGTTGAATGATTCTCCTTGCAGGCAATCTTAGGAGTGGGAACAAAGCTACAAGCTATTATAACACACATGGCTCTTCAAAATCCAAGATAGGCATGCAGTTGTTCAAGGACGCAGAGAGGGCGCACAAATAGAACTTAAGGCTTTTGATTCTATTTTGGTTAGTGTACAAACTTCAAACATTCTTCCAGCACGTGTTTTTTATTCTGTTTTGATTAGCAAGTTTCTTACATTCTGTTTTGATTAGCAAGATATTTGGGTATTTTTAGGTACTTATAGCTAGAATAGAACAGCTAGAATTATTTCTAGTTCCTAAGAGAGTACTTCATGATCTTCTTCTGCTTCTTTTTTTTTGGTAAGCAAAACTCACTTCAAGATCTTGGCAAATGGATTACCAACTTGGTGAGACGCTTTGGACCTTAGTGATTTTGTTGAAGGGTTGAATCAAGGTTGCAGTATGAGTAATCTATTGTGTGGGATATGCAAACTTCATCTATTTTGGTTTTTTGAGTATGTTTGTTGTAAGTAATGGTACTAGAGATTACTAGGACTGGTTGTTAGGCGAGATGGTAATGCGTGGTGCTGATTTTTGGTTTCTAAAGGAAGTAATATGTATACTTAGTGAACAACATGTCTTATTCTTGTTTTTTTTTATGAACACATTGTTTCTTTATGAATACATTGGCGTTTGTAGCATTTGAGTGGGAACTTGCAAGAATGTAATGTTGGGATACCTGAAACAATTATTATAAAAAATATTTTTTTTAAAATAAAGAACTAATACCCGACGGATGAAAACTGTCTAGTAGCAAACTACCCGACGGCTAGCAGCTGGCATATCCGACGGCTGATGATAGCTGGTCTAACCGACGGTTCATAACAGTAGAACTATCCAACGGTTTTACGGCCAGGAATATCCCGACGGTTTTAGCGGCAGGAATATCCGGCCGGTTTTGGATGCCAGAACTATCCGACGGTTTTTGATGAGCATATCCGACGGTTATTAACAGCCGGGAATGTCCGTCGGCAAAGATCTTCAACCCCGACACTGCTGTTTGACCAATAAAACCGTCGGAAGGCTATGCCGACCGAGCATTTTCCGACGGTCTTGCGGCAGTTTTGGTATGTCGGGTAATACCTTTCACGACAGCCATAGTCAGTCGGGTAAAGTCGTTCTTTTGGTAGTGTTATATCCACCAAAGGAGCAAGTGCTACTTTCGTTAATCTCCCCTTGACTAGAGGTACCCCAAGGTACTTTTCAGGCAAGGTACCTTCCTTTGATTTTCGTGAGTCTCTGTATAATCTGCTTCGCCGTTGTCATTGGGCTGAGAAATTTTTTGCATTTGTCTTTGTTAATGATTTGTCCCGACGAGTCTTGATATCTGTTAAGAATCTTGACAATCTATCTGATGCATCTCATGTTAGCATTACTGAACAAGAAAATATCATCTGCAAACATTAGGTGTGATGGACCGCAGATTTACCATTAACCACCATTTTGCGAATCTTCTTCTTGTGGACAAGCTTGCGATGTTTACGCTTAGACAGGTCCCTCGCTAATCGCGAAAAGCATTGGGGAGAGAGGATCCCCCTGTTTCAGCCCTCTCTCCGCCGAAAAATGCCCTATTGGTCCACCATTGATCATTATAGACATTGAGTTGCTAGAGAATACTCCTTGTAGCCATTGAATCCAAATGTCACAGAATCCCACATGCCACAGGACTGCCCACAGAAATTCCCAATCCATTGTATCAAAAGCTTGAGAAATGTCAAGCTTGATTGCTAAACTTCCTCCATGCCGAGGTGTTTGCAGCTCATTGATTAACTCGGAGGCTAACCCGATGGCTTGCTGAGAGTTTCTATTTGGTATGAAACCATATTGCTCCTTGCTAATGATCCTTTCAGCAATTGTGCTTAATCTTACGGCGAGAATCTTGGTGATGATCTTGAATACAAAATTGGAGAGACAAATAGGCCTGAATTTGCTAATCTGATTGGCGTTCTTTTCCTTAGGGATCAACACAATGAAGTTCGTGTTAACACCCATAGGCAGCCGAGATTTGATGAAGAAATATCTTATAGCTCTGACCAAATCAGCTTCCACAATGTCCCAACATTGTTGAAAGAAAAAGCCCGTAAAACCATCAGGGCCTGGGGAGCTGTCCGCTTTAAGATGAAAAACCGCTGCCCTCACTTCTTGTGCTGATGGGATGGAAGATATCTTTGCATTATCATCAGCTGAAACAGCCTGAGGCATAGTTTGAATTAGCCTCCAGTCAATCTCATGCTCCGATTTTATGAATTTCTCCTTATAGTGGTTGACCACGAACTCACCAATCTCCTCCTGGATACTGATTGTGTGCCCCTCATTGTTTTTCAGTTCCGAGATAAGAGATTTGCTTCTATTGGTATTCGCCATTGCGTGGAAGAACTTGGTGCTTCGATCATTATCATTCTCCCAGCTGGCTCCTGCTTTCTGCCTCCAGAACATCTGTTCTTGTTCTAGCAATTTCTCAACCTTGTTCTCTTGATTCACCATTTGCATATTGAAATCCTCATCCGTGTTCCCTTGATCAAAATGTTTTTGCATTAGCTCTAAACTTTTGGATTCTTCTTCCACTTGAAATTTGATGTTACCGAATATCTCCCTGTTCCAAACTTTCAAAGCACTTTTCAACTGCTTTAGTTTTTGTGTCATGATATATATGGAATGACCTGCCAAAGGAACATCCCAAATAGCTTTAACCGTATCTCTAAAAGATGGGTGGGAACACCACATGTTGAAGAATTTGAAGGGAACATTTTTTGGTCGAGGGATATCCACACTGCGCCCCACTATAGGAGAATGGCCCGAGCATAGCCTGTTGCATACCTTATAATTCCATCCCGGGTATTTGGAGCTCCATAGAATATTAAAGAACATCCTGTCCAGTTTACCCAGAATCTTAAGTCTCCCAACTTGCTTGTTCCACCAGGAGAAGTGAAACCCTTTACAAGGAGCTTCCATCAAGTGATTGGAACCAATAAAGTCTCTGAAATCAGACATCGCTGCTGTAGATGGTCGATGGCCTCCCTGTTTGTCTGAGTAACTCAGGTAGGCATTAAAATCCCCAAGAATTAACCATGGAAGGTTCATGAGGCTAAACTGATGAAGATCCATCCATAGTTGCCTCCGATTCACATAACTGCAATGAGCATGAATAATGGACAGAAGCACTCCATCCACCTCCACTGTTATCTGTTGATTGGAGCAACATAACAAGTTCGGAGTATCCACTGTTGTCTTCCAGAAGAGCCAAATGTTAGGCACTCTATTCAGACTATTATTGGAGAAAAAGCAAGAACTCATTCCCAGAGATTGGAGATAGGCCTTTGAGAAATCATCCGGACTGATCATGGGCTCAGCAATACCTACTATGTCAGGATCCCATTTATTGATGAGCTTCGAAAGCCTATTTTGCGACTTGTCGTTCGCAATTCCTCTGATGTTTCAAAATATGCACCTCATTGAGATCGAGGTTGTTTTATTGTGAAGGAAGGTGTAAACCACCTTTAATTATCCCTTTTGCCCAGTCCGAGATCGAGATCTGGACCTGGTAGCTGGGGGATATGTTTGTTGCAATCGCCATCGCGGGTGCGATTTCGACTCCTCGCAGATTAGATCGGATTCTTGTGTGTCATTCACCATCAAGCCCATCAAGCCCACAGTAGGATCATGTTCCTCTTCTATATCATCCTCCGCCATGTCTCCCCATCTGGAAATAGGTGTTTCTGGGTCAGGAGGTTCATTTTCCTCCTCTCCAAAATGCTGTTTGCGGACGAGCATTTGTAAGACTTTCTCCGCTTTAGTCTCGACCAAAGTTTTCTCAGCGTACACTTCATGGATTCTGGACAGTGATGCTTCACTGCTGCCTGCTGAGTTGGAAATATGCTCGTTCTCAGTCCCCGCAGTTCCGGCACTGTTAGTCACCTTGTTGTCCCTGACTGGTTCAGCATTTTGCTGCTGTTGTGGAGTATGTGCACTCTGCTCTTGGTCTGCTTCTTTAGTTGCATCTCTATCTTTGCTTGTTCCCCCATTTACGTCATCACCTTGTTCAGCAGCTAGCTCCTGCTCCTCTATGGGTTGTAGTTCCTCAATCTCAAGGTTTTCAAACCTATTATGAGTTTGTGGTTCCACCGTTTTCTCATAAGATTTTGGTCTCCAAGCTGTCTCACCTTGTTTACTAGGTTCAGCTTGTGCCTGTTTTCGACTTCGTTTCCTTCTTGACTTCCCTCCGCGAAACTCGGCATCAGGGGTAAGGTCAATCAC
Source organism: Coptis chinensis (assembly GCF_015680905.1). Classification (NCBI taxonomy): domain Eukaryota; kingdom Viridiplantae; phylum Streptophyta; class Magnoliopsida; order Ranunculales; family Ranunculaceae; genus Coptis; species Coptis chinensis. Next base: position 46,098,922 of record NC_141457.1, read on the forward strand.
AACATCTTTGCCTTTATTCTCTTTCCCTCGAGAGTTTTGCATATCCCCTTTTAATTTCCTACATTCAGTAACCAGATGCCCAACGATTTTGCAGTGAGTACATATCTTTGGTAACTTCCCGATCTCCACCGCCTGCCAAAACTTCACCGACTTCGTTTGCACATAAATCTGGTTAGGGATGGGTTCTGAAGGTCCACATCTACCAGAATTTTCGCATAGTATCTGTACTCTCGGCTCAGCATCTTCTCATCAATTTGCATCGGATATCCAACCCCTCTTGCAATGGACATAAGTACTTCTGGTTCCCAGAATTCTTGTCCAAGTCCTGGAAACCTAAACCATACTAGGGCGTGGGACGCCTCGACTATCGGATTAAAGTTCAAGGCCCATCGACTAATTCTCATTGGACTTTTATCAAAGTCCCGTGCTCCTTTCGCCCACACCCTATTCAGATCCTCAAAGATTTGAAAATCTCTTAAATAGATATCCTTTACCAATGGGAGTAATAATCCACTCACCGAGGGCTGCCAGATTTTCCTTGCTAGTTCCCGCGACTTTTTCGATTGGGACTTTCAGAATCGATTCTACCCACTAACTAAAGAACTTACAATAGAGCAACCCTTTTCATCGCCTTTTCTGGAATGGTGATTGCTGGGTAATCACCCATTTTCTCAGGGTTTGGTAGCTCTTGTAGTTCTACTTGTTGTTGTTGTGTGGCTTTCTTTGCTGCCTCAGCATAAGAGAATTTTGGAGCTGCTTCCCGTTCCAAATTCTGACTTTGCTGATTTGGCTCTTTACCACTGTCGATGCCCTGAGAGCTTTTCGTCTCCTTCGTCATGCTTCTTTCCTCCTGAAAGCCACATTCAAACTCATATATATCCATTTTAGTCCTGTTTCTTTTCGGAACTCGTTACTGTTCACAGTAGAGGATTTTACCTTAGAAGAAACTGACCATAGATAATGTAGAGTCTAGCCTTTTTAGAACTTTCACTGTAAGCAGTGAAGGATTTGACCCAAAAAGGCAAAGAGAGAATGATTTTCTGGAACTAACACTGTCGATCAGTGTAGGATTTTACCCAAAATGGCTAAGAAGAGAGGGATGAGTAGTTAGAGAAGAGGCTCTTATCTTTTGTTTTTGCTAAAAGCGGCAAAAATAAGAGGAGTACAAGATCATACACGCAGCTTATGTAACATCACACCCAGTCGCACCTAATATGGTCCCCATGACTAAAAGGTATATGTTGTCTAAAGATCATTCCTTGGTAAATTAAGTTCATTCATTGAACTAAAGGTTTGTTCATGATATATTTGTTATATCAATTTGATTTCTTGTTTACTTAACAATAAGTATATTTTTGGAATAAGTTTCCTAACAGTTTACAAATGTCTCATGAGTTCTTGAAATGTTAAAGTAGTTGGTTCTATGGTTTTAGCTAGATTGTGACACATCCATCCCTCTGAATTTGAGCATGTTATGTATGAGTCTTTATGATACTTGTCTTTTGTGCATGCTCGTCTCTAATTATTGCCTCTGAATCTTAACATGTTAATTATTGCCTTTTCATCTTATTATTTATGCAATTGTTTTTCATTATATCTTATTTGCATTTGGGGTTGCAAAATGTTTCTTATAAAATAATTTTTGCTTGTTTTTGTGAAATAGAAGTAAGTCGATGATCTAATACTTGCAAGGTAAATGTCTTATATTCCTCCCAACAAGGCATGGATGAAAGAAATAAGTTTATGTCCTAAGTATCTGGCGGGTGTTGACTCTTTTATGAAATTTGCTAAAGGCCATTTGGGGGTTTTTGATTGGTATCTTTGTTCGTGCTTAAACTATCGTAATGTTGGTGGTGGAAAAACTTATGAAGTGGTCAAGGAACATTTAATTTGTGTTGGTATAATGACATCCTACACAACATGGTATTATCATGGTGAACCAATTAATGACGTTGAGCCTGACCAAGAGCGTAGTAATGCATATGCTAGTGGCAAAAATGTGGAAGAGCAACCACGAATGCTGAATTTGGTTAATGATGCTCTTATGCGTGCTCAACCTAAGGGCCTCGATGCATGCATGAATGAATTGGGTTCAGATAGAGATACTCACGCTGAACGTAGATAAGCTAATCATTCTAAAAACAATTCACGTGAGGATGCAAAAGCTAAAAAGTTATGGGAAGTTGCGACACAGCCTTTGCATCCTTCATGTGGAGTTGACGACACAAAGTTGTCTGTTATAGTTGAGTTGGTATGATTGAAATCTACACATAATTGGTCCAATAATAGTTTTAATGAGTTGCTTAAGACACTTAAAAGAGTTATTCCTAGTGGCAACACCTTGGCAGAGAGTACAACCGATTGTTTGGAAATGATCAAGTCTTTAGGTATGAATTACATATCAATCCATACATGCCCCAACGATTGTATGTTATATTGAAAACGAAATAAAGATCTTAAACGTTGTACTATATGTGGAGAAGGCATATACAAGGTTGAGTTTAATAAGGTCTCACTTGTACCAAAGAAAAACACCAAGGCTGCGTAGGCTATACAGGTTAGCCTTCTTGTTTGTAGGTAAGCTTCATTTATGTTGTTCCCATATCAAACCAGTTTATGTTTTTTTTTTTCCATTGCTTAGCTTTGTATAGCATTCCATGGATAACTGAGATGATGACATGGCATTCAAAATCAGCTTCCCAATTAGATATATGCGCCATCCATCAAATTCTTCTTGTTAGAGGGGAATTGATACCATGTATCCCGAATTTGCTGTGGAACCATGTAATGTTCAGTTAGGCCTTTCAACCAATGGATTTAATCCATTTGGTAACAAGAGTCTTTCTCACAGTTGATGGCCTGTAATGATTGTCCCTTACAATCTCCCGCCTTCATTTTGCATGCTAAAAGAGTTTACTATGCTATCATTGTTAATTCCTGGGAAGAACAACTTGGAAAAAACATTGATGTGTATCTGGAACCACTGGGGGATGAGCTGATGAGGGATCTGTGGAACATTGGATCAGATGTCTTTGACTCCCACAACAAGTCTTCTTCCACAATGAAGGATGTACTTTTGGGGACCATACAAGATTTTCCAGCCTATGGGTATTTGTTGGGTTGCAAAACTGCTGGAAAGTATACATGTTTGATATGTGGTGAAGATATATCCTCAATTAGGCTTAAACATGGGAGTAAACAAGCTTATATGGGTCATAGGTGCTTTTTACCCAATGACCATCCCCTTAGAACTCAAAAATCTCAGTTCAATAGGAAAAAAGAACATGGGAAGGCTCCCAAGCGACTAACACTGGTGAGAAAGTATTTGAAAAAGTTAAGAACCTTAAAAAGTATTTGGAAAAGTAGCATCTAGGAAAAGAAAGAAGTGTGAGGAGGAGGATGAGACTGCATGGTCAGAGGAATCGATCCTATTTCAGTTGCATTATTGGAAGGTACAACTTTAAAACGTGTATTTTTTTGCTATTTAAGTTAAAATTGCAGTAAAAAGAAAAAGTACAAGGTGGGTAGGGTATGGCAACAATCTGCACCTCCATAGTTCAAAACAAGATTTTCTTTCATCAAACTTATTTGGTCTGTTACATATCTTCAAAAGTCTCAACAAAATCTATAGAACTTCTGGAACGGAGCTTCCCATTTGTGAAGCCATGGTGGTTTCCCTTCAAGGACAATAGCATCATTCAGTGGTAAAGAGTTTCCAGCTTTCGCCATTGCATCCGTAGTAGTGTTAGCTTCCTTATACACTGAAGTAATCCTGACATCTTGTAGTTCTTTCAAGCAGTTCAGCCATCGTTGTTTTAAATCCAATAGCATTTGCTTATTGGTGAAAGCTTGAGCAGTTGAGACAGAGTCTATCTCAATCCAAACTTCCATCCATTTTTAAGTGCTAGTTCAACACCCTCAAGGATTACGAGTGATTCTGCTCTATAATTGGAACCAACCCCAACATTTTTCCAGAAAGACAATTTAAAGTCTCCCAAACTGTCTCTATATGAAACACCGATCCCTGACATACCTGGGTTACCCCTAGATGAGCCATCAGTGTTGAGTTTGACGATATCTGGTTCTGGAGGCATCCAGCTACATTGCTTGATTTGTGGAGCTTTTTGTGGTAATAGATTGGTGCCCCATAACTGAAGGATAGCTAGGTCCTACACTGAAGTTGAACTACAGCCTGTAGAAAGGTTGCCATTGATTTTAACTTGGGTTCTAACATAAAACTGACATTCCCATAGGCTAAGTCTTCTGCTCTAAAAGAACACCTTATTTCTCTGTTTCCAGACACTCACAAGACCTGCAACCAGACATGCATTCCATGTGTGCTGTGTTCGAATGCTCCATTTCTTTGCCAGCTTAATAGCTTCCCTGAAATTCTGAAGTTTTTGTGTGATACCGAAAGATTGAGCTATCCACTTCCATATCTTCTGAGCAAATGAACATTCCCAGAAAAGGTGCTCATGAGTCTCAGTGGCTGACTTGCATACTCTACAGTAAGGTACAATGTGGATACCACACTTTTGAATTCTTTCATCGATGGCTACACCTTTTTGAATGATTTTCCAAGCAAGTGCAGCACATCTCGGATGTATGTGTTTGCTCCAAATGAATCTAAACCAACCATTTCTAGGCTTTTTTTTCCTGATTTCCTCATATGCTGATTTCGTAGAAAATTTACCTTTGAGGTAAAGACTCAGGACACCACAGAAGGTAATCTTCATGTACATGATCACATTTATGCACGAGATGAGTAGACATGTTAACACTATTCATGACATCCTGTAATACAGTAGGGATACTCCATTTGTTTGCCACCAGTAAATCATAAACTTTCGTTGTACATCCCTTAAGGTCTTGGGGGCTGATGTTAAGAAGTTGTTTCAGAGAGGTTTTCCCCAACCAGTTACTTCTCCAAATGTCGACTCTTTCACCACTAGCAACCACCCACTGAGATCTTGAATGCACCTCTTCAAGAACATTCTTGATGCCAGACCAGATAGATTAAGGCTTGTAGAAATTGATAATTTCACCATCCAAGTTATAATATTTTGTCCTCGTAAAATTTGCAAAATCATTGTTTCCAGTTATAACAGCCCATGCAAGCTTCATCAACATTGTAGTGTTCATATCATGGAGTCTTCTGATTCCCAATCTACCCTCACAAGTCGGTTTGCAAACATTTTCCCAGCTTACAGTCACCCCCTTCCTAATAGTAGGATCCCCTTACCATAGAAAATTTCTCATAATCCCCTCTGCTTCCTTAACCACTGATCTTGGCCATTTGTAAATGGCCATGTTATATATAGGAATGCTACACAACACGAACATGGGTACTGAACTATAGTGGATTTTACATTATGGGTACTGTATTATTATTTTTTGCAAAATAGGATACCGTATATTTCAAATATTGCTAATATGGGTACTGGTTATGTACGTTGTTAAGTATTTATACGTATTTGATGATTTGGCAAACGGAGTCAACTAATTTTGCAACGGTCAAAATTTGTTTGCTTCATAATTGTACAACGGTCAAAATTTGAAATTAGTTTACTCCATTTGCCAAATCATCAAATACTTATAAATACTTAACAACGTACACAACGAGTACCCATATTAACAATATTTGAAATATACGGTACCCTATTTTGCAAAAAAAATAATACATTATCCATAATGTAAAATCCACCATAGTTCAGTACCCATATCAATATTTCTAATTTTTGTTAGATCTAACTGACCAACAAGAGCCAACTTACAATATTCTAACCTCTTGTCCACTTCTGAAGCTTGGACTGTTATGGTCGAATACTCACCTTGATGGCCAGGAGTTGGCAGAAGTGTGGTATTCACCTCTCTTCCATATGTTGGTTTCGAAACCCTAGCAGCATTGGCATAAGTCTTCCTTTGTTATCATAGATTAGTTGTAGGTGGAGGCTTGTCAACCACTACCACGTCACTTTATCTCTTCTGATGTAATATTTGGTTAAGCTTTTCTTTCTCATTTAGACCATCCAAAAAACCCCAAGGTCAAAAAGATACCTCTTTTGTTGAATTCACCTCCTCGGGGGTCAACCATCGGTCAGGCCAATCAACCCATTCAAAAGAGGAAAGATTTCCCTCCAAGCAGGAAGGGTTGTCTATAATAGGCTCGAAAAGGAAATGAAATGACTAATTTGAGGAATAGAAAAAGATAAAGTCAGTAATGCCCCTTGGTTTCTAAAATCGCCTCACTCTAATAATGCAAAGACTTAAACCTTAAGTTTAATATGTGTGATTGTCTATTGTAGTTTAATATGTGTATCACTTATAATATATCTTATGTTTTTATAGAATTTGGACGTCCGTAACAATTTAGACATGATGCATGTAGAGAAAAATGTGGTTGAGAATCTCATAGGTACAATAATGGGCACAAAAGGCAATAATGGTCTTCAAGCTCGTTTGGACTTGAAGGAAATGAATATTAAGAAAAAATTGTTGCCTGTACAAGATGGGAATAAAACCTTTTTGCCAAAGGCTCCTTTTTTACTTTCAAGAGAAAGAGAAGAGAAAAAATTATTTTGTCAAACCTTGAAAACATTGAAGGTTCCTATAGGATACTACTCTAATTGGAAGTATAACGTTAGCATGGAGGATCTTCATATTAGGTGTCCTAAATCACATGATTATCACATTGTAATTCAGTAATTATTGTCGGTGTTGTTAATGTATGCCTACAAGGAGCAAAAGCCTTTGGCTGGTGCAATTAGACAATTGTCTATATTTTTTAGTGTGCTTTGTTCCAAGGTTATTTGTCGCAAGGAGCTTGATACTGCTAGCCGACATATTTTGGAAGTATTATGTGTATTCGAGAAATACTTTCCACCTTCCCTTTTCGTTTCAATGACACACCTCGTAGTGCATTTGGCAGAGGAAGCACGGATTTGTGGTCCTGTTAGATTCCGTTGGATGTATCCTTTCGAACGATAAGTGAAATGATCCTTAATTATTCAAGTGTTGATTATCAGTTAAGAAACTTAACTAATATCTTGTTTTAGGATGATGAGAACGTTCAAAACATACGTTAGGAATAAAAGGTCGTTTCCGAAAGGGTGTATCACTGAGCGCTACCTTATTGAAGAATCAATTCTATATTGTAATAAATACATGCCAAAAGGTGGGAGTGGAAGCCACAAACGAGCAAGGAATAATTTCTTTGATGAAGATAAAGGATGTTCTAGCGAACAACTTATTGGTAAAGGCAAGGTGCATAAACTTACAAAAAATTTGCATCACGAGCAAGTGCAAAGATGGGTTTTAGAGTGCTCTGAAGACGCTGCTAGTTGGAGAGAGTAAGTACAACTTATTCAATCTATGACTGATCAGCTCCTAAATGTGCATTTTATTATCATTATATTACTGCATTACAGCCCTTATTACGTTTAATGAAAAGACAACTCATAGTTTTTATTGCCTTTTTCAGGTTACAAAGAAATTCATACCACTTATCATAAAAGCTGCGTCTTAACACCAAAAGGAGCCTTAATCACGCTTATTATGAAAACCAGAAGCTGTTATGAAAAAGTGCTGAAAAAGTCAAAGTCAAAGGTCAAAGTCAAAACTCATAGCCCTCAACTCAGAAGACCAGAGATGGAGGTCCCTATCTCAAAATATGGTATTCTCCAAAACCTATCTTGATCAAGAAGAAATTAAAAAGCAAAAGCATAAAGTAAAATGTGTGGTGTCTCAATTGTAATGGAGAAGGGCAAATCAGTAAAAGGCATAAAGTAGAGGTATATAATCTAAAAATTAGGGAGAGAGAAGGCATCCATTGTATTTAGGGTCCAAACCATTTGGTTTGTAGGAGTAGATAATGCACCTAGACTTAATCTAATGTCATGTAAGATTTAATTTTTAGTCTTTTATATTTTCAAGTTATTTTACTTTATTGTTCTTCATTTTAATCTTGTTATTTTGTTTTATTTCAATCAATCAATCTTTCTTTGTTGTTCTTTGTTCAATCTTTCATTTCAATACTTTATTTCAATGTTCATGTCATTTAAATCTTCAAACAAACTTGAGTTTTCAATGTTCTTCATTAACTAAAAACTAACAACTTCTAAACTAAGAGTCTACCTTCCTTCTTCTTCAACTCCCAACATTTAAACTCTAAACAATCTAGGATGAACCACATCAAAAACAAACTTTGAGAAACTCTAAACTAGTCTACTTCAATGACCATAGACTCCTACCTACCATATTAAATATCTATTTATGTTCTTACCAGAAAGTACCATGTCTACCAATAAAACCACCCAAGTAAGAAAAGAGGGCGAAAGGGAAAATTAGTTGGGAAAGTTATGGAGTTTATTCCTTGGCTACAAGAATAGGTTTATACTAGTTATTTATACTTGTATATTGGGTTGTTTCATTTAATATGTACAATAGTATTGACATTATGCATTTTGACCAAACTAGTTAGAAAATGAAGAGATGTCCACACATATCATCGATAAAGCTATTTCATATCATCAATAAAGCTACTTCATTGCTGAAGGCCCGTCTTTTAATGCTACTTCATATCATCGATATTCAGTGAATGGATATACTTTTTGCACAGCCAAATGTGACAGTACCAAGACCACACAGAATAGTGGGGTTGCCATGAATGCCATGACAAGCTTTCGAGCCAGCACAAGAGATAAGAACTTGGTTGATAGAGATGTTTATGGTGTTGTCTAACTAATTCTTGAGCTGGACTATACTGAATTCAAAAAAATTGTTTTCTATTGTGATTGTGTCCGTATAGGAGATAAAGTAAATGGATGTTCGGTTGATCCATAAACAAAGTTAACGTTTGTGAATTTTAGAAGGTTCATGAACAATTCAAGGGAAGTCGACGAGCCTTTTATTCTTGCTTCTCAAGCACGCCAAGTATTTTATTGCAAAGATCCTTAAAAAGATGATTGGCATGTTGTTTTAGATGCTCCTAAAAAGTTAATTCGAGATGTAGATGCATATGAAGATCCTTTAGTTTTTTAGGCAAGATTGAAAGCATATGCTTTTAGATCTAGATTAGTAGCCGAGGTTATAGAAGAAGACATTAACGAAGGATCATGGGTTGGAAATTAACTATGTTTTGAAGGTGCACTAACATAGTTAAAGATTTTATGCATTTTTGCTTTTCATTTAAAATTTTGTTTACTTATTTTAGTATGCCTCATTGTCTTATACATGACATTTTTTCTTAATGTGAACAGTGCCTTAGGAATGAAGTTCCCAATCACAACTTGAAAGGGTGGAACAGTTGATTCGATTGGGAAAACAAATCTTCATATTTTATTTTTAGTAACTACTAATGTTTGTATGTACTGGTTCAACATGGGAATTCTTCTTGCAGTTGATTTGCTTTCTTTGGTTATGTGCATTTTGTAATTGTTAGCTACTGAATTGTAATGGATGATGAAATATATGAAAATGAGTTGTTTTATTATGGAAATAAGTTTTTTTTGTTTGTTTTGTGTATTATTAGTTTTCAACACAATGACTTCTCGACAATCTGAAGGTGGGAATAGATCCGGATAATCTGAGGGTGGTAATGGATTTGGACAATCTGAAACTGAAACTGTGAATACTAGTTATTATTAGTTTTTGAATAGAGTTATTTTTCTATGTGAGATGTACTGAAGTATTCCTAACTAATGTTTGGGTCATTTTAGCCCCTCGGCAGAAGATCTTTGTACTATTTGATGAAGATGGCAGACTAGTTGGAGACAAAACTGTTGAATACTCTAGTCATCTTGGTGAATATAGTTGGGCACATGCTTCAATAATCCAAATAGAAGGATGTGTCAAACAATGACAAAAAACTCATATGGAAGTGAATTTTGGTAAGCTTCTTTACAATTATATTATAGTTCTATTTTATCGTTTAACTATGCTAACTAATATTTTATCACTTTTTCATTATTGTAGGATGAATATGATCTGTCTGGAACAACGAAAGAAAAAGTCATGGCTACAAATGAATATTGAATGAAGTACAAGAGCAGCACCCTTAACTAGGAAGGTTTATGACAAGTATAAAACAGATGAAGAAAGGAAAAGTGTTTAAGTTCTTCCAATAGGATTAGCGATTATGTAAATTGGAAAGTTATTATGTTTTCTAACTATTTTCATTAATGGGTTACGGGTTGTTCATTAAATCAATTTTATTATAATTCAAATATAATAAAAATACATAAAAATGGCACATGTTTGTTGAATGGGCACGAAATCTAGTACAACTGAATTTGTGAGTACCAAATCATTACATTGATTAACATACATAATCATAGTGAAAACTAAACATGCAATGGAATAACATGTGTACTTTCATAATGTACAATATCAAAAAGTTTACTATGCAATAATCATTATATATAGTTGGAATTGATTGAAATTAATAATGTTAATAAATCAAAAGAAACATTCATTATTCTAACATATTGTATGCTTTGAAAGTAATAAACCAAATAATGGTATGCAAGTTCATAAGTCAAAACCCAACTTAGCAAACTAAAAAAGACATATTCAACAACATAATGAATAGCTTAAAATATCAAAGACAAATTTTAAGTTTGTCATCAATAATATGGTATTCACAATTTATTAAGATTTTGGGCTACTTTGGCCGCTACCAAAATGGTACAATTGTGATTACCACGTTCGTAACTGATATTAAGATTATAGTGGGTAACAACAATAACATCATAAATGTGTTCATCTAAACAATATAAAAAATCTGGGATCTCTGCAATAGTGATTCTGTTTCTGTCACACTGGCACTTCCGTAAATAGTGTTTGTCATAGGGGAATTTCCATAATTTTGTTTTATTTATTAAATCTTTTAAGTTTTTTTCTGCTACTTTTTGACTGCTGGCCCCACCCAAATCACTGACGACGCACCAAAATTGCTTTATTTCGTGTTCTATGCCCCACTTAATTGGTTTTGTTGGAAAAAAACCTGTCGTGGCACGTGCATAGTGGCTAGTATAATTAAAACATGATATGTAGCGGAAAATGATCGAATTTCATCAAGTATTCGTTAAATAGAGCATGCATTCATATGCCTAATGTTGTTCCCAAATTAATTCAATTCATGTTTTAAGTCTTTCAATTATGTGGGATTCGTAAAAACCTTAGTAACGACTAATTATGCGTTGAAAACGAATTATATAGGGCAAAAACAAGTTACATGGGTCTGTAAACCGGGTCTGCTTCTGATTAGGGTTCGGTCTGGGTCTCTAGGACAATCTGGTTCCGAGTTGGTTAAATCATCCGGTTCAGGTTTCGGGTCAGATCCTTACCCGGTTCAGTAAATGGGTTGGACAGCTCATTACGCTTGGAAGTTGGAAACACGAGCACTTCATGGGCTTAGTCAAGGTCATACATTAGTAGGACCCAAAGAGTCCAAAACAAATTAACTTAAGGCCCAATAGTAAAACAAAAGGAGTGGATGATGTCATCACCATCTTCTTCCTTTTAATCCAAAGAAAAGGTACGAACAGAACCATACAAGGGTTTTAAAACCCGAAACGCACCTTAAACTTTTGGGAAGAATCAGGTGCCTTGGGCAAGGTGGTAGAGAGCATCACACCATTCACACAGACCTTACGAGACGCAAGCTTTGGAGCAGATGTGCTGCAGCAAAGAAAGGCTCTTCGCTGAGCATGGGATAAATTATCTCTTACTTGAGTGCGAAAAGAAGATAAATTAAAGGATGGAATTATGAGTAGACTAGGAGTATGTCAAGAACACAAAGATCACAACGAAAAAAGCATAGTTAAGACTTAAGACTACATTATTAAAGGATTTAGTACACAACTCAGACAATTCATCACTTTTCCAATCCATCTTCAGCTTCCTCACATGTTTTTCTCTTCTTGGATTACAAAGTACGATAATGGGTACGTCATGAACAATCCAGCTGTGCCCTTGAACGTGACTTTCGCCGTAGGTGGATTCTTGACAGAAACTTCGGAAATACTGATCCAAATTGAGAGCTCCTTACTCTTTATTCCTTTCATCTTTTTTATCTTGGACTTCTCAACATAGCCTGTGACTTCAGGATCATAGCAGACTAGTTTCCCAGCATTTTGCCAATAAAACTCTTTTCTTTCCTTTCTTTTGAACCAAAAGAAGCCTGTATCCTTTGCATATCCACATTCTTCTATGTTATCTAGTGGGAGAATTCCATTAGGCAATCCCATTTCTTCTAGTAGGAGCTTCCCTTTCTCTCCACAAATCTCAGCACCATAATATACTTCAGCTTTGGCCTTGATCTCTTCTGTGACTAGGGACATTTTCCTCTGTAAACTTTAAATCATTAATAAGAACAAGAATGTTGATTTATATACTACAAGCAACGTAAGTTTACCCTTCTAGCTTAGGAAAACTACCAATGTGCCAATTGATCACAATTTATTTATGTACCAACCGTTTGGTGTCAGTTAACAAGTTCTACCCATAAGATCAGCAAACACAATATCCTTAAGTTTCCTACAAGGAATTTTAGTAAAATTTCCTACAGTGTGGCCCAATCGACAGCTTCGTACTGGGATTTGCAATCCAGTCACCGGTTATTGTATAGTCCGACTCAACAAAATAGGTGTTTGTTACTGCTGGACCCCATATTGTGTTGGGCAGACCCCAAAAACTAAAACACTTATTACAAATGTGTCATTGGCCCCAAAAATTGTTTTGTGTTGGGCACCTCCCAAACCAAAGTGAATTTGACTTGTTACAACCTTTTCAGCTCTTCTCTTCTATTCTCTTATCTTCCACCATCAAAAACCTTAAACCCTTAAACCCTTAAACCCTAATACTAACACTAAACACTAATGGAAGAGCCCAATCCCATTTTAGAACATGAAGATGAAGAAGAAAATGTAATGCACCATGACCCCATTCAAGAAGAAAATGTAGAACAAGTTCCAAGTGGCCTCATTCAAAAAGAAAATGTAGAACAAGTTCAAAGTGAAGAAAATAGAGGAATAGATGATGATGCATTTAATAAGAATAAGGTAAATCTAAATTAAACGTAATTATGCATGTAGTAATTATTCATGTGTACAGTGATGTGACTGAAAGAGAAAATTCGAGGCTTAAACGACCCGGCCAGGTCGTTTGTATTGCACACCAAACGGTCGACCATGTCGTTTGGACTGAGTCCAAAACGATGTGGCCATGTCGTTTGGGATATAGACTTAAAAAAAACTTACCGGTGTGGCCACACCGTTTGGACTTAGTCCCAAATAACATGGCCACACCGTTTGGGACCTAGTCCAAACGGTGTGGCCATGTCGTTTGGGATTTGAACTTGGATAAAAATGACTTGTCTGTTTTTTGGCCTCTTGAACGGTGTGGCCATGTCGTTTGGGATTTGAACTTGGATATAAATGACTTGTCTGTTTTTTGGCCTCTTGAACGGTGTGGCCACACCATTTGGACTTAGTCCCAAACGACATGGCCACACCGTTTGGACTAGGTCCCAAACGGTGTGGCCATGTCGTTTAGGATTTAAGCTTGGATAAAAATGATTTGTCTGTTTTTTGGCCTCTTGACCGGTATGGCCAAGTCGTTTGGGATTAGAACTTTGAAAAAATATGAAGTTATGTTTTTTGGAATCTCTAACGGTGTGGCCATGTCGTTTTAGGATTTGAACATAGAAAAGCACAAACAGTGGTAAACGGTGTGTTTGTGGCATTTGGTACTTAAGCCAATCAATTAACAAATATTTTTCATTTAGGATCCTTCGGTGTGTTTCGAGAACTCTAGAAACTCGAATGACGTGGATGATGTTCAACCGCTTTCAATGGATATAACAGAAATATTTACTACGGAAAAGGTACATAGTAGGCATTGTTTTCACTTGTTTTTATTTTCTAAATGAAATTATATTAGTTTATTGATTGTTATTTTCTTTCATATCTTTAGGTATTTCATACACCTAATGACGTAATTGGTTGGGCAACTGTTCGGGGGAAACAATGTAATGTGGTTGTGGTAATTGGGAAGTCGCAAAATGGTAACGGGAACCGAGTACCAAGGTTGGATTTAGCTTGCGAGAGTTCGGGCATGTATCATTCACACAAAAAGGTAGAGAAGGCTAATAAGAGAAATACGGGAACCAAGAAACGTGGATGTCCATTTAAGTTAAGATGTATTTTCTAACGCGGCACTGTCGATAGTTGAAAAATTGCCGTTCTTAATGGTGTTCACAACCATCCATTGGCGAAGACCCTTGAAGGACATCCATTTGCTACTCGACTGACCATTCCACAATTCGAGTTCTTGTCAGAGATGACTCAAAATGGAGTTAAGCCTAAAGAAGTTTTGAAGTCCACCAGACATAGGTTTCCTGATAACCTATCTAGCATATGTCAAGACTACAATGCCATGCACAAGGTGAGGACATTGGATATGAACGATCGCTCGCAAATGCAGAGATTGCGTGAGTTGTTAGCAGAAAACCATTATTTCGAGGAGGTGAGAGAGGATCCGAATACGGATGAGATAACGGGATTGTTATGGTCCCATCCGGACGGTGTTAAAATGGCTCGGACTTTTCCAAAAGTTTTCATCATAGACGCCACCTACAAAACCAATAAGTATCGGTGGCCTTTTGTACAGTTTGTAGGGGTGACTTCAATCTGGAAGTCTTTCCGCGATCACTGTCAAGTGTTCAAATCGAAACAACGATAGACTATGAGTGGGCTTTGCGTCAGTTTAACGGATTGCTGGGTGAAGAAAGGTCATCTGTGATCGTGTCTGATAGGGACTTGGCCTTGATGAGTGCCGCTGATATTGTGTTTCCTGACGCACACAAGCATCTCTATAGATGGCATATCTCTATGTGCATCCTTCATAAATGCAATGATTTTTTTCCCACCACAGAACTTGTAGATAAAGGCCAGTTCTTGTGGAACACTGTAGTGAAATCGAGAACTGAGGATATCTTCAACCGTAGAATTCTTTGCTTTGAAAAACATTATAGGGTTGAGTACTCAATTTTGTTAGTTATCTGCGAGAGACTTGGTTGCCTTACAAGGATCGATTCGTATGTTGTTGACGGATCAACACATTCACTTTGGGAGTACAACAACCAATAGAGTCGAAGGGTCTCATGCTTTCGGGTGAAAGCGTGTTCTAGGAAACACAAACGGACATGATTTTCTAAGTATGTTTTACTTGATCCACCCGATTTTAGAGATCCGGTATGCGAGATTAGAGGTATGTTTGAGAAGAGTCGATTGTAACCCAAAGACCACCACGGATTCCTTTATTTCATGAACTTCGAAACACGGTCTCAAGAAAATGTTTGGACTTGCTTTATGAAAAACTAGATACCCGTGTAAGTCGTGCTGCTAAGGACTCTGAGTTCATTTGTGGGTGTTATTTGCGCACCAGTCATGGATTGCCATGTGCTCACGAAATCATTGAACTTCAAAAGCAAGAACATTCAATATCTTTGAGTGCTATCGATCCCTTTTGGAAAACTCTGTCTGTTTTTTCAAGTGTGTCGGTGGGTGTTGGTTCCAATTGTAGACCTTCGATGGATATGTTTATGAAAAGGTATGAAATGGCTTCTGAATAAGAGCAGAGGGTTATGATTAGGAAACTTATGGAGATTGCTGTGCCAGAAAGTACATGGCTAGAACCACCTCATGAAGAGGCGAAAACCAAAGGTCGACCTAAAGGTAGCTGCAAAAGAAAGCTTCCAACTGAGGATGAGAACTCTTCAAAGCGAGATTCATCTGATTTTGAACATTCCCAACGTGAGCATGAAGAGTGGGTCTCGTCGCAACAATCGGAATGTACGCCAAATTCCAAGCCTTCTCATAAAACACTCACACCATCGAAATACGCTACTCCAAACCCACCTGCAAAGAAGTCTTCTCCGAAACCACCTTTGCCACAAAAAAAAAACCACACCACGGAAGAACTCTTCTCAAAAATCACCTTTACCACCTAAAACAACCACACCACAGAATAACTCTTCTCAAAAATCACCTTTACCACCTAAAACAACCACACCACGGAATAACTCTTCTAAAAAATCACCTCAAAAGTTAAACATTGGCATCCTGAGGGGGCTGAAACATTACGGTTTGGATATTCCAAAAGAACTGCACAAATATATTGTTAAAGTGGATGACCCTGTGGGTGATGGCAATTCTTGGTATAGAGCAATGTGCATTACCTTTGGGAAGAAGTCGGGGAAGAGTGGCCGTGGATGAGAAATGAGTTGTTACAAGAACTTAATGACAACCTCCCCTATAATCGTACATTGTACACTCGCGGTGAGGTTAGTTTTGTGAAACCTACAATTTCTCATGCATGTGGTTGGGCACCCTATAATAAGTGGATGACCATGCCCTTTGTTGGATATCTATTTGCTTCGAGATTTAATGTCGTCCTCGTATATTTAGGAAGTATGTACTGCCATCTTATCTTGCCACTGAGAACCCAAGCAAATCCTGAGAGAGTAAAGAAAGTGTTGGGTACCGCTTACGTACAGGGATGTCATTTTTTCCATGTTGAACTTGTTAATGATTGTCCGGTTCCAAAACCGATGCGAAAATGGCGTAAAGCTCGACACTTAATTGCAGATAGTTGGGATACTTCATTATAAGCAAGACAAGCGCAATTTACGGCATTGAACATTCCCAATTTAGTATTGGAAGACGAGCACACTAATGATGGGTCCGAAATACCAATAATAGATGTTGACTAGGAATAAGTCTATGTAATTAATGTTCATGTACGGTTGGAATTGTAATTTGGTTTTTGATACAATTTTCTTAAATTTGATAGTATTTTTTGGTCGAATTAATTGTATGGATGTATGTTTGTTTGATTTGGATGGTTTGGATGTTCAATGGTGTGGCTTGGAAAAAATGACTTTTGGGATTTGAACGTGGAAAAAATGACTTTTCATGGATATCTTTATTCCATGTCATTAGTCGCGTGTTCTTTGGACGCAAATATCTTTTGGGATTTGAGCTTGGATAAAAATGACTTGTCTGTTTTTTTTTGCCTCTTGACCGGTGTGGCCACACCGTTTGGACTTAGTTCCAAACGACATGGCCACACCGTTTGGACTAGGTCCCAAATGGTGTGGCCATGTCGTTTGGGATTTGAGCTTGGATAAAAATGACTTGTCTATTTTTTTTGCCCCTTGAACGGTGTGGCCACACCGTTTGGACTTAGTCTCAAACGACATGGCCACACCGTTTGGGACCTAGTCCCAAACGGTGTGGCCATGTCATTTGGGATTTGAACTTGGATAAGTTTAGGGTTTAGAGTTTAAGGTTTAGGGTTTAGGGTTTAGGATAAAAAATGACCTGTCTGTTTTTTTGCCTCTTAGCCGGTGTGGCCACACCGTTTGGAATTAGTCCCAAACGGCATGGCCACACCGTTCCACACCATTTGGGACCTAGTCCAAACAGTGTGGCCATGTCGTTTAGGATTTGAACTTGGATTAAAATGACTTGTCTGTTTTTTTGCCTCCTGACCGGTGTGGCCACACCGGTCAAGAGGCAAAAAAACAGATGTTGAATCAGCACATAGAGATGTTTGCTCCCAATCAAGAATCAAGTCCCTAGTTGAACTGCAGTCTTCTTCAATTCTTCCTGGTGAAGTGGATAGCCAACACCACAAGAACTCCTTGGCTTCAATTCCTGCCTTCTCAAACGACACCTCTTAGTGTGAATGAGGCTAGAATAATTTTTTATTTGATTGGTGATCATATGAGTTAAGCTAAATTTGTTGTTGACAAACGTTGGCATTACGGAACAAAATTGCAAGTGGGCGCGCTTGTGTAACAACAGTAACATTTATAATAAGCACATCAAAATGCTTTATGCAATCCCAAATATTATTGTTCTGTATTACAAAATTTAAGCACATCAGAATGAATTAGCAACAAGTATAGCCTGCCTGCACCTAGCTTTGGCTTGTTCAAGCCTTTCCCTCAAAGTTTCTTCTTTAATGGCAGGCTTTAACCATAGCTAAATCCATTTCCATTAATCTCAATACTCTAAACAGCTCAGTTATCAATCTCTCTTCAACTTCTCCACCTTCTTTCAACACTTCTGCTTCTTTTCTCGCTCTTTCCGCGACAATTTCTCTCGTTGTAGCTAATAACTCTATCGAACCATACTGTCTTCCCATTAAACCTTCCAGACTAATCACTTGAGCACTGAAAGAGAATCTGAAAGAGCACCATGGGACTTGAGCACTGAAAGAGCACCATGGCACAAATTTCACATCTGTTGCAATACAAATAAACCTAGCAAATGAAATCTGGTTTCAAAGGGAAAAAACCAAGCAGAAAACACACTAAATTTCAAGACACTGCCCCAGAAAGACTTGCCAACCAAATTAGAATTTAATTCATTAGAATATCCCAAAAGGTTCTACATAAACACTAGTACAAGACAGACCAAGGATGTAAATAAACATTCATCAAAAGACTACCTCTATAACACACTTCCAACAAGACTTCCAACAAGACTGCCAATGCTCAACACACTAAACCCTAAACTAACCAAACTCAACATTGCTAAATCCAATGCTCCTTAACGATATCGTCCGCTAATGAACTTGCATCGGGTCAAATTGTATGCCTCCATGAACTCGTTCCATGCATCGTCTGGAATCGCAGTCCCACCCAATTGCAGGCCTTGATTGAGCAAGCAAGAAATTTCATCAACGACGAGGTGCTGTCAAAATTAAAACGAAAAACTACATTAGTATATACATTTACATTTATAAAATATCAAAACAAAAAAAAAACAAAAACTAACGTTGTAAGGTATTAACTCACCAGATTATGATATGGAAGGCTCTGTAGGGAGTAGTGATTAAGATGATCAGGATTTATCATTCGAATATGACTATTGTTTTCGTACCAACTCATGTATCTACTAACACACTCCCATGGATAAGACGGAATGGGTCCTCGATGTTCAAGTTGTATCAAGTGATTCTACCATTTACTCCAGTATGAAGACACAATATTAAATTTCACATCGTACCTGCGTCCGGAAGTAGTTCGCGTCGAGGTCTTTGGTCTTAGGGGATTTGAGGATACAAACTGCATATGACCCAACTAACGCACAACCCTCGAAACATTGTACTGCTCGACATTATCAAGAAAGCATATAAATCCCTCGAAAAATGCTATTTCATCCACCGGCCGTGTAGCTCGGACTTCAGCATAGGGATATCATTCAACCTGTCAAATAACATATGATCGAGAAAATTAATCATTAACTACATACTAATAATATCAATTAATAAATAAAACTATTTACATACAAAAATGCTTACATCGGTACAAGTCATATTATCTATGGTGGCTCGGGTATGCTTCAATGCAGCTGTTGTGCTAGCATAAAAAGACTGGGTAACTGAGTTCCTATGAGCACGCGACATGCTCAACTGATAGTCCTCGTTTGGGAATGGCCTGAACACGGGAAGTACTCATAAATCCATGCCTAGATTAATATAGACACCCGGTTAATATTGTAATAGATAGATAAAATTGACATTGAAAAGAAAAACAAAAACTAATACGTAGGAGAGTGAAATAGCACGAAACACCCTTCACCTTGGCACTTGTGGTAGTCCCAAGACCCATGTACAAGTAAGCCCGGTAAGGTGCACCCACGCTAGCGTAGTCTTTGATCTCGCAAATTTCAAAGCGGTTTAGGATAACAAAGCGAAGCTGCGGTTCTAGGCGATGTAGGTGAAGGCGGTACATCAAAGAAAAATAACGGATAAGCTCTCACAAAGAAGCTGCAACTCTTTTTGTGTTGCGCTTCTTCTTCCGCGGCAACCCCATTTTCATCACATAAATCTTCATCCGTTACCTTCCCAACAAACTCCTTCATCAAGAAATCCATCCTAACTTTGGAAGTGAACTTATTGGATTTCATCTCGCATCTATCTTATCCATGGGTATGCCAAGATCTTTGTGGAGGAGTCTTCTTTGTCAATGTTCGAGGTCAAATCGGTGTCCCGATCCACTGCTTTGCCTCTGATCAGAACTCCTAAGAGTTGGGACACATCGTCCAACGTGATTGTCATCTTGCCCCACGGCATATGAAACGTGTTGGTCTCTGGATGCCACCTCTCCACAAACGTAGAGACCAACACAGGATCCTAATGCCTGTATGCACCTAAGACCAGAGCACATAAGCCGGTCCTTTGAAGCTCCACGTGAAAATTAGAACAGTCTGAACACTCTCCGACGATATCCCATTGTACCAACTTGTTTAGGTGCCCATGGCACTTCAACACCCCTCGCTCCGCCTAAAACAACAAAAAACTCAGTATTAATTTATGCACAAGATTTTGTAATACAAAATTTAAATACTAATAGACACTATATGATAATATTACCTGCCCCTCCCAAACATCGCGAGCCATGTCACACCCCGAATTTCGACAGAATTCGGAAAAAACATTATTTGTTCCCGACTCTTCAATTTCCGAGGTGTGACGCACTCTCCACTTCCAAAAACCCATAAACAGTTTAAAATATGCGGATAATTAAAAACCAATCAAAATTTCAATTATACATAAGTCCTCTTCATTACAAAAATTCCCAATTAAGATTAGGTTACAAATCTCTTTTCAATAACTCTTTAATTAAAATATACAAATGAGAATACAAAAACATTGTCTAGACTAAAAGCTATATCACCTCGAGGGAAAAACAAAGCGTATCAGGAGATGTAACGCTAATGCAAACCACAAAAGCAGCCCAACCTTCTTCAACACTAAACTGTCAAAACTTATCAACTATGTTCATTGAATGAACACACCGATAAACAAACATGCAAATCGGTTGACATTATAAAAATCTTTGGTGTGAGTAGTCCTAAAATACAACATATAATATACATATATATACACAATCCATCTGACGGTTAGTTCCTCCATCGAGCCTTTAACTTTCGGCGACTAATACAACATCCTTAAGTTCAATAACTAAAGGCGGTAGTTCCTCCACCGAGGTTTTAACTTCCCACTAACCACACAACAACCTATACTCATAATAAATAAGGCATGTAGTTCCTCCATCGAAGCTTTAGGTTCTAACTAAACTATAACCCACCAAGCATATACAATCATCTATCTAAAGATACATCATTAACTAACATATTACCATAATTAGATTATTTCGGGCTTTCTTTGTGTGTCCCTAAAATCACGTCATATCTATATCTTACCTAGTTTCCCGGCTACCACAATCGCTACCGGCGCCGAACATGTACATCCACATGCCTCCCTTACATAATGAGCCACTCCGTGCGTAACCACCACTGGCCGGGATGCCGCGACACCGTAAATCCTCACACGGAAGCCAAATCTATGTAAGCGCCACTATTATTCGCATAAAAAATATTAGCATCATCGTTCTATTTTGCTAAGCGGAATAATCAAGCCACTATTCGGCTCGCCCGGGAGGGCCGCGAAGGCCATTCAAATTTTAGCGAAGCGCCCGGAAAGGGCGCTGAAGGCCATTGATTAACGAAGCGCCGGAAAGGGCCAATCACATGAGTTGTGGTAGTCGGGGTTCTAGGATTTTTTCGTTATGTAATTTATTCGGTGTCATACATTAATGACTCATAAACATTTCTACTATATCAATGCGGGTCAATTACCTTATTGCACTAAGCCATAATATCTAGAAACATCTCAATTATATCCCATAGTCACTTTCGTTCTTTCACGTGCCAATATATTATTGCACTACACCACACTCCCGTGGGCAAATATTCACCGATACTATATTAGCATCTCACATATAAAATAATGGAGTGTATATACATTTCTCCAAGATATTGCATTAATATAAATATCCCAGCATATTATATCATGTCACAATGCTTCAACGTATCGCATACATTTTTATTATAACGTATTAGGGATATAATATCTCCTAACATCTCAATATCGTCACGTGTCAAAAATACACAACATCAAGGTCAAATCTTTCTTAGATAATGACCACCAAATTATACCAGCTTCCACAACATTTTATTACTATATGTGTCCATATAATATACACATAAAACGTAGCACAAATAAACAGTCCACAGTCCACACTCAAAGCCCAATATATATATGCTTTACACACTACTCACGTCAAATCTAAATTAGATAATGGCAAACCACGTTATATAATATCCGACAACGTTTTATTATTATATTTATCCATATAATCAAATATGTGAAAAACTAGAAAAGTCAACATTCCACAGTCAAAGTCAACGGTCAAAGGTCAACACCTCATGGTCAAGGTCAAACTCAACATGTCATGGTCAAAGTCAAACTGTCATCGTCAAAGTCAAAGGTGAAAGTCAACCGTTCATGGTCAAAGGTCATAGTCAACCATCAAAAGTCAACGGTCGATGGTCAAAGTCAAACTGTCCTAGTCAAAGTCAAACTGTCCAAGTCAAAGTCAAACTGTCGTTTTCGTGTTCGACAGGTTCATGGTCATAGCCATGGGTCATGGCTAAGGGCAAAGGTGCATGGCTCATGGGCTCATGACCACGGTCCTGGTTCGGACCTAATGCCGAACCAAGCCCTTAGAACCGAAAGTCTAAAAAGTCCACTTATTTATTCTACGACCCAATTGGATCTATTTTAAGTCCTATGGGTGGCCTCGAATAATATTAAAGCGGGCCCAAAACTTATCTTTGAACCGCCCAAACAGTTAAGTGGATTCGGCCCAAAAACTTTAATATAAACTGGTCCACAAAACAAAGGCTAAAAAGAATTGGTCCAACACAAAACTGATGTGGTCCAGCCCACTTAAAACAAAATAAGATCGGGCCTAAACAAAATAACCAAGGCCCAAAACTAAAACAAAAAGAAACTGGCCCAAGTAGCTAATTGGTTCGGCCCAAGGCCCAACCATAGCTACAGTGTCATCTCCTTCACCCATTCTCTCCAGCAGCAGCCACCCAAAAATCCGGCCACCACTCCTCCACACACCACCCATTTTTAATCAGGCGGTTGGACTCCTAAAGAAGAACCCAACATCTTTAATACACAAAACTCGATCTCATCTCCCCCTCACCAGCGCACCAGCGCGAATTCGGCCAAATCGCGCCGCCATTGATGGTTTTCACCACCTCTCATCAGTCCCCACAACTCAAACACTCTACCCTAGTCTAGGCAAAAGCCCAACACTCCAAACATACTCAAAAACAGCCCCAACCCCCGGCGCCATTGACGAGTTTTACAGAGCTTCAGCAGCCCAGTAAACCGACAGTCGCGCCCCATCACCACCAATCCGTCACCCCGTCACCCCATTATCAGTCAATAACAAAAACAAAAACAACCATACCAGTTACATAAGATTTGTACTGGAGATTTCTTGGTATAGGGCTTTCTGCCATTAACGCCCATGAAGTTTCAACAGTTTCAAATACAAAAATCCGAAATCTAACAAAATTAAATAAGACAAATGACACGAAGTCCAATACAACAGGATAATAAACAGTAAAAAAAACGAAACAGTACACGCCGATATATGTAAACTACAAATCCGGTGAAATAGCAAAATAGCTACTCACCTGACGTAACAGCTCGACGAATCCCTCGTCGTCCGAACCGTCTCGTTCCACCCTCCAGAAATCCAGCTTTTTATCTCTGCCTCCATTTTTAATATTCTATTATTCTCTGAACCCTATTTTCTAGAAAAATGTGTTTATATACTTGGGTCCGAAACCCAAGCCCAAAACTTCGATTTGCCCAAAAACGGCCCACGTATCCCGAGTCCGTCCGGTCAATTTAATTTTGAAAATAAATAAATAATTAATTTAATTAATTAAATAGAAAAATACGTATTTAAAAATACGGGTGTTACAAGCCACGTGCACCGCATAGTCATACAACATATGTGACACACGATGGCCACCTCCATAAATGCCTCTCTAGAACTCCAAGTCATTGTTGGACTTTCTCACAATAATCAGTGGAGGTACAAGTACAGGGACTTCAAGGACTTCCTCGTCATCCTCTTCCTCCTCCTCATCCTCCGCGTCCTCCTCCTCATCGTCATTCTCCTCTTCTACATCATCAAGACCCTCTTCGTCATCTTTTTCACTATCATCTTCTTCACCATCACCTACAGCTACACTCTTTCCACGATCTATATTTACGTCATCTACATCTACATCTTCATCTAAATCTAAATCTACATCTACATCTACATCACTCAGAAATGTCCGCTTTCTTCTCTTTTGATTTCCTAACTCTACACCACTTACTACATTACTGGGATCATCCGCTTTCCGATCCCCTCTACGGACTGATGCCGAGGTTGTTGTTGCCCTTTCTCTCTTTTTCTCATGCTCCTCGCGACCCGAACTACTGCTCCCCCCCCACCTAACAACTTCTTAGCACCCGTGAAAACACTTTTTGCTACATTCTTCACATTCACATTCTTTGTTCGAGGCATTGCTACAAAATAAATAGGAGTTAAAAATAAGACATTCAACTAATTCAAATTGTTTATTAACAAGCAAATGCACAACTTCTAATACTAACAAGCAAATGCACAACTTCTAATACTAACAAGCAAATGCACAACTTCTAATACTAAGACATTCAACTTGTAAGTGTTTATTAACTTTGGAGTTCACTAACTAAAGTCTAAAACATGCATATCCATAACACATTCAACTAATTCAAATTGAAAACAATCAGAACATATAGTAAGCTCAGGGACCTTAGAAAAAGCTGAGACGTCCAACTATAAAGCTTTCGAGAAAAAATATGGGCCCTTACAAAAATATGAGATCCTAATGTGTAAATTGATTGATTCTGTGTGCCAGACTATAGTCTTGTTATATCAAAAACCCCAGATATATCTAATAGGTGTCTACCTAATAGCTATTTTTTATTTTTAAATAAATTTGTGATATTTATCAGCAAATTGCTTAGTTAACAAGGAATAAGAGAAGATAGGAGATGTCAAATGGAATGGTTAGAAAAAACAGGTATGAAAGCCAATATCAAGTTTACAACACCACGTACTATTAAGCAAAAATATTTTGTGAAAAGTAAAACTTACAGGAGTCAAAATCAAAATTGGACATATATACATTCTAACTTATAGACTAGAAGAACAAGCTCTATAAGGTTTTCTGTTTGACAAAATCATGAGAAACAATAATAACAATCATATAAATGAGTGAACATAATCGAATTTAAAGTCAACAACAAAGCCTCAACTTTCTTCTCCGTTTAGGAAGTCAGCATAGTGTAACAAACCATACCACAAACCAGAAGTTATTGTACAACAGCTTCCCATTAAGTTACAATAGAATCAAATCTCAGTTTTCTAATAGTAGGAAGGTGAGAGACGCAACCCCATAGTCTACATTTTCAACTACAGATAATATGCTCTAAAATCTAAATCGCTACTTTTTTTTTCTAGTTTCCAGCCAAATGGTCCACGTAAAGATATATAAGCGTACTTTCAACAATCATCCGCATCGGTGGTTCAATCAAGCAAGGTAGTAAAACACTCTAAGAATATTACTGATATTAAGTTATAACCTACAACTAAAGTTCCTCCAAGAAGCATAGCTCTTATTAACATAGTCTACTATCTTAATATCTTATAAGTCCTACCGGTAGAGGAAAACACAAACAAGCGGACGCATATAACCAAAAATTCTTTGGAACAAATTGAACATATCCAAACATGTGAATCTTAAGAGCGGTTTTTCAAACAAGTAGTCGCCAAGTTACAGATTATTAAAAGACATGATAACAGTTGACTCATCGCCATCTTGGAATCATACCAAAACTCGATAGAAACCTTCCTTCTCAACTCAACTCTCGATCATCATCATCATCTATAAACCTAGTAGATTCGAACAAGGTTCAATCCCATCGGATTATCGGATTAACGGAACTAACCTCCGACCCTCGGACTCATCATCGGTTTCACCAACTATAGTCTTCCAAAATGCAGTTCTTGAAAAAAATATATCTAATAGGTATGAACTACGACATTGTTTTTTGGGTGAACTGTTACCCACTAGATAGGAAATTAGGGTCTTCCCCCTAAACACATGGTCAACTTGGTTTGACTGTTAATTTTCAAGTCAAATAACTGAAAATGACATAAATTCCCCCACCTAATTAAAATTGAACATTTTTTTTTTTGAAAACAATGAGGGCATTTGTGTAATTTTCAATTGTTTGACTTGAAAGTTAACGGTCAAACCAAGTTGACCGTGTGTATAGGGGGGAGACCTTAATTCCCATCTAAATGGGAAGATCATGAATTGGCTCATCTAGTGGGGGGGTAATACTAGTTAACCCTTGTTTTTTTACTTGTATGAACCAACCAAATACAATGTACAATGTATAAACAAACACCTTGAACACTCAAACTACAATGTATGAACAAACTATAATGCATAAAAAAACTCACTTTGAAAGCAAAAAACTCACTTTGAAATTGGTGTTGATAGAAGAGCTTGGGATCGAGATCGAGATCAAGCAGTAATTGAAACCACCAATTGATCGAGATCGAGCAGTAATTGAAACCACCAATTGATCGAGATTGAGCAGTAATTGAAACTCACTAATGGTGGGTTTGATCGAGATCGAGATAAAGAATCGAGAGTTTGATGGAAGCAAAGAATTGAAATAGAAATCGTGAGTTTGATTTTGTGGGTTTGATTTTGGTTGAGAGAAATCGTGAAATCGAGGGTTTGAAGGACGAAGGGTGGTAGCCGGTTTTCCGGTTTCTTAGGTATTTGGTTGGGGGATCTATGATTCCAAGTTGCGCCCAACACAATGGGCAGACCCTGGCCCAACTCGGGGTCTACCCAACACAATATGGGGTCTAGTGATAACCGTAAAAATAGTAGAAATCCTAAATATTAATGTTAACAACACTAATACGTAATCCTACCGTTCTTACGTTTAAATCAATTCTTCTTACTCTCAAAACATAATCATGCAATATAATGAGTAAGGATTCATTCCACTCTTAAACTGACAAGACTTAACCGAATGCAATTGATCAAACACAAAGAACAATGGTGAGAGTGATGTGTTTAGTGTTTAAACTAAAACTAATTATAAATTAACTAACTTAACTAAGCAATTTAAAAGGTGAATTTAATGAATTGGAAGAATATAGAGGGGTATTCCACCATGCAATTCGATTGGCTATTAGTTAGTTATCGAATAGAATATTGATCCCTAGTAAATATCAAGTCCCTCGAATCAAGGTTCATTAGCATGAGAGTTTAGCTCCACCACAAATCTCTTTGATGGTGGCTCTAAACTCTAGTTCATCATTATGAGGTTTATCTCTAAACACTCATAACAATGAACTTGAAATTCTATTCTAAATAACAACTATTCTAACAAGCAATTATCCTCACATGGCTTCCTTAACCTCCTCTAATGGAGTTTTTAGCCTAATATCATTATTCTATCATTACCAACACAAGAACAATAATAACAATAAGACATAATTAAATTAAACTGAAATTAAAACTAATTTAGAACTAAGATTGTGAATAACTAATTATGAATTTAAGACAGCTAAATCTAAATAAGAATTTAAGCAATAATCTAAATTGAAATGAAGAACTAATACTTTATTCTAAAAACTAAATATGATTCTAAACTAACTAATTGAATGAATGTATAAAAACTAGATCTAGATCTAAAACTAATCTCTAATGGCTACTTTCTACCTAACCTAATTTAACTACCTAACCTCCTTTTTTTTAACAAAGAGTCAAACTTTTGTTTTTATACTTTCAGATCCAAAAATCATGCATGGGCTTGGAGCCATGTTTTGGGCCGGAAAATCGGGCCCAAAACCCAATTTCTTTAGTCCAAAATGGGCTCTTCAGCTGTAGTTGGCTTCGACAGATATTTCATCCACTTTTGCTCCTCTGATTGGGTCAAGGCTTGGACCATTGGAAATCTCTTTCCGAGCCGGTCGTTTTGACATAAGATACTCCCAATTCCAAGGTCTGAGTCCAAAGATACGGCCTTCGGAAGTTCTGCTGACTTGTGTACTGTTTCTGCCCGTGTTGACTTTTCAGCTTTTGACCGGGCTTTACAAAGGCTTTGTCTCCTTGAATCTTGGCCTTATTCACAGAACTCCTTAGCAACCGACATTTGCTCATTTATCTCGCTAAAGTGGCACATTTCTGCACATAATGGACTTTGAAGCCTGAAATGCATAAAAACACGTAATCAGTATTAACTCTTAATTATTACTCACATAATTGGTCTAAAAGTATGATGGTTAAAGGGTTAAAACTACAGTTTTGGGCTCTTATCATCTAGCCATAACAAGACTCAAAAAATATGGGTGTTACATGCATGAGACAAAGAACATTGCCTCATGTTGTATCAGAAGTAGAAGTCACTCGATTCTAAAAGGCTAAAATGACTTTGATTTCCTTAAGATTTTTACTTCCACCTGTAAGGGACATCTCATCAGTCACGTGATGTGCACGCTCGATGACTCCCTCAGCATAACGCGACCCCTAGGCAAGTGAACGCCAACAACACTCGCATACTCAGCAGATCGGTGATTCGCCACTCGATTTCATCTCGTGACATCATCACCTACTACTGTCATCATTACCAACTTATCCTTAAGCCCCCTTCCCGCCATAATACATGCACCATTATAGTCATACGCCATCATTACGGAAAACACCATCATTACATCCTATGCCAAAAATTGATAGACCTACAATTGTTATCCACACGCCTCTCATAGGCACATATCATCCATCTCGACTGCACATCTGTACTCAATAGTACCCGTGTCGCATCTGATGCTCACCCTCAATGACTATAAAAACTACCCTTAAGAGCTACGTGTGGTTTGATTCCAGTCTCACTAACACAGTGCTGGATACGTAGGCATCTTCTTACTCATGAAGAGAACCTATTAACACCAAACAAAACCAACCCCTCTTTATTATTCTAACTTAAGAGCTAAGAGTTAAATTATAATCTTTGATGTAAATTTAGACATTTACACCACCTATCTTAATGTTGCATATATAATGACACTTAAAATGACCAAAATGTTGTTTTATCGGCCAAACAATCCCCAATTTATTGAATATATGGCTGAATCATATTGCTTGAAAGGAAATTACCGAATATATATATATATATATATATATATATATATATATATATATATATATCGGTTTGTCTAGAGTGCCACTCTAAAATCGACACTCTTATCTCACTCTTCTCCTCTCCGTCCGTCCGATCCCACCTCAAGATCATCAAATCTAATTCACTCAAAAATTGCGAAATTTTGAAATTTCGCACTATTTCAAAAACAAAAAAAACGAAAAACTCGATTTCCATTCCATCTCAATTCCATCTCGAAAAAACGAAGGGTTTGGGTTTTCTCCATCTCAATTCCAACTATTTAGTTCGATTTTCCAGCACCCAAATTGTTCGATTTAGGGAAAAGGGTAATATTGTTCCCATTTTCTAATTCCAATTCAGTCCCGGATGTTGTACGAGTCTTGGGTTTTGGTATCGTGTTCAATCTTCTAAATATGACCCGGTTTACTTGCTTGGTAGAATCGACAACTTGGGTATGTATTAAAATTTGTGGTTTTCGTATGAAATTCAAATTTGTTGTATGTTTATTAAGTAGAAATGTCAAAATTTATAGCACATTGAAATCAACAAAATCGGGTTTCATTGCAGTTTTGCAATCTTTGGATTGGAAACAATAAAAATTCTAAGTTTTGTTGAATTCATCATCTTTATATGCAATAACGAAATCAACATATTTTTTTTTGAGATCTCTTGTGAGGATCTCCTTCACTTTGGGACCGCAGAGTAGAGAATGTGTTGTCCATGCTTGTACTCTTTCTTGCGGTATATTATTTAAGCTTTACTTCTACTAACTAAAAGACAAAATTAGAGTAGTCCAATTTGATTCTTGTGTTCGGATAAGGCTTGGATCTATGGAAAAATTGTCAAGTTTTCACCCAAGAGATTTGTGCTTTTATATGGAGAGCATACACTCTATTTTGGACAAGGTGTTTTTTTTTTCTTCATTTGGAGACTTAGAGGAATCGTGTGTGTATCATAGGACCCATGTGATGTTAGGCAGGGTAACCATTTAAGCGTGTCACTTGATGCGGGATAAATGTACCTTTAACCAAAAGTGTTTAGGAGTTAAACATAACTACTTAATCCATGTTAGCATTCCATATTACTTGTGAACTCTAACTTCTGTATGTCTTAATTAACGACATACGGCAAATGCAGGATGTGCTTGATGACGAGTCCTTCGTGAAGTACAAAAATGGGTTGATCGCAAAGAAACTGGAGAAGGACCCTTCAGCTATGAAACCCGATCATCTTTTTGTGGACAAGAGGTAATAAAGCCGCTTGTTAATATGATTTCTTTGTTATGTTGTAATATCGATCATTGGAACATAGCCAACTTGAATTGTCCTACTTGGGAGTTGGGACTTTGTTAACATATTTTGAACTAACCGCGGCAATCGCATACGTTAATTTTTTGGTACTATGTGAAATTTAATTTGTGAAGGAAATGATGATTATACTATGTGAAAATTAGATTTTGGGGTATATTTTGTACTAACCGCAGTTCGTGGATGGAAGTGTGTCTTGTTGCCCGTTTCTATTCTCATTGAATTTAAAGAAATTGGCGTTAATGGTTTGATTATTGTGTGTGTGTGTTGTAATCGATGCTCACAATCAAATAATATTTGATCTTTTTCTTGCTACGTGATATGTGTTTTGGATGCCAAGTTGGTTTTGGAGAATCATAAAGGAACCTCACTACACTATATTAGTGTTTACAATCTAATAAGTGGTTGTTCCTTTTCGCAGGCCAATATTTAGTTTCGTATGTGCACCGAAGTGTTCCAGGTTTGATGTCTCATCCTCTGCCAATCCTGGTGCTATTGTACCTGCAACACCAGCTGTCAATGTTTTTGCAAAAAATTCTTCTGAATCTGTTTATCTAAGCAAAAGGAATAGAAGGATATCAAGTTGATATCAAGTTGTTTGTAGTCTCTGTAATTGTGTTGGAGCTTCTTGCTCAAGTCTTCTTAGTTTGGTACTCTCTGTTTTGGTTTCACATTTCTTTCTGCATGATCACTATGGACCTTTGTCAATGGCTGTTTTCTAAAATTAAGTATGTACAACCATTTTTCTAATTAAGAGTGTCAACTTGTTGACTTAATGTTTGTAAGTTGAAACTAATAATGAAATCGGTGGTTTGTAACTGTATTTACATTTGTATGTATCAGGGGTTTCGAAAAGTTGATCCAGAGAAATGGGAGTTTGTTAATGAGGATTTCATAAAGGATCAGAAGCATTTGCTTAAGAACATTCACAGAAGGAAGCCTATTCACAGTCATTCTCATCCTCAAGGGTCAGAGGATTTAGAAAGAGCAGCACTAGATGATGAAATAGATAAACTTTCTAGGGAAAAGACCTCTATTCAGACCAATCTTTGGAGAGTGAAACAACAGAAGTCTAAAACAAAGGTTCAGTTAGAGGAGTTGGAGCATAAGGTACAAGAAAGGGAGTAGAGGCAGTTGGGCATGATGAAATATTTGGCAAGAGCAGTCCACAATCCTACTTTTGTTGAACATCTGGTTAGAATGGGCAGTTCCTCTATGAGCATGGAACATCAGCTGAGGCCCTTAGTTATATGATCGATGTGTAATTTTCTTCCAGAGAATTCATGTACATAAATTTCTATCGGATCACTCTTCTGAGTTATTTTGGTTTGCCGTGAGGAAGTTGCTAGGGTACTGTATTTTATTTTGCCTGTCAGAGTTTTGAAACTGTGAAACAGCAACACAGAGTTTTATTTTGCCTGTCAGAGTTGGTCATTGATGAGCAACAATCTTGGTTTAAAGTCTTCAACACACTCTGTTCATCCAATCTCCAAATGATTCCCCTATATATTATTATCAAGACTTTAGTGCCGAACTTTAAACTTCTTGTAGCTCGTCTGAAAATACCCTTTCGTCGGTGTTGCGTTATATTTTACTTTATACATCTGAGCGTATGTGTGTGTTCCTCTATCTTTTTACTTTCGTAGTAGCTTATACACAATTAATGATTACGAAAATAAGAAAGAGAAGCATAAGAAAATACAAAGATTTGAGGCGCAATGAGACAAAAACATGACCATTTCTCACATATGTATAAAATGCCTCCTACACTATAAATTAGAGAACGCAAATGTGTGCAAAATCCTAGACAGGACCGTTCTTGGTTGATAATGTGTTATCATCACTTTCGAACTTTGAAACTAATCATTCTCAATGCCTAATCATTTTGGATTTGAGATTTTTGTACGAAGAAACGGTATGGCCATGCCGTTTGGGACAAAGTCCATACAGACACGCCATTTTTTTTATCCAAGTTCAAATCCAAACGATATGGCCACACCGTTTGGACTTAGTCCCAAACGGTGTGGCCATGCCGTTTGGGACTAAGTCCAAACGGTGTGGCCATATCGTTTGGATTTGAACTTGCAAAAAAATGGCGTGTCTGTTTGGACTTTGTCCCAAACGGCATGGCCACACCGTTTGGACTTAGTCCCAAACTGCATGGCCACACCGTTTGGTACTAAGGCCAAACGGCATGGCCACACCGTTTGGACTTAGTCCCAAACTGCATGGCCACACCGTTTGATACTAAGGCCAAACGGCATGGCCACACCGTTTGGACTTAGTCCCAAACTGCATGGCCACACCGTTTGGTACTAAGGCCAAACGGCATGGCCACACCGTTTGGGACAAAGTCCAAACAGACACATTTGATTGTTGAAGGTGTTTGATAGGTTTGTAACATACATTGAGCAATCAAATTATTGGAATCCATTCCAAGGGGAAAATAAGTTATCCCCAAGGTCGATTAGTTTTTCGGTTTCTTCCATTTTGCAAAATATTTGACTTAGTAGACAAGCCAAAAGAGTGAAAATAACTAAATAAGCCACTTATAGTTCGGCACCGCTTATAGTTTTATCTTGAAATGCAGTTGATACATGAAATTCATAATATATGAAATTTCTATTTCTCACTCCTGAGTATAAATAAGTACAGCCACAAGACAAATACATGAAAAACTTCAGCTCATCAACCTTATTTATAATCAAGCACAATTGGAATTTGAGCACAATTTTTTCATGAAAAACTTTAGCGCATCGTCTTCATAATCTACTTCTTCTTCAACAATCGTGATCTTGATATTGTTGATACTTCAGCCTCAGTAAATTCCATCTCATTCATTCCTTCGCCATTGTACCAATGCAAGAAGACCTTCCTACGAAACATAACTGTAAATTTTTGCACATAACTGTAATCCAAAGCAATTATTGTGAAGCTACATCCAAAGCAACTTAGGATAACTCATCATCGACAACGCCACACGACATCCAAAGCAACTTAAGCCAATAACACCTTAACCACCCACTTGATAATACACAAAACCGCTAAGAGAAGATGACCAACAACAACTTAAATATTAACATTCGATTGAGTGAATTTCCAAATCGGTCGTTATCCTCCTTGTGCAAATAGAAGCTCGACTCTCGGTTAGGGGAAAATGTGGGAGCTCGACTCTCATTTATATTCAACGACGACGAAGCTTCCACAATTATTTTCTTCATCCACCCACTTAAAATACCTACATTTCTTATCCTTAGGCAAACGCGTTTGTCATTTTTTCGCAAAACACGTAAAGATCGCCCAGATTCATTTGGGTATTCGAGACTCTATTAAGAACTCGAGCTTCCACAATAAGGGCACCTCATTTATAGATCGAATTTCACCGTAGAAGGAAAAATTAAAAATTAAAAATATCAAAATATGCAAATGTAAAATCACTGAATATGTAATAACTATGAAACCCTAAACCAATAACATTAAAAAACAAATGAACAAACAAAAGTTAAACAGAATATGCTAGTTCAAAACTTTAACAGAGTTCAAAACTCTGACAGAGTTCATCGAATATGCTAGTTCAACGAACTCTGACAGAGTTAAGCGAACTCGACAATTCAAAACTCGGCGAGTTCACTGAATATGCTAGTTAAAACTCTGACAGAGTTCAAAACTCTGACAGAATACGGCATGAAGAATACGACAGAGTTCAAAACACCCGACTTTTTAAAAAACAGTTCTCAGTCTGTTTCGCTAACCTCCAAGCCAAGATGGAATTTGAAGCCCAAAATAGCACCGGTTGCCAATCCCCACGAGGTAATAGCACCTAATATTTACATAGGGCGACAATAGCTTGCCAACCAAAGACCGATGGCCACACCTGCAAATTAAGTCATGTTTAATACTTGAGGTCTACTAATTTCATTGTACAAGTTCAACATTTCAGCAAGAACTTTCAAATTGTCCCAAGGAAAAACATATATGCACAACAATGCAATATACTAACCTGATAAACAACAAAGGGTTCGTGATTAAGCTCATTAAAGTATAGAAACAACCCATTTCTTTCTCATGATTGTTAACTTGACAAGTAAACAAACCTATCTTATATTCAGATTGCTTTACCACTTAAAAGATACATTTTTTAGAGTTTTATATGGTTTTCACAGTGAAGCAAGCAATCAAATAGAGTAGTAAATAGAGAGAGTTGGGAAAAAATTGTACCAACTACTTTAGAAGGAGGGCCTTCGTCACGAAACCCACCACCACCATGACCTCTCTGGATCAGCAGGATGGTTTGATCAGCCTCTGGGTTATGAATTTTGGGAGAGAGAGAGAGAGAGAGAAAACCCAATTTCGTGTTTTTTGTGATTTTTGTTTTTTTTTGTTTTTGAAATAGTGCGAAATTTTGAAATTTCGCAATTTTTGAGTGAATTAGATTTGATGATCTTGATGTGGGATCGGACGGCTGAGGAGAAGAGTGAGATAAGAGTGGCAGATTTAGAGTGGCACTCTAGACAAACCGATATATATATATATATATATATATATATATATATATATATATATATATATATATATATATATATATATATTCGTAATTTTCTTTCAAACAATATGATTCAGCCATATATTCAATAAATTGGGGATTGTTTGGCCGATAAAACAACATTTTGGTCATTTTAAGTGTCATTATATATGCAACATTAAGATAGGTGGTGTAAATGTCTAAATTTACATCAAAGATTATAATTTAACTCTTAGCTCTTAAGTTAGAATAATAAAGAGGGGTTGGTTTTGTTTGGTGTTAATAGGTTCTCTTCATGAGTAAGAAGATGCCTACGTATCCAGCACTGTGTTAGTGAGACTGGAATCAAACCACACGTAGCTCTTAAGGGTAGTTTTTATAGTCATTGAGGGTGAGCATCAGATGCGACACGGGTACTATTGAGTACAGATGTGCAGTCGAGATGGATGATATGTGCCTATGAGAGGCGTGTGGATAACAATTGTAGGTCTATCAATTTTTGGCATAGGATGTAATGATGGTGTTTTCCGTAATGATGGCGTATGACTATAATGGTGCATGTATTATGGCGGGGAAGGGGCTTAAGGATAAGTTGGTAATGATGATGGTAGTAGGTGATGATGTCACGAGATGAAATCGAAAGTGGCTTAATCACCGATCCGGCCGAGTATCGCGAAAGTGTTGTTGGCGTTCACTTGCCTAGGGGTCGCGTTATGTTGAGGGAGTCATCGAGCGTGCACATCACGTGACTGATGAGATGTCCCTTACAGGTGGAAGTAAAAATCTTAAGGAAATCAAAGTCATTTTAGCCTTTTAGAATCGAAGTGACTTCTACTTACGATACAACATGAGGCAATGTTCTTTGTCTCATGCATGTAACACCCATATTTTTTGAGTCTTGTTATGGCTAGATGATAAGAGCCCAAAACTGTAGTTTTAACCCTTTAACCATCATACTTTTAGACCAATTATGTGAGTAATAATTAAGAGTTAATATCGACACGTGTTTTATGCATTTCGGGCTTCAAAGTCCATTATGTGCAGAAATGTGCCACTTTAGCGAGATAAATGAGCAAATGTCGGTTGCTAAGGAGTTCTGTGAATAAGGCCAAGATTCAAGGAGACAAAGCCTTTGTAAAGCCCGGTCAAAAGCTGAAAAGTCAACACGGGCGTAAAAAAGCACAAGTCGTGAGAACTTCCGGGTCGTATCTTTGGACTCAGACCTTGGAATTGGGAGTATCTTATGTCAAAACGACCGGCTCGGAAAGAGATTTCCAATGGTCCAAGCCTTGACCCAATCAGAGGAGCAAAAGTGGATGAAATATCTGTCGAAGCCAACTACAGCTGAAGAGCCCATTTTGGACTAAAGAAATTGGGTTTTAGGCCCGATTTTCCGGCCCAAAACATGGCTCCAAGCCCATGCATGATTTTTGGATCTGAAAGTATAAAAACAAAAGTTTGACTCTTTGTTAAAAAAAAGGAGGTTAGGTAGTTAAATTAGGTTAGGTAGAAAGTAGCCATTAGAGATTAGTTTTAGATCTAGATCTAGTTTTTATACATTCATTCAATTAGTTAGTTTAGAATCATATTTAGTTTTTAGAATAAAGTATTAGTTCTTCATTTCAATTTAGATTATTGCTTAAATTCTTATTTAGATTTAGCTGTCTTAAATTCATAATTAGTTATTCACAATCTTAGTTCTAAATTAGTTTTAATTTCAGTTTAATTTAATTATGTCTTATTGTTATTATTGTTCTTGTGTTGGGAATGATAGAATAATGATATTAGGCTAAAAACTCCATTAGAGGAGGTTAAGGAAGCCATGTGAGGATAATTGCTTGTTAGAATAGTTGTTATTTAGAATAGAATTTCAAGTTCATTGTTATGAGTGTTTAGAGATAAACCTCATAATGATGAACTAGAGTTTAGAGCCACCATCAAAGAGATTTTTGGTGGAGCTAAACTCTCATGCTAGTGGAACCTTGATTCGAGAGGACTTGGTATTTACTAGGGATCAATATTCTATTCGATAACTAACTAATAGCCAATCGAATTGCATGGTGGAATACCCCCCCCCCCCCTCTATATTCTTCCAATTCATTAAATTCACCTTTTAAATTGCTTAGTTAAGTTAGTTAATTTATAATTAGTTTTAGTTTAAACACTAAACACATCACTCTCACCATTGTTCTTTGTGTTTGATCAATTGCATTCGGTTAAGTCTTGTCAGTTTAAGAGTGGAATGAATCCTTACTCATTATATTGCATGATTATGTTTTGAGAGTAAGAAGAATTGATTTAAACGTAAGAACGGTAGGATTACGTATTAGTGTTGTTAACATTAATATTTAGGATTTCTACTATTTTTACGGTTATCACTAGACCCCATATTGTGTTGGGTAGACCTCGAGTTGGTTGTGGTCGCGCCCATCAGGTTGGGCTTAACTTGGAATCATAGACCCCCCAACCAAATACCTAAGAAACCGGAAAACCGGCTACCACCCTTCGTCCTTCAAACCCTCGATTTCACGATTTCTCTCAACCAAAATCAAACCCACAAATTGTTTGGGTTTTCTCCATCTCAATTCCAACTATTTAGTTCGATTTTCCAGCACCCAAATTGTTCGATTTAGGGAAAAGGGTAATATTGTTCCCATTTTCTAATTCCAATTCAGTCCCAGATGTTGTACAGGGTACTGGGTTTTGGTATCTGTGTTCAATCTTCTAAATATGACCCAGTTTACTTGCTTGGTAGAATCGACAACTTGGGTATGTATTAAAATTTGTGGTTTCTGTATGAAATTCAAATTTGTTGTATGTTTATTAAGTAGAAATGTCAAAAATTTATAGCACATTGAAATCAACAAAATCGGGTTTCATTGCAGTTTTTGCAATCTTTGGATTGGAAACAATAAAAATTCTATGTTTTGTTGAATTCATCATCTTTTATATGCAATAACGAAATCAACATATTTTTTTGAGATCTCTTGTGAGGATCTCCTTCACTTTTGGGACCGCAGAGTAGAGAATGTGTTGTCCATGCTTGTACTCTTTCTTGCAAGATATTATTTAAGCTTTACTTCTACTAACTAAAAGACAAAATTAGAGTAGTCCAATTTGATTCTTGTGTCGATAAGGCTTCCGATCTATGGAAAAATTGTCAAGTTTTCACCCAAGAGATTTGTGCTTTTATATGGAGAGCATACACTCTATTTTGGACAAGGTGTTTTTTTTCTTCTGTTGGAGACTTAGAGGAATCGTGGTGTCTATCATAGGACCTGCATGTTAGCAGGGGTAACCATTTAAGCAGTCACTTGATGCGGGATAAATGTACCTTTAACCAAAAGTGTTTAGGAGTTAAACATAACTACTTAATCCATGTTAGCATTCCATATTACTTGTGAACTCTAACTTCTGTATGTCTTAACGACATACGGCAAATGCAGGATGTGCTTGATGACGAGTCCTTCGTGAAGTACAAAAATGGGTTGATCGCGAAAGAAAAGGAGAAGACCCTTTCGCCTATGAAACTGATCATCTTTTTGTGGACAAGAGGTAATAAAGCCGCTTGTTAATATGATTTGATGTTATGTTGTAATATCGATCATTGGAACATAGCCAACTTGAATTGTCCTACTTGGGAGTTGGGACTTTGTTAACATATTTTGTACTAACCGCAAACAATCGCCTTCGTTAATTTTTGGTACTATGTGAAATTTAATTTGTGAAGGAAATGATGATTATACTATGTGAAAATTAGATTTTGGGGGTATATTTTGTACTAACCGCAGTTCGTGGATGCGAGTGTACTCTTGCCCGTTTCTATTCTCATTGAATTTAAAGAAATTGACGTTAATGGTTTGATTGTGTGTGTGTGTGTTGTGTCTGATGCTCACAATCAAATAAATATTTGATCTTTTTCTTGCTTCTGTGATATGTGTTTTGGATGCCAAGTTGGGCTGGAGAATCATAAAGGAACCTCACTACACTATATTAGTGTTTACAATCTAATAAGTGGTTGTTCCTTTTTCGCAGGGCCAATATTTAGTTCTGGTATGTGCACTGAAGTGTTCCAGTTTGATGTCTCATCCTCTGCCAATCCTGGTGCTATTGTACCTGCAACACCAGCTGTCAATGTTTTTGCAAAAAATTCTTCTGAATCTGTTTATCTAAGCAAAAGGAATAGAAGGATATCAAGTTGATATCAAGTTGTTTGTAGTCTCTGTAATTGTGTTGGAGCTTCTTGCTCAAGTCTTCTTAGTTTGGTACTCTCTGTTTTGGTTTCACATTTCTTTCTGCATGATCACTATGGACCTTTGTCAATGGCTGTT
The DNA here is from genome assembly GCF_015680905.1 of Coptis chinensis. Classification (NCBI taxonomy): domain Eukaryota; kingdom Viridiplantae; phylum Streptophyta; class Magnoliopsida; order Ranunculales; family Ranunculaceae; genus Coptis; species Coptis chinensis. The sequence continues at coordinate 46,138,314 of NC_141457.1, forward strand.
TTCTAAAATTAAGTCTGTACAACCATTTTTCTAATTAAGAGTGTCAACTTGTTGACTTAATGTTTGTAAGTTGAAACTAATAATGAAATCGGTGGTTTGTAACTGTATTTGCATTTGTATGTATCAGGGGTTTCGAAAAGTTGATCCAGAGAAATGGGAGTTTGCTAATGAGGATTTCATAAAGGATCAGAAGCATTTGCTTAAGAACATTCACAGAAGGAAGCCTATTCACAGTCATTCTCATCCTCAAGGGTCAGAGGATTCAGAAAGAGCAGCACTAGATGATGAAATAGATAAACTTTCTAGGGAAAAGACCTCTATTCAGACCAATCTTTGGAGAGTGAAACAACAGAAGTCCAAAACAAAGGTTCAGTTAGAGGAGTTGGAGCATAAGGTACAAGAAAGGGAGTAGAGGCAGTTGGGCATGATGAAATATTTGGCAAGAGCAGTCCACAATCCTACTTTTGTTGAACATCCGGTTAGAATGGGCGGGTTCCTCTATGAGCATGGAACATCAACCGAGGCCCTTAGTTATATGATCGATGTGTAATTTTCTTCCAGAGAATTCATGTACATAAATTTCTATCGGATCACTCTTCCGAAGTTATTTTGGTTTGCCGTGAGGAAGTTGCTAGGGTAATTGTATTTTATTTTGCCCGCCGAGTTTTGAAACCGTGGAAACAAAGAACACGAGTTTTATTTTGCCCGCCGAGTTGGTCATTGATGAGCAACAATCTTGGTTTAAAGTCTTCAACACACTCTGTTCATCCAATCTCCAAATGATTCCCCCTATATATTATTATCAAGACTTTAGTGCGAACTTTAAACTTCTTGTAGCTCGTCCTGAAAATACCCTTTTCGGCCGGTGTTGCGTTATATTTTACTTTATACATCCGTATGTATGTGTGTTCCTCTATCTTTTACTTTTCGTAGTAGCTTATACACAATTAATGATTACGAAAATAAGAAAGAGAAGCATAAGAAAATACAAAGATTTGAGGCGCAGTGAGACAAAAACATGACCATTTCTCACATATGTATAAAATGCCTCCTACACTATAAATTAGAGAACGCAAATGTGTGCAAAATCCTAGACAGGACCGTTCTTGGTTGATAATGTGTTATCATCACTTTCGAACTTTGAAACTAATCATTCTCAATGCCTAATCATTTTGGATTTGAGATTTTTGTACGAAGAAACGGTATGGCCATGCCGTTTGGGACAAAGTCCATCTGAACACGCCATTTTTTTATCCAGTTCAAATCCAAACGATATGGCCACACCGTTTGGACTTAGTCCCAAACGGTGTGGCCATGCCGTTTGGGACTAAGTCCAAACGGTGTGGCCATATCGTTTGGATTTGAACTTGCAAAAAATGGCGGTGTCTGTTGGACTTTGTCCCAAACGGCATGGCCACACCGCTTGGACTTAGTCCCAAACTGCATGGCCACACCGTTTGGTACTAAGGCCAAACGGCATGGCCACACCGTTTGGACTTAGTCCCAAACTGCATGGCCACACCGTTTGGTACTAAGGCCAAACGGCATGGCCACACGTTTGGACTTAGTCCCAAACTGCATGGCCACACCGTTTGGTACTAAGGCCAAACAAAGATGGCCACACCGTTTGGGACAAAGTCCAAACGGATTACATTTGATTGTTGAAGGTGTTTGATAGGTTTGTAACATACATTGAGCAATCAAATTATTGGAATCCATTCCAAGGGAAAATAAGTTATCCCTAAGGTCGATTAGTTTTTCGGTTTCTTCCATTTTGCAAAATATTTGACTTAGCTGTAGACAAGCCAAAAGAGTGAAAATAACTAAATAAGCCACTTATAGTTCGGTACCGCTTATAGTTTTATACTGAAATGCACAGTTGATACATGAAATTCATAATATATGAAATTTCTATTTCTCACTCCTGAGTATAAATAAGTACAGCCACAAGACAAATACATGAAAAACTTCAGCTCATCAACCTTATTTATAATCAAGCACAATTGGAATTTGAGCACAATTTTTTCATGAAAAACTTTAGCGCATCGTCTTCATAATCTACTTCTTCTTCAACAATCGCATCTTGATATTGTTGATACTTCAGCCTCAGTAAATTCCATCTCATTCATTCCTTCGCCATTGTACCAATGCAAGAAGACCTTCCTACGAAACATAACTGTAAATTTTTGCACATAACTGTAATCCAAAGCAATTATTGTGAAGCTACATCCAAAGCAACTTAGGATAACTCATCATCGACAACGCCACACGACATCCAAAGCAACTTAAGCCAATAACACCTTAACCAGCCACTTGATAATACACAAAACCGCTAAGAGAAGACAGACCAACAACAACTTAAATATTAACATTCCGATTGAGTGAATTTCTGAATCAGTCGTTATCCTCCTTGTGCAAATAGAAGCTCGACTCTCAGTTGGGGAAAATGTGGGAGCTCGACTCTCATTTATATTCAACGACGACGAGCTTCCACAATTATTTTCTTCATCCACCCACTTAAAATACCTACATTTCTTATCCTTAGGCAAACGTTTGTCATTTTTTTTCGCAAACACAGAAAGATCGTCCAGGATTCATTTGGGTATTCGAGACTCTATTAAGAACTGAGCTTCCACAATAAGGGCACCTCATTTATAGATCGAATTTCACTGTAGAAGGAAAAAATTAAAAAATTAAAAAATATCAAAATATGCAAATGTAAAATCACCTGAATATGTAATAACTATGGAACCCTAAACCAATAACATTAAAAAACAAATGAACAAACAAAAGTTAAACAGAATATGCTAGTTCAAAACTTTAACAGAGTTCAAAACTCTGACAGAGTTCATCGAATATGCTAGTTCAACGAACTCTGACAGAGTTCGCCGAACTCTGACAGAATTCAAAACTCTGACAGAGTTCACCGAATATGCTAGTTAAAACTCGTGAGTTCAAAACTCGGACGTATCACGGCATAAAGAATAATGACACGAGTTCAAAACACCGACTTTTAAAAAAAAGTTCTCAGTCTGTTTCGCTAACCTCCAAGCCAAGATGGAATTTGAAGCCCAAAATAGCACCAGTTGCCAATCCCACGAGGTAATAGCACCCAATATTTACATAGGCGACAATAGCTTGCCAACCAGCACCGATGGCCACACCTGCAAATTAAGTCATGTTTAATACTTGAGGTCTACTAATTTCATTGTACAAGTTCAACATTTCAGCAAGAACTTTCAAATTGTCCCAAGGAAAAACATATATGCACAACAATGCAATATACTAACCCGATAAACAACAAAGGGTTCGCATTAAGCTCATTAAAGTATAGAAACAACCCATTTCTTTCTCATGATTGTTAACCAGCAAGTAAACAAACCTATCTTATATTCAGATTGCTTTACCACTTAAAAGATACATTTTTTAGAGTTTTATATGGTTTTCACAGTGAAGCAAGCAATCAAATAGAGTAGTAAATAGAGAGAGTTGGGAAAAAATTGTACCAACTACTTTAGAAGGAGGGCCTTCGTCACGAAACCCACCACCACCATGACCTCTCTGGATCAGCAGGATGGTTTGATCAGCCTCTGGGTTATGAATTTTGGGAGAGAGAGAGAGAGAGAAAACAAAATTTCGTGTTTTTTGTGATTTTCGTTTTTTTTGTTTTTGAAATAGTGCGAAATTTTGAAATTTCGCAATTTTTGAGTGAATTAGATTTGATGATCTTGAGGTGGGATCGGACGGCTGAGGAGAAGAGTGAGATAAGAGTGGCAGATTTAGAGTGGCACTCTAGACAAACCGATATATATATATATATGCCTTGAAAGGGGGGAGTGGAAATCGGTTTCTTCAAGGAATGGTCTAAGACTACTGAATATGAATCTTTATCTCGATTTCATTTTTACACTTTTTTCTTTTTGATATCCAAGTGTATAAATTTTATAAATCTGTAAGGGACCTCCTACCATAAGTCGATCACAACAACTCCACCAACTCATAACAACTCTAGACATATGAACACTCGTCAGGTCAAGCTCAATGACTCGCACATTTGCCTGGATTAATGACTCACACACTCGTCAGCATCAATGACTCGTCACTCAATTCTGTCTCATGACATCATCACCTACTACTCTCATGACTCGCACACTCGTCAAGCTCAATGACTCACATACTCGTCAGCATCAATGACTCATCACTCGACTCCGTCTCGTGACATCATCACCTACTACTCTCATCATTGTTATTAGTAGCATCGAGCTTTTACCAGCCATAATACTCAAATTAGTGCCATCATTATATCCCCTTTATCATCATTACAGTCTCTTTACCATCATTACGCCCTATGCCAGTTTAAACAACCTAACACCTAGTGCTATTAAATACATGCTCATCTTAATCGCATATCTGTCCAGACCACCACACATGACCTACCAGTTATACACCCTCAATGCCTATAAAAGCCACCCTCAGAACTACGTTGGCTTGATTCCAGCACAATTGATTCGATCTAGACACACTTACATAGTGTTGGATACGTAGGCATCTTCTTACTCACGAAGAGCAATCATTTACATCAACCAAAACCATCCCCTTTCTTCATCTAAACTAGAGCTAAGTCTTAAATCATTGGTGTAATGTCCTATTAATCTCGTAGGATAAAATTAGATATTTACATTTTCCGCCGTATGGTGATCGATTTTTCGAAAATCTGTCAACCCACTTCCCCCAATCATCTCTAGTGAAATCATCTTCTCAGATGCTAAGCCCAATTTTCGAGTCTTGTATCCTACACCCACCGAATTAGATTGGGCAGCCTCCAGCCCAAGCCCAACAACCAAGTCCAAAGCAATATCCCAATAACACCCCCCCCCCCAACCTAAAACGCATACCGGGAACAATATTTTCTCACCAGTCTAACCGGTATTATCTCTCTCACGCACCAAAAAAACCAAAAAAAAAACATTTCAAGTTTGGGCAACTGCCATTGTTGTTAAGAAAGTGAAGTTTCCTCTCTTGCTCCATCTAATTTAAGTTTGGGCAACCGCCATTGTTAAGAAAGTGAAGTTTTCTCTCTTGTGCTCTCATCTCTCACCAACACACCATTGTTAAGAAAGTGAACCATTCTCAACACGTCATTGTTATTCCCACTGTGCTACAGGTTTGTTTTCTATCTATTCTATTCATTTTAATTCATTTTATTCCATTTCATTTAGAATGTTTATGGGTAGATTGCATTGAGTACGTGTTGAAATCAGTTAGAAATAAAGTTAAGTGTTTGTAGTGATTGTAGTGTTTAAGTGTTTGTATTTTGTGGCACTTGTAATGTCGAAATAATTGTAATTTAGCTCGAAATGTAGAAGGCATTGTAATTTAGCTGGAAATGTAGAAAAAATTGTGTTATGAAACACTAGTTTATCCGGTATACTTTCGCCAAGTTTCTCGTCTTTAAAGTCATTAAGAATCTTAACATTGTATGGGAACCGATTTACGGGCAATGTATCTGGTCGAATATGCTAGAATGGTGAATATATGGAAGCTTAGTTTGTTGGTTAGTTTTGGAATCTTTGGTTACTTGATTTGTCGAGAAATGAGTTTTATGGAAGGATACCTGGTACATTGTTCAAGCATTGTTTTAATACTAGGTTCATTTGTCTTGAACATAGCAATTTATCTTGTTCGATTCCATTATCTATTGGAAATTGTTTGAATTTAATGGGGTTTGATTTTGATTTTAATAATCTTAGTGGTAGTTTTCGTTCACAAATTTGTGGTATACCATGTATGACATTTGTTTCATTGCGAAATAATTCTTTAGTTGGAGATGTTAGGGAACAAGTTTTAGTATGTTAAAATTTGAAAGTTTTGGAACAGATGTATGCATCTGGTTGCCCTGTATTCAAGTAATGACTCAAAAAATCATGAGTAGGACTTTCAACTGAAACAGAGTAATAAGGAAGTGTAATAGTAGTGTTAAAAATTTCAATACGAATTATCCAATTTGATTTAGATTTTATTAAACTTATTATAGTTACTAATACTTGTTTTTTTTTCTTTGTAGCAATGGGTCCTCGATCAAAGAATGTCAAGAATGTAGTGAAATCTACATTCAAGGGTGTGCAAAAGTTGTTTGGTGGTGGCAGTTCCTTTTCGGGTCGCGGTGACATGCCTGAGCCTGAGAAAAAGAGAGTTAGGGGGTCAAATACATCGGCTTCAATCCGTAGAGACGATAGAAAAGCGGATGATGTTGATCCTACTAATGTAGGCGATGTAGATTTAGGAGAGAAAAAGAGAAGAAGGGAGTAGGCACCTCGGCATTAGTGCGTCGAGGGACCACAAATAGGTTGCTGAAGTTCTGAGTAATGTAGGTGGTAGTGGTAGTGATAATGATACTGAGAGTGAGAGTGAGAGTGAGGGTGATATTAATTTAAATTTAGATGAAGATGTAGATGTAAATGTACATATGGATCGTGGGAAAAGTATAGTTGAAAGTGATGGGGAAGGGGAAGACTCAGGTGGGAAGGGAGATGATGGGGAAAAGTCTGGTGATGAGGAGGGTGATGAAGAGGATGACGACGGAGGATGATGATTTAGAAGAGTTGGTGGAAGCTGAAGCACGAGTGAAAGTCGAAGCACCTCCAATGGGAGATTATGTGAGAAAATCCAAGGATGATTTGGAGTACACACGATGTGTATATGGTGGTGACCCTAATGAGTCAGAGCTTCTGTATGACTATGCAATGCATGTGGCTCGCGATGTTTGGGAAAAGAAGGTAATATCATAGACTTAGTATCTTGATTTTCCTTTGCCTTTACAAAACCTTTTGCTTCTCCTTATTGAGTCTTTGTTGTTTTAGCCAGAGCGCGGAATGTTGAAGTGTGTTCCGCATCTATCTAAGTTAAGCCAATAGGATGTCATGAATGAGTTCAAAAACTATCACATATTTGAAAAAGAGCTTAAGAGGACTGGGTTTTATGATCTCGTATTTGGGTATTACAAGTATCATGATCCGCCGTTGGTCTCTGTGTTTGTGGAGAGGTGGCATCCAGAGACTAACACCTTCCATATACCATTTGGGGAGATGACTGTGACTTTGGATGACGTCTCCCAAATCCTAGGCATCGCGATTAGAGGTCGAGAAATGCGAGGGAACACAGAGTTGAGCCGTGAACAATTAGAGAATCTCTTACACCGTGCTTTGGGTATCCCGCTACCTCTGATTAAGGCAGAGATAGAAGCAAACTGGACAATCTTCAACAAGTTCAAGATGAACAAAATTATTTCTACCAACATGTGCGCTACCCACACTTTTTTCACTCTCTCAGGATTTGCTTGGGTTCTCAGCAGCATGATAAGAAAGCACTGATGACGTCCTAAATGCAAGATGACAATATTAAATCTTGAAGCAAATAGGTATCCAACAAAGAGCATACTCATCCACTTATTTAAGGGTGTGTAACCTTCTTCATGTGGGATTGTTTTCTTCACAAAAATAACCTCATTTTGACTGTACAAAGTACAATAAAGGGGGAGGTAGTCAATAAGCTCTTGGTACAACTCTTTTCTCATCTACGACCAATCTTCTTGACTTCTTCCTATTGCAATACACATAGCTCTACCCGCAGTTGCCATCGCCAACAGGGTCATTGGCTCTAACAATGTATTTGTGCATTTCTTCAGGAATATCTAACTCGTAATATTTAGGACCTCTCGAGATGCCAAAGTCTACCCCATCTCTCAAATTTCGTGGTGTGGTTGTTGATTCGTTGATTTTATGAGAGTTAGGTTGTCGTCACTTCAAAAACTAGTTGAAAATTTTATCAAAACAAGAGGAGAGAAAAGGATTTAAGGAGAAGAGAAAATATATTTTGGTTGTTGATTTAGATTTTGAGAATAAAAATAGATCTACTACCAAAAAGCAAATAAATAAAAAGGGCGATTGAGATATACAAAAAATTGGTAGAGATTGGAGAACTAAAATCCACCCTAAGATTCCTTCGATGAACAAACATGTTAAATCTATGCAACTAATTAGTCAGAGACAACTAATTAGAAATGACCCCTCATTATTTAGTAATTATCTTTAGTCTACCAAGAACAAGTATGTGGAAATACACAAAAACATTATCTTTAATCAAATTTGTATATTTCACTACCTTTCATTCACTAATCTCTATCTCTATATCATTAATGAACAAAAGGTGTTAACTTTCTTGCATAAAACTTAACAATGATTTAAAACATCAAACTTCCTCTATGGGGTTTCATTTAACTCTCCAATTGAGAGTGTTACCCCATTGTCATTGGAAGCTATTCTATAACAAATAAGTAAACATGAAAATAGAATGTTAAAAGTTTTTATTAATGGTGACTAGCCATGGTGGCTAGCCCTAAATTCTAACCCTAGAGTTTTGAGTGTTTATCAGTTGTTTTTTTAGAAGCCTTATTTATTGGTGTAGTTGTTTTTGGTGTTTTTGGAGAAGCCTTCTTTCTTATTGTGGTGTGAGTGTTTTGGGTGGGTGTTTTTAGAGAAGTCTTCTTTTTTGGTGTGGTATGGGTGTTTTGGGTGGGCATAGTGTTTTTCTGCAGTGTGGGTGTTTTGGGTGAACTTAAGGACTTCGGCGTACATTCCAATTGTTGTGACGAGACCCACTCCTCATGGTCACGTTGAGAATGTTCAAAACGAGATGGATCTCACTTTGAAGAGTTCTCATCTCTAGTTGGAAGCTTTCTCTTGCAACTACCTTTCGGTCGACCTTTGGTTTTTACTTCCTCACGAGGCAGCACTAGCTATGTACTTTCTGGTACGACAATCTCCATAAGCTTCCTAATCATAACCCTCTGCTCTTCTTCAGAAACCACTGCAAACCTTTTCATGAACAAGTCTATCGAAGGTTTAACATTGGGACCAACACCCACTGACACATTGGGAGAAGCAGACAATGTTTTCCAAAAGGGGTCGATAGCAGTCAAAGGGATGGACCACTCTTGCTCTTCAAACTCAATTAATTCGTGAGCACATGGCAGTCCATGGTTCGTGCACAAATAACACCAACACCTGATCTCCCCATCTTTAACACGTTTTACGCGGGTATCTATTTCTTCAGAAAGCAAGTCCAAACATTTGCATGAGACAAGGCCTCTGAGTTCACGAAATAACAAAATCTGGTGGTGGTGCTGAGTTACGTACAATCATACTCTTCTCGGAGGTAGATCTAATCTCAGACATCTGGATCTCTAGAATCGGGTGGATTAAGCTAAACATACCCAAAAAATCATGACAGTTTGCATTTTCTAGTACACGTTTCACCTAAGCATGAGACCCTTCAACTCTATTGGTCGTTGTACTCCCGAAGTGAATGTGTTGGTCAGTCCAACAACATACGAATCGATCCCTATGAGGAAACCAAGTCTCTCGCAAATAAATAACAAAATTGGAGTACTCAACCCTATAATATTTTCCCAAAGCATCCCATCTCTTTGGAAAATAAACCTGCATCTTCGATTTGACTACAGTGTTCCACGAGAACTGGGCCTTCTCTACAAGTTCTGCGCTTGGGAAAATATCATAACATTTTGAAAGGATGCACGTAGCGATATGCCATCTACATAGATGCTTGTGTGCGTTAGGAAAAACTTTATCAGCGGCACTCATCAGAGCCAAGTCCCTGTCAGACACGATCACGGATAAGCTTTTGTTACTAAGCAAGCTACTAAACTGACGCAGGGCCCACTCATAGTCGACTGTTGTTTCGGATTGAAGTAGCACCTGACATACAGTGAAAGACTTCCACATTGAACTCACCCTAACAAACTGTACGAGAGGCCACCGATACCTGTTAGTTTTGTAGGTGGCGTCTAACATGAAAATTGTTGGAAAAGTCCCAGCCAACTTAAGACCTTCTGGATGGGCCCATAACAACCCCGTTATCTCTTCAGTATTCTCATCCTCTCTCAACTTTTCAAAATAATGTTTCTTTTGCTAACAACTCACACAATCTCTGCAATTACGTGAGACCGTTCATATCCAATCTCCTCACCTTCTGCCTTGTAGTATAGACTTGGGATATACTAGATATGTTTTCATGATTCATATTCTTGATGGAATCCAAAAAAAATTTAGGCTTTATTCCACACTTACTCATCTCTTACAAGTACTCGAACTCTAGAACGGTCAGACGAGTAGCAAATGCATGTCTTACATCGCCAATACATGGTTGTGAATACCATTTCTAACTTCTATTTTCCAACTATCGACAGTGCCGTGTTGGAAAACACTTTTTAACTTAAATGGACATCCCGATTTCTTGCTTCCCGACTTTCTCTTATTAGCCCTCCATTCACCTTCCTTCTTGTGTGATTGATACACACCTAAGCACTCGCAAGCCAAATTCAACATTGTTACTCGGTTTCCCTTAGCATACTCTAACTTTTCAATTACCACAACCACATTAACTTGTTTTCCTCTAGTGGTTGCCCAACCAATTGCCTCACTACGTGTATGAAAGACCTAAACACATAAAAAAAACAACTATTATTAATACACTAATAAAATTTCATTTAAAAAATCAAAACAAATTAAATGAAATCAATGCCTACCTCCATCATACCTCGTCCGTAGTAAATATTTATGTTGTATAACTTAAAATCGGTTGAAAAACATCCACGTCATTCGAGTTTGCAGAGGATCGGTTCTTGGATCGCGGCAAAGGATCCTACATATAGAATAAAACAAGAGTCTAAAACAATTTGTGTAATGAGGGATTTCAGAGTCGCCAAAAAAAAATGAACTTCTCATTAAATTTAGTCCAAATGACCCAGCCATGTCGGCCCATAGAGTTCCCAAACGATCCAATCATGTCGGCCAATAGAGTCCTTAAACAACCTAGCCATGTCGACCAATAAAAGATCCAAATGACCCAGCCATGTCGGCTAATAGAGTCCCCAAACGACCAGCAGTGTAGTTTGGACTCGGATTCTAAATGTTGTTGATACCAAATCGTACTTGCAATATGTTAAATAGAAGTTTGCAACATTAACAATTGTAGATGCATTCAATCAAACAAGAGTTTTGTATTCATTCATTCAATCAATCATGTGTTTTGCATTCATTCTAATCAATGCTCTCTTGCATTGTAGATTCATTCATTCAATCAATCAAGTGTTTTGTATTCATTCTAATGTGTTTGTAAATTGTAGTTGTAATGGTTTACCTCATTATTTGGGTTTGGTTGTCTTTGTCGTCGACGATTTCTCGGCATCTCTTTTGCTTGACTAGTCGCATCTTCTATTTCTTCACTTTCTATTATAACTTCTTGACCTTCAACATTTTTTGCCACTTCTTCACTTTTTATTGCAACTTCTTCACCTTCAACATTTTTTCTCATTTCTCCTTCTCTAATTTGTTGTTGCACCTCAAGCATTACCTCAAATGCTTCTTCTTCATCTTCATGTTTCATTTAGGATTTTGATTGGGTTTTGATTGAGTATGAAAAGAGTAAGGAGTAAATGAGAAACTTGAGTATTTGATTGGATTTTGATTGAGTATGACAAGAGGAGTAAGGAGTAAATGAGAAACTTGAGTATTCAATATAAAGATGTTTTAAATACATTTCAAAGATGTTTGAAATTTTGATATATTTCAAATAATTGAGTGAAATATATTTGAAATTATAACTTTTTATGTTGGTACGAAATTTGTAAACCCTAAACCTCAAACTAGTTTATGATTCACAATTGAAAAAAGAAAATGGAAAATAACAAGTTTAGATATAAAATAAATTATTATTTTATATTTGAATAAAAAAAAAAAAAAAAAAAAAAAAAAAAAAAAAAATTATGTTGGTACAAAATTTGTAAACCCTAAACCCCAAACTAGTTTATAATTCACAATTGAAAAAAGAAAATGGAAAATAACAAGTTTATATATAAAACAAATTATTATTTTAGATTTTGACATATTTGATTACATTATTTAAGATTTTGGCATGTTTGTTTATATGTTTTAACTTGGTCATACAGATACTACGTCATAACAGATAAGGAGTGCATGTAAATTGTGTTGATGCAACTAATTGTGTTGTTCTTAACCCAATTTTTTAAATCGGATTTCAATTGGGGTGTTTTGATCATTGATCATTGTTAATTCAATTTTGCAAATTATTGTTTAAATCAATTATTGTACAATTATGGTCGATTAATGATTTGTATTATAAGAAAAGTGTTTGGTGTTTATGTATAATAAAAGTGTAATTGGTGTTTATATAATCAATTTTCATTGATTAATCGGGCTAATCATTGGTTAATAAGGAATTTTCTTAGTTTGGAACTTCTCAATTATTTTAGTCCAAACGACCCAACCATATCGCCCAACGACCCAGTCATATCTCTCTAGAGACTACCCACACGAACTGCTTGCGCCTACATACAAACGACACGCTCAGACCGTTTCATGGAAAAACCCGAGAGCTTTGTCTCAAACGACATACTTAGACCGCTTGCCTATACACTGAAACGACATGGTGAAACTATTTGAGTATATACTCAAACGACCCGATGGTTTCAATATGCGAGACCAATTGAACTTGGTTGTTGGGCTTGAACTTAATACAAAACAATTTTTTTTTAGAAAATGACAAACTTGTAATATTTTTTTTTTTTTTTAAGGAGGGGGGCTCGCCCGAATGCAATTTCATGAGTGCCCAATTAAACTACTACAAAAAAATTGTGACACGGCGCGCCAACATGACAATATAATATCTCGTGCCGATTTCTCACAATTTGGCAGATAACATCCATTGCAACATCTCAATGATAATTTAGAGAACAAGAACGTTATTTACGACTAAAATTGATTTTTCCATTTTATCCTTTATATTAGGCAGCACTATGACTAAACTTACCTCAAGAACAGGTGTAATGGGGTTCATCTCCCATCATCAAACGAAAAGAAAGAGTTAACTACGCCTCTGAAATCTGAATACACGATACAAAAGGAACACCAAATCAAAGAAAGGTCTCTCGGATGTAGTGTGAAAGTAATTCAAAGTTTCTGAAAACTTTATCGACAAAACAACCTTATTAGTTTATCACTGAGCAATACTTGCAGAGAAATAAGGTTAAGATCCACCAAGCTCAACAGTGGGTGATCAGGAATACAGATTAAGAAGTTTTTTTTCTTCAAAATCATCGGGCTACAAATTTACAACTGCAAATTAGATTTTGGCTAAAACGATACGAAATGGCATTTCTTAAGTTCGGTTCAGATAAGTTACAAATTACAGTTCAACATTAAAGTTTAAAGGTTCCAACTCTGCATCGTTTTCAAATGGTACAGCTACTTCTCTGTACTCGAAACTTGTCAATATCAAATTCCACACCTAATATGGTTGCACATTTTTCTCTCCATCAGGCGAAGTAGATACTTTCTGCCAACAGTCAGATACCTTTGAATTAGTTAAATATCTATGATTATACAATGAACTTATAATAATGACTTGCATCAAAAACATTTAAAAGTTGTCCAACAACCTAAACTTTTCAAACTATAGAAGAATGTAATGTCTCAAGTCTCAACTCCATCATAGGAAAACCTAGTGTTAAAAGTACTTAGTACCCATAATAGCCCATGCTAAAATAGTACTGATAATACCAGACGTGATTCCCTCGCTAAAAAAGAGACTGCCAACCAGCTTCAACACTAAGATGATGCTAATAATCATCATCACCAGAATAGTTTGCATTATCATCGCTATCTTGCTCGAAAATCTGATATTCAGCGTCACTGAATTCAACCTCCTGATCCTTGTTGCTAGCTGCTTTGGTGGATGGGAAACTACCAAAGAGCTTCTGCAAGTAGTTCTTCGAGGTGTTTTCTCCAATTGGATCTGCACAGTATATAGGAAACTTTCTTGTTGCACGAAGAGAAACTCAATAAAAATTCAACCAGAATCTTGCGTGTGGACAGATTTTTTTTTGAAATTGTGACTAACAATTCCAAAATCTGGTCAAGACTATTTATAGTAGATAGTATTACTATTTTGGTTAGAGCCACAGCTAACTCCATAATTCAATGTTGAAATGGGAAAATAGAAGAGTTATGAGGGAAAAAATAAAAAAGAACAATAAGAGGAAGGGATCTAGGAGTGCATTCAGAAACAAAGGCAAAAACTTAAATTATGCATCATGACACCAAACAGACATCAATCCGAGTGCTTCAAAGAGAGATACTATGAAAACCGACTGATACAACAGTAGATAACGAAAAGGCAAATACAGAGAAAGAAAATTAAGTAGATGTAAGATTGCAATTAAACATTAATAAAGAATACTCCTTGTTGGAATTCTCTGCTAGTACATCACACTTCCTTGACATGTGCATTAACATGTACTCATTCAAAAGACTGACAACAACGCATTCGGCAGAGTTAAGCACCAGAAGATATTTATAACTGCTATAGCAACAAAAAACATCCGAAATTTTAAATACCCTCCAAAAAGTTGGAATATCTTCTTGATCACATGCAATAAATGTTAAAAGTAAACCTACAAACTGCTCAAAATCCCACAATTGTTTTTAGCAGAAAATTAACATCCCTTAGTCATTCAACACGTTCTAATTATGCACCAAATTCCTCTAAAACACTCATTGACTGGTCCAAGTAGTTCTCACTCAAAGTAGGAAATTACACTGAGTTTCAATCTATTCTGACTCAGATAGATACATTGAAATTTAGCTCTCCATGCTAGATAATCCAAATGCACTATAGGCACAGTTCACCTCAAAAATCTTCTCAACGGATACAGAATCATACCAAAGATTCTATAGCTATTCTTAAAAGGTTTCTAGCATCCTCCAATGATTTGAAACAACTATCATTATTGTTTCACCATCGAATCCCCTATTCCAAACGAATTCTATCCTTACTATCAATATTAAGAAGAGTCAGTAATTTCATTTGAACATTTTGAATTAAAACTTTTTCAATATTACCTTGATTTCGAATTGTCCAACCTTCCTTTTTCCCTTTACAGAGCCTTAACTCACACTAAAGACTCCTCACTTGTCATTTCTAGGCTGTGTTGTACGTGGCCAAATTACTTCAAATGAACTTATCCATTTTATCTTTAACTGGGGATGCTCCTACCCCCCAAGTCCCAGCAACGTGCACAGTCTTAATCTCTCCAACTTAGCCTTCCTCTTGTCAACCCCAGAATTAATGAATCGATGTTTTAATACTTGCAAATGTATTTGCAACTTTATAGAATGGGGAAGTACCCTGAATTCAGAAGCCAGACCAGAACACTGGTATATTTTCTCCTCAGCATTCTCAAAGAGGTACTGCTTAATATAGTTTCCTAAAGTTCTAGCTGTGAAATTTAGACAGGGACATTATGTGATATACATAGGTATCAACATGTAAAGTAGCTATACTACAAAATACTATGTTTTACCCCCAAGATAAATCCATGAAACTTGACGTGAGTAAGAGACCAATTAAGTCAGAATTCTGAGAAAATATAACTTGGTAAATAAATAAGAAACGGAAAAGAGGAGAAAAAAAAATGAATCTTAGCAATTATATTTCAAAGATACAGGAAAGCGGATTCAGAATGAAATCACCATCACCAGCGTCCTAAAGCCAAGAACACAAAAGAAACACATAAGAAAGAGCGAATAAGAAACACCAAAAGAGGGAGGGGAAAAAAGAATAAACTAGAAGCTGAGGAAAGATATTAAAGAGGTCAGTTACCACTTGGTATGATTCGTATTCATCCATTTCCTCTTCCTCATCTTCCTCTTCCTCAATATAATCATATCCATCATTGTTGTCTTCGTCATCATTGTACTCATCTTTACCATTATCAAAAACTAAATCTGTATCTTTGAGTTTCGTTGGTGGAACTTTAGAAAGATGACTGCTGGATTCTACAAATGGGAATATATCTTATATTATTATCATAAACCGAACAGAATCAAATTGTATTACCAGCTGATTAACAGTAGAAATAATTGATAAGAGTAACAAATTCAAATACTGGTAACAATGAACAAAAGTTTGAACCTTTGTTAAGTTGATGCTCCATTTCTTTGGGTCTGAAGTCACTCTTTAGAGCACGTGCTCTCTTAGACTTCTCAAATCGTAAAGATGCAGATTTCAACAAGCTTTCTGCACCCATTTTTGGGTATACGGATAAGAACCTCACTGCGATGCGTAATTTCAAGCTATCATGCACAAATGAAGAAAACCATCCTGTTGAACACTGAGACCAGAATATTTACAAAACGTTAAGGTGTACGCTAGAAGCCCTAACAACATCAATTTTACAGCTTCTACTGTCAACAAAAATGAAACAGAATTAGAACTTGTTCAACAAAAATAAAAACGTTTGTGGAAGAACCATTTGACTGTGTTGGTGATGCATGCTACAGAGTAGATCTTCATTTAGGAATAAAGTTATATTACTGACAGAGGTGCTGCCAATATTTTTTTAGATGTGATGTTAGAAACCCAATGAGCCCAGTACTGTAACATCATCTATGAAATCTGAGGCAGTTGGAGGGCTGTCTAGTGATTAGAAAACGTAAGTCTATATTCTGACAGCATATAATGCACACACTATACCTACCAAAGTTTTCACCAATGACCAACAAGAAATGCAAAAAGGAGTATTGTCATGTGAATTTTGCGAACTAATGGGTATGACATATAATGACAAGAAAAGAAGAGTATTACTCCAAGCATAATCTGAAGCCATTTCTGACTTCTCTTTAAACAACCTTGGACGTGCTAAATAGTGGTAATTATTTATTGAAATTGGCAAGATAAATTTGGAATAATAAACGGAATTCATAACTTAGCAAAAGAAATTTTATCTTCTAATGTAAGAAAGAAAGCTCATTTCTTTTCTAGACAATAACAATAACAAATTTTCAAATGTGATACTTATACTGCTAAACGCTAGAAGTTACACACTAACTTTCAGACAACGAGAAATACTTTTTCAGCTATTAAAAGGAAAAACTCAAGAATAAGGACCTTACCGAACAAGTATCTTCTGGTGGCTTTTTAATCTCTTCTCGAATGTAATCATCATCAAGTTCAAAAAGTTGCAACGAAATTTGACATTTACAAGGAAAAACCTGCAATGCACATAAATCCTTCCACATATGCTTCAATCTGTGAACAAAAAGGGTAACTTCTAATGGCTAGTAACTGTATTCGACAACAATTAAAATTGCAGTTTGGTAGTAGTTGAGTTTAAAAGCAACAAAGTATGTCAACAAAAGTTAGTAATATATTGGTAAGGTCAAATAAATAACACTTCTTTTCGTCAACAATCTGGAAACCACATAGAAGGGCTGTCTAGATAAATAAGCTTGTTTTAGGGCGATTACTATACTAGTTTCGCTCTATGAAAAGAATATAGATCATTGATACACAACTCCGCATGGTCAAAGCATGAGATTGAAAACGACAAATTAATTTTTTTTTTTAAAAAGCCCACAGAAAATCTAACTGAAATGGATAGCTTACTTGTCTGTTGCATGCACATCTCCTATGCGCCGTACTGGAGGTGGTACTCGAAAATCAATTCTCTGGTATCTGTAAATGAACCAATGTCTCATAGAGTCAGATTTTCAACAATTCTGCGCTAAATCTATACTCCAACTATCTCACACGATGTTTTCACCCATTAGTTTAAATATGCTTGTGGGGAAAGATGGAGACCCTAAACTAGCTCTGATGGCCTCTTTGACTCTTTAGAAGAAACAATGCATTCATACTCAACAATTCCAAAAAATTCTTCAAATCCCTCATTGTTCCCATTCAAATTAGTGGGAGACTTACGGCCCAGCAAGTGTCGTTAAGTACCTATTGGCATCAAAATAGTCTCAACACGGAACATGCTATCACAATAAATATCTTATATTTCTCTGATTTAAATTACACAACAAATATGATCTACAAAACTATAGATATCTATAACTGATAAAATAAAAAGACTAAAGAACCATGACTCAAATCTTCAGGAAATATTCTAAGACATTCCATTTTCTTGACTCGAAATTGCCATTCTTGCCAATATAAACGAGCAAGCTATCAAAACAGTGTCATGAAATTCTGTTTTACATGGAACACTGACTTCGCATAAATAGGATGCCTAAGATTCCATCTTCTTTAGTTGTGATGGTTACATGTTCTTTTAGTTGTGATAGTTAGACATACAAGTAAACAATAGACCACACTCCACCAGGTTAAAATAACAAGCAAAAAGAATCATTATACAGCCTTAAGTTATTGAGATCGTTTGATAAGATATCTTACATCCGTTATTCAGGAACCTTATGAGGATCATACCCTTTTCTAATCCAAAGCTGACGATATGGTCCAGTTGAAAAGTAGTAGGCAGTTCTAAACAGAAGCCTACACAAATCAAAACCAATTAAAAGTATTGTAAGAATTTTGACCAGTACAATGAGGTTGTTACTATTGGTAATCAGTAAACATAACTGGAATTTGTCTTGTGAGACCACCTTTTAAACATATGAGCACCAACCCTTAGACCTTTATCAAGCAAGCGGTGATTCAACGAAATTGTGTGCCATATAGGGCGTTCATCAAACAAGACAGATACAGCCTTTTGCCATTCCCAATGATCTGAGCCCCGGGTTATGTGATCTTCCCAATTGATTTTCCTAGGGATCTGTAATAATTTTAAGTAAACAAGAGGGTGGAAGTGAATGGGTTCAAAATGAGACATACGATAACTGTATTTTATCATATATTCGTCTTGCTAGATAATTAGAGACATCATTTACTGTGTATGAAGTTAATGGCAAAACAATTTCCTACAATATGTTATCGATTACTGTGGCATGGCTTTGTCTAAACAATAAAAGAAAAAATGCTTTAATTCAGAAGAGATGACTGAAGAATTTTTGTTTTTCAACTTCACTCTATTTTGTTTATTTCCCTACCCTTGTTTCTGCAGTTTTTGTAGCATAACAAGGGAATATATTCTGACTTCGCATTTCTGTGTGCGCTCGAGGGATTTGTTTTATTTTACTCACGTTTTAGATGTGTTACAAATCGACTCAGGCAGTTTTTGCTAATTACAACCAACATTGTTTGGTGATCTTGTTATAGGTGTCAGGAATAGGATGTTAAATGTTGAGATACAGTCCTTTTTGTGCTTCTATACTTAATTAATATTCTTGTCTATTTTTTTCAACTCAAATATTTTTCTTTTACGAATTTCTTACAATTTAAAAATAACTGTGGAGACCAAATGAAAAATTGTAACAAGTAATAGGATATCTACAATGTTGTAATCGATTGCAAGGCATGGCTCAATCTGCATCTGCAACAAAAGATAATAGGAAATATCTCAGTTCCAGCTCTGTGGCTATATATTCAGATTTAACTTGAAATTATTTTACAAGACACAGCAGCAGGATATCAGCAAATTAGGAAAACAATTATACATAAAGATTTGCAAGAGGACTGCAACTTTGTGCAGGGGAAAATATTTTGTACGTCTCAATTGCAAATTGAGTTTGCAGTTTGATGCACCTAAGCCAGCATGGGGACATCCATCGGCCAAAACAATGAAAACAGTTCACAGCCTGAGATATTAAAATTCAAATAAATTTTTTGTTTTGGACAAGTCTTCAGAAAAATCATGGGGATCGAATTTTGGGCAACCAGGTACGAAATAACTTAAGTTGCTTAATTGATCCAGTAGTCCTTTTTCTTACCAAAATTAGTTAAAAAAGGTGGGTGGAAATTCTTATCTTCTCAAGTCTTCATGCTTTCTCCCTTTTTTGGTAAAATCCTCCATTGTTGAGTTCAGAAAAGAAAGCCTCTCTTTGCCTTGGGTACCAGCAAGCTCAAGATCTCAACCTTCATACTTTATTTTCTCTTCTCATTGAACTACAAAACCTTGATACGTCATATGGCTCCTTCACATCTTGGTTTGGATTCAGGTAGGCACCAAGCTTTCTACAACTCTTCCACTGGTGCTGAATCCTCAGCCCAAGGAGCAAATAGAAATGTCGCGGTAGCACAAAATCAAGGAAGCATATATGCGGATATGGCCAGACCACGCATGCAGAACCCAGTGGATATCTCCAGTTTGCCTATGCCGACTAAAATGGGTAACCATCCAGCCATTAAACTACCCATAAGATCTGTTGAAAAGGGCATTGAAGCTTGTAAACTATCCTTAGTGGGCCGAGTTGATATGAAGTTAACTCTGGATAAAATCATATCGGTAGTCAGCACTGATTGGGGATTAACTGGAAAAGTTAAAGTTTCACCCTTGGGAAAAGGATATACCAATTTCTGTTTTGAAACAAAAGACTATAACAGAATTTTCTATGGAGGAACACGGTATATAGCAGGCCAACTTCTGAGGTTTACAAAATAGACACCAAACTTCAACACAGACACAACACCAGACTTCAGCCCTTGTGTGGGTGAAATTTCCAAGACTTCCACTCGAATATTGGGAAGCTGAAACTCTGATGTCAATGGGAAGAGGACTGCGATGCCCAATTAGAGCTGACGCTAACACTCGACAGAGATAGTGGATATCATGCTAGTGTACTGGTTGATATTGATCTGACAGAACCGATCCCAGATAAAATCTCAGTGGAAGTGGTGGAACATGGCATTGAATTTTGGCAAGAAATACAATTGGGTAAACTTCCAAAATTTTGCACTCATTGCAAAATGATTGGTCACCTAACTGCTGAATGTAGAAGACTAAGATCAGAGAAAGGGAAAGACCAAGTTCCAAGCCAAGAGGATGCAAATGCCCCAGTCGGCCCTGCACCTTTACTCTCCAAAAGCCAGAGACGCAGATTAAAAAGACGAAATCGTGCAGCTGAATGGAGACCACGAAGAAATACAACATCACAAGAAGATGTTGAGGAAGCACCATCAGTAACAGAACTATTGATGGAAACGCCCCCTCCACAAAGTAACAATAGCACTCCAGTGCAGTGGTAAGCAATGCCCCAAGTACACAGGGAAATGTCCCAGTGGTGACACCTAACACTACATCCCCACTAACTGTAGGCCTGTAGCAGTATTGGAACTTCTCCCGAATCCAACAACATATATTGTTGCTATTATTTCTTCCACAGAGGAAGCTTGTCTCCAATCTTACATGGAAACAACAGAATTGGATATAGAAGAACTGGGGAATGATGAAGCTGAACTCGAAGGCCATGTCTCTGAACAAGAAACTGAATACTTTGAAGAACATCCTGAAGAGGAAATATTAGAAACACCAGTGAGCAAATCCAATGCTCCTTCTGCAAACACAAGATCTAAGAAGTATAAACAGCAAGCTAATACTTCAAAGAAAAAAGATAGAGGTAGACCCAAGGGGTCAGGAGGGAAAAAAAAGCATAAAAACTCAAGATGAGTGGTCCTATAGGCGTATGGAACGTGAGAGGCATAAATGACTCTCATAAAATGCAAGAAGTAAACAAAATGAGGATAGAGAATAAGGTGACTATTCTCGGTCTCACATAAACAAAAGTAAGAGATGAGAATTTTGATTCTATCAGTCAAGCCTGCTGCCCAAACTGGGAAGTAATTAACAATTATGAGCATGACCCGAACGGAAGAATATGGGTTGCTTGGGATCCCTTTGAAGTCCAACTTCAGAAGATTAATGCAAGTGACCAATACATCCATGTCATGGTAACTTTACACTCAAATGTCTCCTTTTATCTTACTATTATTTATGCAAGAAATGACAGTACTCGCAGGAATGAGTTTTGGAATGATATTACATGTCTCAACCCGAATGCACGGCCTTGGTGCTTAATGGGTGATTTTAACAATGTCATGAAAGGATTGGAGGAGCCCCACTCCACCCTCGTGAGATAGAGCACATCATTGACTGCTTCCAACCAAATGGGCTCATGGATCTCAAGTTTATAGGTCACTTTTACACGTGGTCTAATAAACAGGAAGGAAAGAATAGAATTATGACAAAGATAGACAGATGCATGGCTAACTCTTCTTGGCTCAGTGCACATGGAGGGATTGAAGCTGAATTTATCTCTCATACGACCTCTGATCACACTCCAATTATAATCAGATAGCATAACTTCGTGAAAAGACCGAGCCCTTTCAGATTCTTCAATGGCTGGGTCTACCACCCAGAGTTCATGACGATTCTAAAGGAAACATGGGATATGAGAGTTGATGCTAATCCCATGTACGTCCTTCTCCAAAAGCTCAAAATTCTCAAGCTGAGACTCAGAAGCTGGACAAAACTACATTTCTCAAACCTCCACACAAGGGTAGAAGCGGCCAAAGAAGAGATACAATGTATACAGAATCTCTTACAGTTGAACCCGCTAGATCAAACTCTTGCAAGGAAGGAGAAGGAAGCCATGGATAAATATGGGGACTTTGCAAGAGTAGCAGAACTAGAGATCAAATTAAAATCATCACATGACTGGTTCATTCAAGGTGATAAAGGTACTGCCTACTTTGATAACTGCTTAAAAGAAAAGAAGAACCGAAGAGCTATTTGGTCCAGACAAGGAAGGAAACACAGTCAACAATCAGGCCCAAATTATAAGAGTTTTCATTGATTTCTATACAGACATGATTGGTAGCAATGCCAGATTACAGGTGGACCTTGAATTCTTCAACAACCTCACAGTCAAAAATCATCTTAGTAGTGATCTAATCCACATCCTAGATGCAGACATTGCGCCTAGAGAGATAAAGAATGCCCTATTCTCTATGGATAATACAAAGGCCCCTGGACCCGATGGCTTCAATTCCTTCTTTTACAAATTTTGTTGGCAAATTGTGGAACAAGATTTCATTTGTGTTGTTACTAATGTCTTCAATGCAGGAAGAATGCCAAGAGGGGTAAACTCCACACTCCTTTGCCTTGTACCTAAACAACACCACCCCTCCTCAGTGACACAATTCCAACCTATAGCATGCTGCATTGTCATCTATCGATGCATTACAAAAGTCATTACCAACAGACTGAAATCGGTCATCCCTGATTTAGTCTCATCAAATCAAACCGCTTTCATCCCTGGAAGGAGCATACAGGACAACTTACTTCTCTCCCATGAGCTAATAAGAAGCTATGAAAGAAATCGCCTATCTCCGAGATGCACCATAAAGCTAGACATACAAAAAGCTTTTGCCATGGTAAGCTGGGAAACTATCCATAACATGTTGGTTAAACTTAACTTTCCTCCTAAAATGTTAAGATGGATAGAATTATGCATCAAGACTCCCCACTTCTCTTTGCTTATAAATGGCTCTATTGAAGGATATTTTCAAGGGAAAAAAGGTCTACGGCAGGGAGATCCTCTTTCGCTGTACTTGTTTGTAATTGTTATGGAAATTATGGGTAATTTACTCACTCAATGCATGGATATGAACTCCATAAAGCTGCATCCAAAATGCAAAAAGATAAGACTCACGCACTTATGTTTTGTTGATGATGTTATGATCTTCTGCAAAGGAGAAGCTCACTCTATCATTGCCATCAAGGACATCCGGAATCTTTTGTAGCTGCTATAGGGCTCTCTAAGAACCCCTCAAAAACTACTATGCTAGTTGGAGGGCTAAATGATGTTGAAGCTTCAAGTCTTGCAAATGTTCTATCTGTCCAATTGATCAAACCCCTATCTCATACTTGGGAATTCCACTGGTGTCATCAAGATTAAGCATCAAAGACTGTCAACCCTTAATAGATAGGGTCACATTCAGAATCACAGACTGGAAAGCAAGCCTTCTTTCACATGCAGAACAAGTGGAACTTATAAGAGCTGTCCTAACCTCTTTTCATGTCTACTGGCCCAAAACCTTCATCATGCCACAGGCAGTCCTTAATCAAATAACTAGCATCTGTGCTAAGTTTCTATAGAGTGAAACTTTCTATGACAAGAAAAATGCATCAAGCAAACTGGCATACTGTTTGTTTACCAAAGGAAGAAGGGGGGCTCAACATCATGGACCTTCACAGGTGGAATAAAGCGGCAAACTGCGGTCTGGTATATAAAATAGCATCAAAAGAAGAGTCTGTGTGGATTACATGGACATATGAGCAGCAAATCAAAAACAAATTCTTCTGGACACTATCAATATCTCAAGACTGTTCATGGGCATGGCAACACATATTGGAAACAAGGAAACTGGCTAGAAATTTCATCAGATCAAGGATAGCAAATGGTATCACAACATACCTATGGCATGACTTATGGTGTTCTAGTGAGCCTCTTCTGTCAAATCCCCATGCTCTTGCAGCATGGAGATATGTTTTTCCCCAAGATACTAAAGTGCAAGCTCTAATCACTGATGGCAACTGGAACTCTTATGTTGATCTTATACATGACCATGAGTTGAAAGCTCAAATACTCTCTACTGATATCAGCACCACTATGCACTAAGACCTCGTAGTTTGGATTGCATCTCACATGGGGGAATTCACTACAAAATCAGCATACGATGCAATCAAAAGAAGAGCAATCCAAGTAAGATGGTCAACATTGGTATGGGGGAAATTGGTACACCCCAGAAACTCTTTCTGTACATGGCTACTCTTTTCAGGCTCCATTCAAACTCAAGATAGATTAATGCATAAAAAAGTTCTCACTCATTCACAATGCATCTTTTGCACTAACAGTCGAGAGAACTCAAAGCACCTCTTTTTTTAATGCTCTTACTCCAAACAAGTTTGGAACGAAGTCAAGAAGTTCATGGGGATACTAACAGATGCAATAAATGCGAATAGAGAATGGTCCAGTATTTTCAGAGCAGTTAATGGGAACTCCATAAAAGCTGAGATTATGAACGGTTTTATATGTGCAACTGTGAATGGAACTTGGACCGAGAGGAACTCTAGGAGATTCGATCACATGCAGATGCCAGCCCATGGAGTTGCTCTTAATGTCATCAAAACCAAGGCCCAAAATATTGATATCGATAAATATATCGGTGTACCTAAAAACCGATATATATCGGATATATCCATTTTTTTGGTGACCAATCCAAACTATTTAAAATATCGGAAATATCATATATATCGGAAATATAATATCGAAAATATCGAAAATATATTGGAAATATCGGATTTATATTAAAAAATGGTCAAAAAGTCAACCGATATATATCGTAAATATCGGATATATCGATTATATCGGCGATATAAAGTTTTATATCGGAAATTCCGATATATATCAGGAAAAAAAAGATTCTATATTCGGTGGATATATGTCGGAAATATCAATGTCAGTGTACCAAAATACCGATATATATTGGATATATCAGCGATATTTTGGTCCTTGATCAAAACCACCAGGTTATACTTACAAACTGAACTCAAGGAGGTGCCTGATACAGTGCAAACTCGAGATTTTCTATAGAAGATTGGAGTAACAGCAAGATTGAAGGAATGCACTCACATCACCAGCACGTGGACAAGGCCCAAGGAGGATGTACTGAAACTGAACTCAGATGGGTCAGTAACAGACGACAAAACTGGCTTTGGAGGAACTTTACGAGATAACAATGGAGAGGTAAAGCTAGTATACACAGGAAGTTCTGGAAACCCATCAGTGTTATTTCAAGAGCTTCAAGGTATAAAATATGGTCTCATTGGCAGTCTCCATATCTATAATTACAACCTCGTGATAGCCTCAGACTTCCCTAAATGCGATCCAGATTCTCAACCAGAAAACAAAACCACCATGGCACTGTCTGAACATCACAATGGAGATAAGGGAATTAACAACAAAATTCCAGCAGATAACCTTTCAGCATGTTTATCGAGAAACAAACAGGGCTGCTGATCACTTAGCCTCCCTCGGTCATTTCTTTTCTAGCACTACATCTGAAAAATATATGTACTTTTTCCCTCCTTTTGATGATTGATTGTCAAAAATCATAGAAGAGGACAAGAAAGGTAAAATGTACTCAAGATTTTCATGAATACAGGTTAGGGTCTGCCAAAACCTATGCTTAACTTTAAAATATATATATATATCAAGTACATCACTTTCCAAGATCAGCCACAAGTTGGCAAGATTTCTTCCTATGGAAACAAATATAGCAAGTATCAGTTCCGATTACCCTCTTTGTAAATTCTATACTTCTTTTCAACATTTAGCAGATGCCATGTCAAGTTATAGCACCACATAGAGAGATTATCTTCCATTCGGAAGTATGAACCTTCTCTAGTACAGGGTGGGGCATGGTATCATGTCACAGGAACCTAGTTTACTGATCCTCCCATGGTTGAGCATCCATCCCCAGACAAAGTTCTCAGACTTGAGCAGTTTATGTGAAAACTATAACAAGCAAATGATGTGGACCAACTCTTAGCTATATAAGTAATATATCCAACTCTTAGCGATGCCAAGTATTAAGTGTTACTAAGAACGAAGTTCACACTTGCATTACTTTCTCTTTTAACTCTGGTAGATTTTGGAGAGAATGTCTTAGACTTCCCAGCCATCCACTTCCTTAGTGGATAGTAAAATTGATGCAATCACAACAAATAACAAATTCTCAACTAAAGCTCAAATAAATTCAATCCCAAAACCTACTGTGGCCGAAGGCCTAAATGATTATTTATAGCCTTAATGGCTTACAATTTAGAAACTAATGGAAAAGGAAACTAAAAACAATATTGTTGAGATGTTTAGTCCCACATGGGATATGTTAAGCCTTGCATTGAAATATATAAGTTCACGGGCCTCTCCACTTATCACCAATTGGTTCTAAGTTGGATCCTCATCTTCAATAAATACCTAATTTCGTAATTGAAACCTCAAAAAGAAAGTAGCCTAATTAACAGTAATGAACCCTAAATCACATAAAAAATATCCTTCAAATACCATTACCTCTACTTTTGGCATATATGACAATTCTAATAAACATACCTCCCAACGTTGTTTAACAATTGCCTCCTGTTTCTTTTTCGCACTCACGGTAGCCGATGGTTTCAACCTGAAAATTACAACAATTAAACCCAAATGGTGAAAGTAAGCATATATTTGCACTTTTGTAGGAAAGATAAATTATTTCATGGTTGAGAGAGAGTGTGGCAGTCTGTATTTTCCTCTGTTAAAACCTGCTGGTTCTAGAAAACAAGAATGTTGCCACCGTTATATACGTTGTGGCCTTTACCATTTTATGCAAAGGGAGCATGTGGTACAAGGGATGGTTTTGTTAAATCGCCTTCTAATCCAAAAGCTTGAGCTGCTAAAGAAGGCATAAGGTATAACGACCCACAAAGTACCAATAGTCGATACTGTCCCCACTTAGCAACCCAAAGGCCCAAGCCTGCTAAACCATGGCCCATGGGTGGGGGTTTTCCCAAATGGCCTCAACACAGGTAAACCTCCACAGGGAAAACGTACCAACAGTCGATACTGTCCCCACTTAGCAACCCAGGAACCAAGACAAGATCCAATCCAAGGGCCTAAACCTCCATGGGGTATCACACAGCACATTGTAATTATTTAGTTTTTGTAGAATTCTATTAATAAGGAAATTCCATAAGTTCCGAGTTGATAATAATAAGGAAAATCCGTAAGATCTCATAATAATAACAATTAGTCAATTACAAAGTGTGCATGTAGTTCATGGTAGTTATTTGATTTTGATAGGATCATATTAATTTTTAAAAACCCTTAAAGGTCAGAATGATTCTCTGAAAAGTTCGTTTATTTGAGAACTCAATCCAATAAAATTCCCATTAGTGTTGAAACAAAATTTCTCCTTTGTACGATCTAATCCAACCTAATAATTAAATCATCTCAAAAATTCACTTTAAGAGAGGAAAAAAATGGTTCTCTGAAGGCACTAAATGGGTGTGTACACTAGGCCTAACATCTAGTAATTATATTTAGCTCAAAAAAAAAAATGATAGAAGCATCCAACTCTCTAAAACTTACCGTATCTAATCAAACTCAATGATGCTTGACCATGGGTTTTGCACTGGGTGGAGGTTAACTCTACCCTCACATACTTTCTACTTATGGACTCTTCTATTGAGAGGGGGAGTGAATCCCAACCCCTCACCGAAACTAACTTTTTTATTTGTGGTAACCAAAATCATAAGCATAACTCCTAGATAACATTCTATATCAAAACGTTTTGCAACATTAAAATCAGATGGTAGTTTGATAATAAGTTTTAGAATATATAAATAATAATACAAAAAACTATTTGATGGAAATTCTACTCATCCTACCGTTCCTACAGTCACTTTTTTCCTTTATCTGTTTTTTCTTTCCAAAACGTTAATCAAGCGTCCACTACTCTGAAGTAAAAAGTCTAATCCGACGAATCTTACACTAGTTTTTCTGGCAAATCCTTTGGTGAGAAAAGTGGTGGTACCAGAATCATCACATCGTCCTGATCTACGTCTACAATGGCACCCTTCTCTGTGAAATATTTAAGAAACTTTTCAATTAAATACAAGGAACGATATATGAAAACTTAAAACCACAAGGAGAAAATGCATCACCGGAATACGGTTCTAGTTCTGCCCTATCTCTCTTCCTGCTTTTGTTTTTGCCAGCATGTGCATGAACAGCAAGAACATGTTGGTAGTCTACCATTCCTACAATAACAGAATAGCAACGCCAAGTCTTAGTTTGTATGAAAGGAAAGTGCTAAAAGGCTGGAGTCTAAATAGTAATACGTAAACTTCAAACTCAATTCATTACTACCAGAAACCTTCCGTATCTTCGACTCAAGCATTTGAAAAAAATATAACATATTAGAAAGTAATACACAAACATATCAATGCTAACCATTAAAGTGATAGGCCTCAGACACTCGAGCTACAATATCTGCAGATAGCTGGAACTTTGTGTCCCCTTCCACCGCTGGTTGATTGGCACTGTTACCAGCATCCAGAGCATTCTCAGGGACTGTGCATTCCTGACCATTTCTCAGAGTTTCAGATTTGCAGGCTACAGATATCACAGCATCTTGAACTTGAGTGGTTCTCTTTTTGGATATCTTAAGCAGGAGATTATTACAGGGACGACGATGATCTTCAGGTCGAAAATGAAGCTTCAGAGGTTCCGATGGCAAACCGCGTTCCTGTAATAAAAAATCACAGAACCCCACATGAAAAATAATATAAAGAATAATATCCTTATTAAAATAGCTTAATTAATACCTTGAGAATGACTTCAGAGACACCAAGAGTGTCGATGGCACGAGAAGTTGAGGAAGGATAGCCAGGATAATGCATAGCAAAAGATACATTATCTGGTAAAAACCCGGTAATCGTTCCATCTTTTATTACTCCCATACCTACTACTAATCTATCAAGGACCAAAAAAGAAAAGAAAAAAGGTGTTGGGAAATTTTTATTAAAAACAAACTAATAATCCCTTTTAAAATAAAACGACCAGTAGTATTAGTAAAGAGAAAGAAATTCGTCCAGACAACTTACTTGGTTTCATTTTGGGAATCGACTCTATTCTAAGCATAGTACAAAATTTCGTGACAGAGCAAAATATCGGACTAGCTATTTTCCGATATTTATGGTAAATATCAATGTTGAAGGATGGGTAAGATGAGGTTTGGAAACACTGAAATCTTGACAAATTTACAAAATATCGATATTTATCAGAAAATTCCAATGGCATAGTGCGTTTCTACCATTTTTCTTGTGGATAGCTAAATAGGCGTAAATATTGAGGCCGTTCAATTGATTTTGTGAGAAAGAGTCTGTGAGAAGAACTACTTTGTTCATGCCCACTAGGAAATGTGACATTTTAAGATTCAAGGGAAGTCCTTCATAAACTTTTCATGGGTAGTGAAGAAAATACAAAGCTAGATCCACTTTCTATTTCATCACAAGTTCTTAACCATATGATCTCTCTACTTGGATCACCCATGCTCTTGTTTAAGGTATCCATTTTGAATCAACCTAAACCTAAATCCAAGCCCACCCATTTATACTCCTTTCACCACCTTATTTATGATTCTTGCTGCTATTGCAAATTTGCAACCAAATCTTCCACTATTGACTTTCCCAATTTCCCAATAGCCAATACCCAATTGGTACTCATTGAAAATTAATGTTTGAAACATTCTTTTCGTCTTTATCTTTGATATGCTGTGAAGTGAGGAGGAACTCATTCCCAATTTGGCTTTTATCTCCATCATCAGAAGAACATAAGATTTCAAACCAAAATACTAGTACTATTATTACTGCACTGATATTTACAATATATATCGTGTTTTTTCTTTGAAATATCGATATTTTTTTTATAAATGTCCGGCAGAGGGAGTTTCTTTTACCAGGAACATATCACGAATATTTCGATATCGGTTTCTCTAAAAACCGATAGATATCGCGATATTTCGCGATATATCGCGGCATTTTGTACTATGATTCTAAGTTTCTAATTAGCAAAATGGGCACGCGCGTTGCGCCTGCGAAGCAAATAAATGAAAAAATTCCCGGCCCAAACTTTGGTCAAATGAAAAACAAGGGACCAACAAATTGATGAGACGAATGAAAGGGGGTATTCCCTATGTAGTAGATATTTGAAATCTCGTAAGAAGAAAGAAGTGTTATTTTTCGACAACCAAGCAAGGGGTTTGCACGGGTTGGGTTTGGGTCTAAACCGACAACCGAACCGACTCTATCGGTTTATATTTTTTTCAAACCAAACCGAACCGGTTGTGTTATACTAACCGAACCGAATAGATGTAATTTTCAACTGAACCGATACTCAAACCGAACTGACTGGGTTATGGTTTAACCGATGTTAACCGACCCAAACCGACCGGTTTTTATATATTTTTAAATTAAATCAATTAAATATATATTTTCTAATATATATTATATATAGCAGGTTGGTTCGGTTCGGGTTTGGGACTAAACCGCCAACTGAACCAACTCTATTGGTTTTCAAATATATTTAACCAAACCGAACCGACTCATAAGCATAACCGACCCGAAACCGACCAGTTCGGTTCGGTCGGTTTGGTCGGTGAGTCCGGTTTTATGCACACCCCTAGTTTACACTTTCTATATTGAAATTTCATTAACAGATATCAGCATTATATTTTATTTTAAAGACTACTATATCTATCGCCAGCTTTTGCACCAGTGCACACACAGGTTGCAAAGAGACAGAGTGCATTGGCTACAGGGCTTTTATTAATCTTGTTCTAAATAAATACACCATAACCAAAAAAATGAATTAGCCATTAATAATAATAAAAAAAGATGAAGATTACCAGTTAATTAGATGACTGAGCGCGAGAGAGATGCTTTAAAAATAAGGTGCGAAGAAATCCACCTAAACTACAATCGAAGCGGAGAATTGACACCAAAAATTAATCAACAATAGGGGGGGGGACCCAAAAGTAGATTTTACCCGTGAAGTTGATTTTAACAAAAAATAAAATACCAATATAAGCAAATATACTTGCTATGAATATCTCAAAACCACTGCATTATGACAAATACCCATATGAACAAACAAAATACAATCTAGAAAGCAATAACAAATCCAAACAAATTGCTTAATTACATGGTAGATTAGAAGTTGGGTGTGGAGCTCTATGTATCAGGACAAATCTTCATGATATTTTCAGTTCTTTCACTACCGTGGATCAATATAGCAAAACAAAATATCTGCCATCAGCAAAAACATAAAATCGCAATCAGATAAGTCTTGGTGCTTTATGCATCTCATTCCAGTATAAGATTATCAGGAATATTGTGTCTACTTCTCCTGTCTACAATACATAGTAATGTCTCTAGTTCTCCTTGCTAGCCTAAACTAATTGTTGCTATTGGCGTCAACGTTTTTAGTGCACTACCAAAGGATGTAGCTTGATTTTCAAAATTATTTGCTATTACTACAAGTTTATGTCCACAAAAGTTTACGTCTACAGAGACGGGCAAACCCATTTTCCAGGTGTTTCTCACTTTCTATATGCCCCTGAACTGGCCTAGAAAGTAACGATAAGCCGGAATTAACTCCTCTGATATAGATATTCGAACACCCTTGATGAAAAGTTCCCACTAACATGTAACGATGAATCTTGTTATGGCTCTCCAAACATTTCAAGGCACATACAAAGTAGAATCAAAATGGCATACACATCCACTGATAAAAAACTCAAAAACCATACAAGTAAAATTCAATTTTCATATTACTTACCATCCCTTTAAGCTCCTTCTTATCAACCAACCCAAGCGCATTAGCAACCGATCGTGAACAATGGTTCTGTCACCATAGCCATAGCATTCTTACTCTCATCCAACCCCACTGAACAATATGAACAACACCAGGACACATATGTCTATTATAATCACATAAACATTTTCACTCAAATTGCAAGGAATAAGTCCTGGTTAAACTCATTTTACAGATACAAAAGAAATTAATCAAATCTAACATCAAAGGTATGCTCAGGAAAATCAATATCACAAGCATATCATTACCCTCGAATGGAACAAAGCAAGCTTAATATACATTATTACAAATATATTCGAATTAATCATATATAAATCAAGCCTATAACTCATGAAAAGCAATAACAATCATCTAAAACATCGATCTAACTCTAAAAAAAATTCACAACACTTGGATTAGACAGATCTAATAAAGAAACCTAATTTATTTTGGATCAAATAACTAATAACTATTAAACATGCACCTTGTATATAAATGATAATCCAGCTATGTCGATAACTCGCTTCTTCATTAATACAACCACATCATCTTCAAGACGTGTCATTTTAAATTTCACCATGTTAGGCTTAAATGTAACTTTAGTCGAGTTCTCACCATCCTTACACTTTGTGATGCTAGGCTCATATTTCTTTCCCATGTTATTGCTGAACACCTTCACATTTAACACATTCTCATAACTTCACAACTACTAGAAAATCAAAATAAACCCAACTTCTAATTCCATAACAGCTTACATCGTCATAACACCCAAACATTTTATACTAAGACATTCATTTGTGAGATGGATAACAGCTATGGGTAGGCTTGCAAGTTGCAACACAGGACCAACTAGTTAAAAGGGGCATGCAAAACATATCGGTATGTGGATTATACACTGACCAGAAACAAAGAGTCCACTTTACCACCTCAGGCTTATGTTAGGTCAGGTTATCAGGACAAGAAGAAGATGGCAAATACCCTCGAAGGCTCCAACTTTGTGACAGGCATATCTACATGCAAAAAAGGAAGCTCATGGTATCATCACCAAATACTAGCATGTCATTTTCTTTTCCCCCACCAAAATTTCAAAACAAAGAAGGTGCACCAGAATCACATAAAACATAAACAGAGTACCTTCCCAACGTGGCTTTGAATTGAAGAGAAAATCGACGAACAATAAATTTGAC
The DNA here is from genome assembly GCF_015680905.1 of Coptis chinensis. Classification (NCBI taxonomy): domain Eukaryota; kingdom Viridiplantae; phylum Streptophyta; class Magnoliopsida; order Ranunculales; family Ranunculaceae; genus Coptis; species Coptis chinensis. The sequence continues at coordinate 46,171,732 of NC_141457.1, forward strand.
ACTATTATCTTAGAACGTGTTCTAATTTAATAGTTTGAATAATCATAAAACCTTCTTTGCTGTCTGAAATTCAAAAAAAAAAAAAAATACTCCCAAAGTATTTAAACCTAACACACACACTAAAGATAATTGCACTTTTTTTTTTTTTTTTTTTTATTGGCAAGCCTGTTTTAAATTAGTTCAGTAACTCTTTGATGCTGGCGGGGTGGGTTCGAGCCCTAGACTTCTGGCATCATCACCCAAAGGTTTTACCGACTTTGCTAGTTGGAACCTGCTATTTGCAGTTACTTTGATTGCCAAATACTCATAAGCTGTGAATTCGACATCTAAACCCTACTATTGAGTGGGCGGAGCTACTGGTCATGCAGTTTCTACCATATCTTTTTAGATTAATTGGTGCCTAAGAAGATGAATAGAGCAGATTGTATCAAAATAACTAGCATAACTACTGCCTTTGAGATTTTCATGTGTCTTTGTCTATAAATAGTGAGTCAAATTAATGTCCAGGAATCGATTGTAAAACTGCCACGTATGAATGTCATTGAAATCGAAATGATACTCGGGGTTTGGAGTTGATAGTTATAACTTGTTAAATTGTTAATGTTCAGAAGGTCAAAAGTGAAGTAGATTAAATAGAATAGAACAAGAACAAAAACTAACTTACCGGATTGGTTCTAAAATCGAAGAAAAGTCGGGAGATATTTGAAGAAAAAAATGGAAAGAAAAGAGAAAACGAATGCCTGTACTTGTCAGCCACATCACCCAAGATGTCTAGTTTCACTTCTTCTTCAAGCATTACACTAACCGTTCCAATGTCTCCGTTCTTCTTCTTCTTCTTTATTCCTCCAATCACCCGAGGTTGGTTATTACAATCTTACCTCTCATTTCCACTTCTCTTTATTTCTCAGTTTCAAGTACTGACTGTTTTGGTTTGTTTTGCAGACGCTTCAGAGAAGAAGATCACTGACTCATTCAGCTGGTGGTGGTGGAGCTGTTGTGAGACTTTCTTTGCATCAAATCCTAATAAGTTTAAAAGTGCCAGAAAAGATATCAAGGAGCTTCTCAAGTCAACATTTTCACACCCCATCATGCTACTTCCAACTCTTTACTTGTTTCTTTTCTTTGTTTTAGTTTTGATTGGAATTTAATTTTGAATACTATATTGTGATTTTAGGAATTTTAACTAGTGATTTATATTGCGGCATGTATGCATTTGGGATTGTCGAGAAACTGCCTTATAAGATGGATGGTCTTCATCCCTTTTTGGTGTTATACAAAAATTTCTGATTTCAAGATTTTATGTTTAAATTTGGTATGCTGCATTACATTTAATTGCAATACCCAGAATTGTTTACTAAGTGGAGATTGGAATGTTGAATGTCACTCAAATGAATCTGCATATCGAAATCTAGTCCAATTTGTAATATTATTATATTAACACTTGGTTGTGGTTGTAGAATATCTCGTATGGCAGTTATGTTTATTTCAAATATTGTTTGAAGTAGACCTAAAATTGTTTTTTAGTGTTTTTGTGCACCCAATGGTGTTGATGCATGTATTTAATGTAAGTAGCACAGCTGGTCCGGCCTTGGGTTTGCTCTCCAGTGGTCACTAGTTTGATTCCCCTCAGGGCCATTGGCGAGGCAGTACTCTGTCGAATTTTCAACCAGGGCCCCGGGATTAGTCGAAGTGTGCGTAAGATGACCCGGACACTCGGTTAGCAAAAACAAAATGCATGTATTTAATGTAAGTAGATAACCATAAAAATGGTACACACATAGTGCTCCAAACTTGTGTATGGTGTTTTTTAATACATCTTTTAGTTGTAACGAATATTTCTAAGCTTACAATATTTCTATAGATTCCACACAACACAATGTACCTACAGTTGTTGATATTTACCTTTTTGTAAATGTTCTGTGGTTCTAAAAAGGAAGTTTCATTATGCTATTTAAATCTAAAAAGACATCTATTTGCAAGTGGCTACTATCTTCAAAGATTGCTCAACGTATATTGGGCTCTTTACGTAGCCTTTAGACGTAACATCTTGTTATATCTCTGTCTAAATGTTAGGATCATACCATTGCACTCGAGAAAGTAGTATGGAAGGTTATAGGCTTATAGCTGTTTTACATGTTTATTTACAGAGACCTTTATTGTATAGACTACGCATATCAATACATCGATCGGAAAAGTGAAGAGTTTGTTTTAGTTAATTATGAGCCTGTGTTAATACATAATAGGTTCGCTTAGGATGGCATGATGCTGGTACCTATGATAAAACTGTTGAAGAGTGGCCAAGAAGGTGGAGCCATTAGGAGTTTGAGAAATAGAATTGAAACATGCAGCTAATGCTGGTAACAGTTCTTATCTATGCAAAGCCTTAGCCTTATCTTTGGTGATTATGTGGCTTACTCAGCTTTTATCATAGGTCTTGTAAATGCATTAAAGCTTCCTCAACCTATCAAGGAAAATTATTTAGGTGTCACTTACGCAGACTTATTTCAGTTGGCCAGTGCTACGGCTGTGTAGGTCTTTCCTAAAATATTCTTTTTTTGTTTACTTATCCTTTTGATTAAAGAGCGTGCATTATGTTGAAAGTAAAGAATATATGCTGACACTATTGGAATCAACAAAAGTAGTTGTATGCTTCTAATTGCTTGGCAACCTTGCTTATAAAAACAAGTCATTGATAACTCTCAGGAGGCTGGAGGCCCCAAAATTCCCATGAAGTATGGAAGAGTGGATATTTCTGGACCTGATTAGTGCCCATAAGAAGGGAGGCTTCCAAGTAATTTGTTGTGCGTATTTCGGGAATATTTGCTTGTTAGATGATGATAATAGAGGGTTCCTGCTTCTGAAGTTTCTTTTAAAGTAACCATTGACATATGCAATAGTATACAAGTTTATGTGTCCGTTAGTTTCAGAAAAAGCTCTTAAACTTTGGGCTTTGGAGCATCCTACTCAAGACCAATTGGAAACGAAACGAGTGGAGAGTCCCCAGAATCATAACCTATATATATTATGACTTCTTTTATTTACTTAATCATATACTAGAGACATACTACCTGTGACAAGTATTGTATTCTTCTCAATCGGCTTCTCAAGCAGAGAAGAACCTAGTTTGATTTGATAAGGGTTTGTTAAAGACATGAAATCCTTATCTTAAATCCTATGTTAAGAATTTGCTAATTTATTTTATCATAGCAACTTCTCACCTTTGAAATTGCCATCAGTTGGTTATTTTGATAATAAATAGTAATCTGTTTATTTTGATATTTTCCAACACTTCATTTGGATCCATCACTATTCCGTATTAATATACTATGAACCTGACATGTGGAGCTTTGTTTTGTTTGAGATGCGAGGCCTCCTTCGCCTGCTGGCCATGTACGTGATGTCTTCTATATTATGGGATTGAGTGACAAGGTTATACTCATCATGATACCTAAATATTCTCACTCTCTCACTACACCAAAATTTAAGAATTAGGACACACTCTTGGGACTATATACCCCGTCTCTAATTAGGAACAATAATTACTGTCTTAAATTGTTTAAATCCCGTCGTACTGTTTTTTTAGGTTGACTTAGGATGACTTTGGTTGACTGAACGACATTAGTTTTCGTCCCAAATCAGAGACTAGACATTGCACGATTTTCCAGTTCGGTGACCGTCGTAGATGATTTTCAGAGAGAAAGTGATTCACTTGTCTTTTTCGCGCTCAACATTTCGTGAATATTTGACTACCCCGCCCATTATTTCTTTCTTTCACTAACCCTAGTATAAGAAGAAAGTGAGGATTTGGTGGGAGGGCTCTGACAGTAAATCTTTGGTGGTAGTGGTTTGAGTGTTTGATAGTAAGAGCTTCAAATCTCTCTCAAAATCAGCAAGAGTTTCATCTCTCTCTCAAGTTTTGGTAACCCACACACACACTCTCTCTCGTCAATTTTCGTTTTTGTTAGAGCCCCAATTTCTAGTTAAGGGCTGTGCAAATTTCTTAAATTTTCGGCTTTATTGTGTTTTTATTATTGTCTAGGATTTCTTCATCCCTTCAAATGTAAAAGCTTATGTCTTTGTTGTGTATTTTTATGTAATTTTATTATCTGACCTAATTAAATTGTCATGGATTTTGTTAGAAAAATAATTAAATGTTAACTATCTCATTTTTTTGCTAGGTTATGGAAAATGAGGAGCAGCGTTGCTTTAGAGCATCTTTAGCAGTGATATCAACCTAGCATTAAACGTGTTTTTTCAACTTCAGGAGAACTACATGTTGATGAAAACACCAAACCAAACACCAAATCGACCAATATTTGGTTCCAGGTTTGGTATTGTATCAAATCACCCACGCGGTTTTGCCAAAACCGCGTGGGCTTGGGCTTCAATGGGCGCGGTTTTGCCAAAACCACGTGTGTTTTTTCTGAAAATTAGAACTGTGGTACATAGAACTTGAAAATTTATGAGTTGTGCATAGAAGTTAAAAAATTAACATTTGTGCAATTGAAGAAATTAAGAATTGTAATTCAAAATCGAAAAAATTAAAGAAATTAAAAACCTATGATTATGATTATGCAGTCCAAAATCTATGATTATGATATAATCATATAATATCCAAAATAATCCAAAACCTATCATATTACATCAAATTTATTTAGCTCTCTTCTTACGCCCCTTACCACTCGATCCCTCTCATCTCTCTATTTGGACGTTCCAAAGCTGCTCCTCTAAGTTCCTAATCTGAGATCGATGATCTTCTCGTCAAGACGGAGGTTAACTACTTCAAAGATGAAGTTCCTCATATCCACGATGTTCTGCGCGTGTACACTTGCGCATATCCTCATACGCTTTCGAAGTCTCGTCATACGACGCTAGGATTGTCGATATGTCCGAGAATATGCCTCCTCTCTTTCTTGGCTATAATGATACTGGGGCAGTCCTCATCCCATCAAACATAAGAACCTGGTTCTCATATCTTTCCCGAACCTCAGCCTGAAAATCCAAGAAAATATAGTGTGAGTACATATTATATATATAATGCAGAAGATAAATAAAACAATTAAACTCACCATGGTATACTGATCAATATGCGGCTCTAACTCAGAGAAACGAGCATGAGGCACCTCAGGAATGGAAATATAAGTAGGCTCTCCATCAGGTCCACACACGGCAAACATCTGAGGATTACTGACAGACACAGGAGCTGGCTAATATGCATTCAGAGGTTGTGGGTTGTAAACAGGCTGTGGCAGATGAGGAATACGTAACTCACGTCTCATCCCTTCCAGGCCCACAAACTTCGAAGTTGCTAGCCCGACCAACAGAGGCAACAAATGATCCATGGAGACACGGTTCCACCATCTATAATCTTCGACGCCAGCCCCGCTTCAACAACAAAAGAAGACGATCGGCCAAGGACCACCACTGGCATGAACTTAATGAACTTGAATTCTACCCCACGACTTTGCATCACTAACATCGGCATGGGAGCACATGGAACTCCATAACGTCCGGTCATCTGCCTCCAACATCGCCGCCACAAGCATTCAAACCGATCCACGTCGCGGTAAAACAACTCGTGGACGTGACAACACACAAGCATGTTGTGCAATTTGGATCGTCAAAGGCAAGTAGACAAACGCCAAGGTCTCCACTTTCGATAGATGACAATGATCTAATATCAACTGAGCACGAGCCATACAGATATTATTCCTAATCTGCCCTCACATTACGAGTCAAGTGAGGCCCTGACCAACTAGCAAATCTAGGGCGAGTATCAGCAATCATGTCTATGTTAAGACAAAGACATCGAAAGTACTCATAAAACCAAATCTCTAAAAGTCCCGTGAATCCTGCAATCTGAGGACTTCTACTTCCGAATGTCTTTGAAGCTTTATCTAACGCCGATATCAATGTGGCATATACTGAGCTACCCATGTCATAATCTCTCATAGTATGCAAATCAGATACATAAGCATAATATCCCAGTCGTACCGTAGAATGACCATTGGAAAACAAAACATGCCCAATAAAAAACATCAAAAAGCCCTAACATCTTGACAAGACCCTCACTACCCGGTAGAAGAGCGGTCAAAGCTAACTCCGCTCGTGTATCGATGCGGGATGCAAGGGTTCCATATATGCAATCTTAATATGAGATAGCTTAATCCCCGGAAGAATCATAAGCATCCGCACCCAAACGAGGAAAACTCACAAGCATACTATCCATATTCTCATAATTTGTATGAAAAGGTATCGGTTGGCCTATACCGATACTCAACCCATAAATCATAGTGAAGTCTAGTGGTGTGAACCCTAACTCCGCACAAAGAAAATGAAATGTATGAGTTCTACTCCACCATCTTTCTACTAAAGCTATGACCACTGCGTAATCAACCTTCTCATAATCCGTATCAATCAAAATACCCAAAGGTGTATACAAAATACTATCTCTAATATGTACAAACTCATCCTAACTCCTAATAACCTTCCACCACTCTCTAACACCAAGTAAAGCCGGTCTAACTCGGTAGTCAACAACATGCTGATATTATAAAAAAAAAATGCATATAAGATAAATAATTAATTGGTCCAACTCAACTAATTAATATTTAAAATATTTAATCAAAATTAATTAATTACCTGAGTATTAGCCACTGCACTCGACACGTGTTTTGTATCACGTGTAGAAGACACAACTTCCATATCAAGTGCTTCTCCAGGTGCAAATTGTCAATCAAAGTCGTTCATCTGATACTCCAGTATATAGGGATGTCTATCAGCCGGCGCGACATCCTCGGATTCTTCTTCCCCACTGTCTTCTCCCCCACCGTATTCTACTTCCTCATCGCCAATGTCGTCTGTGTACTGCCAATCATCACCGTCAAAAGGTTTAAAAGAATCCATATCAAATTTTAAGAGTTTAGGTAGGTTTTTGTTTTTTTTTTAACTAAAGAGAGAATTTTATAATTGTGAGAAGAGGTGAAAGTGACTGAACCGCGTGGCTTTGGAGCTGTATATATAGACGTAGCACGCGGCTTTGAGAACACCGCGCGGTTTTGCCAAAACCGCGTGGGCTTGGGCCTGTCAGTTGGGTTTTAGTGGCGCGGTTTTGGCAAAACCGCGTAGTTGCTTGGTGTTTTTTTGGTGTTGCTCCTAAAGTTGCTTGGTGTTTTTTTGGTTTGGTGTTTGGTTTGGTTCAAAATTTTGGTGTTTTTTTGGTTGCTCTGCTAAAGATGCTCTTACACTTAATTCTTCATGTATGGGTTTTAAAGGTGCGTCCTTTCTTCTCCATCAATTTTTGTAATCAGTTATTTGTTACAAGCTTTTTTTATTTTTTTTTAGCGTATGTTTTAGTTTGGTGGTTGTTTTTTGTGTACATATTTAATTTATGGGTTAGGGTGTAATGAATTGATGACCAAAAATATGTTCTTTTTTCTATTTTTTTGTAAGTTAATGCTCTGCTATTAATATGATTTGGTGTTATTTTGGGGTGTTTGGGATTACACCTGATTTCGTGAAGATTTGTATCATTTGATTAAGAAGGTGGTTGTAATTTGAAAACATTTGGAGAGGAACAGGAAGGATAATGACAGCAAGTTTTACTGCTTGCACCTGATTTGTTTCAACTTACTTGTTATTACAAGAGAACTAAAAGGCTTCCTCTTGTCTAGAAATAGAGAGTGGGCTAGTTGTTCTTCTCATGCATAAGTTCTTATTTAAGACATTTGTATGTTTTTCTACCTAACAAATTTTCACGAAGACTTAAATCTACCAAAAAAATCATAAGTAAAACCCATTATCAAATGGATTGGCATCAATGTGCCTTCTGAGTATGCTAACCTTCTCGGAAACAACGAAACATGTCCGAGATGGGTAATGTGGGTTCTTACTCCCTGTATATGATTTAACATCGCCTGTTTCATTTTTATGACGACATTGTACTTTTACATATTTAAGTTATATATATGCATATTTCCTCCCCTTGCATGAGTTACTATTGTTGTGTAATTCTTCTTCTATGATTATAGTTGTGTGGAGGCTCACTGTTTGGCTCCTGGTTATTCCTCGAATATGCCCATTTGATAATTGTGTCACTACACCATAACTGCATTTTTGTGACAGAGGCTTTTGAGGTTTTGTGATGCCGAAATGGCATCAGAAATTTTGTGACGGCAATTAGGCATCAGTATTCAGTTTTTAGCGTCACAATAAATCAAAAGGTTATTTTATTTTTTAAAGAAAATTCTATAAAAAATTAGTGACAGCATATAGGCGTGAAAGGTATAAGGATTTTAGCTAATAAAAAATTGAAATCAGCTCACGTGTTCTTCACAGGTGTCAAACTTGAAAGACATCGAGTTTTTTCTCGATCTCAACTCTCTAAAAGAGTGAAACCCTCCACCCAATTCGCATCAGATTCAGAAACGATAACCATCTGTGTGAGAACCCCACTCTCTCTACTCTCTTTGATCAAAACAAATCATCTAACCACATCCTCTCCTCTCTTTCTCATATCTTCAAACCCCATTTCTATCGCTCTTGCCACTTCGATTGAATTTTAGTTTTTCCAAATTTCAAATTATTATTATTATTATTATTTCAAGGTTGCGTTGTTTTCACGGAGCGAAGAAGCCGCCTTCTATAAATAAATATAGTTTGTATCTTGAGTCGATTTGAAAACAAAAGAATAATAATGAGGAAAGCAAGGGGGGCGAAAAGGAAAGCAGCAGCAGTAGTAGTGGGTAGGGGTGGTCATCGAGTCGAGCGAGCCGAGTATTGGCATGCTCAGATTCGGCTCGTGAGTTTTCGAGTCGAGTTCGAGCCGAGCTCAAACTCAAGGTCGAGCTCCACTTTGTGTTAAAACTCGACTCATTTTGAATTACAATTAGCTCGAGCTGCTCGACTCGTTTTACAAAACGAGCTCGAGTGAAGCTCGAGCTCGAGACTCGTAGCTTGTGAGCTTGCAATCCTTGCATCTAGAAACAGTGGCATATCCGCATATATACTCAAAATTGTTGAATAAACCCCATTTTTGTATGATTTAAGTACAAAAGTTTCAAAAAAAACATCACATTTCAGTTTTCACAATGTAGGAAGCGCAGAATAAACCCTAATTCCCAAAAATATCCCTCCCTCCTTTAAATACCTTTCTTCTTCCCTTCCTGGAAACAACTGAGAGCGAGATAAAGAAAAGAGAGAGCAGGTAAGGCAACTACTCGAAAACTCCGCAACCCCTTAACGGGTTCGGTTCGGAAGTTAACTTCAAACCCATGTCTGAATCTCAACGTGCTCAACCACCTTTATACAAATAGCATTCTTTATCATCCGACACGTATCGAGATGAAGCATGGTTAAGAAGAAGACAAAATAGCAAAAATAGAAGAAGCAAAAGTGTTACAGATGATGATCTAGATGAACTTAAAGCATGTATGGAGTTGGTTTCAGATTTGATTCACCAGATTTAGATCGGAAGTTATCTGATACTTTTCCAGCTTTAGAGCATCTCTAGGTGGACGTATCCGTGGTCGCATTCTTCAAATTTGAAGAAATGCGTCGGAATTTCCCGGAATTCCAACTCTAGGTGGTCGCATTCGTGGTCACATCACCTGCTTGTTCGCATTCTTGTTCGCAAATTTGGCAATTTGGATGCGGATGCGGAGCGACAATAGTAATGTCGCGCGCCATTACTAATGTCGTGCCACTTTTTTGACTTTGACCACAACCAAGGCGCGCCATTACCACTGTCGCGCGCCACTCCTAATGTCGCGTGCTCCAACGGGCAAAAAATGGCCTGATTTCTACCTTCTATATCTACACTCATCTCCTTCTTCATTTTACACACACTCAACTCAAACATTTGTATCAAACAACTCAACCATTTCACATCAATCCTTAACAAACAACACACACATTGCGAAAAAATGGATCATGAAGTATATGAGATATTTCCGCTTCAGTCTTCATCTTCATCTTCATCGTCGTCTTCTTCTTCATCTCCTCCAGCGGAAGACTCGGTAGATAGTCTTAATGAAGAATTTGTTAACGCCATGCCCCTTATGAAACACACTTTGGCTGTACTTGCACAAGCACAAGTACATGCTCCGAAGGCACCACATGGTGGCTCATCAAAGAAGGGTCGAAAAATTAAACATAGAAAATATGCTCTGACTTTGGAAATCTTGAAGAACAACTGCTTCGTCGATCGTCCTGTCTTTCCGAAAGAGGATTTCAAACGGCGCTTTCGTATGAAAAAATCTTTATTTCTTCACATCTTCAACGATATTCAGACTCATTTTAAGTTTTTTCAGCCTAAAGTTAACAATGCTGGTAAACCTGGTATAGATCCTCTAGTCAAGGTGGCTGCAGCTTTGCGTATTCTTGGTTATGGCACGGTGTCTGATCAACTTGACGATCAATTATACATTTATGAGCAAAGTAGAAACCAGGCGTTGAGGCATTTTTGTGATACAATTATCAAATTGTACGGTTCAGTCTACTTGCGAAGGCCAAATATTGCAGATACAGAACGCTTGCTTGCACATTCTGCCACACGTGGATGGCCGGGTATGTTGGGAAGCATTGATTGTATGCATTGGGAATGGCATAATTGTCCAACTGGATGGCAAGGTGCTTACAGTGGTCGTTCTGGAAAACCATCTGTTATTCTCGAAGCTGTTGCAACCGAAGACCTGTGGATATGACATTCTTTCTTTGGGATGCCAGGGTCACACAATGACATCAACGTGTTGGACAACTCGCCGGTATTTGAGCACGTGATCAATGGTACTTCTCCACCTGTTTCTTTTGATGTAAATCAGCATAGCTATAATATGGGTTATTATTTAGCTGATGGTATCTATCCTGACTATGCGGCATTTATACAAACAATTTCAAACCCTAATGCTCTTAAGACGAAGTGGTTCGCAACGATGCAAGAAGCTGCAAGAAAAGATATTGAAAGAGCTTTTGGGGTTTTGCAAGCTAAATTTGGTATTTTGGCAAAAGCTTGCAAATTATGGCATGTGGAGACAATGGGTACTGTTATGAGAGCATGTATCATATTGCACAATATGGTAATCGGAGCTAAGAATAAAAATTATGAAATGGGGAGGTACATTCTTGATCCAGAAGGGCAACCACAGATCCCACCTACTCGGGAACACTACATTGAAGGGACTCTACGAGTTCAATCAAAGACTATGCATGATAGACTTAAAAGCGACCTTGTCGAGCATCTATGGAGCATTAGGGGTGACCGACATTAATTGTTGTAATAATGTATTAGTTATCTTTTATTTATTTATTATATAATTAGAGTAACTCTAGTAGTATGTAATAAGGGTGATATGTAATAGTTATCTTTTATTTATTTATTTTTATTTTATGTGTTTGCAATCATGTATTAGTTGTCGTTCTATTAATAAAAATTGTAATTCATTTGCTAAATCAAATGAAGTAAATTCTAAATCACACAACATAATAATAACCACACAACATAATAATAATCACACACCATATCAAAATGATCAAATGAACAATTCTAAATCACACGACATAATAATAATCGTTATACAACAACCTCCTAGACTATCCTACATACGCCTCCTCTGCCGTGAACTCCTCCTCGACTGTCCTTGTGCTGAACTCTCCGTCTGTCCATGCTGTGATGAACTCACCCTTGTGCGATCAATCTAAGCCTGTAACTCATCAATCTGGCGTTGCAAATCGTCATAATCCACATGAGCCTGGGAAAGAAGTCTCTCTCTCAACATCAGAAGCGAATACCGAGGGCGCAAGCCATCATTTACACGAATGCTTGTCTCATATCTCATGCGTAGGTCATCCTGAAATAATTATTCATTAATAATTTATGACATTTTCATAATAAACCAAAATAATAAAACAAAACCAATAAAAATAATTACCAGAGATAGATGTCCAAGGTCAGGCTCTAACTGTACGACGCGAGTGGCATCAATAGAAGAAATGGGCTGGTAAATTGTTTGGCCACTCGGATCGCTCAAACTGAAAACCCAAGGCCACTCTGACTGAGGGGGATCTGGCGCTAGAACAAATGTGTGCACAGTCCAGTGAAACGCGTCTACCGTGACGGCCGGGCAATCTGAATTCACGTCGACACCCAAATTGCTAAATCAGATGAATGTTGCCTCAGACGACCTACTACGGGGAGCAAATGACCAATAGACACCCTAAACCAGTAACGGTAGTACTGCTCATAAGTCTACAATGTAACTAGGTCAGAAGCCTGTAGCCAAGTCCAATGCACGTTACTCTCGGTGACTTGCTCTAAGGTCATGTCCTTAGCCTCTGATACATGGGTAGGCGGATCAGGAGGGATACCAAAGTATGGTGTGAGCTGTCTGTAACATCTATCCCCTAAATACCACTCCATATCACTCCCACAAGTGAATACCATCCTCCTATGAGAAATGAACAATGCATATCTACAGTCATTCGCGCCGATGTGCACAGATGTCCTCCAAGGCCTCCAAACAATAGAAGCCTGTGTGCTAAGCTCGATTTGGGTTCGGACAGAAGTTATGTTATGACTGATCTCACTGGTCAGACGCGCTCGACAAGGTCCGTGCCAAGCCCTGAGCCTAGGCCTCTCATCGGTATACTCTGTGAGGATAGGATTTGCAGCACGGAAATACTCATAAAACCATACCTCTAAGAGAATGACAAACCCTCCCATCTGGGGACTACTGACAACACCAGTATGTCGAGACGCCCTATCTAAACAACGCAACAAATGACAGTATATGGCTCCACCAAAATCAATACCGCCCAACTCATGCAAGTGCTCAAAGTTAGCTAGAAATCCCAAGTTAATCGTGGAATGGCCAGAAGGAAAAAAGAAGACACCCATCAAATACATACAGAAAGCTCTTACATACTCATCAACATGTGTTTGACCATCATCGGAATCAAGTGACAAATAATCTATCAAAAACTGCAATCCTGAATCAGTAGTCAACGGTTTAATGTATGCAGCCTTGATACCAGAAATCCTAACACCAGCACTGTCATATGACTCCTCGGTCAGACAAGGGAAGAAAGTCATCATTTGGGCACAACTCTAGAATTCAGTGCTACATCTCAACGGATTACCTAATCCTATACTCAAACCAGATATCATGCAAAAATCTAATGGAGTAAAGCCCAACTCTCCCTGAGGGAAGTGAAAAGTATGTGTACTATCCCACCATCTCTCAACTAAACCATTAATAACTTCCTGAATGTCAGTCTTATTGTAAGGGATGTCAACTAGATGAGCAAAGGGAGTCGCTAAAATTGCATCTCTAACATGGTCAAGTGCACCGACTTTCTTAATATCATCCCACCACGTCCTAAGCGCACGTGGAGTGCACCGAACCCGATATATAACACATCTCTGATGTATGCAAAATGAAACTAAAATTAAAAAAATAAAAATAAAAATATACGTATTGAACTACTAAAATTAACTACTACTACTACTAATTTATGAAATTAAAATACATACCTGTTGTTCAAGAACAACTCTTGAGACATGCCTATCATGAAACCTCTTAGACACCGGCCTAAGATGGCTGAAATCAATAGCCTCCGTAGGAAATTCAAAATCGACTTGCTGATATTGAAGCAGCAATGGATCGTCAGCCTCAGCTCCTTGATTTCCAGCTCCGGAAGTGGTTGGTTCATCATCTAGATTACCACTGAGATTATCCCAAACATATGCACTGTTTTCTTCTTCCTCACCGCCACCACTCCATTGTGTTTGGTTATTATAGACGGATTCGTCGTCGGAACTCATTTTTTTCCTACTAACTAGAGTGACTGAGTTGAAAAAAAATTTGTAAAATGACAAAAGTCCGACTGTCGCGCGACATTAAATAAAACATAGCACGCGACATTAGAATTGGCTACGACGTTGATATTGGCGCGCAATTTATGTCGTCGCAGGTGGGTCCCCAATGAATTTTGTGACCACGAATTTGCGACCACCTAGAGTTGGTCGAAATTTGCTATCAGATTCTGTGGTAGCATTCTTCAAATTTGAAGAGTATGCTACCACCACCTAGATGCTCTTAGAGTTTTACTTTGCTATTAGCACACAGTATAATAACATTGTGTCTAAAATCCCATCCCCATGCCATTTTTACCTTGTGGGTTCATAAATATTACATTTCAGTTTACCTTGTGGTTTAATATATTTATGGGCCTGGGTAATTTTTTGGATCATATATTATATATAGGAAAAAAAAAATTAAACTCGTACTCGAACTCGAAACGAGCCTAAAACTAAGCTCATATTTTTTCATGAGCGAGCACGAGCCGAACACCGAGTCTCATGAGGGCTAACTATTGGTAGAGAATAATAATAAGAAGAAGGTTAAGGTGGCTGAACAAGATCCACCAGAAGAACAAGCTGGTCCAAGTAGACGTAAGCGTGTTAAGGCTCCTACTACTCCCGACGAATTCTTCCAAGAGAAACATAACATGGTATAATAATTTTCTTCAATATTCAATTTTATTGACTGTAATTAGGGTTTTTTTAAGTGTTTCTCTTGGAAATGTGAGATGTTTCAGATTCACAAATACCCACGTTTTTATATTGAAATTCATCTAATCAAAGCCTCGGTTTTCATTTTGCAGGAAGATTTATGGAGAGCTGTTTTCCCTGTTGGAACTGAAGTTCGCTTTTGTTTCGTTAAATTTTTCGTCTGTTTATTTATTATTATAGCAAAAAACTTGTTATTATGTAATTTTAATGCAGTGGGATCAGTTTGATATGGTCTATCAGTTCAATTGGAACTTTTCAAATTTAGAAGTGAGTATGAAAATTCCTTATATATTTTTTTGTTGGATTAGTTTCTATTATTTATTTTTCCTTAATAACTTAATGCTAATAAAAACATATTTTGTTCAGAATGCCTTTGAAGAGAATGGAGTGCTTCATGGCAACAAAGTTTATATTTTCAGTTTTACTGAGCGTAAGTTTTCATGTCTTTCCGGATCTACTTGGGTTATGTCTCAACTTATCTATATGCATTTTTAATATGCACATCGATATCTATCTATCGTAAATACCTTCATTATTATATCATACTAATGGTCTCCCGTTTCTGTTTTTCAGCTCAATTGGTACCTGTGAACGGTGAAAATAAAGTAATATGCATCCCGTTTTTGTTTTTCAGCTCAATTGGTACCTGTGAATGGTGAATATAAAGTAATATGCATCCCTGTGGTGGTGGCAGTAAGTTCCCTTTGCAAACATTCTTTTTATGGACATCATTGAGTTAACTCCTCATTTTGAAACTGTGAATGTTTTATTGGACAATTACTGTTTGCGGTTTTCTCTTTTGTTGCTTATAATAGACTTTCGGAAATTGTGATGGGACTGGTATTACTTGTGGTCAAATTTGGATAAGATCATTGCGGAATTACTAGTGAAACGCTTATAATTTCTAATACAAACGGGTAAACTTATAATAGTAAAGATGCGCTTAAAATAGTATTATGTGTTTCTTTTTTGGCATTAAAGAACAACTCAAATGATTTTTGATAATGAATATGGAAATAAATTGTTGAATGGGGAAATAAATCAGGCAACTTGATATATGCTTATGAATAAACTTATAAGTCCGGAGATGATTTAATCGTTAGTATGTAGCTTGTAAGTATTTGCATACTCATAAATGCATTTATAAGACCTAAAATGAAAAAAGAGGGAGGTAAATGAAAAAAGAGGGAGGTGGCATTTACTGATAAGTATTGGCCTTTTCACTTATAAAGACTGGAATATATTTTGTCTTCAAAATTCCAATGTCTGTTTTCTTGTTTGTTTTGACGTTAGATCTCTATAGCTTAAGCAAGCTGAAGTAGAAGCTTGCAAAATGATTTATCTGCAGGATCACTTCAGTACCATTTCTAACTTGGAACTGTAGACATTTAAGAGCATTAATCATCTCATTCAATATCTGCTGGACAGTCATATAGACAATAACCGTAGCTGATAACTGTTAACTTTTAACATACACTGGTTTTACATGTTCCACTCATTCAATAAATATGTAGAAGTGACGTAGTGTAGGATCACATAAAAAAGTGTTCCAGCTAATATGCGTTTTGTATCTCATGCAATGCTTCATTTACCTCTATTTGACAGATTGTGTCTCCTTTCCCACCTTCCGATAAGATCGGTATTAATTCGGTTCAAAGGGAGGCCGAGGAAATACTTCCCATGAAGAAAATGAAAATGGATTGGGTTCCATACATCCCACTAGCATATAGGTATTCTCTCCTAACTTTTTGTTGTTTTATTAGACCTTAATTATCATTTCTTGAAATTGCTATTCTATCTCTTAGCTGTTTCTGAATTGATGCGAGTTTACAATACTCTATAGTCTATCCTTCCAGTACATATATTTATATGTTGTTTCAATTGATTTTTCATACGAGGGGATAGCCAAGTGGATAGATTGAAGTCTCTGATTTGTATCTTAAGCTGCACTCAAAGAAGGTACTACGGTCTTCATTTTTCCAGCCATGGATTTTGTATTCCTGGCTATAAGTTATCAATTTAGTAATGTACATATGATTAAGATCAAGTAAGTTGACTATTTCTTGTGATATTTTATCGCTCATATGGCTCATATTTCCTAAAGTTAATTATTTGCGTTTTAAGTTCATAATCTGGTGAAGGGGAATGCTGATTTTATTGGCAAGACTGAATACTATCATAGATTGTAGTCAATGGTGTATAGACATTAATTAATGGTTTCAGGGGTCAGGAAGAGAATTTTTTCCCGACATAGAAGAAGACTTAAATGCGTCAAACATGGATGCGATACCTTCTACAACTATCATTTAAGCAATTGGCAACAGCAATTGAGTAAGTGTTTCTCCCTCTTTAGACGTCAAGTCATGTGTCCATATAATTATAAGTACGAGATTTTGCATTGTGTCTTATTGTATGTTCTGGTGTAAAGTATACTATCTTTGGTAACCGATCTCTATCAAGAAAAGAAAAGAGGGTGTCTCGAGATCCGTTGATTCTCGTAAGTTAATAGTTTCGCTTTTTCTATTTCGCGTTTGTTTGACAGATCTGCAAAGAAGTCTAATTCAATGAAAGATCTCCGGCATCATCTAGAAATTCTTCACCGTCGAGAGAGAGGGGGTTAAGTTTTTCCGCAGTTGAAATCTCTAGTGCTTCGTGGAGGAGGATAAGTCAACATCCGACTTTTCGTGATGATGACGAGCTCCTCGCTGTTAAACCGATCTTTATTTGATCCTGGTAAAGATATACTTAATGACTTTGTACAACTCCTTCGGTTTCCCTCTGTTGGTTTTCTCATCTAGTATCTGCATAATCCCTTGGTGATCTTTCACTTTCATTGTAATATCAGGATAAGGATCAGCTTCTGTAGGTGTTATTTGTCATTGCTTGTTAGTGACTGCTCCATTGTGTTTTGAATCCTATGCAAGGTAACGGAAGTTCTTCTGAGTTTGCAAGGATTTCAGATGGAGACAGATGATCCGACAAGAAGTTACATGCTGCAAGTATGTTATCAGCCAACTTATTTCAAACTCTATGAAACTCTGCATGATTTCCCCCTGTATTAGAATATAATCTCACTAATGCGTGATACAGGGATGTGCCAGGCTCTGCAAGTGTCTTGGGCAGGATATATTTCCTCCCTTACATGAGTGTTGTGATGCCTTCGTTACTTCAGTCTGTTCAACTTAAACCTGATGTCACTACCACTTCCGCAGATTCAGATCACTACACCATTTGGGTTATTTTGCAACCATTGGGATTTTTCATTACCAACACATATACATCCGTTAGGTAATTGCCAACATTTAATAACCGTTAGCAATACAAATATCCGTTGGTAAATATTGGTAAATATTATGTAATGTTTGTTGTATATTTTCTAACGCTTGTATATACGTCACAGAGTTGATAAACGAAAGGGAAGATATTTAAATTGTCAAAAACAAAAATCACTCTGCTAAAAATATAACGAAAACTTAAGCAGGATTTGTTTTTGCTCTTGCCGCTCATCTACATCACGATGCCCTAAAAAGAAATCAATAACAAGTGAAAGAAAAAGAAAATAACAGGGATAAAGAGAAAACAGTAGAGTGGTGTTGCTAGCCAAGGTTTTGATTCCTCACTGGGTAAGTCATCCTCTCTTCCTCTCTTGTTTTTCTTGTGTTCTTCCCCTTGTTCATCTTCTCTCCAGATTGATTTCGGGTTCTAATTAAAATTTTACTTCAGAGATTAAACGAGCTGTCACTGCTTTTGTCACTCGATCTGCTCAACAAGGTAACTAATTTACTCATCAATTTTAACTAGTGTTACCCCCCCCCCCCCACTAGATAGGAAATTAGGGTCTCCCCCCTAAACACACGGTCAACTTGGTTTGACCGTTAACTTTCAAGTCAAACAACTGAAAATGACATAAATGCCCCCACCTAATTAAAATTGAATATTTTCTTTTTGAAAATAATGAGGGCATTTGTGTAATTTTCAATTGTTTGACTTGAAAGTTGATAACAAACCAAGTTGACCGTTGTTTAGGGGAGACCCTAATTTCCCATCTAGTGGGGATCCTAATTGGCTCATCTAGTGGGGGTAATACTAGTTAACCCCTTTTTTTTTTTAAAAGTGAAGTTCTTGCTTATGGGTTTTGTCAAACTTTCGATTTTGAGATAAAAGAATCATCTTTTATATAAAAGGTACTTGTTTTTATTAGATTTGTTTACTCTCATGTGTTGTGACTTGATTTACTCAGTGTTAATGTTAGATCGATGTTTTATCTAACACTATTAATGGTTCATAGTGTTATTTTTGAAACTTAAATGCAATATCTGATTTGTTTTAATATTTTGTCTTATTTTACAATTAGCAGTAGTACCCCTTTGGTTTGTTCATGTCAAATTTATTAATACAATGAAAGTGAACCATCTTTGTGGTCGAGTCCAGAACTCGTCTCTCTCTCTCTCTCTGTGTGCGTGTTGCGTGTATGTCTGTGTGTTTGTTTCATTCCCCTTTTGTTTTTGAAATGCTAGTTATTATGATATATTATATTTGATTGAAAAGTCCAACTTTGTTCACCAGCACAGTAACCATGCACTCTGTGCATTTTCATTTGTCAAGTTAATGACTGAAATGAAAAGCTTGGGTGACTCTGTTGAACTTCTGAAACCTCCCAACCTTCAATAAAAATGTACTCTGTATGTTACACTTTGTGTTCATAGACCTCATCGACGAGTTAGGGAATTCAAAATTACACTCATTTTTTGTTAGATGGGAAGTTTTTGTCTACCTTTGCACTTGCTCGATCAATTTCCTTTGGAGATTTTCGCTTAAAATCCCATCATTCTTGAGAGGAATATTTATATGCTTCTTGTCTCTTGAAAATCCTGCAATTGAAGGTGATTTAGCCAAGTCAATGATTTCTTTGTAGAAGGGAAGACAACATAAATTAACACTACCAAATAATGTAGCCGTGTACCCTGTCGTCTGATCCGGAGTTAACGAAACTCTGAAGTTTTCTCAATTGCAGTAGTACCCCTCTGGTCTCACTTAATGTGTAAAGTTTTAACTGTTAAGTATTACAGGAAAAAAAAGAAGAAAACCTCATTTTTTTTGTGTGGTTACATAGTATAGTATGGGTCGAGTGTTTAAGTGTTACATGTACGTTTGCATATAATCAGATGATTGGAACTTATTTACTTATTTTGTCTTAAATTCCTTAACTATATATAAACATGTTTTATTGTAGAATGAGTGAGCAAATTCAGAAAGTTTGGATGAGCAAATTCGTCTTGAAGGCCATTCTTTTCCCCAAGATGAAGTTCTACTACAAGATATGTATTTATTACAGGTTGGCGCATATCAATCTAGGAGTGTACCATTATATATTTGTTATGGGTTTGAAGTAAATACGTAATCTGGTTCATTACCTTGTTTACTCAGTAGTTTTTACTAATAAGGTGCCAGCAACACTCTGGTAGTTGTTAGAAGATTTCCCCTAGGAAACCCATGAAGGAATGTTCCAAACCTTTCTAGGCAACAACACTCTGGTAGTCGTTACATAGCTATCCGGGCTGATGTTTGGAAATATTTTATTTCCCTTGTCTTATTAGTTCCTATTTTTTTTCAGCT
Organism: Coptis chinensis; assembly: GCF_015680905.1. Classification (NCBI taxonomy): domain Eukaryota; kingdom Viridiplantae; phylum Streptophyta; class Magnoliopsida; order Ranunculales; family Ranunculaceae; genus Coptis; species Coptis chinensis. The sequence goes on from NC_141457.1 coordinate 46,191,917, forward strand.
TTGTAGTGAATTGGACGAGAATGCAGCGGGTGCCTTTGCTCAACTCGTCTTTTCACCTTTTGATGAATCTTTTGCTGAAAACGTAACATTGCTACCATCAGGTTTCTGTGTCATACCATTGGACCCTAAAACAGTTGAGTACCAGCCTTAAACTTCAATTTATGGTTATTTAGATTGTGATATATTTTGTGCTACGTAACATTTTTGTGTGGTACTGCAGGATGATAGTGCAGCTGCCCATACACTGGATTTGGCTTCCTCCTTGGAATCCGGTCCTAGTGGAGGACGTCTGGCTGCTGAAACCACATTGAACACAACTATAGCCTAAGGTCAGTCTTGACCATTGCATTCCAGTTAAGCTTTTGAGAACCACTATCAAGACAATTAGTGGTAGGCATGGCTCCGCAATATGTAAGGAGCATTGTGGGTTCGTTCAGAGAGTTGTGAATGCTATTTCCCCATCCAGGTGAGCTCCCAGCCAAAATCATTGCCCTGGTCTCCTAAGGTCATCACGCTTAGCATGGTGGATTTGTAGGAGCTACAGGTTTGTAATAACTTCTCACCACCACTGGATGTTTCATTGACATGCATTTGTGGTTTGGGTAATGTAGGTTCATGCGTCTAGAGTATAGAAGAGTATAGTAGCAAAGTTACTATGTAGGTTTATGTTTGACATTGTGTCAATGTAGTACTTAACTTGTTTATGCTACTCTTACCAGCCTCTTGATACCTGGAAATGATACTCATAATATGCACCATATACGTGTGTACACATTCATAGTAACTACAAATGACACAGCTACAGAAAAACTGTTAATATTTTCTAACCTTCAAATTGTGGATGAGTATGTGTTTCAAGCGGATAAAGTTCTTTGAGAAATATACTTCCTTAGAAGAGATAGAGAACGTAAGCAGGCATAGGGACAAGTGGAGCGAGGGGCCCCAGTGCATACAGCTCGCTCACCCCTCAACATTCGCAAACAATTTTTTTTCTACTATTCACATATTCACACAAACCAAAAAGCTAGCTAGTCATATCCGAAAAAAAGTGAACAGTCTCCAAAAAAGCTAACTGTGTCTGTGTAAAGTACTAAAGTACTTGGGTTAACACTTAAGTACTTAACAGTGTTGGCTTTGAAGTCGAACTTAAAACCCATGACCCATAACTGACCAAAAGACAAAATAAAAAGCAGGCACACAAACCGAAACCAAACAATTGAAACAAACAAAGAAACAAAAATATCTTACTCCAGTTTGATTTTTTATCAAAAATTGAAGCAAAACCCACTACGCCGTTACCTACTTTTCCACAGTTTTACCTTTCTCTTTATTATTTTAATTAGTTATCTATAATTTCTAAAATTTTATAGGTAAGCCTAATATTATTAAATTTCTTGTCTTATTTTTTCTCTTTTCATATTAAGTTGATTCCTAAAGTATGTTTTTTAATTTTTTTGTATTTTTTTTGTGAATTCATTAAACCACATATTTTTATTTAATTTTATTTTGTGAATATCATAATAACATTGGTAGTTTATTTTAATTAGTGCAATTTCAATTCAGTTGATTAATAGTTTATTTTAATTGTTTAAACAGATATGTTAAAGTATTTGATCAAAAGAAAGTCGTTACCCACTTAACCTACTCAACCACCTAATAAAACAAATACTGTTGCCGATGTTGAAGTAGGATCCTCCTCAAAGCAAAGTCACCAAGAAATTGAGGATGGTGGTGTTGAACAACCCACGTCAAAGCGGGTTCAATGTGAAAATCGTGAAGAACTTGACTTGTCTAGTCTTCAGGGAGACCCTGCACTGAGGAAAAAGATTTCAGATTATCATCCTAATGATCAAGACTCGGTGAGAAGAGCATATTTGCTTAGGGGTCCTTGCCAGCCTAATCATGCTTTTCCTCCAAGAACAAGAGGCAAGAGAATCCGATGCTTTTAGATTGAGTGGTATGAGGAGTTTAGTTGGTTGGAATATAGTATTCACGAGGATGCCGCATTTTGTCTATATTGTTATCTCTTTAAACCTAATAAGGGGGCACAAGGAGGTGGGGATGTTTTTTCTCACAGGGGGTTTACTAATTGGGAAAGAAAAACCAAATTAAAGGAGCACGTTGGAGGACCAAATAGTGCTCATAATATTGCTTATAGGGCAGCACAGGCTTTGTTAAATCAAGAGCATCATATCGAGACATTTCTTCACAGACAATCTGACCAAGTTCGAAGGGATTATCGAATACACCTAACTGCAATAACTGATTGCATTAGGTTTCTTTTGAGACAAGGTTTAGCTTTCCGTGGTCATGATGAATCAGATGAGTCGATCAATAAAGGTAATTTTCTTGAACTTATACGGTTTCTGAAAGATCATAACGAAGTCATGAAGAAAGTTCTTGATAATGCTTCTAAAAATCGGAAATTGACATCGCCTGATATCCAAAAAGATATTGTGAATTCGGGCCGCTGGAAACTACAAATGCTATTCTAAAAGATTATGGAAATTCATTGTTTGCTATTTTAATTGATGAAGCACGTGATATATCAATTAAGGAGCAAATGACGCTTGTTTTGCGTTATGTCGATAAGAAAGGTCAGCGGATTGAGAGATTTTTTGAGTTGTGCATGTTAATGAAACTAGTGCATTAACACTTAAAAAGGCAATCGATGAGTTGTTCTCCAAGCATGGGTTGAGCATATCTAGACTCGTGGACAAGGGTATGATGGGGCCAAAGAATATGCAAGGTGATTTGAATGGCCTAAAAGCACTTGTAATGAAGGAGAATGAGTCTGCATTTTATGTTCATTGTTTTGCCCATCAGCTTCAGTTAGCCCTTGTAGCAGTTGCAAAGAATCATGAGTCAATCGCTAACCTTTTTAGTATTCTCTCTAATGTGGTAAATACTGTTGGAGCATCATATAAGCGACGGGATATGTTGCGTGATGCAATGAAAGCTAAAGTTGTTGCAGCTTTACAAAGTGGAGAAATTTCAAGTGGCAAAGGGTTGAATCAAGAGACTAGTCTTAAACGATCTGGTGACACTCGATGGGGCTCACACTATTATACACTTCTTGGCATGATAACCACTTATGGTTCAGTAGTTGATGTGCTTGATAATGTAGCGGAAAATGGTTCAAGCTCGGAACAAAGAGGTGAGGCTTACGGATTATTAGATTCAGTGCAGTCTTTTGAATTTATCTTCAATTTGCATTTGATGAAAGCGATACTAGGAATTAGCAATGATTTGTCAAAGGCATTGCAGCGTGAAGACCAAGACATTGTCAATGCCATGACTCTTGTTAAAATAACAAAGGTACGCTTACAGGCAATGAGAGATGATGGGTGGGATAGTCTCCTGACTGAAGTTTCTTCACTATGTGTCAAACATGATGTGGTTGTTCCAAATATGGAAGAGAGGTATATGGCTCGAGGGAGGTCTCGACGAAGAGTAGAAGGAAACACCAATTTACATTACTATCGTGTTGGATTATTCTATCACTGTATTGATTTGCAAATTCAAGAGTTAAATGACCGGTTTAATGAAGCAAACACAGAATTACTTCTTTGTATGGCATGTCTTGATCCTAGTGAATCATTTGTTGCTTTCGATAAGCAAACGTTGATCCGTTTTGCCCGACTTTATCCCGATGATTTTTCAGAGATAGATCAGATGGAATTAGCGGATCAGTTTGAGAATTATATCATTGATGTGCGTTCTGATACTAAGTTTGGTGAAGTAAATGGAATTAGCGGCCTAGCCAAAAAAATGGTTGAGACGAAGAAAGACATTGTGTACCCACTTGTTTATTTGTTGATTAAGTTGGGTTTGATTTTACTGCTAACCGCGCCATCGTGGAGAGGGCATTTTCTGCTATGAATATCATAAAGAATCGTTTGCGCAATCGGATGGCAGATGAGTGGTTGAATGATTGTTTAATAACATACATTGAAAAAGAAGTTTTTGATAGCATTGATACCGAATTGATCTTACAACCCTTCCAGAAGATGAAGAAGGATGACGAAAAAGAAGGCCGCCGAGGACAACTATGAACAAATACTTGTTTAGATTTGATTTTTTTTTTCTAATACATTAATATATATAATATATTTTTTTTTTTTTTTTTGTATGCTTGGTTTTTGTCTGGCTGGCTCACCCTCACTTACTTTCCTAGCTCCGCCACTGCATAGGGACATAAGAGGCACGAGTCACGGTTGCCTACGCTTCCAACTGTTTCTCCTTATCTTATTATGACATAAACTGATAAACCTTAGCTAACTGACAAAGTCCCGGGTTTGGCCGAAATATTTAACGGACCACTATAACATGAAAAAGAATATAGAAATGACTTGACGACTGCAATAGTAAAAATGAGTATCTCATCTATAATTTCTATCGTGCAAAATGGGTGCCTGCTAAAAATTGAAGGCTCTAGATACTAATAAAAAGATTGGGTCTTTGATGCAAATAGGCAAGTTGTGCCAATTTTCTTCAAAGTGACATGTGGTCCCTTTGAACACGATTCCGTCATTTAATGAAGGATATTTAAAAGCTAGGTGATCACTTTCATTTGTTCTGATTAGGTATGATATATCTGTATGACTCTCTTACCAATAGTGAGAATAATGGTTATTCTCACAAACCTTTACCCAGTAGGGGGGTTTATTGTGGACCGAGAATTTTATAATGGTGTCTACCAACCTCACAACAGCCCAAGACACCTTACATGCAATCGACAAAGTTTTATTGCACTGTATAGTAAGGTCACAATGCAGAAAGTCATTGACTGCTGAAATAAATGAAGTATAGAAGAGATCCCAGCCTTCTTTTATTACCTAAATCACTTTTCCCTGGCTTTGAAGGAGCACTCAGAAGATCATTCCCTATTACTACTACTACTAGAAATGGAAAGGCTACACAAACTTTCATCAATGCTTCTCTGATTGAAAATCCTGTCATTTGGGCTAGTAGGCTTTGCATTTATTATGCTCTTCTGAAAGCTGGTTTAGTTGGATCTCCAGCTAGCCCAATCTTTTCTGGTCTGGTTTATTCTTTTCATTTTGGTTATGGTTGGATTTTAGGAATATGTTAATGGGTATTTGGATTTTTTTTTTTTTTTTTTTTTCAAGATTCACAAGGAAGCATTGCTGATTTAGGGTTTTCTAAATGGCTTGAGGGCTTGCAAGGCAGATCAGTTTTTTTGAGTTTTCTCCCCTGTTATCGATAGTTTTTTTTTTGGAATTTTTCATCTATTTATTTAGATCACTAGTTAAGGAGGGAAAAAATGAAGTTGGATTTATTGCAGATCTCTTCAAGACTTGACTAAGTAGAACAAGGTGTAGTTTATATGCACCCTTATTCACATTCTTAACAAAAGTTTTTGGTTGTCTCTTTTTGCTTAATAAAACCAATGTATATATCTCGATACATGGGTGAACACGGTTGTAGGGGTTGATCCCTTAACCCGGTGATGGAGGAATGGATTCTATGTTTGTGTGCATGTACAAACATGAAACGTAACCTCGTGCCATCTAATTTGTAATTATAAAAATGAATATGTTCTGATAAGCAAGTTACAATTGTTACTGCAATGCCCATAATTGAAATTCCTGTGCCTGCTTGCATGATATTATTTGTTTATCTACTTTTATTTCTTTGATGCTATACAGTGCACATCGTTGTTTTAATTAGTATCATCTAGTCCATGCAGTCTTATCATTATATGCTTGTTTTACTTACTGTTTTTCTTGTTTTTTTTAAGCATGAAAAGAACTTAATATTAGTTGGTCGTTCCTATAAAGTAAGAAAAACTGTTTACTATCGTTGCCCGGAAACTTGAGTGAAATAAGTTAATAAGGTAAACTCAACTTCTTGTTCACTTATTTTATCACTTCTTATTAGTTGGCTTGATATTATGTTTAATCTCTGTGTAATGAAAGACCTTTACTCTTTCTTTTCGAATTTGTTGAATATTTATCTCGTGCCTTATGCCTGTTTTACTAATTTACAGCAAGCTGGCGGTGCTCTTATAAAGAATGACGACATCGCCTCGAAGTTGAGGAATTGTTCCCACCAATGATAAAAACAAGTCCAGGTTAGTGATATATCTTCTTTTGTGAGAAGTGTATTGAATTAAATCCAGGTTATATATTATACTTAAATTCCAAGGATGTTACAAATAGAACTATTAGTGGGGGCATATGAGATGCAATTCGCTAAAGAATGAAAGGTCGCATGATGCATTTGAGCTCATAGCCACATTAAAGGTTGATCACTCAATGATGTCTTGTTTTTGTGGTTTAATTGAAAATAGAAATTATCTTTTGCTGGTTACTTCTAATACCAAAATTATTAGTATCTTAGCAACTTAGTAAGTTTGATTCTACTATCTTTGTTTTGAATATTGTTTCTAGGATCACACTGTAATAAAAGCAATTTACAACGGTTCTGAGTTCTTGAAGAGCTCCGTTTGAACGAGTAAACACCATTTAGAAGGGCCTAAGGACAGCACACAACCTTAAGGTATATTTTAGAACCTTTAAAGTCGCTGTCGTTATATTTTAGTGCACTGTTGTCCTTCTTGACGGGGACTATACAACGATGCCTTTATATTAACTATGCGATATGATGTGCCATATTCATTTGTATGATAGCCAACTGCTGTGCTTTTTATTACAAAAGTATTATAGAGGTGGCATGATTACAGTCCATTAAATAGCATAAAAACTTACCTGGAGCAGTCTTGTGCGAGTGGGGTAGAGTAATTCAACTTTGACTTATGTTGTAATTGGTATCAATGCACCATCTTTTTTATTTTGCTGATCGATTTCATAATCATGATTGCCAAAACAAATACATTTCTATAATGTTTCTTGGTTTGATCATTTGTTAAATAGTTGTTTGATATTGGCTCTAGAGAAGGCTCAGTAGGCTCCTTTGGGCCGTTTAAAGTTCGCAATGTTCAAGTTTATGGAGGGTTTGTTCTCCACATTGGTTCTATTGGTAAGAGAATGTGCCCGAATTTCTGTTTGAGATAAAAGCAATGTGCAAGGTGAGATACTTAACCTTCTACCCCATTATTTTCTAGCTATTATGATCCTTCATTTTCATTCAATTTTCATATTGCTTGATGGCATGCAGGTAGATTACGAAAGGCTTACTCTCATTGCCCCAAACTGTACATGTGCGCACATGCTAAACTATGCTCATTGACATTGAGGACACCATTCACATGAGTGAGCAGACCCGTTATTGTTGAAGCTATTTTGATTTAAGCTTTTCATCTTTTTAAGTTAGTAACAGCTTAACGTTCTGGTTTGATGCTAGGTTTATGAAGTTTGGAGTTGAATAGCACACCACTCAGGGAGTGAATACCTAAACGAATCGATCTGTTAGCATGCTTTTATTCCTATCTATCTTATACGATATAAAAGGTCAGAATTCTTACCAGGTTATACTGATTTTCCTTCTTCTGAATGAACTATAAGGACTGGCTTCATTGCAGCGGGCTTTCTATATTAACTACTTGAAGACTTTTCAAGAGGAAAAAGCATATTATAGATGAGAAACTCCGTTCTTCCTTGCTTCCCTTCTTGCTAGGGTGGCTTGTGAGTTTAAGTCCCCCTTGGAATTGTTGGGAATCTTTCATTCCCCCAAAACTCTTGAATTTCCTAGCGAGACTTTATGTCAAGGGCGAGGCGAGTTGGATGTCTGAAGCGGATAGTTCAATTTGCTTCAGATCCGTATTAAGACGACTTGGCCTTAACCGCCCCCTCTTTATTAGTGTTTAATTTATATTAGTGTCTCGGTCTAAATATAGGTTTAACAACATAGCTTCTAAGATACATTAGAAACATATGCCCACCTTTGAAAGTACTATTTTCATCAGACTATCGGTATCACTCTTGTTTGTTGAATGTGATTTAGTACCTTAGTAAGTAATAATGAGCTTTCTTTTAATCCTTTATTCTTTTGTGTAGGATGAATCCCTATTCTTACAAAATCTTTTATATGGCCAAAGCTTGAGCTTCAATATATCGGAATGCAACTCAGACCAGAGCCACTACAAGTAAGAAAAACAATGCAACACCAAGCACTTGAGCAAATTCAATACCCACATATTTAGACTTCATGGAGTTTTTAGTAATTCTAGCTTAAACACTTTTTACCTATTATGCATATGTTCAAGTTTCTTAATGTCTTGTTTTTATGAATCTAACTTGGACAAATTTTACTCGATATCAATCATTTCTATTTTCTTAATTTCTATTTGGTGTCATTGGGTTGGTTGCAGGTGTCAATGACTTTGATGATTGCTATAGGAAGGACGAATTAAGAGATCAAATGTTTTGTTTGAGAGCTATTAGGACTTATTATATCCGTGTATTTTGTAAACAAAAAGACTTAATCAAATTACTAGTTTTATGTAATTAGAATCAAGACTTGTGACTTAAGAATGAATTATGGAATATGTTGGTTTAAGTGCTTTTCTTTTTTGCTAGTGTGTATCCATGAGTGAATCTTTAGGCCTTTAATGGGATGGACAAGTTGTGAGATATATGCTAGAAGCAGGTGCAGGTAGCCCAGCAACGATTGGGACCTAATTTTTTTTTCCAAATGCTACCAGATTTAGTAATGGTTGTATATCCGTTACAAATAGATAATTGCCAACAATTCATCAGTTATAAACAAAATTAGTAAGTGTTATTAATACATTGCAACGGTTACATATCCGTTACTAAAATTAATTTCAATAACACTTGACAACTGTGACTAAATTATGCAACGGATATAAAGTGTTACTAACATCTGTTACTATTATTTGTCACGCATTTGTGTCAATGCAAAATAACCGTTACTAATATTTTTTGCGACGGATGAGTATTCGTTACAAATCAACTGATATGGTGTAGTGGATGTCGATATAGATGTATCAGATGATGAAAGGTATGTGTTTGGTGTTTCTGTACTCCCCATGTGTTGCTGCATATTTATCTCTTTTAATAAATTGTCAGAATGGATGGGAGAAGCGTATTGAAGAAAAATAAAAAGATAATATCTTTAAAGACATGAAATTGGAGATTTTCATTTTCCAGGAGAGAAATATATAATGTAAACAACTTTGGAAAAACATTGGCATGAGCTGGCTCTATTCTTTTTACGTATGGTAATAAATATTTGCACTTCTGTTCAATTATAATATGTAACCTCAAAATGAATTAAAACTAATCCGCCTTGTTTCTTTTCTGTTATTGCAGGTTAGTGGAGTCCCCACACTTCTCTTCTTCCCAATAGGACATAATAGCACAAACCCAGTAAGTGAACTTGAGGACTTCTCTAGCTTGTTGGTTTTGTGTCAGTAGTATGTCTGCAAATCTTATCAACACTTTCAATATGTTGTTCTCACTCAAATTAAGGGTATTTTTTTATACATTTGCCTTAAATTGAGTCTATTCTTTGAGCAGATAAATGTGGAAGTTGGTCACACAGTAGTCGGATTATACAAGTTCCTCAAAAAACATGCCCAAATACCTTTCAAGCTCCAGAGGCCAACCTCAATTTCTAAATCAGAAGACATTTTCCCTTAACCCACATCAACGTCTAAATCAGGGTATATTGTTTATAGTAATACTCTCGAGAGCAATATTATTGGAGCGGCGTTGCACTGATAATGCTCCTGACGTGTTGTTTGCTTATGATTGGGCTAGAAGCTTGTTCCATCTCTAGAAAACTCTCAAGGCTGTTTACCCTCAAAAAGGTTGTGCGACACTCACATGAAAGAACAAAATGTGCAAAGGTGATGAAGATAGAAATTTCAAAGTACGAATTGTTTTTTTTTTCGTTATGTTTTTATTCTTCCTTGTGTACTTTGAAAGCCTAGTTACTAGCAATCAACAACTTGAAAACATTGTAAATTTTGGAAAATACCAATGTATAATATGTTGTTTGTAACCTTGTGTAACTGATTTTATGATATGAGAAACCTCAAATTAGGTAGTATTTAGCAGGGGTGTATGGGGCAAAATAGATTCTACCAAATAATATTTATTATTTAAAAAAAAATTAAACCAATACGACGGCAAATAATGTCGTTACTTGACTTCCTGAAGCAATATATGACGGGTGGTTATGTTCCACATTTGAAAACTTTCAATTCCATTACAAAGGAAATTTGTGATGGTTCTAAGTGTCCTATATTTAACGACGACTTCTACTGTCACACGCCCGTCGCATTTCTAATTCAACTTGCCACGTTTTTTCCTGTCGTTAATATTAACAACAGTGCGATTCATGACGAACTCGGGGACACTATTTCCCGTCGTAAATCTCGATTTATGACGGATTTTGTCGTCGTTTTTGGCCATTTCTGATGTAGCTAGTGTCTTACCCACTTCATGGATCTGAAAGTTTGTTGTTTGACTTGTAGGAAATAGTTGATTTGTCTGCTGCACACACATTGGGAAAGTCTAGATGAGAGAATAGTGGTTGGGGCACGCCAGAAACAAATTACATTGTTGGACATCAGATCATCCTTCTGAATTTGTAACAGTGTCTTACACTCTTACTTTGATTGTTAAACTGATGACCTGTGATTTCCACGGTTCTTTGCTGCTACACAAATAATTTAGACACTCATTGAGAAGAAAACAGTATCGCGATGTTTTATTTAAGATTATTAAATTGGTGTAGGTTAAGTCTACAAACTAAACGATTCTTGTTAGTCTCATACTATGTTTGTATGTTTGTATGTAACAATATGATTAATGGCACTATGGACATTTTTTTTCAGTTGTTTGGAATAGAAGAGAACCAGTTGTTGTGAGTGAAGCAAGTTTGGATTTTGTTTGCGTGCATAAAGTAGGTGGATATTGCTTCTCTTGGTCCTTTAAGAGGTATTTATTGTAGAATCTTTGGGATGTTAGTTACTACTTTACCTCTTGGATGGTATTGTATATATATATATATATATATATGTTTCGGTTTTTAGAATATGAAAAGTTATATATCTTGATAGAGTTGATCAATGAGAATTGTGTTTTAATTTTTAGGTTATGATAGGTTGTATGTGTTTTAAATATCGAAAATACAGAGGAGACTCTGTTCGGATTTTATATGATGATTTATCGTTGATTTTTATTAATTAATTTTGAATGTAGTTCTATTAACGCCTTGTAATCTTTCTTTGATCCTGAGGCGTTGTAGTAAAGTCATTGCATTCATTTGGGAAGTTTTTTTCTTCCATCCTAAAAGTAGGTGTAATATGTTTATAACTGCTCAACTTTGGTTAGGTATTTTCTTTTGGTAAAGGTAATGCATGTGTCTTATATTCACTTTAGGTAATGTTGTAATTGGATCTTTAGCTCAAAAGGGAGAGCACTTGGAATTTGAGTGTACTAATATGTATTCCAAGATATGGTGGTTCAATTCCACCAAGGTCTTTGCGGATATTTTCTTAGTTTGGTACTTTAAAACTTATTTTTAGTGTTGGACAAGTATTGAAATGCAAAGCACGTATATGTACTTTGGTATGTGATCTTGGAAAATTAGGTTGTATGGTGGTAGGTGAAAATGAAGAAATCTATTAGTCTTTAGAGAAAAAAAAAAACCCATATTGTGGCAGATACGACTATACATAGGACATTTTCCAGCACCAACATGGATCTATATGCCATTTGGAATGACATATACCATTATTATGCCACTTATAATGACATAAATATAGCTTGTTTCAATTAATTTTTGGCATCATGTCTCTTATTTTTTTGTATGACAAAAAATAGGCATAATAACATCGTATGTCATTCTACATGACTTATTTGCTATATGTAGCATTTCCCTCGTTTAATCAATATATGTCATTTGCAATTACATATATTTTTACTATGCCAATTGAAATGATATGCCATTTAGAATGACATATACTATTATTATGCCACTTAGAATGACATAAATATAGCTTGTTTCAATTAATTTTTGGCATCATGTCTCTTATTTTTTTGTATGACAAAAAATAGGCATAATAACATCGCACATGTCATTTTACATGACTTATTTGTCATATGCTTATAAAAGTGACATGTAGCCTTTCCCTCGTTTAATCAACTAGGTAATGCCCGTGCCTTCGGCACGGAATGTCTTTGAAAAATCTCAATTGAAAAAATCAATAGAAAAACACTCTGTTCTTTTCGTTTTTTTTGTAGGTAAAACACTGTGTTCTTGAGCATCAAATAGTTGTATTTGGCCAATATTGCAACGAATGATTACTCCATGTTGTGGGAGATTTGGAACCCATTTATTAAATCGAGTTGCACTTACTAAAATTGGGGTGGGTTCATTTAGATGGAATGATAAACTGAAAACTTCCATACCACACAAAATCACAAATGAGAGTGAACCTGTACAAAAATTAAACTATACAAAGAAAAAGAAAAAGAAAAGTAGGCTCACAAACCATCTGAGGCATTAGCTATTTGTTTGGTTCAATCAAAGCCTAGCCTCCTGCAGAGACTTTACCCTCTACTTACTGTTTGTCTGTTGGAGGAAAAACAAAAAAAAAAAAAAAAACATATATGGCCCAACATCAAGTTGTTATTGTTGTGCATAAATGCCAAGATATGTGCATTGGGTATTCTTTCATGAAAATCAGTCATGCAACTACGCAAGTACCTGTGCATAAAATAATCACACATGAGAAACTAATGATAAAACACTCGAAACCTCCAAATTATGTATAAAAGAAAAATTTTCTTTGTGTCATACTCATAGCTAAATTAAGAAGGTAACGTCGTTCCTTGCACTGCATGTCACACTATGGTAACACAATGATAGACATAATACCAATGTCATGGAATACATGTGCAGTGTCTATATTTGACCCATCAATCTCATATATGATCATCTCTTTCTAATAACTTCAAATGGTTTAACAACAGTTTTTGGTATACACCAAACTTGTTTTCAGCTGAAATCTAGCTACGAATTAAAATTTGTATAATTTGAATTCTAGCACAAATTTGATAGTAGGCATCTATGATAGCACAAATATTGGAACCACATAGTACATTCACTGTTGTCAACTTTGTTTAACCAAACCACTTCCTGGTCGTACATAAAGATGGTCTTTTGACATAGCATAACAAAATAAAAAAGGATAATGTTGCCACGGCAACAGGTTGCATCAAAGAGAACTCCACCTGAACCCAACCTCATAAATAATGACTCAAAAGCACTGACAAAGATAGGGAGAATCAAAACTTAAGTTAAATCCCAGCCTATATACTACATAAAAATTCATATCCATGCATTACAATGAACTTCATAGCAATCTGCTGGTATAATCAATGACCTTATAATGTTCCCTTAAAGGCTGCCAACCAATCTGCTCTTCCTAGTGGACATAGCAGTGATATGGTCTCTGAATATCAATGCATTGGAGTAATATATATAAAACCTTTTTTTTTGGAACCCTTGCTTTCAACACACACACACAAGAAAAACAAATACAAACTCCAGAGAATTATTGTGAGCTTTTAGTAGACAAATTAACCTAAAGTAGCTCAGTTTCACGTACACGCTGACACTTAGGCCTCAATACCTTGAGTACTTGGATTTTCGAAAACATGGCCTCGGACACTTCGAGTATATCACTCTTTGAAAGGGAAATTCTATCAGATTGCGAACAACCACATTATGTTACTAACTCAAATGTTTTGACACAATGGGTGTTGGATCTTATTAGGTTGTGCTTAATTCATTAACTTTAACCATGCCCATATAAAGTAGTTAGGTTTAAAACTGAACAATCTTAGATATTAAAATGTTATATGTTGTCATAACAAATCTAAGTACTACAAACAACATGATTATATGAAGCATAATGGGAAAACAAATGTATATATTAGGGGAAAAAATACCTCGACTTCCTCAGCTCTTTGTGTGTGAAGCGACGACTCTCGTAACGTCTCTTGGTGCAAGTCCGACACAGTCTGTTTTTCCAAAGTAACTATACATTCAAAACCAAAGCATTAAAAATGGTAAACACATCTATAAACGATAGTCTAATACAACCTACTCCAGTAATTCACTAAAACGATAGAAAAAAATTTAAGAACGCTAAATGGTAATTCAGAGAATAACAATAACCATATACAACCAAGGAAGTCGATTGAGTCCATGAAGGTAGTGTATGTTCTCTACTACAATGGACCTCTATGCATGACAAACTACAGAGATATACATATAATCTCTCAGACATAGTCTACGCAAAATCATCAGCTCCCAAACATCTAAGTGCAGTATCAATCACTTTAATAGCAATGGTCATTAGTGGCCAACATTCTAAGCAAACATCAGCTCCATAACAACAATATCTTACATCATCATAATCTGACATATCTTGTGGAGGCATTTAGAAAAAGTTCAATGTATTTTACACGAAAATTCTGTCCACTTGTGCAAAAAGCCGGAGGAGAGGCAAAGCTCCGTGTAGCAAGTAGAGGAGCCATTGAAGTTTGACATTTGGATTGGGTCCTCACATCTGGACTGTACACAAATAGTATGCTGGTATTCTCCAAAAAATATTACCAGAAATTAAAAAGTAATAGAAGCAAAAAGTAAAAGTCCACACCACCACTATATTCGCTCGCAGGCAAGCCTTGCAAATTGAAATTTCCACAACACAGGGCATGCATTCTCAATGTGCTCCTTCATTTTTTCAGGGTACCTGTTATATTCCATACATAAACCAAAATTTTCAAATAAGCTCATTATATAATTCTACACAAAAGTATCATTTAGACAGTGCAAATTCCCATTTTTAAACTCTTGGTCTTCTAAGTCCTAACAAATTACATTTAGGGAGTTACAATTGTAAAGAGTAGTGTGAACACAATTTTTCACCAATTCATCAAAACAACACATTCCGCAGTTATGACCAAACATGTTTTGGGAGTTCAAAACAACCATCCTCCATCTCTCTGATGGAGATAGATACCTCAATCCTGCCTGCCAACCAATCAAAAAATCACTGATGAAACAGAGAAATCTAATTAGTAATTAACAGCTATATCTCGAGCAAACCCCCAGCATTATTTATAGGATAGAGAATCAGAGAGAGCCTTGTACTTGACGTAGTTTCCTTTTCGTCCACGGATACTAATTCTTATACCACTCTAAATTCTAGGAGATTAAGGCTTGCTAATTACTGGAATCCTATATTACTAAAAATTTGCCCGAGAACAGAAACTACTATCTAAATGCAGAAATACAAAGTATTCAAGGCTTTCTAAATAGAGAAATCTTTATTAATTACCATGATTTATGCATTTCACTCCATGGATACGAATTATTAGTAAGTGGAAGAAGATTGGTGTAAAACCCAGAGAGGAGTAGAAGTAGCGGTGGGAAAAAAAAACATAGACTCTTGTTATTTGGAATTGGCAGAAGACATATAATTTAATACCTGTAAAATTAGATCGAACCCAAAGCTGGATAGATAAGAAATTTTCACGCTTCTTCACTAAGGATGGGGGAGACCGGGAGAGATAATGAATGGGTCTTCACAATTATGACTCCCAATTAAATTGAGAGGTGGAGGGAGAGAGAACCCAAGAGGTTTTCACATTAAGTCACAATTAATTTTTTTATTTTCGAAAGGTTAATTTGGAGAGAGAGAGAACGATGGCTGTTTTGTTTTTTGTTTTTTTTTGTTTTTTTGGAGGGGAAGATGTAAAGTGGAGAATAGAGAGGGCGACGAAGGGTTTTTTTTTTGTTTAATTTCATAATTAATACTAGGGCGATTTATTTCTCAAATTAATTCCCCCTCGTTAATTTTTTTTAAAAAATTTTATACGTGTCTTCGGTTTTGACCCTCGATTTATACCCGCTCATATTGAATCCCAGCCATTGGTCATAAAACTTCCCTCCCTTGTTATATTAGATAATTCCCCCTCATTAATTTTTTTTTTTTAATTTTACACGTGTCTTCGGTTTTGACCCTCGATTTATACCCGCTCATATTGAATCCCAGCCATTGGTCATAAAACTTCTCTCCCTTGTTATATTAGACTAGCTAATGCCCATATCTTCGATACGGATTTCATAAAATTATTGTGTCATTTTATTATAATTTGCATTAACACTTAAAATAGCAGGCCTAAATCAATTAAAATTATATAGCAAGAACAACATAAATAGTGTTGTAGCAAAGCTACATCCCCATACCCCAGAACCACTACTTGAGCACTACACGGAAGAGAGGCAATGAAAACCATAGAAAGATCACTAATAGCAATGCCTATCAGGCTTGTCACCCACAAAAAAGACAGATCTCGAAATTCACTTCGGCACGGATTGTACTTGAAATATCTTTATATGATTTACATCTATGTTTTAAAAAAGAGAGGAAAGGATAGCACTTAGATGGTTTTGAAGCATTAGATAAGTCCATCAAACAAATTAAAATATACAATAGATAAGGAAGTCAATTCTCGATTGTTTTTGCTTTACGTGGTCTTTATGTAGAAATTCAAAAGGTATGTTTCCCAAAGTTTTTTCTGTAACCGCAATAGTAAGATAAATATTCTAAGCCAGAACCTAAGTTTCGCTATTACACTTCAAAAAAAAAAACAAATATCCCTTTTCCTTTTGTTGCTGGGTATACTATAATTATATTAATATCAAAAGGACGTACAAAATTGTTAGGGAGGGTGGTAACAACAATCTACTCCGCTCCCTGAATTATCTACAGTCCAAGGAGTCATTCTAGAGAACTATGTTGTTGTTGCATTTGCTGATATCCTGGCTTCTGCATACTGAAGTCAACATAACTTTTGCATAGTTCTTGCTGCCTTAAGCCATCTGAATTCCTGCAAGGGCACAAGGCAGTTGTCCCTTGCATTGTTTGTCTCTTAAAACTGGCCTTACACCAACCTGGCGCACTCCTCCATCTCAACTAAATTCAGTTGTTCTTCCTTGAGGGTGTATCCATCTGCATTCTCTAGCTAGAGTAAATTGCCAAGGATAACAACAAAATGTGGGAAAATCACTTCAATCAGTTCTCACTTTTGAACTTAAAATTTTATTCCAAAAAAACATGGAGCAGGTGCGAGAATAAGCTGCAAAGCAAAATCTCTAAACAAGAAGAAGCTGCATTTGCAAGTAAGAATAAGGATTGTGTGGGCAACTACCATCCTCTTTCTAGCACTTGAGTCCACAGTTTATCCCCCCTCTCAAGAAACAAACAGATTTTTCTGGAATTTTATTTAAAGGTTCTCTTCCATGTCTTGCTTTTAACCATTAAATAACTATTTTTGTTTTGCCACTAAACCTTCTTGCCTTTTGTTTAAGTTAAAAGTGCATACACAGTGATAAAGTTAAATCAAGTATCCTCTAACATAACCAATACAGTAAAGAGGAAGTGAATGTGAGGATATCACACACTTTTAATTGTTATGATCTTAGAAGAGGGTGGAAATATAAAAGAAAACCAATTCATAAAGCATTACTCAGTACTAATTCCCTATTCTATATTCATAAAATAAAGCATTTCCAGCAAACCCAAACTCACCTAAAGTAGACTTGTCAGAACCAATTATTTCACATTCCAACAATGTTTCCTCTTCTCATCTCCCTCTAAGCATTTTGTTCGACAAAATCTACAAATCTAACTACAAAATAACCAACGTCAAACTGTCGTTTACAATGTCCTAGCAGAAGGAACTTAAAAGCTATAAAACGTGCACTAACAGAAATATTATAATTGTTAGTTAGGCATAGTTTAATACGATTTTTAATTTTTGAAAAACAAATACTATAAATCATTTCCATTACCTTAGTATCTAGCAATCAAAAGTCTTTGCTAATGATCTCATTCTTTTTCTTCAAGTTAATTGCTTCCACATTATCCTTGTAATACGAACCCTTACTTTCTAGTGGTCTTTTCCTGAGCAATGTTTAGAAGGGTCTTGGTAATCATACATTGCCATTTCAAGTTGTACGTATAAGATATTAAAAAAATATTGATAAAAAGACTTAATAAAAGAAGGTGTTGCTGTTGATTAAATTATGCAAATGCTAAGCATAAATGGCTGACACAGGAGCAGCTAAGTTTTTCTATATTTAGTATGTTTTATGTGAGTTACATGACATATGAAAACCTAAGACCTGCGGAACAATTCCATGTTCTCCAAGAACGGCATGGAGGTCTGCTAATACATTTGGTTGCACTGAGTTGGATCTTCTAATTTCAGTTGAGGCACTCAATCTCCAAACACTTGAATGATAGTCCATCTATCCCACAAAATGTACGTGTTGGGCAATCTGAATAAGCATTGTGCATTTATTTAGAGTGCCAACACAAAATTTCCATAATCCATGGTAGAACTCAAAGTGTAGTAGTAGCCAGTAGGCACACTCAGTTTCATGAAAGAAGCACAATTAAGCATATATGAAACATACATTTTTAAGCTAACAGTACTATGTCCATAAGTTAGCAACTAAGATTTAATAGAAAAAATGACCCTATCAAAGAAAACAAAGAAGAAATTGTAAAAATTGCATCAAACTAACAGATAAGAAAATGCCATAATATACCTGAATTATTTACTTGAAAAGAGCACTAATCGAAAAGGAAGGGTATCATGAAGGTTGTGTCAATTAAGCAAGTTATTGTCATATATATAAAAGTATACATAAGTCGGTCACTGTGGAAACCATTAGGTGTGGGGAAGATGAATTCCATGCTATCTATAATCTATGAGTAGCGATGAAACATAATGGACGGAGCAACTAAACATCTATTATTACCTTACTGCAGACACCAAAACCCCTTACTGCAAAAATATTAAAAATCAAGGACACGCTCTCTTTGGTTTAAAGAGGTGGATATGCTCTTTTCTTAGATAAATTATGTTCTTAACTAAAAGATAGCATTGCATATAAAGCACTCAGATATCTAACCGTAGAATTGGTTTGCTGAAAATCAAAAAATAAAGTTCAGACACGCTCTTATTCTCAACATTTGTTCAGATTTCTTATACCTATCTAGGGGTAGTACGCTATGGACATAAAAAACTTAGATATTAGCAATGATATTAATAGCATGATACTTGATTTTGAAGACTAAAGTTCAGCCATTCTACCCATCTGTTGATCTTAGTAAAAGGACATGCGTCAATGATTTCAAGAGCATTAAGCGTCTTACATGATACCAAAACAAATGGAAAAAATTACACATCAGATGAAGTTGCACATCCAATTGAATCTCAGTTGGTATGTGGCCCAAAATATTGTTTTGTTGGTTTCTGTCTGACTCTCATCAGTCTCTCTTCGATCTCCTCTCTTTCGCTCCAAACTCGCTTTCCCTCTCTGCTCACTCTCCACTGCTAGTGGTTATACTAGTAATCATACCACCATAATCAGACCCTTCTAGTTCAATAATCCATCGGCATTTAACTTCACAAAATCTAGTGGAGGGGCACCCAATTGTATCAAGTCATTTCTTAACGGGCAAGGCCCAAAATAATTTAAACCCTAGTTTTAAAATTTAAATTAACACAAGGCCCACCCCAGAAGATCCAACGACCATGATAAATTCCAAACGAAATCTTGTTTTTTCCATGCAGTCTGAAATTTTGAACACTATCACATGACCACATCCTCCCTCGTCACCACCGCCTCCCTCATCACCACCACTTCTAACGAAAAAAAATAGAAGCCGCTCAAATTGTAGTTTCTAACGTTGGCAGTTAAACTAAGTTGGTGATCGTTGGCAGTTAAACTAAGTTGGTGATGCTTCTTCGCTGTCCACCTTGTACAACAACAGTTTATAGTCATCAAATACGTGATTGCCACATGTTTGTCTCAACTCTCACACCTCGAAAAACTACACAGTTGCTGCCACTTTCAATGGAAGATATAAGAACAGGAAAAAAACAAGTCACTTCTTGCCAAGTATCAAACAATGGTCATGAAATTATACCTAGGTACATTCCATTCCATTCATTCTTATGTTTTGTTGTTAAGTAGTTAAAGACTAATTTTTAGTTTTCTATTATTGTTTCATGCAGAGAGGTACATCGAATATGTGATACTATAGTTGGTGTTTTGGGTGGAGGGCAATTGGGTCGTATGTTATGCCAGGTGGCTTCACAAATGGCTATTAAAGTAATGGTTTTCTAACTCAATCCCAACATGTCAAGAATTGCAGTGTCTCTTCATCTCATGTTAATTGACGTGTTCAGGTTTTTGAGAGTTCAATTTTTAACAATTAAGATCAAGCTTTTGGGACATTTGGAAATTTAAAGCGGCAGTGCGTGTTTTGAGTGTGTGTGGCCCAAAATATCGTCGAGATATCTGAGATATCGCCGATATATCTCGTTTTTTGGATACACTAAGATGGAAATATCTGATATATCTCAACCGAATATTGATTTTTTTCCCGATATATTTCGCAATTTCCGATATAACGATATATATCAATTGATATATACGATATAAATTGTTGACGTTGACCGATAATGTTGACTTTGACTGAATATTGTTGACTTTGACCGACATATTGACAATATTTCTGATATAATTGATGATATTTCCGATATGATCAACAATATTTCTGATATATCGACATACAAAACAAAATTTTGAGTGGTCAACAAAAAAATAGATATTTTTGATATATCCGATATATATCGGTTTTTGGGTACACCGAAATATTCACCGAATTCGATATTTTGGGCCTTGGTAGTCTCTAATCAAGTGAGCCCAAACATTCTGGGCTAGGGGGTATGTGGCCCAAAATATTGTTTTGTTGGTTTCTGTCTGACTCTCATCAGTCTCTCTTCTCCTCTTTTTCACCCCAAACTCGCTTTCCCTCTCTGCTCACTCTCCATTGCTAGTGGTTATACTAGTAATCATACCACTATAACCAGACCCTTCTAGTTCAATAATCCATCGGCATTTAACTTCACAAAATCTAGTGGAGGGGCACCCAATTGTATCAAGTCATTTCTTAACGGGCCAGGCACAAAATAATTTAAACCCTAGTTTTAAAATTCAACTTAACACAAGGCCCACCCCACAAGATCCAACGACCACGATAAATTTCCAACGAAATCTTGTTTTTTCCAAGCAGTCCGAAATTTCGAACACTGTCACACGACCACAGCCTCCTTCGTCACCACCGCCCCCCTCATCACCACCACTTCTAACGAAAAAAAATAGAAGCAGCTCAAATTGTAGTTTCTAATGTTGGCAATTAAACTAAGTTCGTGATGCTTCTAAGCTTCTTTGCTGTCCACCTTGTACAGCAATAGTTTATAGTCATCAAATACGTGATTGCCACGTGTTTGCCTCAACTCACACACCTCGAAAAACTACACAGTTTCTGCCACTTTCAATGGAACATATAAAAATAGGACAAAAACATGTCACTTCCTGCCAAGTATCAAACAATGGTCATGAAATTATACCTAGGTACATTCCATTCCATTTATTCTTATGTTTTGTTGTTAAGTAGTTAAAGACTAATTTTTAGTTTGCTATTATTGTTTCATGTAGAGAGGTACATAGAATATGTGATACTATAGTTGGTGTTTTGGGTGGAGGGCAATTGGGTCGTATGTTATGCCAGGTGGCTTCACAAATGGCTATTAAAGTAATGATTTTCTAACTCAATCCCACATGTCAAAAATTGTAGTGTCTCTTCATCTCATGTAAATTGACGTGTTCAGGTTTTTGAGAGTGCAATTTTCAACAATTAAGATCAAGCTTTTGGGACAATTGGATATTTAAAGCGGCAGTGCGTGTTTTGAGTGTGTGTGGCCTAAAATATCGTCGAGATATCTGAGATATCGCCGATATATCTCATTTTTTGGATACACTGAGATGAAAATGTCCTCTATGTCTCAACCGAATATTGATTTTTCCCCCCGATATATTTAGCAATTTCCAATATAACGATATATATCAACCGATATATACGATATATCTGTTATAAATTGTTGACTTTTACTGAATATTGTTGACTTTGACCGACATATTGATGATATTTCTGATATAATTGATGATATTTCCGTTATGATCAACGATATTTCCGATATATCGACATACAAAACAAAATTTTGACTGGTCAACAAAAAAAATATATTTTCGGTATTTATGATATATCCGATATATATCGATTTTTGGGTACACCGAAATATTCACCGAATTCGATATTTTGGGCCTTGGTGGTCTCTAATCAAGTGATCCCGAACATTCTGGGCTAGGGGGTATGTGGCCCAAAATATTGTTTTGTTGGTTTCTGTCAGACTCTCATCAGTCTCTCTTCTCCTCTTTTTCACCCCAAACTCACTTTCCCTCTCAGCTCACTCTCCACTGCTAGTGGCTATACATACACTTATACTAGTAATCATACCACCATAACCAGACCCTTCTAGTTCAATAATCCATCAGCATTTAACTTCATAAAATCTAGTGGAGGGGCACCCAATTGTATCAAGTCATTTCTTAACGGGCCAGGCCCAAAATAATTTAAACCCTAGTTTTAAAATTAAACTTAACACAAGGCCCACCCACAAGATCCAACGACCACGATAAATTCCAAACGAAATCTTGTTTTTTCCATGCAGTCTGAAATTTCGAACAATGTCACACGACCACAGCCCCCCTCGTCACCACCGCCCCCCTCATCACCACCACTTCTAACGAAAAAAATAGAAGCCGCTCAAATTGTAGTTTCTAACGTTGGTAGTTAAACTAAGTTGGTGATGCTTCTTCGCTGTCCACCTTGTACAACAACAATTTATAGTCATCAAATACGTGATTGCCATGTGTTTGCCTCAACTCTCACACCTCGAAAAACTACACAGTTGCGGCCACTTTCTATGGAACATATAGGAATAGGAAAAAAACAAGTCACTTCCTGCCAAGTATCTAACAATGGTCATGAAATTATACCTAGGTACATTCCATTCCATTCATTCTTATGTTTTGTTGTTAAGTAGTGAAAGACTAATTTTTAGTTTGCTATTATTGTTTCATGCAGAGAGGTACATCGAATATGTGATACTATAGTTGGTGTTTTGGGTGGAGGGCAATTGGCTCGTATGTTATGCCAGGTGGCTTCACAAATGGCTATTAAAGTAATGGTTTTCTAACTCAATCCCAACATGTCAAGAATTGTAGTGTCTCTTTATCTCATGTAAATTAACGTGTTCAGGTTTTTGAGAGTGCAATTTTCAACAATTAAGATCAAGCTTTTGGGACAATTGGATATTTAATGCGGCAGTGCGTGTTTTGAGTGTGTGTGGCCAAAAATATCGTCGAGATATCTGAGATATTGTCAATATATCTCGTTTTTTGGATACACTGAGATGGAAATATCCGATATATCTCAACCGAATATTGATTTTTTTTTCCAGATATATTTCGCAATTTCCGATATAACAATACATATCAACCGATATATACGATATATCCGTTATAAATTGTTGACTTTGACTGAATATTGTTGACTTTGACCGACATATTGACGATATTTCTGATATAATTGATGATATTTCCGTTATGATCAACGATATTTCTGATATATCGACATACAAAACAAAATTTTGACTGGTTAACAAAAAAATAGATATTTCTGATATTTCTGATATATCCGATATATATCTGTTTTTGGGTACACCGAAATATTCACCGAATTCGATATTTTGGGCCTTGGTGGTCTCTAATCAAGTGAGCCTGAACATTCTGGGCTAGGGGGTATGTGGCCCAAAATATTGTTTTGTTGGTTTCTGTCTGACTCTCACCAGTCTCTCTTCTCCTCTTTTTCACCCCAAACTCGCTTTCCCTCCCTGCTCACTTTACATTGCTAGTGGTTATACTAGTAATCATACCACCATAACCAGACCCTTCTAGTTCAATAATCCACCGGCATTTAACTTCACAAAATCTAGTGGAGGGGGACCCAATTGTATCAAGTCATTTCTTAACGGGCCAGGCCCAAAACAATTTAAACCCTAGTTTTAAAATTCAACTTAACACAAGGCCCACCCTACAAGATCCAACAACCACAATAAATTCCAAACGAAATCTTGTTTTTTCCATGCAGTCCGAAATTTCGAACACTGTCACACGACCACAGCCTCCCTCGTCAACACCGCCCCCCTCATCACCACCACTTCTAACGAAAAAAAATAGAAGCCGCTCAAATTGTAGTTTCTAACGTTGGCAGTTAAACTAAGTTCGTGATGCTTCTTCGTTGTCCACCTTGTACAGCAACAATTTATAGTCATCAAATACGTGATTGCCATGTGTTTGCCTCAACTCTCAAACCTCGAAAAACTACACAGTTGCTGCCACTTTCAATGGAACATATAAAAACAGGAAAAAAGCAAGTCACTTCCTGCCAAGTATCAAACAATGTTCATGAAATTATACCTAGGTACATTCCATTCCATTCATTCTTATGTTTTGTTGTTAAGTAGTTAAAGACTAATTTTTAGTTTGCTATTATTGTTTCATGTAGAGGTACATGGAATATGTGATACTATTGTTGGTGTTTTGGGTGGTGGGCAATTGGGTCGTATGTTATGCCAGGTGGCTCCACAAATGGCTATTAAAGTAATGGTTTTCTAACTCAATCCCAACATGTCAAGAATTGCAGTGTCTCTTCATCTCATGTAAATTGACGTGTTCAGGTTTTTGAGAGTGCAATTTTCAACAATTAAGATCAAGCTTTTGGGACAATTGGATATTTAAAGCGGTAGTATGTGTGTCCTAAAATATCGTCGAGATATATTAGATATCGCCGATATATCTCATTTTTTGGATACACTGAGATGGAAATATTCGATATATCTCAACTTAATATTGATTTTTTTTCCCTATATATTTCGCAATTTCCGATATAACGATATATATCAACCGATATATACGATATAAATTGTTGACTTAGATCGATAATGTTGACTTTGACTGAATATTATTGACTTTGACTGATATATTGACGATATTGATATCCACCTTTGGCTATGTTAGAGATTTGAATCTCTTCTTTGGCGAAAGTGCGAATTCAAGATATTCCTTACTCACAATCTTCGTGTTCATATAACTCGGAGTAGGGATTCGAACCAACCTAAATTCTAGGACCACTTACAACTTGGTTTTTACTCTTTTAGGGAACTAGTGAGTAAGTTTAGTTATGATTATATTAATACTAAATACTTGGTTCTTTACTACACAAAAATTAAAAACATTAAGTTACGAAATCATGCAACTAAAGACACAATAAAATTTTACTAAAACAAAAGTGGAGAGTTAATTCTCCTCATGTGAAGATAACTTTTGTTATTTGATTTTAGTAAGTGTATTTTTATCTTCCTAGAACTCATAGACAAGTCCTACTAAAAGAAAACTTGATCCCTAACATATATAACTCATCTCTAAGCTTATATATGCTAGCATGTGGAACAAAAGGAATGACTTATCTCTAAGCACATCACTTGATCCCTAACTAGACTCTACACCAACTATCATTTTGGGATATGATGTAGGTCTAGTTGTTCTTCCTAAACAACTTACCAAACCAAATAACAAGAATTTTCCCTCACATGAGTATTATTAACTCCCCACAAAGGGAAAGTTAGCTCATGATCCTTGGGAGAAAACTAAAACAAGTGGAATGTAAAAAGAGAGAGAGAGAGAACAAAAAGAAGAAACTATCTATAAAACTCACTTGCATTTAGATTTTATTTCCATTAGAATAAAACAAAGTTTCCTCCATTAAAACTATTACAAGCTTTTTTTTTCAAAACCAAAAACTAAAACTAAATAATATCTAAGACTAAGGAACTAAAATAATACATGGTAAAGGAAAATAAGTCAAAGGAGTAAATGGAGTGTCCCCCCTTGTTTTGTTTTCTTCTCCATTTGAAAGAAATCTCATTTCCTCCCACATGAAACATCAAACCACATTTACTTCCTTTTTATCTAGCACATTAAAACAAAGTGACACCTTGCCTTTTTTTCACTATTAACACCTAATCTAATTAATTACATGCAAGGTGTCAACTTTGCACCAATAATTTGGCATTTTTGTCTTGACATGCTCCATGATTGATGACTCATCAAATCTTGCAGCCCACATAGTGGGTCCACGTCCTGTCCAGTGGCGGTCCGGTCTTTTGGGCAATTTTACAACTTCCCGCCTATGCGTAGAGTTCATTGCCCTGATTGTTTGAGCAGCTCACTTGTTGCATTCGGAGTCCTTGTTCAAGAGGTAGGAGCTTCGGAAGTTTGATGCTTCTGTGCGGATTTGTTGGGCTTTACATGGCTGATTTGGAAGAATTCATATATACGTCTTTCCCTGTGCTTTAACGCAAGTTTAACCAATATTTTCATGTTTACTGTAAATACCTGCGAAAGTACGAAAATATACTTATTTCATGATTATTAAACACATAATTAACCAAATTTATATGTCTCAATGGGGTTTTATATTACAGTTTTGGGTGCTTATCACACTACCCCCAAACAGCACTTTGCTTGTCCTCAAGCAAAGAAAAGACATTAAAACAGATAAGTGCCAAAAAATGTGTAGTCCTATCTAATTCTCGTTTCGCAGAGTGCGGTTGCATTAACCATATGCAACAAGGCCTTAAACCACTAGGAATTCCCTAGTAGACGAGTTATAGCCTCGTGAGAGTTTTCCAGAGAAGATACTCACAAACTTCATTTATACTACAATGACTCAGTGACAAAAACTCGTATCCTAAATTAATCTCAGATATCCATACATCTCCTTAGCAGGGAACGAGGATTGATTTCTTTGAAACTCAAGTTAATATGCATTCAATAATTAAAACATCTACATATGATCATGCATGCAGTGAACTTTTCATTGAAATGTACTAGCAGGGTCGTTTCTGGATCCTTTGGAGAGTGTACCTAAATATGTTCTCACAGGTCTGTGTCGAAACACAATTCCACTCAAAATTTTACCACTCATGTTTTGTTAACTCCAGTGTGCAGTGGGCACACGTTTCCTCACATCTCAATGACAATCAGAGGAGCCGATGTCGATCAATCACGTCTACTACTTATTATCACACCACCCTACTCCTAATTGAGCTAGAGGTCTTTATTAGGTATTGTGGGGCTTAGGTAATAGTGTACAAGAAAATGGAAATGGATAATCAAAATTTACGAGTATGAGAGAATCGGGTCTTTAAGATATTTATACTAGAGAATTCCTTGTTTTCTTTCCTTCTTCTAACTGAGTTTTCCAACCTTGTTCTTAAGCCTCTGGATACTGATTTTTTTTTTTTAAGAACATGATTCTATTTTTCTTTCTTGAAGCAAGTAACTGACTTTTATTTGGGACAAGTCTTTCTCTTTATTTTTCCACATTTCATCCTATTTCTCATACTCATTACTTAGGTAGGTTCTTTTATTTGGTTTAATAGATGGGTAAGGAATTTTTGGTGAAAGTGAAAGGTTTGATGAAAGGTTCAGTGGAGTGACTAGCGGTAAAATTTGTAACAGGTAAGAATTTTTAGCTGTGTCGATCCAAAGAAGGCCTAAATTCTCGCCTAGGGTTCGGGTGGTGATCAAGTAAGTAGACACGTGATTTTCTCTAATC
The DNA here is from genome assembly GCF_015680905.1 of Coptis chinensis. Lineage (NCBI taxonomy): Eukaryota > Viridiplantae > Streptophyta > Magnoliopsida > Ranunculales > Ranunculaceae > Coptis > Coptis chinensis. Next base: position 46,219,560 of record NC_141457.1, read on the forward strand.
GGAAAAACTACTCCTCTGTGTCATCACACACAAATCACTCATGTCAAGGCTTTTGGTTAGATTCTCACAGGATTTATAGTTTAAGTAAGTAACCGTTGGTTCCAGAAACTTACTGTTATGTACAACCGATGATACTCAGTGCATGAATGTTCATGAAAAAAATGTATAAACTATTGCATACGTATTATCTTAAGTTTCTTAAAAACAAATCCTAATTCGGATACTAATGTGAGATTTCTAGACAATTTTCATCATTGAAAAGGAAACAAGACTTTGTCACTAAGTACCATTTTTAACAAGAAAATAAAAACTATCTACAGGCTATAATTTGCCTAATTTTTGCTACAGGTTAAAAGCACACCCAAACTGAATGATGCTTAGTCCTCGGAGTATCAATAAATAAAGAGAGATATTACCTGAGAACCGTGAGCAAAATTAGGGCTAGATTGCTGGAACAGAAAGGTTGGAGAACATAATATATTATTCAGAAAGCAACAATAAAATGTTCAATAGCACACGAAACAATGAAAAACAATAGCACACGAAACATAATTATTTAGCTAGATATATGTACAATGGCAAGCTCAAATTTACCATCCTGCAGGATGTGAAGGTCTGGCATCCTCAATAAGGAAATGCATTTCCTTAGCATCGCGCCAAAAGATAATAGTCTGCCAAATTTCTGCCCATTCTTTGTCTTCGGATTTCCTCAAATGTTTCTTCATATTTTCATCCTTCGGGTAACAACGAACATGCCTCAGGTATCAAGCGGGACGCTTCCATTGCCTAAACCTCAATGAACGAATGATTCTGTTTGCTGGGCACATAGAATCTACCTTGACCCAGTCATGAAAAGTAGCTGCAAACTGTGGGAAATGTGTCTTCATGATTTGGCAAGCGGTTACAGGTAAAAGTATATACTGATCCTGAAAAGTGCGAGCTCATTTCAGGTTGGAGATAACACAACATAAGATGTTAAATATTGTATGACCTTGAGCCAGTGCACTGAATATGACGCATGCAGCCTCATTGGCAGTAGAAAAATGCCAATCTCCCATAATGTTCAGGAGTATAAACAACATTGCAGTCCCCATGTTCATGGTCATGCTTGCTAAGGGAATGGTGATGCGCCATGGCACATGGCCATTTCCTTCTGGTTTAATCCCAAGACCATCACCGTAAGTTTCGCGAAATGCTTGCCACTGAAAGGAACGGTAAGAATTATGATAGATAATGCCATGATGCAGACGGTTCGTGATATGGAAGATCCAAAGTTAGGGCAAGCTGTTGTTCAGAGAAAATATGATGTGTGTCACCAACTAGGATTGTGAATCCGTCTAAATAGAAACCATGTGCATGGTTGAATGCTGGTGTGTCTTCCATATTAGCATAAAAGTATGCAGCCAAACTCGGAGAATAAGTTTGGTCAGGTTGAAGAATTAGGGAAGACCACCCAATGTTTGTGATGTAGTCACGGAAGAGATGGCCATAGGTATTGGAATCCATCATAGACTGAAAAGATTGCTCAGGAATGAGTTTGGGAGGTACCATGTTTGATGAAGATGCAATATTTTGATGAAGATGCCATGGTGGATGAAGTAAAAAAATGGGTAACGATAAAGGCAAACTGGATGGATAAATGAGTATGTAAGAAAATAGAACCTCCTGTAATGACATTGAAAATCACATGTTAAAATTATATTAGTCACAACGTAAATGATGACAATTCTAGTAAGCATTTCTTACAAAAGAAGACACAAAGATAAGAACAAAATTCATAATACGACGAAAAACGTAATAATATATACAATTATTTATTTATTGATTTAGTATTATTAGAAAATCATGGATTATTATGTTGATTCTGGAGACGCATATCGTGTACCAGACTGTTTAGTTCTTAAATTTGTTAGCCGAGTTGCATCTGAATGTCCCCTTGGCTGGCAGAGAGTGTAGTTTGATTCTCCATAAGGAGAGCGTAATTTTGCAAGGACTGAGAATGATTTTCCAAGATTTTCTCCTGTTCAACATCATTCATTGCTTGACGTTCTTGGAAATCCTTAAGAGTTGTAATGATGATATTCTGACGAGCGTGTAGTTCCCGCATGCCTTGATGAAGAAATTGAATGCCTTCCATGGGATTAAAAAAATTAGCATGGCATTTTCATCAAAGAAATGGTCAGGGTTTGAGCTTGGGTTTTCTATTCATCTGTCAGAGTATCAGGAGTCCAAAAACCAATGGAGTAGTCTGTTTGGAGTACACTAATATGTGCTCTTTGAAGTGGTGTTTCTGGAGAAATTACTGGATAACCTCAACGCATCATAATTTGCATGACTAATGTAGGTAGTGGTAGAGGTGCTGACTTTCTTGTTTTCCTGGTGATCACATTTCAGAGGTGTTGGATTAGACAAAATTCATCCCTTTAAGTCTGTAAAATCCAAAGTAGGTGAAGTTGAGACTTTGTGACTTTTTATTGGTGAGATGTACCTATCACATTGTGTCCCAACCAGTGGAGCACAACTCGTTGATTATGTTTCAAAGAGCGTTGAAGAACAACGTGATGTCTATTTCCCACTTCGCCATGAGATACGGTAGCTCTTAGTAAAGTTTTGATGGAATCAAATGATGACTCCGAAAAAAGGAACTCCTGGGTATTCATTGGGATTTGAAGTATGTCGGAGGTAATTTCCCTAGTCAATTCCAATCGTCGTCCATAAGCATTGAAGTAGAATTTTCCATTCTCAGGTCCTATAAATTGGTAGAACATCAAAACCAATTCTCGGGAATAACCAGCTGCTGAATGATATAGAAGAGGCGTCCATCCGCGACGTATGATTTCGGTGTCAAAATAAGGAGAAAACCGGCCATCTTCAAAAGTTTTCAGGTAGTCTTTCTCAGTCGTTATTTTCCTTGGTTGATCCATTGGGAAGTATTACGGAGGAAAGGCTAGTGAAGAATGGTTGAAATGAGAATGGCTGAAAAGAAGAGATTTATAGCCAATCTATGAGTCTGTACCAAACAGGAAACCAAGTGTAGTTAATGACGCATGTGTTTATGAACAGCAACAATGGGGATCCATATTAAGTCTTTTTATGTCAGATTTCTAAAAACAATTAATGAGATGTTTCAATGTTTGAAAATACAGAGGAAAGTTGCACAGGGCTGTTAGACTTACACGTAATTTCAGAAGTGATGATCATACCTCAGTAATAGAATATGGATAGAATAGTCAAGCTGCGTGTGTGACAAGTGTTATGCGTACTGTGTAGCGTGCGCGATCCTCTCTGAACACCATGAGTAGAGATAGAATTATTTTGGTAAGTTTTTATTATTATTATTTTTTTTATTATTATTATTATTTTATTTTTGGGTAAAAATACAACTAATACACACAAATATTTAATGCGGAACTTTTCCATTTAATACGTAAACCGTACAACTGTGTGAGAATTATTTAACACACCATACTAATATACAAAATGACAGAAGGAAAGAGAGTGGCCGGTTACATAGATTTAGATATTCTGGATCATGTTATGCATGAGCGACAGTAGTACAATGATAAACACTGTTATCACGAATACTGTGATAGCCCATTCACGTTGCTCCTTTTCCTATCGCTCGAGTTGATTCATTATGTTGAAGAAAATAAGAATTTGTGAAGAGGAGTATTTGATGAGTGAGAGAAAGGGATGAGTGAAAGTGGAAGAGGAGAGTTGGATTTATAATTAGAAATCTGACCGTTGGGCATCTGACCGTTTGAATCAGTCCGTTGGGCTTTGAGAGTAGGCCCAGTGCATCAAGGAACAACTAATATATTACGAATAATAATTTCATATCATACATAATTTCTCATTCAAACCGTCTGGAGATACAAAATTATGAGAAATCAAACGATATATAATTTTTTTATCACTAGAAAAATAAAAATGCAGTGCATAAGTGAAATAAATGACATAGTCATTTCTAAACCAAGGGAAATAAACAGCTACTGGGAATCCTCCGGGTTTGCAGAAGATGAACCAGGGTTTCTACGTCATCGACCGCGATTAACTTCTGGCTGGGCTGACTGGTCTGGAATGTGGCCTATAGACTGTAGCAGTTGATCTTGGAATTGTCGCTGATTTGCCATCATCATTCTCTGGAAACGGCCTTGGCGATTACGCATTTCTTTCTAGAAGTCATTTTGGGAAGTAAGCATCTCTTCCTGACGAAGAAACATCCTGTGCATGCTGGTATTCATGTGTCTCAAAGCTTCCATGGGAGTGTTGATTCGGCGCATGATATCCTCATTAAAACAGTTGGGTGGGGAAGGAGGAGGAGGAGGTACGTTATCACGCTCAATATCATCTCTAGTTACTGGGTCCCAGTGGTCTAGAACACAAGTCTCGAAAATTCCAAAATTCTCGAAAGACCTTGTTGGAATGAAAGGAGTAGCAGATTGGAATCCTAAGTTAAGCATAAGCTGAGTAACAAGTACAGCAAGAGGAGCTGACCTGTTTGACGCAGTCGTAAGAACACGGCCCAGGAAATGGACCATACAAAAAGTGTTCTTCTTCTCCTGGAGGATCCACAGCAGGTGCAAGAATGTCTTGTTCACGTCAGACATCTTTGAAGTTCCAATGACATTGTAAGCCAGCCATTGAGTGACGGCTAGTTGGTTTCGTCTGAGTGAGTGCTAGTACACGTAGTTCGAGCCATTATTATACTCTCCCTCGAGAAGCGTGTCAAACATTAAGTCTATCGTAGTCGGATACTCTGATAACAATAGGGTCGGACTATCTGAGTTTATCGGAATCTGTGTTATATTCGATATTAACTCCAACGTGAGTTCACGGTTCATCCCATCTGCCGTAATCCAAAATTCATCACCCCGGAAACAACCATTGTTGTAAAACTTTAAAACCAAATCTTCCGAGTAATTAGCCGGCACCTTGTGCAACAGATACTCCCACTCCCTATTTGCAATTTCTTCATCGAAAAAAGGATGAAACATGCCCAAATCGAATAGATTTGTGAAATTCCTCTCAACTGTGATTCGTCTTCGTGCTGCCATAGAGAGGTCTAGATGATTTTCTGAGGGTGGAAATTGCTAGGAGTGATGGAGGAGATGGTGCTAGAGGAAGGGGGTTCGAATTGGTGGTGTTGATCCTGCGTGCGGGGGTCCAATTCAGGCCTATGAAGCCGCGTGCGTGAGTTGAGTGGGAAGGGGACCAAGATCCGGATTTTAGGGGGAAAGAAAAGTGAGGGGCTGACGCGTGGTGTGGCCTGCGGATTGTGTTTTGTGATTGGATCCGTGATTTTGGATCAGGTCCAATTTTTTTGCCTAAGCCCAAATGATTTCCAGAAATTCCCCTTATGTCCCGAAATTTTCCGAAATTTCAAATGTGGAATTTCTATTCGTTTTAACTCCAAATTGAACGAATGAGATATCAAAACGATTGGCATTAAAAATGCCATCCACTGGAATATGACATCATCACATTCAAACCTTTTTATATTTATTATTTATATTTTATTTTTTTTAAGTTTTTATTTATTTACAAATTTTATATACAAATGTACAAGTCGAGAGGAACGTGTCAACAACACCGGCAGTCCAAAAAACAAAACATCACAACAACTTAAATCAGGCAACTTTCATGTCGGCTCTAGGGCGAACCCAATCCAGCTAGACTGTGGCTTAACCTTTATGTTTTGGGGGCATAGGGTTCAGGACGGTACCATCCCTGACCAATGTGCAATGGTCTAATAATAATATTACCCTTAGTACATATGGTATAGCCTCAAAACACCCCGAAATACAGTCACATAGAAAACTGATCGGGGTTGTCCTGGGTAGAATCCATTTCCTGCATGAACTAGGAAATATCCGATGTTGAATATCACGACTCTCTTTGGGCACCATGCTTGGTGTTAAGGGAAAAATAAAAAACGAGTATATATACAAGTTGAGTCTTTTAACGTCAGATCCTCAAGACGAATGTGAGTCTTTTAACGTCAGATCCTCAAGACAAATGTTAGTCTTTTAACGTCATATTCTCAAGATGAATGTGAGTCTTTTAACGTCAGATCCTCAAGACAAATCCCAACATGTGGGAATAATGGGGCGACGACGAAGTTTATCCTGCTGCTGCGGTGTCAGACAATAATATACCTTATACCGGCTCATCTCGGATAATATATCAAGACCTGGACAGAAGCATTGTTGACAATTCATACACCACCCCATCTTTCGCGCGCGTCGCTTTCGAGAAAAAGTAATACGACCATTACCTATTCGAGATGGGTGAGATTTATACCAAATGATGAGTTGGAGTTCGCGAGGAAGAGAATACAAAAGGGAGGAGAAGGAAGGAGTTGAAATCTTTGGTACCCATTGTTTTCCAGGAGGCACGTTTGCTCGATTATCAGAAGACATTTATACTCAGTTCTGAAGTAGAGTTTTTGTGGACTAAGGTTTAAAAGCTTACACAACCACACTCTAAGAATTTTTAGAAAAGAAAATAGAAGAGGGCTCGGCTACCCGAATGGCGTACTTTTCCTGTTTACATCAGATGGGAAGAAGTACACCATCGAATCTATTAGGCTGTGTAGACTGGATCATTGAGAAGAGTCTCTTCGACATCTGGAGAGCGCAACTCATGATAATGTTTAAGGCATTGGCCATTTACTTGAAATTCGCTGTCATCATTTACGTTTTTCAAAGAGATATTCCCATACGGGGTGACAGCAGAGACAGTGAAAGGACCAGACCATCGAGTTTTTAATTTTCCTAGAAAAATGTGTAATCTTAAGTTGTACAACAAAACTTTTTGACCCACTTTGAAATCTTTTTCTCAATATGTGCTTGTCATGTACTCTTTTCATGTTAGCTTTATAAGATTTCGAGAGATCATAGGCATCACTCTGAATTTCCTCAAACTCATTTAACTGCAATTTTCTCTTTGCGCCTGCCGCATTAGTATTATAATTGAGGCTTTTGATGGCCCATAGAGCACGATGCTCAAGTTCAACCGGCAGATGACAAGGTTTTCTAAAAACGAGGCGATAAGGAGACATCCCTATAGGTGTCTTAAAAGCTGTTCTGTATGCCCACAAGGCATCAGATAATCGTAGAGACCGGTCTTTTCTAGATGGATTAACAGTTTTTTCCAAAATGGATTTGATCTCTCTATTAGAGACTTCTACTTGGCCACTGGTTTGAGGATGATACGGAGTTGCCACTTTGTGCGTGATTCCATATTTCTTTACTAATGATTCAAAAATTTTATTACAGAAATGTTTTCCCCCATCACTAATAATAGCTTTTGGAACGCCAAATCGAGAGAAAATATTTTCTTTTACGAAAAAAACGACAGTTTTATGATCATTAGCACGACATGCCAATGCCTCAATCCATTTTGACACGTAGTCAACTGCTACTAGTATGTAAAGAAAACCATGAGAATTTGGAAAGGGACCCATGAAGTCGATGCCCCATACATCAAAGATTTCTACAATTAAAATGGGATTTAAGGGCATCATATTGCGTTGAGTAATGCGTCCTAGCTGCTGGCAGCGATTGCATGCTTTGCAATGCTCATGTGCATCTCTAAACAGTGTTGGCCAATAAAATCCACATTGTAGAACCTTGGCTGTTGTTTTCTTACCACTAAAATGACCACCACAAGATTGTTCATGGCAGAAGGATAACATGTCATTGTGTTCCCAGTCGGGAATGCAACGACGGGTTAGTTGGTCGGAACAATTCTTGAAGAGGTAGGGATTATCCCAGAAATAAAATTTCACAGTGGATAAGAACTTTTTTCGGTCATTATGAGACCAAGATGAAGGGACTTCCTCAGTAACTAAGTAATTTACTATGTCAGCGTACCAGGGGGATGAAAAAAGGGAATATAAGTGTTCATCCGGAAAGGAATCACAGATAGGTTCGGTATCAGTATCAATATCCCTGACAAGTCTTGATAAATGGTCTGCAACCACATTTTCACAACCTTTTTTATCTCTAATTTCTAGAGTAAATTCTCGCAAGAGGAGAATCCAGCGGATCAACCTCTGTTTTGCATCTTTTTTCGCTAATAGGTAACGAAATATAAGTGCCGCATGGTCAGTGTAGACAATAGTTGGAGAACCCACTAGGTAAGGACGAAACTTATCCAAAGAATATACAACGGCGAGAAACTCTTTCTCAGTGGTGGTATAGTTACGTTGAGCTTCATTAAGGGTTTTACTCGTGTAGTAAATGACAATTGGCTTATCTTCTCGGCGTTGCCCTAGTACAGCTCCAATAGCATAGTCACTCGCGTCACACATTAATTCAAAAGGTTTAGATCAATTAGGTGGTTGAATTATGAGAGCGGTAGTTAAGGCGGATTTTAAAGTCTCAAAAGGTTGTTTGTAATTGAAAGTGAAGTAAAAAACGACATCTTTAAGCAGGAGATTGGTTAAAGGTCGAGCAACCTTTGAGAAATCTTGAATAAATCTCCTATAGAAACCTGCGTGTCCTAAAAATGCGCAAATGTCGCGAACTGTTTTTGGTATAGGAAGTGAAACAATTTTTTCTATCTTAGCTTTGTCGACTTTGATTCCGTCTTTTGAAACGATATGTCCTAAAACTATTCATTTTTTAACCATGAAATGACATTTTTCCCAATTAAGAACAAGGTTTTTCTCTTCACAACGTGTAAAGACCTTTTCAAGATTTGATAGACAACTATCGAAAGAATCTCCATATATTGAGAAGTCGTCCATGAATACTTCCATAAAACGTTCAACCATATCACTGAAAATGTGAAGTATGCAGCGTTGGAAAGTACCAGGTGCATTGCAAAGGCCAAAAGACATTCGTTTATATGCAAATGTACCAAAATGACAGGTGAACGTAGTTTTTTCTTGATCAGCAGGATCTATGACTATCTAAAAATATCCTGAATAACCATCAAGAAAATAGTAATATGCATGACCGGCTAACCGTTTAAGCATCTGATCGATGAAGGGCAGTGGAAAGTGATCCTTACGAGTTACTACATTAAGTTTGCGATAGTCAATGCATATTCCCCATTTCATTGAAATATGAGCGGAGATGCATTCATCTTTATCATTGCGCACAACTGTAATGCCAGATTTTTTTGGAACAACGTGTACTGGACTCACCCAAATACTATCGGATATAGGGTAAATAATACCTGCATCGAGTAATCTTAAAACTTCCTCTCGTACCACATCTTTCATGGTTGGGTTTAGACAACGCTACGGTTCACGCGACGTCTTAGCATTTTCTTCAAGATGTATGCGATGGGTGCATACATTAGGGTCAATGCCCTTAATGTCATCGAGGGACCATCCAATAGCAGAACGGTGCTGTTGAATGACCTCTATTAAACGGGATTCTTGATCGTCAATCAATTGAGATGATATAATAATTGGATGACTACCATCTGGATCAAGATGTACGTATTTTAATTATGAAGGAAGAGGTTTTAAGTCAGGGGCGGGTGGAGTGGGTATTAAAGATTCTTGAGGAGAGTCATCTTCCCTAGAGTAAACAGATTGATGTTCATCCAAATCGCTGGATGATAAGCACCCAAAAGTGTATTATGAAACCCCGTTGAGACATATAAATTTGGTTAACTATGTGTTTAATAATCATGAAATAAATATGTTTTCATACTTTTGCAGGTATTCGCAATAGACATGGAAATATGGTTTAAACCTGCGATAAAGCACGAGGAACGACATATATATGAAATCTTCCAAATCTGCACAGAAGCATCAAACTTCCGAAGCTCCTACCTCTTGAACCAGGACTCCGAATGTGACAAGTGAGCTGCTCAAACAATCAGGGCGATGAACTCTACGCATAGGCGGGAAGTTGTAAAATTGCCCAAAGACCGGACCGCCACTGGACTGCACATAGGACCCACTATATGGGACTGCAAGAGTGGATGAGTCATCAATCATGGAGCATGTCAAGACAAAAATGACAAATTATTGGTGTAAAGTTGACACCTTGCATGTAATTAATTAGATTAGGTGTTAATAGTGAAAAAAGGCAAGGTGTCACTTTGTTTAAATGTGGTGGATAAAAATGAAGTAAATGTGGTTTGATGTTTCACATGGGAAGAAATGAGATGTCTCTCAAATGAAGAAGAAAACAAAACACGGGGGACACTCCATTTACTCCCTTGACTTCTTTTCCTTATCTTGTATTATTTTAGTTCCTTAGTCATTTTATTATTTAGTTTTGAGTTTTGTAAGAAAATCTTGTAATAGTTTTAATGGAGGAAACTTTGGTTTTCTTTTAGAAAATAAATAAAAATCAAGTGAGTTTAGTTAGTTTTTCTTCTTCCTCTTCCTTTCTCTCTTTTTGTTCTTCTAGTTTGTAATCCTTTATCTCAAGGATCATGAGCTAACTTCCCTTTTGGAGAGTTAATCCAACTCATGTGAGGGAAAATATTTGTTGTTGGCTTGGTAGGTTGTTAGGAAGAATAACTAAACCTACATCCTATCCCAAAATGATAGTTGGTGTAGTGTCTAGTTAGGAATCAAGTAATGAGCTTAGAGATAAGTCATTGCTTGATTCCAATTGCAAACATGTATGAGTTTAGAAATGAGCCATACATGTTAGGGATCAAGTTTTCTTCCATTAGGGCTTGTCTATGAGTCTAGGAAGGATCAAATGAACCTTTTTCAAATCAACAACTAAATGTTATTTTCACATGAGGAGGATTAGCTCTCCACCTTTTCTTTAGTAAATTGTATTTTGTTTTAGTTGCATATTTTGAATCTTAATGTTTTTCTTTAATGTTTGTGTAGGAAAGAAACCTAGTATTAATATAAACTTACTCACTAGTTCCCTAAGAGTAACAACCAAGTTGTAGTTGTCTTAACCTTTAGGTTGGTTCGATCCTTACTTCAACTTTACGAACGCGAAGATCGTGAGTAAGGAACCTTGAGTTCGCTTTTGCATCAAATTAGAGAGTCAAATCTCTAACGTAGTAAAAAAAAGCTAATATCAAAATGGCACCGCTGCTGTTCTAAAGGCATAGGACTTGTTCTACAGATTGGAAGTTGCATCAAGGGGGAACCCCCACTCTCTTCCTTTCTTCCCTTTCGTTTTTTTTACGTTTTTTTCGAATTTTCACTCGTAAACAACCTGTTCGCTCACGGATTTTTTGCTCTACTTCCAGGTACAAAAAGTTAGGACTGGGAACGTAAACTACATCCACATATAAGGTTGCTCTGAAAATTTGAGCTTACTGTGGGATAATCATCCGCGTGCGCGTGTCTGGACTCGCGTCCGCTAGTGTAACTCGTGTCCGCGAGTGCATTTGTTCTGTTGGTGCTAATAATTTACCTCCAACATCCCCTGATCTACCTTGAATCATATCCAGACCTAAATCTCTGGACCTGTACTTGAAATTTTGAATATCTATTGAGATTAATCACGTCGATGATTGAAACGTCTGTTTCACTCTTTGGCGGACTAGCGGGAAGCTACAGGTTCCAACGTGTTACTGTTTTTTTTTATTGCATGAATGCCATGTACATAGTTATTATAAATTAGTTTATGGATTATTATTTACGTCTTAGACTAGAAATATGCATGAATCATATTAATACGCCCGTAAATATTTATATGCGATTAAGTGGGTATGAATTGCATATTAATGTATATGTACATACCAATGGTACTGTTTTGCATGGTTATCTATATTTATATGTATAAGTGTCTATTATTGCATGTTTAGTATTTCTTTACGTATACGTACACGGTATTGTCTAATAAGTCGATTTTGTCAAGAAAGAGGAGAACATTCTAACGAGGGTTAAAATCTGAGTTCGGTAAGTTGTTTCTAAACCCTACGGGGTAAAGCTGCTCTCTATATGACACTCGCAATCTCAATGAGTATTGTCGAAATCGAATTATTATGCAATACAAAAGTCGTATTTTAGTTTATGTATAATACTTTGCATGTTTAGTTTTGTCGTATTTATCTGCGTATGTATACTATATTCGCATGCTAATGTATTTAGATACGTATGAGTGATTCAAATTTGCCTGTTACTGTTGATATACGTTTACGTAATATCAATTTACAAATTAGCGTACATATACGTATTACTGATATATGTACATATGGAAGTATTTATCGATGACACAAGCTTGCCTGTACATATGGAAGTATTTATCGATGACACAAGCTTGCCTATTCGTATAGCTATACGTATGAGTAGAGTATCTTCACATGCTATGATAAGAGCCCAAAACTGTAGTTTTAACCCTGTAACAGTCATATTTTTAGACCAATTATGTGAGTAATAATTAAGAGTTAATTCTGATTACGTGTTTTTATGCATTTCAGGCTTCAAAGTCCATTGTGTGCAGAAATGTGCCACTGTAGCGAGATAAAGGAGCAAAGGTCGGTTGCTAAGGAGTTTTGTGATTAAAGGCCAAGATTCAGACAAAGCCTTTCTAAAGCCCGGTCAAAAGCTGAAAAGTCGACGCGGGCAGAAACAGCACTCAAAGTCAGCAGAACTTCCGAAGGCCGTATCTTTGGACTCAGACCTCGGAATTAGGCCTACTTTATGTCAAAACGATCGGCTCGGAAAGAGATTTCCAATGGTCTAAGCTTTGACCCAATCAGAGGAGCAAAAGTGGACGAAAAGTCTATTGAAGCCAACTGCAGCTGAAGAGGCCTTTTTAGACTGAAAGAATTGGGTTTTGGGCCTGATTCTCTGGCCCAAAACATGGATCCAAGCCCATGCACGATTTTTGGATCTGAACATATAAAAACCAAAGCTTAGCTCTTTGTTAATGGTAGCTAGTTAGACCTAAAACTATAGATAATTCTAGATCTAGTTTTCATTTAATAAAATTAAGTTTAGTTTAATTTCAATTATTGTTTTAGATTAATCTTTAGAATCATTGTTCTTCATTAGTTTGATAAATAAAATAGCTAGTTTGTCAATTTCGATTCTTGTCATTTACAATTGTTTAGATCTAAATTCCCCTATTACGTAGATAGTTAGACCTAGATTAGTTAGCCTCCATTAATTAGTTTGAGAATTTCAATTAGTTAATTAATTAGTTTTTCATATCTTGTTTTAGATCTAGTTCATATTTAATTACTTTAGAACAAGTAGATTATTAATTTAGTATTTGAATAATTGTTTTATTATTCATTAGATTAATAAAGTAGTGTTCTTGGTAATCTAGTTCATTGTCCATTTACTTATTTAGTTCAATTCTTAGATTCAATTGTTTGTCATTATTAGTTTCAATTAATTCTTGCATGATTAGTTTCCAATTGAGTTTAAATAAGCAAAGTTCAAATCTTTATATCATGTCTTGTTTGAATTCCATTGGGAATGATTGCGTAATGATTCTCGGCTAAACCTCCATTAGAGGGGGTTGAGAAGCCTTGATGAAAGCTTGATTCTGATTATCGTAGAGTCATCGTAATTTCCTTTCCACTCTAGAAACGATTAGTTCACCATGAGAATGGGTGTAATTGTTCACATGATAGTTATGAATTGGTAGAAATGCCATGCGTAATTAGGGATTAGGAGAAACAGTTGATTATTCTGCGGCGATTCAATTCGGATTCTGACGATTAGATCGTTAGTAGGATTTAGTCGAGTTAAGGTGGAATCAATCCCCCTCTAACTCCTTATCATAGAATCGACGTAGCATTCCCATAGTTGTTCTAATAGTCGACTAGTTGCATCTTGTGGGTAGTTGCATCGTAGTCTAGTTGCCATTTTGTAAATCTCTCATTAGACTTAGAGAGTTAGATTACTTATACGTAGAGAACACAGCATGCGGAAGGACTAGGAGTGGAACGAATCATCTACTCCACTATATCTCATAAGGATTGAGAGTAGAATCTTTGATAAATATAGGCACGTATTAAGTTTTAGTTTACTTACGTTTTGAGTTTTATCGTTCATTTCGTAGGTAAACTATCTTTTTATGTTTTATCAAATGGTGCCGCTGCCATCTTAGTTTCACTTTCGCATTGTTTTCGTAGTATAAGTACTCTTCTTAAAGTCCCATTAAACCCACCCACCCTTGTTTGATTCATACTGTGGTTGTCCGTTTCAGCATTGAAAACTTCCGAGAAAAATTTGCTCGGGCGCACCGCAGCCTGAAAAGGCGAGCGACACCGCGGCTAAGTTCTTGGGAAGTCGGCGACCAGCCCCAACCGAGCGTGACCCGTGCTCAAACTCTATAACTTGAAGTTACACTGAGCGCACCTGCGCCCAAAGTGAGCGTGACCCGCGCCTTGAGCTGAATTTTGCCGGATTTCCACAGGTTTGATTCGAACTTCGATTTTTCAAGTTTTTCGTTGTTCTAACTTGTTATATACAGCGAACACGTAAACAAGACGCTATTCATAAAGCGAAGCAAGGACGCAATCAGGTATTCCTTTCTTCCACACCTCGCATATCCTGTTAGAGGTTTATACTAGTATATCAGAATTGTTTGGAGTGTTGATGTGTTTAGCTAAGTTTGGTCTTAGCCTTGTATGAGATTAAGGTCTGGTCGAACAAAAACACCAAACGTAATTACACAACAACGTCAACAAACAATTCTATCTAGTATACCACCCACTGCACCTTTAGCTACTATTTCACACACACCACCTGATATAATGCCTGAAGAAGGAGAGACTCCTCTCTCTGAATTCTACAAAGCCTTGAGCGATAGCCCCAAAAGTTGCATCGTTCTAGCAGACCCAGTGGGGGATTTTCGAATCCCCCCAAATATTTTTAATTTGTTACCCGTTTTTCATGGTTTAGACCATGAAAAACCTTATATCATTACATCGTAGGATTGAACAAGTCATAACAACATTCCACCATCCTACGGTTGGTGCGAGAACAAATTAAACCGAGGGTATTCCCTTTCACCTTAGCCGATAAAGGCGTCTTGGTTAAGCGCCCAAACGCCTAATTCTGTGGACTCGTGGGCTAAACTTGTTTAACTGTTTATGGAACATTTTTACCCACCCCTAAAGACGGATGAGATGCTTTCCAAGATTCATTTCTTTTCGACAAAATCCTCATGAATCATTTTTAGGAGGCTTGGAATCGCTTTCACCGATCTCCTTATAGAGTGTCCACATCATAACTTAGCTTAAAGACACGTTAGTTCGTTGCTTTTTCAAAGGACTTCTACACCACCATAAAGAAGTCCTTGACATAATGAATGGGGTAGTTTCTTAAATAAAGGAGCCCTGAGGCTTATAAATTTATAGAGGATCAAACTAAAGCTTAAATAACAAGGGGGGGTAGTGACGATATCCACCGCTCCGCTAGTTCTTCTAATACTGATTAAGGCCGCGGTATGTTTGAAATTAAACACGATCCCGAGCTTAAAACTCTAATCGAATCACTCACTAAAAAGGTAGAGGCCATTTACGTTCAACAAAAGCCTATCCCCGTCATGAATGTAAATTCAAATCCATGTAGTTTCATTTGAGCCCTAAGCATCCCGACTTCCATCGTCCTATAGCCTATGAACAGGCTTGTTCCATTAATAGTGAACCTAACGCCCCTTGGAGACAAAATCCCAACCGGTTGGAGAAATAACCAACACGCCACACCTCCGTGGTACAATAATCAATATGTTAGGCCAACGCGGTTTTATCCAAGCTCCACCACGACAAGGGCGTGGTCGGGGGGTAATTTTAATAATTAGAACAACCAAAGGGCAACCTCGACAAGGTCAAGCACAAGGTCAAGGTAGTTATAATAATTATAATGCTAATAGAGGTATCGTTCGATAAATAATAACTATCAAAATCCGCCCATAAATAATTCACGCGAGATAGTTCCGTCCACACCACCCATGACTACTACACCCACACAACCGGATCGTCTTGACACCTTCATACAAGTGAGCCAAAACTTTTCCAAACCATGGCTCAATCTAACCAACCTTCTACAATCCGTTAATAATTTAAGCCAACGGTTGGCCCAAGATAAAGCCCAATCCAAAGGTGTGTTTCAGTCACGCTTATACCTAATCTTAAAACAACAAACACAGCCTTTGAGGTAACCGATAATACTAGTAATGAATATGCAAAGGTAGGTGAGCTAAATGCCATCACCACTCTCCGTTCTGGCAGAGTGGTTGATAACAAAGTAACTATGCCTATAGTTACCCCACCAGTAGCCCCTACACCTGCTATTTTACTAGATACCGAAATAGAAACTGAAGAGCCTACCACTGTAGAGGTACCAGTTATAACACAACCTAAGAAACATAAAGCCAAGGTTAAATATCCAGGTGAAACCATTGCTAAATATAAAGAGAAACCACCGTTTCCACAAAAATTAGTGATGTTAACTAGGGATACAAATTATGAGGAGATTAGGGACGTTTTCAAGAATCTAACTATAAACCTTCCCTTCCTCGAAGCTATTAAAAAGCTACCACACCATGCTAAGTTTCTTAAGGAGTTGTGTACTACTAGGCGTAATACCAATATACCAAAAGACGCCTTTTTAACAGAACAATTCCCAACTCTATCTGAACATAATAGAATTGTTAAGTACAAGGACCCTGGTCGTCCTACTATACAATGCACCTTAGGAGATTCTTATACGACGACCGCGTTATTAGACCTGGGGGCTAGTGTTAACTTACTCCCATTTTATTTGTGTAGACAAATAGGTCTAGACGAGATGCAACCAACTAAAATGACGTTGCAATTAGCTGATCGGTCTATTAAGTATCCTAAGGGTGTGGTTGAAAATGTGTTGGTAAAAATTCAGGAATTCTACTATCCGGCTGATTTTGTCATCCTCGATACAGAAGTCGCTAACGACTCTATCCCGATCATCTTAGGGCGTCCTTTCCTGGCAACTGCCAATGCCCTCATTAATTGCCGCGATGGTTCGATGTCCATGTCTTTTGGCCATCTTGCTGTTGAAGTAAATGTTTTAAAAACAAAGACACATTTACCCGATTCATCTATGGATGGAGAGGTTCGCATGATCAAGAGCTTCGCTCGAGATTATTTCAACAACACGTTCCTTGATAATCATATGCCCGAATTTCTTTCCTTTGGAAGTTCAGACTCCAACATTTTCATCCCTACACTAGTCGATACACATATTATGGATGAGGACGAGATAGATGACTTTCTCAAATATATAGAGGACTACCATAATAATGTGGATATGACCAATCTAGAGGAGGAATTCGATGAGTTTCTTAGAGTAGGTGGTGATTCACCCTATCAAGAACTACTTTGCACAACATCCACCTCGACTCCCCTCCTTCCACCCTTTTAAAGGAATCTCGAGTTTGTACTCGATCCTTTTGTTTCTCCTGTGCTTCATAATTTTTTAAATGCACCTAGTAAACAAATACTTCAGAAGGACAAACCATTTGACACCTTCATTTTCAGACTTGAGACAGTCCCTACCTACACCATGAATGAGTTTTGTGCTAAACCCACATCCTCATTTTTTCCATGCTTTCCTTCTACAACTTATCCATATCCACCATATTCTCCACAACCATTCACTTTTCCACACTTATTCACTAGGACACCCTCTCGTTCAAAAATGAAAAAGAAGGTGCATGCTAGGTTATGTTATAGGTCTATCCGACTTCACTTTCAGTTCACTAGGTTGCGTCATATGAAATCTTGGTGCTTGATTGTGTTTGGATATGTTTTCTGTGATATTTATTTATGGAATGATCCACAACTATTTCGGTTGTTGATATATGATAAACTGCATGTTCATACATACGTTTAGATAAAGTCTCCAGTATCTGACTATAAATGACTCAATTTTTTTGTGTTTAGTGCATTTCCTTTCATTTCCATATATTGGTGAGTGCACCATTAAGGTAATCGGGCCCTCCCTATGGAGTGTGTGGCTGTAAGTACCGGATCCTAAGTCCACGTTTAACATAATTCACGTTTTCCACTCTTGCATGTTTTCTCGGATTTTTGAGTAATGTTTCTCTATGGGGTGAATTATGTCTTTCTTGCTTATTGTTTTTCCTTATAAAAGTAAAAAAAAAAAAAAAAAAATATATATATATATATATATATATATTAAAGAATAAACAAAGTAATCTAGGAAGTCTCGGGAATCTGACTTTAAAAGACCCACTTATAAAACAAATTTTCTAAACTTTGTTGTAAAAAATTTGTTTGGGGGTGGGGTGTTCGTGTTTCCGTCCTAGAATGTTTTATGTCCCATTAGAGTTGCTTAGGCCGTTTAATTGTATTTCGATTCGGGTTGACATATTCTATGAATTTAGAGTTCATTCGTTCGCATAACGTATGTCATGCACGCACTTCCAGACATTTTCTACTATCTTATATATTATCCACGGTCGGAATAGAGTGTTTTATAGATCATTGGATTGGAAATTCTCTCCTGATCATTTCCATATCTGATTCGCAAAAATCGGACCGGTAACGAAGTGGCAATATTAGTTTGAAGTGGCGCGAAAAATCGAAAAATTAGAAAATTTCAAATTGGGCTTGGGCCCAACTCGCGCGCACCTGCAGCGGACCCGCACCCTTACTCCACACCAACAGTCGTCCTTCATCTTCTCAAATCGCCATTATCAAACTATAACCAAAAATTCAAAACCTAAAACCAAAAATTAAAAAAATAAACCTAATTGAACCTACGCCCACATTCAAATCAAGTTCAAATCTTCTCTAAAACCAAACAACCACCAAATCCACCAACTTACATCACCAAAAACCGCCGAAAATTAAAAAAAATTCAAGCTGTCGCGCCACCACCACTGTTTGTTTCATTCGGTTGACTTAAATTCCAACCCCACATCCCATTTAAACCCCCACTACATTCCAAACACTCCATGGCTCAACAACGTCGAATTTTGCGGAGCAAGCATTTATCTTGGCGACTACGCTACCGCTTTTACGGTGACGAAATGATTAGTAGAGACTGGAATAGCTTGTGGTACTCGACCGATGCCTTTTACCACGAAGACTTAGTCCGACGGTTCTACAACACGAGGGAGTTGGAGGGGAGTAGAATTTTGTTATGGTGGCGAAGAGGAGGAAGGAAGTGCTTCTTTGGGTTGTTGGTCGAGATTCTAGGCATTCGCCTAGAATCCATCCGATGCCACGTTACAGGAGTCCCAATATAATGGGGTAGAGCCATTGATGAGCGTGATAGCCCGATTACGAAGGGAACTACAATGCGAGCTTCAAGATTGTGTTTGCCGTGCATCCTCGAACCAACCGGTGGCCGGCTGCAGCTCGATGGATTGGTCCGAACGCCCTAGGAAAGGAGAAGGTCACGACATCGGTCCGACTGCCTCCACATTTTATGGATACTCCAAGAGCAGAAGTACGAGTTCTCGTATCTTGGAGTTTATGCTTAACATGATTAGGGGAGTAGGAAGTCTATTGCACCTCTCCCCGTGTTGATAACCAAGATCATCTTTGAAGTTGAGCAGCTCCGACTCCGTCGATAGGATTTACCTCACCCCGCACGAAATCCTCGTGATCTATAAGGATTGTGTCTAACGAGTTTGGAGGTTGCCCGAGGATAGGGAAGAGGATGAGGAGGATGGTGGAAATGAGAATGCCTCGAGGATGAGGAGGACTTGACTTGTTTTGATGTCGATGCCTTGGAGAGGTGTTGGTCGGATGCGTAACGCATGGCCGTAATTCATCATGGCATGCGTTCACTCAACACTATCTGCGAAGACCTCCGGACTCGACATGCTACTATCCATCATAACTTCGAGATCCGTACCCAGCGGGAGGATGAGCGGTGGGAACAGATGAGGACTAAGCTAGAAGCTCAGCGCCAGTTCTGGGCCGACATGCTTGCACGCTTCCCACCTCACGGGGATTCTCCTTCTGAGGATACAGCATCGAGACACGAGCGTCGTCGCCGAAAGACGAATGGTGCTGGCCCATCGGGAGCTCAGGAGCCATCTCCTGAGCATGTGCCCTCCGCTACCAGTACCAAAGTGGTTAGGGTCTTAGGGATAGTATAGTTTGATATTTTTTATTTGTAGTTTTATTATTGTTAGTTATTTTAATGTAAGGTTTAATTCCGTAATTTGGATTTTGTAGTAAAAGGGCATTTAATGCCAATTTTAATATAATGTCGTTATTTTTATTGTGCGTGGTTGTTTAATATTGATCCCACCTTCCCAAATTGTTTGGGGGTGGTGTTATCTATTTCAGCATGATTTTTATATGACCCTCGTTTTAGAAGTTATTTCGGAGTCAGGGTGAGAATATGGCCGATTAGGCATATCTATGAATAAATATCATGGGAGGATGAAATCTCGATAAAATAGGTATATTCTATCCTAAATTCAACCTAAAAGATACTAGGGTTGTTTTAGAATCAAGAATATGAATTGTTTCCGTTTTTTGGTTTGGAAATTTTAGTATTTCCGAAAACTGCCGTAAAAACTTTTTGGCAACTTCCCGATCCGTTTTAGCAACTTAAAACCTATATAAACTTCATTCATTCTACACTCACAACCCACACTACACCTAACTTCCATCACTCACCTTTCAATCCCACGTTTCCCACGTTTCGCTCTCATTTTTCACGAAGTCAAGACTCTCGGGCGCACTCAAGCGCGCTTCGAGGAGCGCACTCGCCTCTACACATTTGTCGAATTTTGTGCAGGCGCACCGCCAAGGTGTGAGCTGACTTCGCCCTCAAACACTGGAGCTCCAAAATCATCAGAGCGCACCCGCGCCCAAGTGGAGCGCACTCGAGCCCTGACCTCCGTAAACACAAAATTTTCCAATTTTCTACGGGTTGTTCCCGGATCATTTGCAGTTGTTCCAGAGCATCGTTTTGAGATGACATCTTTTGAGATGACATCTCCTACAATAATCCCAGAACAGTCTTTCGAAGATTTGTTCCAAAGCACTACTTATGGTGTTTGGTTTCGCGAGGCGATCACATACGTAGGCTGGGAACCGCTTATGGTAAGACCTGCTGAACTTTATTCTCCAACACTAGCATCTTATTTTTACGATAACTGCATTTTCTTTGAGAGACCAGATGGAGAACAAGTGTTCTCTATCAACATTGATAATGAACCAATGGAAATTACCAGGTTCTTGCTAGCATTTGTTCTTGGACTTGCTATGCCCGCTGAAATACAAAACCCATGGTGCTATTGGGTAGATAATATGCATGTCTACACTTATGAGTTTTTGCATGAGTCGTATGGGGTAGGCATTTTCCGTATCGACGACCAAGGGGACTATAACGTTGCTTTTGGTAGCTTGTCCATGAACATAAGAATTGTTATGTTTTGGATCATGCTAAACATTTTAAGGGAATGACGTTTTTCTTCTGTGAATGATGCCACTTGCAGCGTCTTCCTTGCTTTAGCCACGGGACGTATGTGCCATGACCTTCCCAGAACCTTGATGTCTAGTTTAGCTCGAGCCCATAGCATGAGGCATAAGTACCTTCCTATGCCTGTTCTAATTTCCCGTATTATGCTATGTTTCTTTCCTGTTTTTTGTACATGTTTCACGAATTGGATTTACGGACACCTTAATCGCACGACCCACCAATAGTATTATTAGATCTTTCCATGCAATGACTTGGCAGGGTGGAGGATACAACCTCATCAGGTTGCACCCTTACACCCGGCGGACCAAGTGGCTTTTAATATAGGTTAGCAATAATAGATGATAAATGGCGGGAAGCCTGGCAAATTATCATGGCATGGCAGGACGCGAAGGAACCTCACTTCTTTATAGAAGAAGATGATGAGGAAGGTGACGAATAAAGCGGGAGATAAGGTAAGTTTTAATTCTAGTTAGTAATCCGCACGCCCCAAGCAATTTGATTCTTGTTAACCCCATAATGGGTGGAACTCTTATAGAGTTGCATCAGTTTTTATTTCCTATATTAGTACGTTCTAATCTTGTTTTGCAGATGTTCCAGAATTTCACGCGCTTCAATGGTATTTTTCCTACCCTCTTTATTTAAATGCTTTGAGGACAAAGCATGCTTCTTGTTTGGGGGGGGGGGGGGGGCATAGAAACACGTGTAATTAAGGTATCGGTTAGGATATAGATAGGTATAATATGCACTTGTTTTCTAGTTAAAATTTCAAAAATTCAAAAATATAAATAAATAAGTTCATGTTATACACTTTGGAATATTGGTATCGTTTTTCTTCTCTATGCTCTTAATAATCTAGAAGTCTCACGTAGCTTTTGCATTAGAATAATTTTTAGAAACTTAGGTTAATATGTAGGTAATAATCTTTGCATCTATCTATAAATATATTACATGAGTATCTATGATTGTTAGCAAGTAAGTTTTTCAAATCTAGGCTAGAGTACTTATTCTACAAATCCTGTGAGAATATAGCTAAAAAGCCTTATATGAGCCGAAACATTTGAGAAATGACACAAGGGAGAAGTAAAATCCGGATAGAGAAATCACACGTCCACTTGCTTGATCACTAAACCATATCCTAAGCGAGAATTTAGGCCCTCTTTGGATCGATATAGCCAAAAATTCAAACCTATGAATTATTTTCCGCTAGTCGCCCCTCTGAGCCTTTCTTTAGCCTTTCATAAACCACAAATCCTTTACCCTGTTACAAAAACAAAACAAAATAAAAAAAAATAAAACAAAATCAACCTACCCAATCTAGAATAAGTATGAGAATAGAATGAGGAAGAAAGAAGAAGAGAAAAACCTGTGTAAACAAAAGTTAGTTAATTGCTTCAGAAAGTAAAGAAAAGAAGTTTCCATCCAAAGAAAAGAAAAATAAAAATAGAAATAAAATAAAAACTCCAAAGAAATAAAATAAAAGGAGTCAAAAGCCAAAGAAAAAGAAAAAAATATGGCTAAGGATGGAAACAAAGTGTAGAAGCAAAAGTAAATAACAAGGTTTTCTCTAGTTACATGGTATGAAGACTCTATTATCTCAGACTTGTCCTTTTTGAATATCCATTTCCTTCCTTCTTAAACCATCTCCTAATCCCCGCAACACCTAATAAAGACCTCTAGCTCAATTAGGAATAGGTTAGTGTGATAGTAAGTGGCAGATGTGTTTGATCGACTTCGGCTTCCTTGTTGTCATTGAGATTGTAAGGTAAAGTATGCCCACTGCACATTGGAGTAGCGAAACTTGAGTGGAAAAATCAGAGTGTTGTATCTTGACTATTATTGTGAGAACCTACTTAAGGACGCTTATTCCGAAGTTTCGAAAAAAACGAACCTGCTAGGCATTTCATAGTATTACTCATTGTATATATGTTTATTTGTAGATGATTGATTATTATGCATATATTAGCTTAGGTTTTGACTTGATTACTCTATATGCATTGCTAGTGAGAGGTATAGTTAATTTCGAAAGCATGAGTAAGGAAACAATAGTTTTATTTCTTAGTCGTTGTAGTATAGATGAAGTTTGTGAGTACCTTCACTGGAAAACTCTCATGAGGTTATAACTCTTCGTCCACTAGGGAATTCCTAGTGGGTTAAGGGCCTTGTTCAGATATGGTCAATGCAATCGCGACTCAAATAAACGAGTAGATAGAACTCCATTTTTGGTCACTTATTCTAATTTCTCATCTTTTCTTGAGGACAAGCAAAATGCTGTTTGGGGGTGGTTTGATAAGAGCCCAAAACTGTAGTTTTAACCCTGTAACAGTCATACTTTTAGACCAATTATGTGAGTAATAATTAAGAGTTAATACTGATTACGTGTTTTTATGGATTTCAGGCTTCAAAGTCCATTGTGTGCAGAAATGTGCCACTTTAGCGAGATAAAGGAGCAAAGGTCGGTTGCTAAGGAGTTTTGTGATTAAAGGCCAAGATTCAAGAAGACAAAGCCTTTCTAAAGCCCGGTCAAAAGCTGAAAAGTCGACGCGGGCAGAAACAGCACTCAAAGTTAGCAGAACTTCCAAAGGCCGTATCTTTGGACTCAGACCTCGGAATTGGTCCTACCTTATGTCAAAACGACCGGCTCGGAAAGAGCTTTCCAATGGTCTAAGCCTTGACCCAATCAGAGAAGCAAAAGTAGACAAAAAGTCTATTGAAGCCAACTGTAGCTGAAGAGGCCTTTTTGGACTGAAAGAATTAGGTTTTGTGCCTGATTCTCTGGCCCAAAACATGGATCCAAGCCCATGCACGATTTTTGGATCTGAACATATAAAAACCAAAGCTTAGCTCTTTGTTAATGGTAGCTAGTTAGACCTAAAACTATAGATAATTCTAGATCTAGTTTTCATTTAATAAAATTAAGTTTAGTTTAATTTCAATTATTGTTTTAGATTAATCTTTAGAATCATTGTTCTTCATTAGTTAGATAAATAAAATAGCTAGTTTGTCAATTTTGATTCTTGTCATTTACAATTGTTTAGATCTAAATTCCCCTATTACGAAGATAGTTAGACCTAGATTAGTTAGCCCCCATTAATTAGTTTGAGAATTTCAATTAGTTAATTAATTAGTTTTTCATATCTTGTTTTAGATCTAGTTCATATTTAATTACTTTAGAACAAGTAGATTATTAATTTAGTATTTGAATAATTGTTTTATTATTCATTAGATTAATAAAGTAGTGTTATTGGTAATCTAGTTCATTGTCCATTTACTTATTTAGTTCAATTCTTAGATTCAATTGTTTGTCATTATTAGTTTCAATTAATTCTTGCATGATTAGTTTCCAATTGAGTTTAAATAAGCAAAGTTCAAATCTTTATATCATGTCTTGTTTGAATTCCATTGGGAATGATTGCGTAATGATTCTCGACTAAACCTCCATTAGAGGGGGTTGAGAAGCCTTGATGAAAGCTTGATTCCGATTATCGTAGAGTCGTCGTAATTTCCTTTCCACTCTAGAAACGGTTAGTTCACCATGAGAATGGGTGTAATTGTTCACATGCTAGTTATGAATTGGTAGAAATGCCATGCGTAATTAGGGATTAGGAGAAACCAGATTGTTCTGCGAAGCAGTTCAACTCGGATTACGACGATTCGTCGTTAGTAGGATTTAGTCGAGTTAAGGTGGAATCAATCCCCTTCTAACTCCTTATCATAGAATCGACGTAGCATTCCCATAGTTGTTCTAATAGTCGTCTAGTTGCATCTTGTGGGTAGTTGCATCGTAGTCTAGTTGCCATTTCGTAAATCTCTCATTAGACTTAGAGAGTTAGATTACTTATAACGCAGAGAGAACAAAGATGCGTAAGGACTAGGAGTGGAACGAATCATCTACTCCACTATATCTCATAAGGATTGAGAGTAGAATCTTTGATAAATATAGGCACGTATTAAGTTTTAGTTTACTTACGTTTTGAGTTTTATCGTTCATTTCGTAGGTAAATTATCTTTTTATGTTTTATCATGCTACTGCACCTAGTATTGTATGAGTAGATCGTATTTGCATGTTTGTATTTTCACCCTTGCATAAATCTTAAAAAAATAATAATAATAATAATTAAAAAACAAATTAAAATTAAAATTAATACCGCCTTTGCATAAATTTTAATTCCATAAATCTTAATCATATTCCAATGGTGTCTAGGAAACTTGAAAGATTGAGGTTACTTAATTAGAACCGTGCTTGCATGGAAAGCCTCCCTCATATCTCTCTTGTGACCTGGCTGTTGGTTTATGCACAGGTATTCCTAGCTTCACTGCTACGTTAGCAGCAGTTTAGGCCTATGTTGTTCAACTCTTATGTTTAAGATAATAACAAAATTCGAGTCTTACTAAATTCCTTCTGTAAGTTAGATCTAATTTTATGCTTGCATGAGATTAAGGCCTGGTTCCACTAAAGAAATTGAACATACTTATCGTCGAAAAAAATACGATAAGCAATTGCGTAAGTTCTCACCTAAAAATTGTTCTTCTTCTATTAATTACCTTCATCACGATCCTTCGCCGCCATCAACTTCGTCATTATGGCCGGCGATCCTCCCTCACCGGTGAGAAGCCCTCTCGGACTTCTATATTGCATTCTGAGGAAAGACCTTCTTCCCGCGATCAAACTTGAGGACATTGTTGGTGATTTTCGTGATCCCACCAAACGCTTTCAGTTTGTTACCTATATATCATGGTTTGGAGCACGAAAAACCTTACAATCATCTTCGTGAAGTTTCAACAAGTGGCAACAACATTTCACCATCCAACGTCTCTAAGGAACAACTCTTGCTTCTGCTTTGTTTCCATTCACTTGAGTGGAAAAAGCGTCAATTTGGCTAGCGGGACAACAGCCACAAATCCATAGACACATGGAATAAACTAGTTCAACCTTTCATGCTTCAGTTTTTTACACTTAGAAAAAAAAACGAAATGCTTGAGAAAATTCAATTCTTTTCGTCAAAATCCTCATGAATCCTTTTGAAGCATGGAGTCATTTTCTCGATCTTCGTTAGAATGTCCTCATCACCAACCGGACAAAGTCGTCCTTGTTCGTTCATTCTTTAATGGTCTTTCTGATCATTAAAAAGAAACTCTTGATATAATGAACGGCGGTTGCTTCATGGACAAAGGAGCTACTGAAGCTTATACTTTTCTTGAAAAACAAGCAAAAAAAGGTACACACTGGGGTAACACTGAGTCGTCTAGGTCATCAAAGGACAATGTTACAAAGGCCACATCTATTTTTGAGGTAAAACCCGATCCAGAAATAAAAAATTTGATAGAATCCCTAACTAAAAAAGTAGATGCCCTTGCAGTTCAAGTAAATGATCAACTACCAAAACCAGTCATAAACGTTGACACTGCCCCATGTGTCCTTTGTCTTAGTCATGACCATCCTGATGCATTTTGTCCCTTGTTATATGTTTCCCCTACTCAACAATCGGAGGAGGCATGTGCATTCAACATTCCCAATGCACCGTGGAGACAACATCCGAATTTTGCTTGGGGCCAAAATAACCAACAAATGGGGGCTCCTCCAGGTTTCGCTAATCCACCTGTTCGACCAACCAACAACTTTATTCCATACCGCCAAGGAAATAATCAACAATACCAACAAGGTCAATTTCAAAATATTACCAACGCTAACTATCAAACCAACCGCAGCCTTGTTCCAGCTAATCCAGATCCCAACTATAATCAACAACTTCTCAGCAATAATCGTGAACTACTACCTGTTGCACAACCTGCGCAACCCATTTCAGATAGGACAAACGAGACTTTCTTAGCTTACATGAACCAACAGTCTCAAATTTTAACGTCTATCCAACAATCACTTCAATAATTGGTGCAAGAAAAGAGTTAGAAAGGCGTGTTTCCTGGACAAGCAGTTCCAAACCCTAAACCAGTAAACACAGCCTTTGAACTTACTAATGCACCTGGTACAAGCACCTCCAATCAAGGTGATGTGCATGCAATCACTACTCTACAATCTGGAAAAATGGTAGACAATCAAGTACGTATGCCAGATGATCAACCAAAGGAATCCGAAGGTTCCAATGAACCTATTTCTAATAATGAACCTATGGACGATTCACCAGATCAAACAAAGACAACATCTCAGAATTTAGGAAATAAGCAAGAAGACCCCCCTTTTCCAAATTCGCCCTAAGGCACCGTTTCACGCGACGCTGGCAAAGAATAAACCCGATGAGAATTTTTTTGAAATGAGAGACTTTTAAAAATTTGACGATCAACTTACCTTTCCTCGATGCCTTAAAACTATTACCAAAACATGCAAAATTTCTGAAGGATATGTGCACCACAAAAAGGAGAACTAATGTTCCTCAACAAGCGTTCCTCACCGAACAGTTTCCATCCATCACCGAACACAATGGTATAGTCAAATATAAAGACCCTGGTAGACCAACGGTTCCATGCACCTTAGGTGACAAATATCGACCATCGCATTTACTAGACCTAGGAGCTAGTGTGAACTTACTTCCATATTACTTATTTAAACAACTAGGTCTTCATGAGCTCAAACCTACCACTATGACTCTATAGTTAGCCGATTGTTCCATAAAGTATCCAAAAGGAATTGTGGAAAACGTCTTCGTAAAAGTCCAAGACTTCTTCTATCCTGTAGACTTTGTTATTTTGGATACAGAAGTTGCATGTGGTTCCATTCCTATCATCTTAGGACGTCCGTTCCTAGCAACTGCTAATGCTCTTATTAACTGTAGGGATGGTTCAATGACCATGTCTTTCGGAAATCTATCGGTAGAGGTAAATGTGTTCAAGTTGATGAAACAAATTCCAGAGCCCGACATTGATGGTGAGGTGAGCGGGGTTGACAAAGATTCCGCAAGAGTATTTAACAAACTTCGTTTCGGAAGATGAAGTGTACCAATTTCTTTCCTTTAGCTTAATCCGAAGTTTGAGGACGATGATTATACATAAGAAGTAAATGAGTTATTAGAGTCAATACCATTATTTGACCCTACGACTGTGATGTCCAGTAACTTGGATGAACATCAATCTGTTTACTGCATGGATGATGACTTTCCTCAAGAATCTTTAATACCCACTCCGCCCACCCCTGATTTAAAACCTCTTCTTTCGGAATTAAAATACGTATAACTTGATCCAAATGGTCGTCACCCAGTTATCATTTCTTCACAATTAACTGACGATCAGGAAGCTCGTTTAATTAATGTCATGCAACAACATTGTTCTGCTATTGGATGGTCCCTCGATGACATTAAAGGCATTGCACCTACTGTGTGCACCCATCGCATACACCTTGAAGAAAATGCTAAGACGTCGCGTGAACCGCAGCGTCGACTAAACCCTACCATGAAAGATGTGGTACGAGAGGAAGTTTTAAAACTACTCGATGCAAGTATTATTTACCATATCTTTGATAGTGTTTGGGTGAGTCCAATACACGTTGTTCCCAAGAAATCTGGCATTACAGTTGTGAGAAATGATAAAGATGAATGCATTTCCGCCAGATCCCGTTGAAATGGCTTAATATGCATTGATTATCGCAAACTTAATGTCGTCACTCGTAAGGATCACTTTCCACTCCCATTCATCGATCAGATGCTCGAACGTTTAGCCGGTCATGCATATTACTGTTTTCTTGATGGTTATTCAGGTTATTTTCAGATAGTCATAGACCCTGCAGATCAAGAAAAGACCACGTTCACATGTCCATTTGGTACATTTGCATATAAACGAATGCCTTTCGGCCTTTGCAATGCACCTGGTACTTTCCAACGCTGCATGCTTCACATTTTCAGCGATATGGTTGAACGTTTTATGGAAGTATTCATGGACGACTTCTCAATATATGGAGATTCTTTCTATAGCTGTCTATCAAATCTTGAAAAAGTCTTTACACGTTGTGAAGAGAAAAACCTTGTTCTTAATTAGGAAAAATGTCATTTCATGGTTACAAAAGGAATAGTTTTAGGCCATATCGTTTCAAAGTATGGAATCGAAGTCGACAAAGCTAAGATAGAAAAAATTGCTTCACTTCCTATACCAAAAATAGTTCGAGACATTCGCGCATTCTTAGGACATGCAGGTTTCTATAGGAGATTTATTCAAGATTTCTCAAAGGTTGCTCGACCTTTAACTAATCTCCTACTTAAAGATGCCGTTTTTTATTTCAGTTTCAATTGCAAACAAGCCTTTGAGATTTGAAAAACTGCACTAACTACCGCTCCCATAATTCAACCACCTGATTGGTCTAAACCTTTTGAATTAATGTGTGACGCGAACGACTATGCTATTGGAGTTGTACTAGGGCAACGCCGAGAAGATAAGCCGCTTGTCATTTACTATCGAAAGTAAAACCCTTAATGAAGCTCAACATAACTATACCACCACCGAGAAAGAGTTTCGCCGTTGTATATGCTTTGGATAAGTTTCGCCCTTACCTAGTGGGTTCTCCAACTATTGTCTACACTGACCATGCGGCACTTCGTTATCTATTAGCGAAAAAAGATGCAAAACAAAGGTTGATCCGATGGATTCTCCTTTTGCAAGAGTTTACTCTAGAAATTAGAGATAAAAAGGTTGCGTAAAAATGTGGTTGCGGACCATTTATCGACTTGTCGATTGATGTTGATACTAATACCGAACCTATCGTGATTCCTTTTCGGATGAACACTTGTACTCTATTTTTCGTCCCCTTGGTACGCTGACATAGTAAATTACTTAGTTACCGAAGAAGTCCCTTCATCTTGGCCTCGTAATGACCGGAAAAAGTTCTTATCCACTGTGAAATTTTATTTCTGGGATGATCCCTACATCTTCAAGTATTGTTCCGACCAACTAATCCGTCGTTGCATTCCCGACTGGGAACACAATGACATGTTATCCTTCTGCCATGAACAATCTTGTGGTGGTCATTTTAGTGGTAAGAAAACTGCGGCCAAGGTTCTACAATGTGGATTTTATTGGCCAACACTGTTTAGAGATGCACATGAGCATTGCAAAGCATGCAATCGCCGCTGCAAAGCAACTAGGACGCATTACTCAACGCAATATGATGCCCTTAAATCCCATTTTAATTGTGGAAATCTTTGATGTATGGGGCATCGACTTCATGGGTCCATTTCCAAATTCACATGGCTTCCTATACATACTAGTAGCAGTTGACTACGTGTCAAAATGGATTGAGGCATTGGCATGTCGTGCTAACGATCATAAAACGGTCGTTTTGTTCGTAAAAGAAAATATTTTCTCTCGATTTGGTGTTCCAAAAGCTATAATTAGTGATGGGGGAAAACATTTCTGTAATAAATTTTTTGAATCATTAGTAAAGAAATATGGAGTCACGCACAAATTGGCAACTCCGTATCATCCTCAAACCAGTGGTCAAGTAGAAGTCTCTATTAGAGAGATCAAATCCATTTTGGAAAAAACTGTCAATCCATCTAGAAAAGACTGGTCTCTATGATTATCTGATGCATTGTGAGCATACAGAACAGCTTTTAAGACACCTATAGGGATGTCTCCTTATCGCCTCGTATTTGGAAAACATTGTCATCTGTCGGTTGAACTTGAGCACCGTGCTCTATGGGCCATCAAAAGTCTCAATTATAATACTAACGCGGTAGGCGCGAAGAGAAAATTGCAATTAAATGAGCTTGAGGAAATTCGGAGTGATGCCTATGATCTCTCGAAATCCTATAAAGCCAACATGAAAAGAGTGCATGACAAGCACATATTGAGAAAAGAATTCAAAGTGGGTCAAAAAGTTTTGTTGTACAAATCAAGATTACACATTTTTCCCGGAAAATTAAAGACTCGATGGTCTGGTCCTTTCACCGTCTCTGCTGTCACCCCTTATCGGGCTATTTCTTTGAAAAACGTAAATGATGACAGCGAATTTCAAGTAAATGGCTAACGCCTTAAACATTATCATGAGTTGCGCTCTCCAGATGTCGAAGAGACTCTTCTCAATGACCCAGTCTACATTGACTAATAGATTCGATGGTGTACTTCTTTCCATGTGTTTCAACAGAGAAAGTATGCCATTTGGGTAGCCGGGCCCTCTTCTATTTTCTTTTCTTTAAATCCCTAGAGCGTGTGGTTGCAAGCGCCGGAACCATAGTCCACAAAAACTCTACTTCAGAACTGAGTATAAATGTCTTCTGATAATCGAGCAAACGTGCCTCCTGGAAAACAATGGGTACCAAAAATTTCAACTCCTTCTTTCTCCTCACTTTTCTATTCTCTTCCTCGCGAACTCCAACTCATCATTTGGTCCAAATCTCACCCATCTCGAATAGGTAATGGTCGTAGTACTTTTCCTCGAAAGCGATGGGTGAAAAGGATGGGGTGGTGTATGAACTATCAAACTCCTTTCTGTCCAGGTCTTGATCTTCTATACGAGATGAGCTGGTATAAGGTATATTATTGTCTGACACCAGCTCAGCAGGATAAACTTCGTCGTCGTCCCGTTGTTCCCACAGGTTGGGATTCGTCTTGAGGATCTGACGTTAAAAGACTCACATTCGTCTTGAGGATCTGACGTTAAAAAGACTCACATTCGTCTTGAGGATCTGACGTTAAAAGACTCAACATGTATATAATCGTTTTTCCCTTAACACCAAGTATGGTGCCCAAAGAGAGTCGTGATATGCAACATCGGACATTTCCTAGTTCGTGCGGGCAATGAATTCCACCAGGCCAACCCCGATCGGTTTTCTATGTGACTGTATCAAGGGGCGGTTTGAGGCTATACCATATGTACTAAGGGTAATATTATTACTAGACCATTGCACATTGGTCAGGGATGGTACCGTCTTGAACCCTAGGCCCCCATAACATAAAGGTTAAGCCACAGTCTGGTTGGATTGGGTTCACCCCAGAGCCGACATGAAAGTTACCCGAAGTTTGTTTGTTGTGATGTGTTGTTTTATTTGGACTTCGGTGTTGTTGACACGTTCCTTTCGTCTTGTACATTTGTATATAAATGTGTAAATAAATAAAAAAAAAAAAAAAAAAAAAGAGTTTGAATGTGATTATGCCATATTCCAGTGGATGGAATTTTTAATGCTGATCGTTTTGATATCTCATTGGTTCAATTTGGAGTTAAAACGAATCGAAATTCCAAGTTTGAAATTTCGGAACAATTCGGGACATAAGGGGAATTTCTGGAAATCATTTGGGCTTGGGCAAAAAATTGGACCTAACCCAAAATCACTGACCCGGCTACAAAAACCCACAAGCGGGGCACCCACGCGTCCAACCCTCTCATTTCTTCCCCCTAAAAATCCGGATCTTGGTCTCCCTCACACTCCCCTCGCGCACGCGACTATACAGCAGTGAATTCAACCCACGCACGCGGGCCAAACTTCACCAAATTAAAAATTCTTCCTCCAGCACCATCTCCTGCACCAATCCTAGCTATTTCAACCCTCAAAATATCATCTACACCGCGTTATGGCAGCACGAAGGAGAATCACAGTTGAGAGAAATTTCAAAAATCTCTACAATTCCGCGATGTTTCACCCATTTTTCGATGAGGAAATTGCTAGTAGAGAGTGGAAATATCTATTGCATCGAATTCCAGCTCAGTACTCTGAAGATTTAGTGTTGAAATTTTACAACAATGGAGGTTTCCGGGGTGATGAATTTTGGATTACGGCGGATGGGTTGGAACGTGAACTCACGCTAGAGTTAATATCGAATACAGCACAGATTCCGATAAACTCTGATAGTCCGACCCTGTTATTGTCAGAGTATCCGCTACGAGGGATTAGATGTTTGACACGCTTCTCGAGGGAGAGTACAATGATGGCTCGAGCTGCGTGTACCAGCACTCACTCAGAGGAAACCAACTAGCCGTCACTGAATGGCTCGCTTGCAACGTCATTGGAACTTCAAAGACGTCTGACGTGAACAAGACATTCTTGCACCTGCTGTGGATCCTCCACGAGAAGAAGCACACTTTCTGTATGGTCCATTTTCTGGGCCATATTTTTATGACCGCGTCAAACAGGTTAGCTCCTCTTGCTGTACTTGTTACTCAGCTTATG
This sequence comes from Coptis chinensis, assembly GCF_015680905.1. Classification (NCBI taxonomy): domain Eukaryota; kingdom Viridiplantae; phylum Streptophyta; class Magnoliopsida; order Ranunculales; family Ranunculaceae; genus Coptis; species Coptis chinensis. Next base: position 46,253,022 of record NC_141457.1, read on the forward strand.
CTTAATTTAGGGTTCCAGTCCACTACTCCTTTCATTCCAACAAGGTCTTTCGAGAATTTCGGAATTTTCGAGACTTGTGTTCTGGACCACTGGGACCCAGTAGCTAGAGATGACATTGAGCGTGATAACGCATTACCTCCTCCCCCCCTTCACCCGATTTGTTTTAATGAGGCTACCATGCACCGAATCAACACTCCCATGGAAGCCTTGAGACACATGAACACTAGTATGCGCAGGATGTTTCTTCGTCGGGGAAGAGATGATTACTTCCCAAAATGACTTCCAAAGAAGAAATGCTTAATCGCCAAGGCCGTTTCGGATAATGATGTTGGCAAATCAGCTGCAATTCCAAGATCAATTGCTCTGATCTATAGCCCATATTCGGACCGGTCATTTCGGCCCAAGGAAGTTCGTCGTGGCCGTAATTTTAGAAACCCCGGGTTCATCTTACGCTAACACGTAGGATTCCCAAAGAGTCGTTTATTTCCCTTATGCATTGCATTTTTAGTTTTCTTGTGATAAAAATATTATATATCGGTTGATTTCTCATAATTTTGTATCTCCAGACGGTTTGAATGAGAAATTATTTATGTTATGCAATTATTGTAATTCCTACTATATTAGTTGTCCCTTGATGCATTGGGCCTACTCTCAAAGCCCAACGGTCAGAACCAAACGGACTGATTTCAACGGTCAGATGCCCAACGGTTAGAAATCAAGTTATAAATACAACTCTCCTTTTCCACTTTCACTCATTCCCTTCTCTCCCTCTTCACAAATTCTTTTTCACAAATTCTCAATTTCTTGAACATAATGAATCAAATAGAGCGATGGGAAAAGGAGCAACGCGAATGGGCTATCACAGTATTATTGATAACAGTGTTTATCATTATTCTCCTATCACTCATGCATAACATGATCCAGAACATCTAGATCTATCTAACCATCTCTTTTTCTGATTTTCATTTTGTATGTTAGTATGGTGTGTTAAATAATTCTCACACATTTGTACGGGTTACGTATTAAATGGAGAAGTTCCGTATTAAATATTTGTGTATATTAGTTGTCTTTTCCTCTCTAAAAAAATAAAAAATAAAAAATAAAAAATAAAAAATAATAAAAAATAAAAAATAAGTAAATAAATAAACAAACCATAACAAAGAAAGGCCATCCAAAACTCACCAAAATAATTAATTGATACACATGGTGTTCAGAGAAGATCGCGCACGCTACAAGGTACGCATAACACTTGTCACACATGCAGCTCGATTATTCTATCCATATTCTATTACTGAGTTATGATCATCATTTCTGAAATTACGTGTAAGTCTAACTACCCTGTGAAACTTTCCTCCGTATTTTCTAACTTTGAACCATCTCATTAATTATATTTGGATATCTGACATGACAAGACTTACTATGGATCCCCATTGATGTTGTTCATAATCACATGGGTCATTAACTACACTTGGAATCTAGATTGGTACAGACTCATAGATTGGCTATAAATCTCTTCTTTTTTCAGCCATTCTTATTCAAACAATCTTCACTATCCTTCCCTCAGTAATACTACCAATGGATCAACCAAGAAAAATAACGGCAGAGAAAGACTACCTGAAAACTTTTGAAGATGGCCGGTTTTCTCCTTATTTTGACACCGAAATCATACGTCGCGGATGGACGTCTCTTCTATATCATTCAGCAGCTGGTTATTCCCGAGAATTGGTTTTGATGTTCTACCAATTTAGCAGATCTGAAAATGGAAAATTCTACTTCAATGCCTATGGACAACGATCGGAATTGACTAAGGAAATGATCTCCGACATACTTCAAATCCCAATGAATACCCAGGAGTCCCTTTTTCAAGAGTCATCATTTGATTCTGCCAAAACTTTACTACGAGCTACCGTATCTCATGACGAAGTTGGAAATACAAATCACATTGTTCTTCAATGCTCTTTGAAACAGAATCAACGTGTTGTGCTCCACTGGTTGGGATACAATGTGGTAGGTACATCACACCAATCAGAAGTCACAAAGTCTCAACTTTATCTACTTTGGATTTTGCAGACTCAAAGAGATGACTTTTGCCTAATCTAACACCTCTGGAACGTAATCACCAAGAAAACAAGAAAGTTAGCACCCCTACCCACTTTAGTTACGCAGATTATGATGCGTTGGGGTTATCCAGTAATTTCTCTAGAGACACCCCCTTCAAAGAGCACATATAAAAGTACTCCAAACAGACTACTCCGTTGGTTTTTAGACTCCTGATACTCTGATAGATGAACAGAACGACCGAAGCTCAAATTCTGACCATTTATTTGATGAAAATGCCATGCTGAACATTATTAATCCCATGGAAGGCATTCAACTTCTTCATCATGGTTTGAGGGAACTACACGCTTGTCAGAATATCATCATCACAACTCTTCAGGATTTCCAAGATCGTCAAGCAATGCATGATGTTGAACAGGAGGAGATCTTGGAAAATCATTCTCAGTCCTTGCAAAATCACGCTCTCCTAATGGAAAATCAAATCTGTACTCTCTGCCAGCCAAGGGGACATTCAGATGCAGCTCGGCCAACAAATGGAAGAACGAAACAGTCTGGTGCACGATATGCGTCTCCAAGATCAACATAACAATCCATAATTTTCTAATATTACTAAGTCAATAAATAAATACTAGTATATGTTATTACATTTTTCGTCGTATTATCAATTTTGTCTTATCTTTGTGTTTTCTTTTGTATGAAATGCTTAATAGGATTGTCATCATTTGCGTTGTGACTAATATAATTTAACATGTGCTTACAGGAGGGTTTATTCTCTTACATACTCATTTATCCATCCAGTTTGCCTTTGTCGTTACCTATTTCTTTACTTCATTCACGATGGCATCTTCATCAATTGCATATTCATCAAACATGGTATCTCCCAAACTCATTCCTGAGCAATCCTTTCAGTCTATGATGGATTCCAATACCTATGGCCATCTCTTTCGTGACTACATTACAAACATCGGATGGTCTTCCCTAATTCTTCAACCTGACCAAACTTATTCTCTGAGTTTGGCTACATACTTTTATGCTAATATGGAAGACACACCAGCATTCGACCATGCGCATGGTTTCTACTTAGACGGGTTCACAATCCAAGTTGGTGACACACCTCATATCTTTTCTGAACAACAACTTGCACTAACTTTGGATCTTCCATATCATGAACCTGTTGCATCATGGCATTACATCTATCATAATTCTTACAGTTCTTTTCAGTGGCAAGCGTTTCGTAAAACTTACGGTGATGGTCTTGAGATTAAACGAGAAGGAAATGGCCATGTGGCATGGCGTGACGTCACCATTCCCTTAGCAAGCATGACCATGAACATGGGGACTGCGATGTTATTTGTACTCCTGAACATTATGGGAGATTGGCATTTTTCTATCGCCAATGAGAGGCTGCGTCGTATTGATTCAAGGCACTAGCTCAAGGTCATACATTATTTAACATCCTAGGTTGTGTTATCTCCAACCTGAAACGAGCTCGCACTTTTTAGGATCAGTATATACTTTTACCGGTTACCGCTTACCGAATCATGAAGACACATTTCCCACAGTTTTCAGCTACTTTTCATGACTGGGTTAAGGTAGATTCTATGTGCCCAGCAAACAGAATCATTCGTTCATTGAGGTTTCGGCAATGGAAGCGTCCCGCTCGGTACCTGAGGCATGTTCGTTGTTACCCGAAGGATGAAAATATGAAGACACATTTGAGGAAATCTGGAAACGAAGAATTGGTAGAAATTTGGCAGACTATTATCTTTTGGCGCGATGCTAAGGAAATGTATTTTCTTCAAGAGGACGCCAGAACTTCACATCCTGCTGGATAGTAAACTTGAGCTTGCCATTGTACATATATCTAGCTAAAACTTATGTTTGGTGTGCTATTGTTTTTATTTCGTGTGCTATGTTCAGTGTGCTATTGAACATTTTCTTGTTCTTTCTGAATAATATATTATGTTGTCCAACCTTTCTGTTCCAGCAATCTAGCCCTAATTTTGCTCACGGTTCTCAGGTACTTTCTCTCTTTAATTATTGATACTTCGAGGACTAAGCATCATTACGGTTTGGGGTGCTTTAACCTCAGAGCAAATATTAGGCAAATTGTAACCTGTATATAGTTTTTATTTTCATGTTAATAATTGTACTTAGTGACAAAGTCTTGTTTTCTTTTCAATGATGAAAATTGTCTAGAACTCTCACATTAGTATCCGAATTAGGATTTGTTTTTAAGAAACTTAAGATAGTATGTATGCAATAGTTTATACATATTTTCATGAACATTCATGTACTGAGTATCATCGATTGTACATAGCAGTAAGTTTCTGGAACCAACGGTTAGTTACTTAACTATAAATCCTGTGAGAATCTAACCAAAAACCTTGACATGAGTGATTTGTGTGTGATGACACAGAGGAGTAGTTTTCCCGATTAGAGAAAATCATGCATCTACTTACTTGATCACCACCCGAACCCTAGGCGAGAATTTAGGCCATCTTTGGATCGACATAGCTAAAAAATTTTACCTGTTACAAATTTTACCGCTAGTCACTCCACTGAACCTTTCTTCAAACCTTTCACTTTCAAAAAAAAAAAAAAAAAAATCCTTACCCATCTATTAAACCAAATAAAAGAACCTACCTAAGTGATGAGTATGAGAAATAGGATGAAATGTGGAAAGAATAAAGAGAAAGACTTGTCCCAAATAAAAGTCAGTTACTTGCTTCAGGAAAGAAAAATAGAATCATGTTCTTAAGCTAGAGAAAAAAAAATCCATTAGAGGCTTAAGAAAAAGGTTCGAAAACTCAGTTAGAAGAAGAAAAGAAAACAAGGATTTCTCTAGTGTAAATATATGAAGACCCTATTCTCTCATACTCGTAAATTTTAATTATCCATTTCCATTTTCTTGTACACTATCACCTAAGCCCCATAATACCTAATAAAGACCTCTAGCTCAATTAGGAGTAGGGTGGTGTGATAATAAGTAGTAGACATGATTGATCGACATCAGCTCCTCTGACTGTCATTGAGATGTGAGGAAACGTGTGCCCACTGCACACTGGAGTTAACAAAACCTGAGTGGAAATTTTTTAAGTGAAATTGTGTTTTGACAGATACCTGTGAGAACCCATTTAGGTACACTCTCCAAAGGATTCAGAAACAACCCTGCTAGTACATTTCAATGAAAAGTTCACTGCATGCATAATCATATGTAGATGTTTTAATTATTGAATACATATTAACTTGAGTTTCAAATAAATCAATCCTCGTTCCCTGCTAAGGAGATGTATGGATATCTGAGATTAATTTAGGAAACGAAGTTTCATCATCGAAGTCGTTGTAGTATAAATGAAGTTTGTGAGTATCTTCTCTGGAAAACTCTCACGAGGCTATAACTCGTCCATTAGGGAATTCCTAGGGGTTTAAGGCCTTGTTGCACATGGTCAATGCAACTGCACTCTGTGAAACGAGACTTAGTTAGGACTACAAATTTTTGGCCACTTATCTGTTTTAATGTCTCTTCTTTGCTTGAGGACAAGCAAAGTGCTGTTTGGGGGTTGTGTGATAAGCTCCCAAAAGTGTATTATGAAACCCCGTTGAGACATATAAATTTGGTTAACTATGTGTTTAATAATCATGAAATAAATATATTTTCATACTTTTGCAGGTATTCGCAGTAGACATGGAAATATGGTTTAAACCTGCGATAAAGTACGAGGAACGACATATATATGAAATATTCCAAATTCGCACAGAAGCATCAAACTTTCGAAGCTCCTACCTCTTGAACCAGGACTCCGAATGTGACAAGTGAGCTGCTCAGACAATCAGGGCGATGAACTCTACGCATAAGCGGGAAGTCGTAAAATTGCCCAAAGACCGGACCGCCACTGGACTGCACATAGGACCCACTATACGGGCCCGCAAGAGTGGATGAGTCATCAATCATGGAGCATGTCAAGACAAAAATGACAAATTATTGGTGCAAAGTTGACACCTTGCATGTAATTAATTAGATTAGGTGTTAATAGTGAAAAAAAGGCAAGGTGTCACTTTGTTTTAATGTGGTGGATAAAAATGAAGTAAATGTGGTTTGATTGTTTCACATGGGAGGAAATGAGATGTCTCTCAAATGAAGAATAAAACAAAACAAGAGGGGACACTCCATTTACTCCCTTGACTTCTTTTCCTTACCTTGTATTATTTTAGTTCCTTAGTCATTTTATTATTTAGTTTTGAGTTTTGTAAGAAAAGCTTGTAATAGTTTTAATGGAGGAAACTTTGGTTTTCTTCTAGAAAATAAATAAAAAGCAAGTGAGTTTAGTTAGTTTTTCTTCTACCTCTTCCTTTCTCTCTTTTTGTTCCTCTAGTTTGTAATCCTTTATCCCAAGGATCATTAGCTAACTTCCCTTTTGGGGAGTTAATCCAACTCATGTGAGGGAAAATATTTGTTGTTAGCTTGGTAGGTTGTTAGGAAGAACAACTAGACCTACATCCTATCCCAAAATGATAGTTGGTGTAGTGTCTAGTTAGGAATCAAGTAATGAGCTTAGAGATAAGTCATTGCTTGATTCCAATTGCTAACATGTATGAGTTTAGAAATGAGCCATACATGTTAGGGATCAAGTTTTCTTCCATTAGGGTTTGTCTATGAGTTTAGGAAGAATCAAATGAACCTTTTCAAATCAACAACTAAATGTTATTTTCACATGAGGAGGATTAGCTCTCCACCTTTTCTTTAGTAAATTGTATTTTGTCTTAGTTGCATATTTTGAATCTTAATATTTTTCTTTAATGTTTGTGTAGGAAAGAAACCTAGTATTAATATAAACTTACTCACTAGTTCCCTAAGAGTAACAACCAAGTTGTAGTTGTCCTAACCTTTAGGTTGGTTCGATCCTTACTTCAACTTTACGAACGCGAAGATCGTGAGTAAGGAACCCTGAGTTCGCTTTTGCATCAAATTAGAGAGTCAAATCTCTAACGTAGTAAAAAAAAGCTAATATCACTGGACATCATGGTCGTAGGGTCAAATAATGGTATTGACTCTAATAATTCGTTTACTTCTTGTGTATAATCATCGTCCTCAAATTCATAATCGGTAAAGGAAAGAAATTGGTATACTTCATCTTTAGGAAAAGTGTTTGCTAAATACTCTTGCACAATGCTGTCAACCCTGTTCACCTCACTATCAATGTCAGGCTTTGGAATTTGTTTCATCATCTTGAACACATTTACCTTGACCGAAAGATTTCCGAAGGACATGGTCATGGAACTATCCCTACAGTTAATAAGAGCATTAGGAGTTGCTAGGAACGGACGTCCTAAGATGATAGGAATGGAATCACATGCAACTTCTGTATCCAAAATAACAAAGTCTACAGGATAGAAAAAATCTTGGACTTTTACAAGGACGTTTTCCACAATTCCTTTTGGATATTTAATGGAACGATCGGCTAACTGTAGAGTCATGGTGGTAGGTTTCAGCTCATGAAGACCTAGTTATTTAAATAAGTAATATGGAAGTAAGTTCACACTAGCTCCTAGGTCTAGTAGCGCAGTAGCCGTATATTTGTCACCTAAGGTGCATGGAACCATTGGTCTACTAGGGTCCTTGTATTTGACTATACCATTGTGTTCGGTGATGGATGGAAACTGTTCGGTGAGGAACGCTTGTTGAGGAACATTAATTCTCCTTTTTGTGGTGCACATATCTTTCAGAAATTTTGCATGTTTTGGCAATAGCTTTAAGGCGTCGAGAAAAGGTAAGTTGATTGTCAAATTCTGAAAAGTCTCTTGAATTTCAGCAAAATTCACATTAGGTTTATTCTTTGCCAAGTGTGCAGGAAACGGTGCCTTAGGGCAGAATTTGGCAAAGGGGTCCGCTTGCTTGTTTCCTAAATTCGGAGATGTTGACTTTGTTGGATCTGGTAAATCCTCCGTAGGTTCATTATTGGAAATAGATTCATTGGAACCTTCGGATTCCTTTGGTTGATCATCTGGCATACGTATTTGATTGTCTACAGTTTTTCCAGATCGAAGAGTAGTGATTGCTTGCACCTCACCTTGGTTGGGAGTACTTGTACTAGGTGCATTGGTGAGTTCAAAGGCAATATTTGCTAGCTTAGGGTTTGGAACTACTTGTCCAGGAAACACGCCTTTCTGACTCTTTTCTTGTGCCAATTGCTGAAGTGATTCTTGGATAGACGTTAAAATTTGAGATTGTTGGTTCATGTAAGCTAAGAGAGTCTCACTTGTCCTATCCGTAACGAGTGGCGCATGTTGTGCAACATGTACTAGATCACGATTATTACTGAGAAGTTGTTGATTATAGTTGGGATTTGGATTGGCTAGAACAAGGCTGCGGTTGGTTTGATAGTTAGCATCCGAAGTATTTTGAAATTGATTCTGACTTTGTTGGTATTGTTGATTATTTCCTTGGCGGTATGGAATAAAGTTGTTGGTTGGTCGAACAGGTGGATTAGCGAAACCTGGAGGAGCCCCCATTTGTTGGTTATTTTGGCCCCAAGCGAAATTCGGATGTTGTCTCCATGGTGCATTGGGAATGTTGAATGCACATGCCTCCTCCGATTGTTGAGTAGGGGAAACATATAACAAGGGACAAAATGCATCAGGATGGTCATGACTAAGACAAAGGACACATGGGGCGGTGTCAACGTTCATGACTGGTTTTGGTAGTTGATCGTTTACTTGAACTACAAGGGCATCTACTTTTTTAGTTAGGGATTCTATCAATTTTTTTATTTCTGGATCGGGTTTTACCTCAAAAATAGATGTGGCCTTTGTAACATTGTCCTTTGATGACCTAGACGACTCAGTGTTATCCCAGTGTGTACTTTTTTTCGCTTGTTTTTCAAGAAAAGTATAAGCTTCAGTAGCTCCTTTGTCCATGAAGCAACCGTCGTTCATTATATCAAGAGTTTCTTTTTGATGATCGAAAGACCATTAAAGAATGAACGAACAAGGACGGCTTTGTGTCGGTTGGTGATGAGGACATTCTAACAGAAGATCGATAAAATGACTCCATGCTTCGTAAAAGGATTCATGAGGATTTTGACGAAAAGAATTGAATTTTTCGAAGCATTTCGGTTGTTTTTTCGAGTGTAAAACCTGAAGCATGAAAGGTTGAACTAGTTTATTCCATGTGTCTATGGATTTGTGGGTCGTTGTCCCGCTAGCCAAATTGACGCTTTTTCCGCTAAAGTGAATGGAAACAAGTAGAAGCAAGAGTTGTTCCTTAGAGGCTATTTGGATGGTGAAATGTTGTTGCCACTTGTTGAAGCCTCACGAAGATGATTGTAAGGTTTTTCGTGCTCCAAACCATGATATATAGGTAACAAACTGAAAACGTTTGGTGGGATCTGAAAATCACCAACAATGTCCTCAAGTTTGATGCGGGAAGAAGGTCTTTTTCTGAATGCAAAGATTATAGAAGTCCGAGAGGGGCTTCTCAGCTGGTGGAGGATCGTCGGCCATAATGACAGAAGTTGATGGTGACGAAGGATCGTGATGAAGGTAATTAACAGAAGAAGAACAATTTTTAGGTGAGAACTTACGCAATTGCTTATCGTATTTTTTTCGACGATAAGTATGTTCAAATTCTTTAGTGGAACCAGACTGTAATCTCATGCAAGCATAAAATTAGATCTAATTGCCAGAAGGAACTTATTATTATCTTTAAGCATTAGAGTTGAACAACGTAGGCCTAAGCTGCTGCTAACGTAACAGTGAAGCTAGAAATACGTGTGCATAAACCAACAGCCAGGTCACAAGAGAGATATGAGGGAGGCTTTCCGTGCAAGCACGGTCCTAATTAAGTAACCTCAATCTTTCAAGTTTCCTAGACACCGTTGAAATATGATTAAGATTTATGGAATTAAAATTTATGCAAGGTCTTTCGTTTTTGTTGTTGTTGTTGTTGTTGTTGTTGTTGTTTGTTTGTTTTTTTTTTTTTTTTTAAGATTTATGCAAGTGTGAAAATACAAACATGCAAATACGATCTACTCATACAATACTAGATGCAGTAGCATGTGAAGATACTGTACTCATACGTATAGCTATACGAATAGGCAAGGTTGTGTCATTGATAAATACTTCCATATTTACAGGCAAATATACATCAGTAATATGTGTATGTACGCTAATTTGTAAATCGATATTACGTAGACGTATATCAACAGTAACAGACAAATTTGAATCACTCATACGTATCTAAATACATTAGCATGCGAATATAGTATATGTACGCAGATAAATACGACAAAACTAAACATGCAACGTATTATACATAAACTAAAATACGACTCTTGTATTGCATAATAATTCGATTTCGGCAATACTCATTGAGATTGCGAGTGACATATAGAGAGCAGCTTCACCCCGTAGGGTTTAGAAACAACTTACCCAACTCAGATTTTAACCCTCGTTAGAATGTTCTCCTCTTTCTTGACAAAATCGACTTATTAAACAATACCGTGTACTTATACGTAGAGAAATACTAAACATGCAATAATAGACACTTATACATATAAATATAGATAACTATGCAAAACAGTACCATTGGTATGTATATATACATTAATATGCAATTCATACCCACTTAATCGCATATATATTTACAGGCGTATTAACATAATTCATGCATATTTCTAGCCTAAGTCATAAATAATAATCCATAAACTAGTACATAATAACTACGTACATGACATTCATGCAAAAAACTAAAAATAAAAAAAATACTAAAAATTTGGAACCTGTAGCTTCCCGCTAGTCCGCCAAAGAAATGAAACAGACGTTTCAATCCGTCGACGTGATTAATCCCAAAAGATATTCGAATTTTCTGTTACAGTTCCAGAGAGTTAGGCCTGGATATGGATCAAGATTTATCAGTGGATGCTGGAGGTAGAACAAGAATAGCAAAAGAGAAAATACACCCGCGGACGCGGGTTACACCTGCGGACGCGAGTCCAGTACCGCGCATGCGTGTCGATTATGCCACAATTAGTTCAAATTTTTATAGCAACCTTATATATTGATGTAGTTTACTTTCCCGGTCCTAACTTTTTGTTCCTGGAAGTACAACATAAAAAACTGAGAATGATCAGGTCGTTTGCGCGGCGACGATGAAAAAATAAAAAAAAACGAAAAAACAGCAAAAATTAAGGGAGGATGAGAGTGGGGGGTTCCCCTTGGAGCAAATTCCAATCTGTAGCACAAGTCTTCGGTCTTTAGAACGGCAGCGGCGCCATTTTGATATTCCACCTTTGGCTATGTTAGAGATTTGAATCTCTTCTTTGGCGAAAATGCGAATTCAAAGATATTCCTTACTCACAATCTTCGTGTTCATATAACTCGGAGTAGGGATTCGAACCAACCTAAATTCTAGGACCACTTACAACTTGGTTTTTACTCTTTTAGGGAACTAGTGAGTAAGTTTAGTTATGATTATATTAATACTAAATACTTGGTTTCTTTACTACACAAAAATTAAAAACATTAAGTTACGAAATCATGCAACTAAGACACAATAAAATTTTGCTAAAACAAAAGTGGAGAGTTAATTCTCCTTATGTGAAGGTAACTTTTGTTATTTGATTTTAGTAAGTGTATTTTTATCTTCCTAGAACTCATAGACAAGTCCTACTAAAAGTAAACTTGATCCCTAACATATATGACTCATCTCTAAGCTAATACATGCTAGCATGTGGAATCAAAACAATGACTTATCTCTAAGCTTATCACTTGATCCCTAACTAGACTCTACACCAACTATCATTTTATGATAGAATGTAGATCTAGTTGTTCTTCCTAAACAACTTACCAAACCAAATAACAAGAATTTTCCCTCACATGAGTATTATTAACTCCCCACAAAGGGAAAGTTAGCTCATGATCCTTGGGAGAAAACTAAAACAAGTGTGGAATGTAAAAAGAGAGAGAGAGAGAACAAAAAGAAGAAACTATCTATAAAACTCACTTGCATTTAGATTTTATTTCCACTAGAAGAAAACAAAGTTTCCTCCATTAAAACTATTACAAGTTTTTTTTTTCAAAACCAAAAACTAAAACTAAATAATATCTAAGACTAAGGAACTAAAATAATACATGGTAAAGGAAAATAAGTCAAGGGAGTAAATGGAGTGTCCCCCCTTGTTTTGTTTTTTTTTTTTTTCCATTTGAAAGAAATCTCATTTCCTCCCACGTGAAACATCAAACCACATTTACTTCTTTTTTATCCACCACATTAAAACAAAGTGACACCTTGCATTTTTTTTTTCACTATTAACACCTAATCTAATTAATTACATGCAAGGTGTCAACTTTGCACCAATAATTTGACATTTTTGTCTTGACATGCTCCATGATTGATGACTCATCAAATCTTGCGGCCCGCATAGTTGGTCCACGTCCTGTCCAGTGGCAGTTCAGTCTTTTGGGAAATTTTACAACTTCCTGCCTATGCGTAGAGTTTATTGCCCTGATTGTTTGAGCAGCTCACTTGTTGTATTCGGAGTTCTGGTTCAAGAGGTAGGAGCTTCGGAAGTTTGATGTTTCTGTGTGGATTTGTTGGCTTTACATGGCTGATTTGGAAGAATTCATATATATCGTCTTTTCCTCGCTTTTAACGCAGGTTTAACCAATATTTTTATGTTTACTGCAAATACCTGCGAAAGTACGAAAATATACTTATTTCATAATTATTAAACACATAATTAACCAAATTTATATGTCTTAATAGAGTTTTATATTACAGTTTTGGGTGCTTATAAGATATTTCTGATATAATTGATGATATTTTCGATATATCGACATACAAAACAAAATTTTGACTGGTCAACAAAAAAATAGATATTCCCGATATTTCTAATATATCAGATATATATTGGTTTTTGGGTACACCGAAATATTCACCGAATTCGATATTTTGGGCCTTGGTGGTCTCTAATCAAGTGAGCCCGAACATTCTGGGCTTGGGGGTATGTGGCCCAAAATATTGTTTTGTTGGTTTCTGTCTGACTCTCATCGATCTCCTCTCTTTCGCCCCAAACTCGCTTTCTCTCTCTGCTCACTCTCCACTGCTAGTGGTTATACTAGTAATCATATCACCATAACCAGACCCTTCTAGTTCAATAATCCATCAGCATTTAACTTCACAAAATCTAGTGGAGGGGCACCCAATTGCATCAAGTCATTTCTTAACGGGCAGGCCCAAAATAATTTAAACCCTAGTTTTAAAATTCAACTTAACACAAGGCCCACCCCACAAGATCCAACGACCACGATAAATTCCAAACGAAATCTTGTTGTTTCCATGCAGTCCGAAATTCCAACGACCACGATAAATTTCGAACACTGTCTCCCTCGTCACCACCACTTCTAACGAAAAGAAATAGAAGCCGCTCACTAATTTCGTGATGCTTCTTCGCTGTCCAGCAACAGTTTATAGTCATCAAATAGGTGATTGCCACGTGTTTGCCTCGACTCTCACACCTCGAAAAACTACACAGTTGCTCCCACTTTCAATGGAACATATAAGAAGAGGAAAAAAACAAGTCACTTCCTGCCAAGTATCAAACAATGGTCATGAAATTATACCTAGGTACATTCCGTTCCATTCCATTCATTCTTATGTTTTGTTGTTAAGTAGTTAAAGACTAATTTTTAGTTTGCTATTATTGTTTCATGTAGAGAGGTACATGGAATATGTGATACTATAGTTGGTGTTTTGGGTGGAGGGCAATTGGGTCGTATGTTATGCCAGGTGGCTTCACAAATGGCTATTAAAGTAGTGGTTTTGGACCCACTTGAGAACTGCCCAGCAAGTGCAGTGGCTTATAAACATGTTGTTGGAAGCTTTGATGACAGTGCTACAGTTGAGGATTTTGCAAAGAGGTGGTTTCTATGTTTAGTAATGATTGTTGTTCTGTTATTTTTTTATGGTTTTAAAGTTGTAATGTTATTTTATGTATGGTAGTTAGGTGTGGAGTTTTGACTGTTGAAATCGAGCATGTTGATGTTGCTACACTTGAGAAGTTGGAGCAACAAGGTGTTGATTGTCAACCCAAAGCTTCTACAATTCGAATCATCCAAGTATGAGTAGTGTCTTTTTATGTTTATGTGACTTAGAAAGATTGTCTATGCTTCATTGGAATGTTTATACCGGCTTAACGGGATATTTTTTTTGTACTATCTTATAGTCTTTAGTAATTATGAGTTAGTATATTAGATTTGAAAGGCTTTACTGATCATATTATGGACATTAAGAGCCTCTTTGTCATGCGTATCAGTACACATTTTACAAATAGTTATTCTACAAAAGTATTTTGAGTTTGTAGGGAAGTCTACACATCTCCTAGACATGATATCTTAGATGACTATGATTCAGTATTCTATAGCTTTTTGAAGATTTCACTAGCCTGCTCATAGTTTCTGTCCAGCCTTTCTTATGTGACCGCAATTGTTTTGTTTCCACAATTTACGTTATTTCTTGTGACAAATATGATTTTGCTTAACTTATTTTTTGGAATGCAAGTTTCTTTTCTTATTGTACCTGTATTATTCCTTTCAATACTAATGACTAGTTCATGTTATGTGATAAACTTTATCTATTGAGTCTCATGATCTTTCTTCCTCTCTCATTACAGGACAAATATTTTCAAAAAGTTCATTTTTCTCAGCATGGAATCCCGTTGCCTGATTTTATGCAGGTCACGAAAAGATTAAGCATTAACATAAAAGCCCTTTGATTAAGGGTATATAATTGTTTTGATTTCTGATGTTGCAGATAGATGATCTGGACAGTGCAAAGAGAGCAGGGGAGCTCTTTGGATATCCCCTAATGATAAAAAGTAGAAGACTTGCTTATGATGGGCGCGGAAATGCGGTTGCTCACAGCGAAGAGGCAATTTCTTCTTCTGTATCTGGTAAGTGTCCACGACATGACATTACATAAATGTTTATTGTCTTTCGTTGCTATCATATATTTGTTATTGTTGTGTCCTGTACTTAGCAACCAAAGTGCAAAGCGGGAGCGAGAGCATAAAACTGCTTAACCCAAAGTTTTCCATTATTCAGAGCGCCTATATATTGTGTACAAAACTACAAATGCATAGTATCTGTAAGCTTATGGAGAAAGATTTTTTTTTTTATAATGTAAAAATGAAAAGAATCGTGTATAACATGTAAATTCTAAACAGTTACCTTTTTTTTTCTTCCAGTTCAATACTTTCATGTTTGATTAGAAAGCAATGTTCTAAAAAACGCTAGGCGGTAGCAGTACGGTGAGGGACCGCCTAGCGCCTAGGCCTTCTAAACGGTGCTAGGCGGGCTAGGCGCTAAGCGGTTTTATTTATCTATATATATATATATATATATATATATATATATAATATTATAATATTATAAATGTGTATATACATGTATTTTTTTATTACCAAAAATATATATGTATATATATATTATCAGTATTACACTATTACTGTTGTAGTGTTGTAATTCTTTTCTAAGTTTTGAATTTTTAGTTCTTTACTTAGTGTGTTTTGTAGCAAATTCCAGGGTAGAAGCTGTGAAGATGATAGTTGCAGATGGAATCGCAAGTCGTCAGAAGTTAAGGCGTTTATAGGAGGTTTAGAGGAGTAATGTAGACATGTAGACATGTAGTATTAATGTAGTTAAGGCGTTCATGTAGTATTAATGACCTAATGTATTATTGATAACAAAGAGTTTTAGAAGTAAATAAAGGGTGATTCCAGTCAAGGTTAGCGAGTAGAGGATTAATTTCTTAAGAACTCAATCAAACAATCAAACAATCAAACATAGAGTGATACAGAGTTTGGAGCTGGGCAAGTTTGAAAAAGAAAAAAAAGAAGATAAAGAAAAAGAAGAAGAAGAAGTTTACATACCAATGGGAATCTTCTGCGTTAGTTTTATTTTTTTTGGTGGGAGTTTTTCTGGTGCGAGTTTGGAGTTATCTGTGTTTTTTTTATTCAATTTGGTGCGAGTTCGATAGTTTGATGCCATATTGGGCTTAATATTTCAATTGGGCTGATATTTGGGCTTAATAATTGAATTGGGCCGAACTAAAGTTTAGACTAAAAAACGGTCCAGCCCGGCCTAGACCGAATATCCACCGTTTTATACCGATTAATCAGTCGACCGTTTTATGCACCGATTAGGATGCTATACAGTACAGTGGAGGACCGCCTAGCGCCTAGCCACCGATTAATCAGCCGCCTAGCCCATTTTTTAGAACACTGTTAGAAAGTATGACAAAATTGTAATCTGAAGATTGTTTTGAAAATTTTGGTACACATGTCACCTAGAATGCATTTAGTGCACATGGACTAACCACTCTCTAAATTTTACCAACTTATTACCTTGGCCTAGTGCCCTAATATTTGATCTATGTATATGGATTATGACTCTAGACACTATTTTAGTACTTTTAGTGCAGCAAATTGGTTTGCTAACCCAATCCCAACATGTCAAGAATTGTCGTGTCTCATCATCTAATGTAAACTGACGTGTTTAGGCCTTTTAGAGTGCGGTTTTCAACAATTAAGAGCGAGCTTTTGGGACAATTAGATATTTAAAGTGGCAGTGCGTGTTTTGAGTGTGTGTGCGTTACCCTTGGTTGACGCTTTAGGTTGCTAAGGTCGTGTAGGTGATTACATATATGGTACTGCTTGAATTATTTCGTATGTGTTATGGTCTGTGGAAATAAAATAAATAAATAAGAAAAAGAAAATCTGTCCATCTCGACACCAATTATAAAGGTAGTTCATTGGAATGTTTTTGTTTCAATTGTTCTTCTGTCTTTGCTTTTGCTCACTCCCTGTTCCGGTTGGTGTGTGAAGATCTTCATTTCATATAAGGCTACACTGATATTTCTCTTTACTTGTTTGTTTGCAGTCTCTAATTGAGAATAAACATATTCACTTTTCTTCCTAAACCAGGGAAGTGAAAATATTGTGGTCTATGAGGGAATTGAACTTTGCTTGAGCATATTAGCAAACATGCGTTGCAGGACAACAATGGGCATGTCTTAACTGCTTCATTAACAACAAGATTTTCTAATTTTGAAAGTTTTTCTTCTTACATTTGACAAAACCACATCATAGCATATAGTTGATCTGAGTTTTTGTACATATGCCCAAAAGTGCTAGCTGTGTTACTAGGATCACAACCAGATTGATCAGACTTGTATTGGCTTTGTTTCCTGTTAAACAAGTCTTGGATACAAGGTCATGAAAGATATACTTCCCGTTTCACTTTTGTCGGTTTAAGCATGATTGATGCTTTGCTCTAATGGCATTTGCACTGTGCAGTGCAGAAAGAAAGTTATTGGAAATAATCACCTCTCATGAGATTTTCCCAATGTAGTTGGGCTCTTCTGTTCTTGAATTTAGAGTTAGTTACAGAACAAGGAGATAGACACATCTGTCCATGATCCATACTAGGGGTTTCAGTACATGATATATGAGAAACCTGAAAAATGTATATAACACATAATAAGTAAAAAGGATTCTCAAAATGCACTCTTCCTCCAGTTTTTTGTTACTAAGCATATAATGCCAATCTGGAACAATATCTTTGGTTGTTTTGTTGAAATGTTTCATTTATGGGTAATTTATTGTCTTTCAAGTTACGGTGATTCTATATTATTATAGGGGTGTGTGGCCTAGCAAACCCAGTTCTGGCCTGACCACCACCAGGCAAGGAGAAATATGGTATCAAAATCCCCAGCTTATCCTTCATGTTCCACTTGCTACTATCTTATATCAAGTACAGAGTTGTTGGTTGCCACTATCATTAATGGTGTCTATTTATCATCTGAATTTTCTCTCACTAATGGTGTCTATTTATCATCTGAATTTTCTCTCACTCGTCTCTCTACTGCAGTTCTTGGAGGATATGATCGTGGCTTATATGTTGAGAAGTGGGCACCATTCAAAAAGGTTGGTGTCAGTTTTCCTTAACTTGTAGGGAATTGTTTTTTGGTAACTAAGTTACCACCAGCTAAGACTTGCATTATAACCACTTATGCGAAGTATCGAAAGCGCCGTGAACGAGCTGTGCTATGTGTGTGTTTGATTGCATGAAACCTTGTTTGGTAGTTATATGCTACAACAATTATATCCTCACATTCTCCTGTAACTGATATGATTTAGAACTTCAGATGTATTATCTTTGAGTGCAGGGGTGACTTACTTTTGAAATGTTCTATGTCATGTTTTAGGAGCTAGCAGTCATTGTGGCAAGGGGACGAGGCAATAATATTTCATGCTATCCTGTTGTTGAAACAATTCACAAGTAAGATTATAATTTTATTGTAGTTGAATAATGGCACAAGTCTTTGTTTTTGATCCTATGTATTTGTTTTTGGATTTTGTGCTTTTAAGGGATAACATCTGTCACATAGTAAAGGCACCTGCAGATGTGTCGTGGAAGATCAGGAGGCTTGCTGCTGATGTTGCGCAAAAAGCTGTTAGTTCATTAGAAGGTGCTGGCGTGTTTGCAGTTGAATTGTTTCTGACGAAGGATGGCCAGGTAGCTCATCTATTTCTCATATGCTTTTCTGCATGATACATTTTCACTGTTTCTTTTTCTTTTTCTTTTTCTTTTCTTTTAACACTCCACAATGAAATTTAGAGATTGTTTCTGTATTGTGTTTCTCTGATATCAGTGATAAGTGAATTACCCTGATTTTTTTTTACAGATTTTGCTAAATGAAGTAGCTCCTAGACCTCACAACAGTGGGCATCACACAATAGAATCTTGCTTGACCTCCCAATATGAGCAGCATTTGCGAGCAGTTCTTGGTCTTCCACTTGGTGATCCATCAATGAAAGTCCCAGCTGCTATCATGTACAATTTACTCGGTGAAGAAGAGGTAGCTTTCTTCCTCCTTTCCTTTTACAGAATACACTCCGTAGTCGTTGAGTTATAGATGCATCCTCAACTATGAGATGTCAGACATATGCCATAAACTCTGATTAGAACTGACCACACTAATGGTAGTGCATTCTTCTAGTTTTTCTTTCTATTTTAATACAAACCCTCTATTTTACCGATAAAATAATGAAAAAGAAAATTTGGTAGTACATTCGTCTAGCTGTTCAGATCTTTGAACGTAATAAACATGCATATGTACTTTACACGCTTTTGTACGATGTCCCTAAGCCTATATATATTTTCTTTCATTTAGGACACCATTTTACCATTTACTTCTTTGTATGAAATATTCTTGAAGCATATTCTTATTCTCTAATGTAAGAAGCTATTATTCACTGTAATCTTCTCATGCATGTAGGGGGAGCTGGGATTCAGTTTGGCTCATCAGTTTATTGGAAGGGCATTGAATATCTCTGGAGCTTCTATTCATTGGTATGATAAGCCAGGTTAGAATTTTGAAGCTTTTTCTGATGGCCATTAGGCCATGCTTAGCATATATTCTAGTTTTTTAGTGCTCAATTATTTGATGTGATCGTGCAGAAATGCGAAAACAGCGCAAGATGGGCCATATGACAATTGTTGGATCTTCCATGGGCATAGTGGAGGCACAATTAAATTCATTGCTTAGTAAAGAGAAAGATGAATTGGAAGGTTAGATTGCAATCAGATTAAATCAAGTTTTCTTTTCATCACATCTCATTGTAGTGCCCTCTTTATGGAAAATGGCCTAGCATGATCAAAATTGAAATGTATGGATTTATGTTTAGTTATTTACCTTATTTACGTAAAAATTCATTTGGACTAAGGAGTTTGATGTTCCTTATTTAATAAAATTTTCTATAATCTGTTTACCGCAGTTGCTCCACGTGTTGGGATTATAATGGGTTCTGATTCAGATCTACCAATCATGAAGGACGCTGCAAAAATTTTGGATTCTTTTGGCGTGCCTCACGAGGTAGGCCTTTTTATTTGCGATTAGTTTTGAATAATTGTTATTCTAAACGTCTATTTGGTTCAATTAGATGCCATTTATAGCATATCTGTGTATCTCCAACTTTATAGGTGAGAATAGTTTCAGCACACCGAACTTCAGATTTGATGGATACTTATGCTGCTTCTGCTCATAAGCGAGGCATTCAGATTATCATTGCTGGTGCTGGTGGTGCAGCCCATTTACCAGGCAATTTGATTATGTTTAATTGTCCATCGGTTTGTTTCTCTTCTACACAGGATTTTTTGTTGAATTCAGCTTTTATATCTTTTCCAGGTATGGTGGCTTCAAAGACACCCTTACCTGTTATTGGTGTTCCAGTACGTGCTTCTTCCTTGGACGGAATTGATTCACTTTTGTCTATTGTCCAGGTATGTTGTAAAATTCATTTTTATATTTAGTGATGAATTAATTCAGGCCTTCCTCTACCTCTCTAAAGGGTACGTTGTGGATGAGCTTATGGTTGTTTGGAGTTTGGAATTGGCAGAGTTATCCCTGGACACTTTTATAGCTTGAAATCACATATCTCACACAGTCTTGAATTGTTGGTGTTTCTAATGTGGTTCGGAAGAAATGTCAAATTTTAGCCTTCGAGTCACAGAGATATTTATCCTTAATAGCTCATATGGGCTGCTCTCACCTATCAATGGAAGTCTAGTATTCACCCCCATCACCAACAAAAATAACACTCGTCTTTCTTAAGAAATTCATTTTGAGTGAAAAGAAATATATGTCAAATATTTCTTTCACTTAAATAATGATTTATTTGAGTTGCTAAGGGAAGGAAAGAACAAACTTGCTACGGAACTTAAGTGATTGACTTCGTCTATTAATTACGGTGACGAGAATTTTGATAGTAGTATTAGGAGAGGGAAAACTAAGGTGAACTCATGAATCATAAAATCCTATGTTGGAATGTGAGGTTTGGGGAGAGACCAGAAAAAACCTTCGGTTAAGGATTGTATAAGGAAATCGAGAGCAAGTGTGGTAATTCTTCAGGAGACTAAGCTGGAAGAGATTACTAGCATTCTGGTTGCGGATATTTGGGGGATTTTGGATGTTGGGTGGCATTTTCTTCCTTCTATTGGGACTTCTGGAGGGGTGTGCATTTTGTGGGATAGTAGAAAGTTCAGGTGTTTGAACACGCAATTGGGTATTTCATTGTTACTATTCGTTGTCAGTTTTGGGGTGAGCAGATGCACAAAGTGATTATTGGGGTGTATGGGCCTTCAGGTGGAGGGGATCTGACTGAATTTTGGGCAGAGTTGGATGATACTTTTGCTTTTGGTAGTGGTTTCTCAAGTGATAGGAAAGGTGGGTGTAGGATTGATACTAACATGAGGCTTTTTGATGAGTTTGTTGGTCGGTATGAGTTGTTGGATATTCCTCTCAAAGGTGGTCGGTATACTTGGTCTGATAGGCATGACGATCCGACTTTATCTAAGCTTGATCGTTTTCTTGTGAACATAGACTGGGAGGAGAGTTGGCCTAGACTCCCAATCTATTGTCTCTAGTCCAATTTCTGACCATCATCCTATTATATTGGATAGCGAGTGCGGTTCGCAGAGTCCTTTTCCGTTTAGATTGGAATTAATGTGGTTAGACGATCTTGGTTTTGAGGAGAATATCAAGGAATGGTGGACTTCTTTTTCTTTCAAAGGCAAACCGTGGGTGATTTTTTCTAAAAAATTGAAAGCTTTAAAAGAAAAAATTAAGGTGTGGAACAGGGAGGATTTTGGAAGGATGGAAAGATGAAAAGAGGAAGTTCTTGCTGATATTAGGGAGCTTGACCTCAAAGAGGAGGTTGATTCTCTTTCGGATGAGGAAAAGAACTTGGGTTAACTAGTTCCTAATTTCCCCATCTAGTGGGGGGGAATTCTAATTGGCTCATCTAGTAGGGGGGTAACACTAACTAACCCAAAGAACTCAAGGGAAGATCTTAGAGTTGACTTTGTATGTTCTATAAGGAGAGAGGAATCTTTTGGAGACAAAATGCTAAGATCAGAGTGACAATTGAAGAAGAAAAATGTACAAAGTTTTTCCACCAGATGGCTAAGGCTAGGAATAGAGTGATTTACTTGGAAAGTTTATGGATTGAAGACAGAGATGTGAGAGGGGAGGAAAACCTCAGAGATGATATTGTGGATTTTTATACTAGACTATATTCTGAATCTTCAGATGTTAAACCTTTCGTGGATGCCATACCTCTTGATGGTATCTCTGGATTGGACAAGGAGATGCTAGAAAACCCGTTTGGAGAGGAAGAGATTTGGGAGGCCATCGAGAGTTTAGCAGGAGATAGAGCCCCTGGGCCTGATGGGTTTCCCATTGAGTTCTATAAGAGGTGTTGGGAGACCATTCGTGTTGATTTCATGAGTATGGTCGAGGATTTTTTTGACACCGGATTTTTAACGCACCATCTAAATAACACTTTCATTGCGTTAATTCCCAAAGTGAGTGATGCCGACGATATAAGTGATTTGAGGCCTATTAGTCTGGTTGGGAGTGCTTACAAGATTATTTCCAAGTCTATGGCCCTAAGGCTTAAGAAGGTTCTGCACAAAGTGATATCTTAAGACCAAGGAGCGTTTATTCATGATAGGCAAATTCTAGACGGTATCCTTATTGCGAATGAGGCAATTGATGATAGACGGAGAGGTGATAGCTCTGGAGTCGTGTGTAAAATAGATTTAACCAAGGCTTATGACCATGTTAACTGGAAGTTTTTGGATTATATTTTGAGGAGGACGGGTTTTGGAGTGAAGTGGAGAAAATGGGTTCGGAAATGTATCTCTACAGTGTTTTTTTTTGTACTTGCTAATGGTTCCCCAGTTGGCTTTTTTAAGAGTTCTAAAGGGATCAGGCAAGGAGATCCGATTTCCCATCTTTTTTTTATCTTGGTTGTGGAAGTTTTAGGTAGGATGATTTCTAGAGTGAATTTCTTGGGGGTTATTGATGGCTTTCGTATTGGGCATGACAGGGTTCACATCTCTCACCTCCAGTTTGCTGATGATACTTTAGTTTTCTTGGGACCTCAGGTGGATCAGATTAGATGATTGAGAGACATCTTTTGTTGTTTTGAGGCTGTGTCGGGGATGCAAGTGAACTTGTCTAAGAGTAAGATTTATGGTGTAGGCAATGTTTCTGGTCTCGGTGATTTAGCTACGGTCTTCGGGTGTCAAGCTGATTCCTTCCCTTGTACTTGGGGTTGCCTCTTGGAGCAAATTCACGGGCTAAATTCATTGGGGACCCGGTCATTGAAAGAGTTCAGAAGATATTGGCAAGTTGGAAGTGTAGATATTTATCAAAAGGGGGGCGGTTAGTCCTCATTAAAAGCACCCTGGCTAGTCTCCCTGTCTATTTTATGTCTCTTCTCGTCATTCCCAAAAGTGTTGTGAATAGGATTGAAGAAATTATGAGGAACTTTCTTTGGGATGATTTGGACGAGCAACATCACTATCACTTGGTTAAGTGGGAGTTGTGTTGTTTGGCTAAGAAGAACGGGGGTTTAGGTCTTCGAGACATGAGTAGTTTTAATCAAGCTTTGCTGGGTAAGTGGTTGTGGCGATTTGGAGAGGAACGTCAGAGCTTGTGGAGAAGAGTGATTATGTCCCGCTTCGGGAAAACTCATTTTGGATGGGATAGTGGTTCGGTTCGTATCTCTTATGGTTGTGGGGTTTGGAGAAGAATCCTTAATGTTTTTCCTATGTTTCTGAAAGGTGTCCTGTATAAGTTAGGGCTTGGTGACAAGATTCTGTTTTGGGAAGATAGTTGGTTAGAGGGAGGTTCACTTGCTGACAACTTGCTAACAGTTATCTCTTGTTGTTTGGCTTGTCTAGCTTCAAAGGTAAACCGGTTACAGATTGCATGGTTAGAACTGAAGTTGGCATATTGTGGAATCTAGGTCTTCGCAGAGTTCTGAATGACTGGGAGATTGATGCGTTAGCTTCCCTTATGGCTAGGCTTGATGCGCTATCCTATGTGACGCAAAACTATGATAAGAGAGTGTGGTACCCGAGCAAGAAAGGTACTTACTCTGTTAAGTTTTTTTATTTCAGCATTCCTACTTGGTCAAATTCTCATAATCGTTGTGCTCCTATTCCCTCTTTTCCCAGTCTAGTCATGTGGGGAGCTAAAGTCCCCACCAAGATTTCTTTCTTTGTTTGGATAGTCTCCTTAGAGCGTATTCTTACCATTGATAATCTTCAGAAGCGTAAAAATATTATTGTTAACTATTGTTAATTGTGTAGGAAAGATGGTGAATCTGTAAATCATGTTTTGTTGGGGTGTCATTTTTCTTGGAATATTTGGTTTTCTTTCCATTTAGAGTCTTGTTTTTATTGGGTGAGTCCTGGGCAAGTGGTAGATTTGTTGAATGGTTGGGGTCATGGTCTTTTTACCTCATCAGGCAATCGTCTTTGGAGCTTATTACCATTTGCTATTCTGTGGGGTATTTGGATTGAGCGAAATCGTCGACACTTTGAAGGCGTTTCCGCATCTAAGCAGGAGCTTATCATATCTATTAAGGCTCTATTATTTCAGTGGTCTAAGATTTTTAAAGAGTTTAGGAGTATCTCTTTTGAGTATTTTGTGGTGAGAGGGATAAACTTTTGTATTTAGAAGTAGAATAATTTGTAGTTCTTGGGTTAGCCTCCTGTGGCTATTTTTTTAGTTTTATTTTGTTTCTTTGTAATAGTAGGCTTTCTTGGCCTACTTTCTTTTCATATTTAATGAGATTTCATCTTTACCGAGCAAAAATAATAATAATAATAGTGATTTATTTGAATGCTTCTTCTGTTTCAAGTCATAACCATGGAACCCTGACTCGGATTTTGAAACAGTTAAACTAGTTTTAGATCTTATTTTTACTTTAAAGAATCCCAATTTTCAAAACTTACTAGCATCTATCTTGTATAGCGTGTCCATTCTAGCTTGTCTTCATAAATTGCAGAGTACGACTCTTTGTCACCAATCAATTAGTATTAGATGTGTTGGCTAACACCAATTGCTGATCTTTGCTTTCAACTTCAGATGCCAAGAGGTGTTCCTGTGGCAACAGTTGCAATAAACAATGCAACAAATGCCGGTTTGTTAGCAGTCAGGATTCTGGGAATAGGGGATGCTGATTTACTTGCTAGGTTAGGGCATATAATACCCCCAGAGAATTTAAGCTCTTTGGTACTTATGTTACATCTTTGTAATTTTGTTTTAATACTCCATTGGCTTATGTTGTACAGAACAATCCAATACCAAGAAGATGTGAGAGATGAAGTCTTGAAAAAAGATGAAAAACTAGTGAAAATTGGTTGGGAAGGATACTTAAATTCTTGAGTCAGCATATTCTCCCTTTCGTTCATCTTTCATGTATCAACTTCCTCCTTTTCAAAAATTGTTGAGTTGACTTGAGGTCTCCATCCAAAGTGAGTTGGAAATGGTTCATTAAAAACTTTGAAGTATTGTTGCTGAACCGTTATCGTCACAGGAGATTTTACTGTGGCGCCAAAGTAACTCAATAGAAGGGTGAAGTTTTCTGTAAGTTTCTGCATTAGATAAATGAGGAAAGGGTTCAATGTATTCTAGGTTCAACTAGAGGAAGAAATAAATTAGCTGGCATTTTGGCCACTTTTGTGCAGCTTCATCTATTTTACAGTTAATGATAGATGCAGTTATGGAGTTAAAAAATCTCGCGTTCTCTTTCTCGCACTCTGTTTATTATTAAATGTGTGTTTTGCAGTCCCTAAACTGTTTTGGCAGAGTATATATAAAGCAAAACGTAAATCAAGGGGCAGTTCATTGTCAGAGAATGTTGCACTCATAAGATTTTGATAATATTCAACGCCAACATCCTAATCAAATTAATTAGACTTCTTCCATCCAGATAAGAAAAGAAGGAAAAAGAGAGAAAATGCCACAAGGGGAACCAAGTAGTGTGCTACAAGTAATGAAGATCATAACGTCATTTTCTTTAATTCTGCCCAATTTAATATGATATTCAACGCACATCACCACACAAAAAGATGGCTAGTTAGACCATTTTATATTTTGCCTAATTTAATATTTTAATATGACGGGGATTCTGTTCTAAGATCGCTAATTGTTTTCTTTCACAAGAGACCCTACTCTCCAAGTGGCGTCTGGCTTGCCATTCAAATGCCTCAGCTGCCACCTTCTTCATGCCTTCGACTTGTGTTATATGGCCTAACCTTGACCCCTGCCCATGCTGCAACTGATTTGGTCGAGCATTACCTCTTATTTGATCCCTCTCAACCACGACTTAAAGTAAATTTTTTTTAATGTTCAGGCCATGGTTTAGATAGCACGCAAGCTTGAATATCTCCATATCAGACTTCACAGCTATCTCTAGCTGGTAATTGTATCTGATATTTTGTGATATATTGTTCTATTCAGAGCAATGCATGGTTCACCAGTTTTTGATGTATTACGCGCCACTGAAGTAATTGAATCTTACGGGACAAATATGTACCGTGCTAAATACACTAACTTTTTTCAGTAGTTGTCGTCCTGTCGAGTTGTAAATTTTGCTCAATTATGCCAGAAGAAAACAATCTACTTACGAGAATATTCAACTAGAACCTGGTAGGCTGATAGCCACAAGTCCACAACCATACAATCAACATATGGACATATTTATACAAGATACAATATTGATCCAATTAATATAGAAAAGATAAATAAATATGCACATATGATACAACATATACTGCTAGTCTAGCATTATTTCCTCCTCCGGCCTCCAACTCAAACTCTACGTATCTAAAAAGTTTCAAATTTTCGGATACATGATATTGCTACGTATTAATTACAAATTCTAAGTGAAAACAAGGATAAAGAACAGCTACAAAATGAATAAAGAATTCGTGAATGTGCCCAGACCCAAGACTTTTGAGCTGCATCAAATTTAGGACATGAACATTGTAGCAATCATATCTGATAACTTTGCATCGACACTGCATCACTGCGACTTACAGAGGTGTTACGACGAATGAAAGCATCATCGCCCAAAGAGTTCAATTAAGGGAATGGTGGACAACCAGGTCCACTGGCACCTGGAATGTTGGTGCACCCAGAAGATCCAGAAGAAGGGACCGGACCCCGTTGAATAGATTTTAATAGAAATTCTGCTTTCTTGATCCAACCTTCTTCACACAAAACTCTACTTGCTTCGTATTGATGGAATAGTAGTAAAAGAACGCAAAATACAAGTACTAAACCCATGCTTTTGTACCCCATGTTAGAGAATAAAGAGAAGTATGTGTAGGTGTAGGTGTATTTATATGCACACCGAGTTGTAAAATCTAGTTCTTCATTCGAAGGACTTTGAATGTACTGTTGACTATTAGGATTTCATTTTCACAAGAAATTGAATGGGTCGTAAGAGCGCTAGCTAGTTGGATTTGAAGTTAAATCTCAAGGTATGATTTGCTAGTCTTTCTTTTAAGTTTTAATAATCATGTAAAAACACATACAATGTGTCAATGTATTGAATTTTCCATTATATAGTTGATTTATTTAGACGTATAACTCAGCAATTTTGATACATTTTCTTGGCATTTCTTTCTTGTGCTGCACAAATCATTCTTCATTTCAAGCCATGCAAGGAAATTTCGTGTTAGTGGACTTTATATGCATTGTAAGGAGCCTATACTCCCTAATGCAAGACATATACATAGATTCCGACGCCATATGTTCGCCTTGATATTTTCGGGAACTTTTCTGGCATATTCTGGTTAGACTGTTTACTGTTTTAATTAGTATTATGTGTAGTTTTCTTGTCCGATTCTGGGAAACCGAAAAACTTCTGTAGACTGTAGAGACTCTGGTATCTCACTTACACCTGTGAGGCTGTGAATATACGTAGGCCTAAATTCTAAGAAATTCACACAAACGTATACGACTTTTTTTTGGTAAGAACATAGACGACTTTTATTTATTGAATTTTGACCTTCATGCCCAAGTGCTATTGGCTTAATAGAAAAAAATAAGAGAATGACTGAATGAGACTAATTATGGCTGCTCTGAACGGCCAAGACAGTCCATAAATGTGTATTCTTAGTAAACCAACAAGATATTATTCTTTATCCAAAAAAGAGAGAAATTGCGCATCTCTAAGAAGCATCCACGTAGCGGAAAAAGTGTTTTCTAAGTAGTAGAGCTGTAGAGCATCCAGATTTGTATGAGATTGGGATGGTTCAATCCATGTGGTATTGTGCTTGTCAACATTTTTATGCTGCATAAAATAAAACAAAGAAATTGGACAGTGGGGGATGAACTCAGGGCACAAAGTCATCCAATATTATACTAAGGTCGACGGACATGTTTATATACTCGTACATAGTTTTAAAGTAATAAAAAAGGGGGGAGTGGGGGAATGAAATTTCTTAATGAAATGGTGACCATAATAGTCGACAATCATCGCCACTCCGCACGCCATGCTTAAAAATGTTGTACGTGACTAGTTCTAAGACGAGACTAGGTACAGTTTGCATTTAGCATTCATTGATAAATACTTAGATTATGACACATATATACTTGTTCAGTTGTTCCAGTTGCATTCAGTGATCATTACTTAGATTATGACACATACTTGTTCAGTTGTTCCGGTTGCATTCAGTGATCATTACTTAGATTATGACACATACTTGTTCAGTTGTTGCGGTTGCATTCAGTGATCAATAACTTAGATTCTCCATTCAACTAAACTCTGTGGACAGGGAACATACTTAGTTGCCCAAGCTTCAAAATGTTCAATATCTGACATTAATGAGTTCAATATTCCCACAAGAAGATTTGAACTTAAAGAAGAACACATATTCTTTCGCCCCGCAGGTTTAGATCTGTAATCGGGCTCAATTGCACATTGCTTAAGAGCACAAGTCCACAACCCCAAAACATGGGTCTCCAATAACGTTCCTCCTATGAAAAATTTATAGTGATCACTTACTGTTCTTCTAATAAAAAAAAAAAAAAAAAGGATGGTGATGAACGTTAACATTTTGTTTTTTAACCATCAAATAAAATATAGATATGTCAGAAAAGATTACATATAGCGTTAGTCTTCCTCCACTGCTTTCGAAAGCCATGGCGGAGGAATTAATATCCTTCCGTAGGAGATAACTTCTAAGCAAAAGAAGCTAATACATGTGCTGTAGAATTAGCACTTCTAGGTACATATAATATATCTATATAGTCTAGAGCTTTCATAATCTGGGCAACATCAGTGAGGATATTCTTTGATGTCCATGAGATACTTGTGTCTTTTTCCTCCAAAAGATTGAGTGCTTCTTTGTTATCCATCTATTAGTAGTTTGGGGGGTAACTGAAGCTGTTTGCAGCAGTTGAGTGCCTTGATGAAAACCCCTGCATTCTGCTGATTCTGAGCCTGGTTCTCATCCAATATCAGTTCCCCTGCAATAACCTCACCGGTTTTGTCTGTGAAATGCATTATTTCAAGAGAAAAGGGGGGCAGCGACTTACATTTCAGCAACTTCATTGCCCAACAAAAGAGATAATTTTGCAAACACTGTTTTCAAGATAACTAGTGCGTGGAAAGAATTGCTGAAATAAACAGTGTTCGAAAATACACATGCTTGAAGTACAAATCAATACTCTTCACAATATTTACATTGAACCATTTAATATTTATTTACAAATATGTTCCTTTGAGGGAAAAAAACGACAGTGAAAACAGTTCAGGAAGTACATGCACATACATTGTCTGCGTTGGAGCAGGTAATATGAACTTACAAACAAATTACCTTCGCCATGTGGAAGAAGGATTTACTGTATCACAAATTAAAAGACTACATCTATATTCGGATGGTGCACATTACTACAGTTTTAAAATCCAGAGAGCAATTGGAAGGTGGCTTTGTCGTCATGGATCTCCAAGCTCTTTTCTTAGGATGGTAGATTTGAATGAGAATAGTTGCCCCTTTTTTCTGCAGTCGAGGCCTTCGGCTTTCCTTTGAGTCAATGGTGTAAAGTGGGGAAAGTACATGTAGTTCTCCATCCAATGCAACAATCCACAAGGGCTGTTCTTGGCACGCTTGACTCCTTCTGCCATCTATTAGAAGAGATATCGTATCTGAGAAAAAGAAGAACAATGGTTGGTAGAGGTAAGCCATCACCCTTAAGTGCCGAAGAAACAAAAGAAAAGGAAAGAAATGTCTTCGTGTTTTAAAAGAACTTGATATGAAGCCAAACACAGAAGGGTAAGGCTTTCTGATGTTTACTAATGCAGTCTTCCATTAGATTGCAGATATTAGATTTTCAATAAAGTGTTTTTTCTTAAAAAAAAAAAACAAGGCATAAGTGCCTTGAGGCGTCAAGCCTCATAGAGGCTTAAGGCGAGCCTGAGGCGTTAGAGCTGTAAGCCTCAGTGTCCAAAAGACGCACTTAAAGAATCCATAAATATAAAGAACTAAAAAAGATCTAGAGATACAATGTGTCATGATTAAATGAATGGCAACTAACTTAGAAACAAAATAGGAGATACAACTTATACGAATAAATTTAAAAAAATCTTAAGCCTCTTGCACTACCTATAATCAATACAAATCCACCACGTTATAGGAATTCGGGTGGAAACTAACTCTCCATCGGCATTACGAATGACTGTAACACCTGATTTCTTAAGGACTACATGAACTGGGATCACCCATTTACTATCTGAAATGGGGTATAAAATGTTAACATCGAGTAATCTCAAAACTTCCGCTCTAACTACCTCTTTCATGGCAGGGTTCAAACGACGTTGTGGCTCACGGGAGGTTTTCGCATTATCCTCCAAATGTATGCGATGTCTGCATACGCTAGGGTCAATACCTAAAATGTCGTCTAAAAACCAACCAATTGCAGAATGATGTTCACGAATAACCCTAATCAAATTTGCCTCTTCAGTAGCAGATAACTGAGATGATATAATAATCGGATGAGTGCCATCTGGATCAAGATGAATGTACTTGAACTCAGTGGGAAGAGGTTTAAGCTCGATCAGGGGTGGGAAGAGTGGGAATGAGGGATTTAGGAGGGTTTTCCTCCTCTAAAACGCAGATTTGTTCAGGAAGGAGTTCTTCAAACTCAAGAGCTAGATCGTGAATAAGAGCAAATTATAAGGGGGCATGTACTTCTTGGACGTAAGAATCCTCAGTACTGCCAAAAGAAAGAAATTGGTGCATATGATTTTTTGGAAAAGTTTTGTTAAAATAATTTTGTGCGAGGTTCTCTATCATGCTAATTTCACCATCTATAGTCGCGTCTCTTGTCTGTTGCATCATCTTAAAAACATTTACCTCAACAGCAATGTTTCTAAAGGAAATGCACATCAAACCATCGCGACAATTAATGAGGGCATTGACAATTGCCAAGAAAGGACACTGATAAGCACCAAAAACTGTATTATAAAACCCCGTAGAGACGTAACATTTTGGTCAATTTTGTGCTTAATAATTATGAAATAATCGCATCTTCGTGCTTTTTGCAGGTTGGAGCAACTAATGTAAAAATGATGATAAAGCCAACATTTAAGCACGGAATAAGGAGTATATATAAGCTTTTCGATCAAGCCTACATGAAGCCCAACAAAATCCAGACTAAAGCCCAAAGAGTCAAACAATACAGAATCTAGTCAGAAACAAGATTACGTGCACAGAAGCGTCAAACTTCTGAAGCTCATATCTCTTGAACCAGGACTCCGAATGCGACGAGTGAGCTGCGCAGACGATCAGTGCGACGAACTCTATGCATAGGCGGGAAGTTATAAAAATTCCAAAAGACTAGACCACCACTGGACACTACACATGGACCCATTAGGTGGGCTCGCAAGATTTGATGAGCCATCATAAAAGTCAAGACAAAGGTGCAAATAATTGGTGCAAATTTGACACCTTGCATGAAATTAATGAAGTAGTTGGATTTAGGTGATGATTATCTAAAAAAAGGAGAGGCGTCAAATGGGGGTTAGTTTTGAATAAGAGGAAAGTAAATGAGGGGGGAGTGTTTCACGTGGGAAAAGAAAAAAAGGCTCTCTTGTGTAAAGAGGGGCTGATTTTGGAAGGGCTAGTATTTACTTCCTTGACTTTTATTTTCTTTTACATTCTTTGTTTTTACTTTTTGGTTTTTAGCTTTTGTTATTTTGAGAGAAAAACTTGTAAGATGTTAATGGAGAACCTTAGTTTTATTTTGAAATAAAAGTTCATCATTTCTTTAGGTAATTAGTTTGTTTTGGTATTCCTTTCCTCTTTCTCTCTCTCATTTACATATCTATTTTTGTAACTTTCATTTTAATCCCAAGGATCATGATCGAGCTAAAACCTTCCCTTGTGGAGGGTTAATGATGCTCATGTGAGGGATAACTTTTGTAATGTGATTCTAGTAAGTTGTTTAGGAAAAACAACTAGACCTACATCCTATCCCAAAATGGTAGTTGGTGTAGGGTCTAGTTAGGAATCAAGGTGATGACTTAGAGATAAGTCATTTCGTTGGATCCACATGCTAGCAATATGATCTTAGAGATAAGTCATATTGTTAGAGATAAAAATAATCTTTATTAGGATTTGTAAATGAGTTCTAGGAAGATTAAGATGCAACAATCTAGAATCAACAATAAAGGTGGTCTTCACATGAGGAGAACTAACTCTCCACACCTATCTAGAATCGATTTTTACCATGTTTTAGTACGTATGTTTACGTAACTTTAAGAATCTAGAAGAAAACTAAATAGTTTTAGTATAACCAACCATGTTTGTCATAAAATAAAATAAAAACTTACTCACTATGTTTCCTACTTAGAGCATTAGAAATTTGTATGCTGTCATAGAACTTAGATTGGTTCGAAACCCTTACTTAAACTATATTCACGAATATGTGAGTAAGGATTTGAAGTCTACACTGAGCGGAATCGAGTTATTTGTATCTTAAGACCGTAGAAGTGTAGAGATCAAATGGCACCGCTGCCATTCTAAAGACCCAAAGACTTGTGTTTGTAAATTGGAATTGCTCCAAGGGGAAACCCCCCACTCTCATCCTTTCATTTATTTCTTTTTCTTGTGTTTTCTTCGTTTTTTTTTTGAAATCTCCCGCGTTTTGCTACCGATCCGCATATTGCTTTTGGTTGCACTTATAGGTTCCAAATGCTAGGACCTGAAAACTAGGCTAAAACAAACACTAAGCTTATTGTGAAAAATTAGGCATGCTGTGCACGTTTCTTTTCTTTAGCGGACTTACGGTACGCTAACAGGTTTCAAATTTTAATAGACTATTGTATGTTTCACATGTATGCAGTTATGTCGTAGCATGGACTATTATTTACATATTAGGTTAGAAATATGCATGAAGAATACGTCTGCGAATATCTATATACGATTAAGTGACTATGAATTGTATCTAAATGTATATGTACATGTCCATGGTACTATTTTGCATGATTATATATATATATATATATAAGTTGTATGTTTAACATATATATAAATATGGATGGAATATAATTGCATGTTGGCATATTTAACTTTTGAGTTATACATAGTAATTAGGGTGTATTTTGGTATTTTGGCCATAACTTTGGTTATGGTTCTCTGAATCACGCGTGTGAGCTCAATTCGGAAAAATCTCGACGGCGCGCACGCTGTTACGAGCTATCACCACTGAGCTATATAGCTCGATGGAGGTCATTTTCGAGGACAAAAGCCATTGTTTTCTCTTCCAAAATCATCATTTTAGAAAATTGTCTTGTTTAACAAGTCGATTTCGTCATGAAAGAGGAAAACATTCTAACAAGGGTTAAAATCTGAGTTGGGTAATTTGTTTCTAAACCCTGCGGGGTGAAGCTGCTCTTTATATGATATTCGCAATCTCAATGAGTATTGACGAAATCGAATTATTATGCAATACAAGAGTCGTATTTTAGTTTATGTATAATACGTTGCATGTTTAGTTTACATCTTTGCATAGTCGTATATATCCGCGTACGTATAGTATCTTCGCATGCTACTGTAACTAGATACGTATGAGTGATTACAATTTGCCTGTTAGTGTAGATATACGTATACGTAATATATATCTACCTATTTGCCTACATATATGTATTACTGATGTGTATTTGCCTCACTACTAAAAAAAGGGCTTTTTGTGTCACTTATTTTTTTTGTCTTGTGTCACTTACTAGAAAAAAGTTACACACAGAGTTTTGATGTGTCACTTTTTTATAGAAGGAGGGCTGATGTGTTGCTTCTAGGAAAAGTGACACAAGTAATTTTATTTTTTGTGTCCCATTATTTGAAAGTGACACTAGTGGTTTGCCTTGATGTGTCACTTCTGGATGTAAAAATATCGAAAACAAAAATTAACAAATTATCGAAATAAATAAGCGACACGAGTAAGAGTAATGAAAGTAACGAATAATTACCATTATGCCATGAAACTCAAAGTCATGATTTTTTGTGCGTGCGCTATATTTTTAAGTTCCCTCCCAAAAACAACTAACTTTCTAAACCTAAAAGGAAACGAAATAGAAAGAGAATAGAAATAGAAACTGAAGGTGTTTAAATCACTTCGTAACTCATCACTTAGGTTAAAAAAGAAAAAAAAAACAGAAGAAAAAAACCAGAAAAGAAAAACTGTCTCGTAACCGTTCTTCCTCCCAACTTCTCACCGGTGTTTTATTGCACCACGCGCGCTCCTCACCCATCTCTCGTCCATCCCTCGTTCTCTGGTTCGCTTTCCAGCTCTCTCTCTCTCTCTCTAGCAAAAAAATAAAGGTAATATTTTTTTTTCGTTTTTATTTAATTGTCTATGTTTTGGATGCTATTAATATGATCAAAGTTTTGTTTTTGTGTGGTAGTAGTCTATTATGTTGCTCTTTTAGTTGTTTCTTTGGATTTTTTTGCTTTTGTCATTTGTCAAAAGCTGTGGGATTTCGAACATATGCGTCGACCACCTCTAATCTCCCCCGTTTGATACGTGTTGTGCGCCTCTTCTGTTTTCCTCATGACGCTTTTATTGTTTGGTTACCCACTGAAAGTTGTATTATAAAGAAAAACGTTCTTCTATCCTGTTTTGGCCTCGAGCAACTTTTTGCATTCTTTTCATGTTTCAAGATCTTTACCAAAAATTCTTTGAAGTATTTTTGTTTTTTACTTTATTTTTTTTCAAGTAAGAACCCTTCTCTGTTCATAGGAAAAGGGCATTTGATGTGGTGATACGTGATGCGGATCCTTGTGTATTTTGCTCTTTGATTGCCATGTTACCTTGTGTTTCTTGCTGAAAGGGCTTTGGATTGCATTGTTTGAGCTCTATCAAATATATCAAGTTTAGAGAACTATGTTAGTTTTGATATGTCCTTTGTTGTATTTTTGGTGAGCGGTTCTTTTGGACACTGCTTTAGGGAAATACTAGTATTATGACTGCAGTATGCATTAGTGAAACTTAAATCTCTTTTTAATGGACCTTTAAATGTTGTTTGTACTTAATTGATTCATTTGTGCCCATTTCTTCTTTTGGATTTTGGTGAAGAAGCAATGCTTGGAACCTAGACTGGACTGGATTGTTATATTTTTTATGGATCATTTCCTGTAGGCAGGGCCGACCCTGACTTAGGAGACTCATGAAATCGAAAGAGATTACACTTGTCATTGTGTCTAGCATTTTCTATAGATCTATAGGAATTTTATGGTGTACTGGATCAAAGATATATGGTTAGGTCTGTATATAGAATTTCATTGACAAATTGTCAGTTAGGACCCTTTGCATTGCTTTTGGTGCCCTAATGTTTCAACTAATTCATCCATCTTCTGATGGGCATAATGATGAATGAGTGCAGTTGTGCATTTTATGAATGTTGCAAGTGATATCGAAGTTCATATGGCGATCTTTTAGCTTTGAAACCACGGCAAATTGAATTCTGTTGTCGCATGTATGTTGATTGTTGTATTTTCAATCTGTTGGTGTTGATATATATTGTTTGTAATTTAGTTATTTCCTGTCCTTGTAAACATCGGGATGAGAAGTTTTCTGGGGGTACCGGTTAATGTACCCACTTTCTTACATTTGCTAAAAGCCTAAAACTACGCCGTAAGAGCCACTTTTGATTTGGTTCAATAAATAAAAATTGGTTTTATATAAAAATGCAAAACAACATATGCAAATGGGAAGCAGGTGCACCCTTTACACTTAATTTGTTTCTCCTTATGGTATATGATTTAGTAAATCCCTGCATGGCTATTCTGTTTTAGAAACTCAGAAGTAAAAAAAAAAAGTGGTATGGTACATCATTTTGTTGATCGAGTACAGTGCGAAGAGATTTTTTAACCCTTGTATATATAGCCCACCTCATCTAATTTGGCGGTACTGTTTTCGAGTGAAACACTTATGTTTCAGCGAGATTGTCATTCTGAGTAGAGTATCTTCACATGCTACTGTATCTAGTAATGTATGAGTAGGTCGTATTTGCATGATTATACTTTCTCCCTTGCATAAATTTTAATTAAAAATAAAATAAAAATTAGGACCTTGCATAAATTTTAATTCCTTAAATCTTAATCATATTCCAACGGTGCATAGAAAACTTGAAAGATTGAGGTTACTTAATTAGAACCGTGCTTGCACGGAAAGCCTCCCTCATATCTCTCTTGTGACCTGGCTGTTGGTTTATGCGCACGTATTCCTAGCTTCACTGCTACGTTAGCAGCAACTTAGGCCTACGTTGTTCAACTCTAATGCTTAAAGATAATCATAAAATCCAAATAATAATACGTTTCTTCTGTCAATTAGATCTAATTTTATGCTTGCATGAGATTAAGGCCTGGTTCAACTAAAGAATTTGAACATACTTATCGTAGGAGAAAATACGATAAACATTTGTGTAAATTCTCAACTCCACAATGTTCTTCATCTATTAATCCAAATCAACAAGATTCCTTGTAATCATTCCCTTCATTCATTATGGCTGACGAAAATCCACCAGCTGAGAAGTTCCTTTCGGACTTCTACACAACATTACAGGAAGGACCTTCTTCCTGCATCAAACTAGAGGATATTGTAGGTGATTTGCGAATTCCGCCCAACGTTTTTAGTTTGTTACCTATGTATCATGATTTGGATCATGAAAAACCGTACAATCACCTTCGTAGGCTTCAACAAGTGGCCACAACATTTCACCATCCAGCCGTCTCTAAGGAACAACTCTTGCTTCGGTTGTTTTCATTCACTTTAGCAGATAAAGCGTCAGTTTGGCTAGCAGGATAACAGCCATAATCCATAGACACATGGAATAAACTTGTTCAAGCTTTCATGCTACAATTTTATACTCAGAAGAAAACTACTGAAATGCTTTAGAAAATTCAATTTTTTTTGTCAAAATCCTCATGAATCCTTTACGGAAGCATAAAGTCAATTTACCGATCTTCTTTTAGAATGTCCTCATCACTAGCTAGATAAAGCTGTCCTTGTTCATTCATTCTTTAATGGACTTTCTGATCATCAAAAAGAAACTCTTGATATAATGAACGGCGGTTGCTTCATGGACAAAGGAGCTACTGAAGCATATACTTTTCTTGAAAAACAAGCGAAAAGAGGTACACATTGGGGTAACACTGATTCTTCTAGGTCATCTAAGGATACTGTTACAAAAGCTACGTCTATTTTTGAGGTAAAACCCAATCCCGAATTCAAGAAACTGATAGAATCCCTCACTAAAAAAGTAGATGCTCTTGCAATTCAAGTAAACGATCAACTTCCACAACAGGTTATGAACGTTAACACTTCCCCATGTGTTCTATGTCTCAGTCCAGACCATCCCGATGCTTATTGTCCCTTGTTATATACTCCCCCTACCCAAACACAGGAGGAGGCATGTGCATTCAACATTCCTAATACACCTTGGAGATAACATCCGAATTTTGCTTGGCTCCCGAATAATCAACAAATGGCTCCTCCAGGTTTCGCCAATTCACCTGTTTGACCAATCAACAATTTTATTCCATACCACCAAGGAAATAATCAGCAATACCAACAAAGTTAAAATCCGTTTCAAAGTAATTCCAATGCTAACTATCAAAATAACCGCAACCTTGTTCCAGCCAATCCAAATTCTGGCTATAATCAACCACTTCTAAGCAATAATCGTGAACTCGTCCCTGTTGCACAACCTATGCCTCTTGCTACCGATAGGACAAACAAGACTTTCTTCGCTTACATGAACCAACAATCCCAAATCCTAATGTCTATCCAAAATCACTTCAACAATTAGCACAAGAAAAGAGTTAGAAAGGCGTGTTTCTGGCCAAGCAGTTCCAAACCCTAATCCAGCGAACACTGCCTGTGAAGTCACAAATGCACCTAGTACAAATGCTCCAAACCAAGGTGAGGTGAATGCAATAACTACTCTTCGTTCGGGCAAAACCGTTAACAATCAAATCCGTATGCCGGATGATCAAACAAAAGTAAACAAAGATTCCAATGAATCTACTTCCGATAATGAACCAACAGTGGAAACACCTAGTTCATAAAAGTCACCAACTAAAAAAATCATGAAACGAACGAGTGGATCCTTA
This sequence comes from Coptis chinensis, assembly GCF_015680905.1. Taxonomy (NCBI): domain Eukaryota; kingdom Viridiplantae; phylum Streptophyta; class Magnoliopsida; order Ranunculales; family Ranunculaceae; genus Coptis; species Coptis chinensis. The sequence continues at coordinate 46,291,620 of NC_141457.1, forward strand.
TGCCAAATTCCGCTCTAAGGCACCATTTCCTGCCCGTTTGGCAAAGAATAAACCTGATGAAAATTTTGATGAAATTTGAGAACTTTTAAGAATTTGACAATCAACTTACCTTTTCTCGATGCCCTAAAACAATTGCCAAAACATGCAAAATTTCTGAAAGATATGTGCACCACAAAAAGGAGAACAAATGTTCCTCAACAAGTATTCCTTACTGAACAGTTTCCGTCAATCATCGAATACAATGATATAGTCAAATACAAGAACCCTGGTAGACCAACAATTCCATGCACATTAGGTGACAAATATACGACCACTACATTACTAGACCTAGGAGCGAGTGTGAACTTACTTCCTTATTACTTATTCAAACAACTAGGTCTTCATGAGCTTAAACCTACCACGATGACTCTACAATTAGCCGATCGTTCCATTAAGTATCCAAAAGGCATTGTGGAAAATGTACTTGTAAAAGTCCAAGACTTTTTCTATCCTGTCGATTTTGTCATTTTGGATATAGAAGTTGCTTGTGACTCTATTCTTATCATATTAGGGCGTCCGTTCCCAGCAATTGCTAATGCACTCATAAACTGTAGGGATGGTTCTATGACCATGTCCTTCAGAAATCTTTCGGTTGAGGTTAATGTGTTCAAGTTGATGAAACAAATTCCAGAGAATGACATTAATGGGGAGGTTAACCTGGTTGACACCCTTGTGCAGGAATATTTCACAAAATCTTTTCCTGAGGATGAAGTACACCAATTCCTTTCATGTGGTGATTCTAAATTTGATGTGGATGCTTATTCATAGGATGTAAACGAGTTCTTAGAGTCAATACCACTAATTGACTCTACTATAATCCTATCAAGCGACTTGGATGAACATCAATCTATTTTTTATATGGAAGACGACATTCCTCAAGAATCGTTAATACCCACTCCTCCCACCCCTGACTTAAAGCCTATTCCTTCGGACTTAAAATATGTAGATCTAGATCTAGATGGTAGTCACCCAATTATCATATCATCACAATTGACTGCCAATCAGGAATCACGTTTAATTAAGGTCATCCAAGAACACCGTTCTGCTATTGGATGGTCTCTTGATGACATTAAAGGCATTGACCCTAAAGTGTGCACTCATCGCATACATCTTGAAGAAAATGCCAAGACGTCACGTGAGCCGCAATGTCATCTTAATCCCACCATGAAGGAGGTGGTACAGAAAGAAATTTTAAGGTTACTCGATGCCGGTATTATTTACCCTATCTCGGATAGTGTTTGGGTGAGTCTAGTGCACGTTGTTCCCAAGAAGTCTGGCATTACAATTGTGCAAAATGATAAAGATGAATGCATCTCTACTTGTATTCCAGTGAGGTGTTGAATATGCATTGACTATTGCAAACTTAATGCGGTCACTCGTAAAGATCATTTCCCACTTCCCTTCATTGACCAGATGCTTGAACGGTTAGCGGGTCATGCATTTTACTATTTTCTTGATGGTTATTCAGGATATTTTCAAATAATCATAGATCCTGCTGATAAAAAAAAACAACATTCACCTGTCTTTTTGGTACATTTGCATATAAACGAATGCCTTTTGGCCTTTGCAATGCACCTGGTATATTCCAACGCTGTATGCTTCACATTTTCAGTGATATGATTGAACGCTTTATGAAAGTGTTCATGGACGATTTCTCAATATATGGTAATTCTTTTGATAGCTGTCTATCAAATCTTGAAAAGGTTTTAGTACGTTGTGAAGAGAAAAATCTCATTCTTAATTGGAAAAAATGCCATTTTATGGTTACAAAAGGAATAATTCTAGGTCATATCGTTTCAAAGGATGGAATCGAAGTCGATAAAGCTAAGATTGAAAAAATTGCTTCACTTCCTATACCAAAATCAGTTCGCGACATACGTGCATTTCTAGGACACGCAGGATTCTATAGGAGATTTATTCAAGATTTCTCAAAGGTTGCTTGACCTTTAACAAATCTCCTGCTTAAAGATGTCGTATTTGACTTCACTTTCGATTGCAAACAAGCTTTTGAGACCTTAATGTCCGCCTTGACTACAGCTCTGATAATTTAACCCCCTAATTGGTCTAAACCTTTCGAATTAATATGTGACGCAAGTGACTACGCTATTGGAGCTGTCCTAGGGCAACGCCGAGAGAATAAACCAATTGTCATTTACTACGCTAGTAAAACTCTTAATGAAGCTCAACGTAATTATACCACCAATGAGAAAGAATTTCTCGCAGTTGTCTATGCCCTGGATAAGTTTCGTCCTTACCCAGTTGGTTCTTCCACAATAGTCTACACTAACCATGCGGCGCTTTGTTATCTCTTAGCAAAGAAAGATGCCAAACAGAGGTTGATCCATTGGATACTCCTCTTGCAAGAGTTTACTCTAGAAATTAGAGATAAAAAAGGTTGCAAGAATGTGGTTGCAGACCATTTATCATGACTCATCAATGATGTCGATAATGATGCTGAACCCATCTGTGATTCATTCCCAGATGAACACTTGTATTACATTTTTTCATCTCCTTGGTACGCTGATATAGTAAACTACCTAGTTACCGAGAAAGTACCTTCATCTTGGACTCGTATAGACCGGAAAAAGTTCTTATCCACTGTAAAATTTTATTTCTAGGATGATCCCTACCTCTTCAAGTATTGTTCCGACCAATTGATACGCTGTTGCATTCCCGACTAGGAGCACAATGACGTGTTATCATTCTGCCATGAACAATCTTGTGGTGGTCATTTCAATGGTAACACTGTGGCCAAGGTTCTACAATGTGGATTTTATTGGCTAACACTGTTTAAAGATGCACATGAGCATTGCAAAGCATGCAATCGCTGCCAGCAGCTAGGACGCATTACTCAACGCAATATGATGCCCTTAAGTCCAATTTTAATTGTCAAAATTTTTGATGTGTGGGGTATCGACTTCATGGGTCCATTTCCAAATTCTCATGGTTTTCTCTACATACTGGTAGCTATTGACTACGTGTCATAATGGATTGAGGCAATGACATGCCGTGCTAATGATCACAAAACTGTCGTTTTGTTCGTAAGGGAAAATATTTTTTCTCAATTTGGTGTTCCCAAAGCTATAATTAGTGATGGGGGAAAACATTTCTGTAATAAATTTTTTGAATCATTAGTAAAGAAATATGGAGTCACTCACAAAGTGGCAACTCCGTATCATCCTCAGACCAGTGGCCAAGTAGAAGTCTCTAATAGAGAGATTAAATTAATTTTAGAAAAGACAGTTAATCCATCTAAAAAAGACTGGGCTCTTCGATTATCTGATGCCTTGTGCGCATACATAACGACTTTTAAGACACCTATAGGCATGTCCCCTTACCGTCTCGTTTTTGGTAAACCTTGTCATCTTCCGGTTGAACTTGAACATCGTGCTCTATGGGCCATCAAAAGCCTAAATTATAATACCAATGCGGCAGGCAAGAAGCAAAAATTGCACTTAAATGAGCTTGAGGAGATTCGGAGTGATGCCTATGATCTTTCGAAATCCTATAAAACCAACATGAAAAGAGTGCATGACAAGCACATATTAAGAAAAGAATTCAAAATTGGTCAAAACGTTTTGTTGTACAACTCGAGATTACACATTTTTTCAGGAAAATTAAAAACTCGATGATCTAGTCCTTTCACTGTCTCTACTGTCAACCCTTATGGGGTTATCTCTTTGAAAAATTTAAACAATGACAGCGAATGGCCAACGCCTTAAACATTATCATGAATTGTGTTCTCTAGATGTCGAAAAGACTCTTCTCAAAGATCCAGGTTACAAAGAGTATAAAGATTCGACGGTGTACTTCTTTCCATGTGTTTAAAATAGGGAAAGTACACCATTATGGTAGCCGGGCCCTCTTCTATTTTCTTCTCTCAAATATCCTAGAGTGTGTGGTTGCAAGTGTCGGAACCTGAGTCCACAAAAACTCTATTTTAGAACTGAGTATAAATGTCTTTTGATAATCGAGCAAACATGCCTTCTGGTAAACAATGGGTACCAAAAATTTTACATCCTTCCTTCTCTCCCCTTTTCTATTCTCTTCCTCGCGAACTCCATCTCATCATTTAGTGTAAATCTCACCTATCTCGAATAGGTAATGGTCGTAGTACTTTTGCTCGAAAGCGACGTGTGCGAAGGATGGGGTGGTGTATGAATTGTCAAACACCTTTCTGTCTAGGTCTTGAACTATTATCCGATATGAGCCAATATAAGGTATATTATTGTCTGACACCAGCTCAGCAGGATAAACTTCGTCATTGCCCCGTTGTTCCCACAGGTTGGGATTCGTCTTGAGGATCTGATGTTAAAAGACTCACCTTCGTCTTGAGGATTTGACGTTAAAAGACTCACATTCATCTTGAGGATTTGACGTTAAAAGACTCACCTTTGTCTTGAGGATCTGACGTTAAAAGACTTAACATGTAAATACTCGTGTCTTTTATTTTCACCTTTGCACTAATCGTCGTGCACAAAGAGAGTTGTGATGTACAACATTGGATGATTCCTCGTTCGCACGGGCAATGGATTTCACCAGGCCAACCTCGAATAGTTTTCTATTTGATGATAGTTCGGGGCGGTTTGAGGCTATACCATATGTACTAAGGGTAATATTTTTATTAGACCATTATATTGCACATTGGTTAGGGATGGTACCGTCCTGAACCTTAAGCCCCCAAAACATAAAGGTTAAGCCACAGTCTGGCTGGATTGGGTTCGCCCTAGAGCCGACATGACAGTTGCCTGATTTTACTATAATGGTTTTCTTCTTGAAGTCTGGTGTTGTTGACACGTTCATCTCCCCTTGTAAATTTGTACATAAAAAGAAAAGAAAAACAGAGGGGCGGGGGGGGGGGGGGGGTTGTGTTCTGTTTTTACAAGATTCAACCCCCGAAAATAAAAATAAAAAGGTTTGAATGTGCCTTTGTCATATTCCATTGGATGACATTTTTAATGCCGATCATTTTGACATCTCATTCGTTCAATTTGGAGTTAAAACGAATAGAAATTCCGCGTTTGAAATTTCAGAACATTTCGGAACATAAAGGGAATTTCCGGAATTCATTTGGGCTTGGGCAAAAAATTAGAACTCGACCCAAATCACGTGTACGGTTAGATACCCAATGGTCAGATTTCTAAACGGTCAGATTTTTCATTATAAAATCCAACTCTCCTCATCCACTTTCACTCATCCCATTCTCTCATTCTCTACAACTTAATCTTCATATATTTTCATCTTCTTCAACGTAATGGATCCGATCGAGAAATTAAACAAAGAGCAACGTGATGGGGCATTCACAGTCGCACTGATAGCAGTATTTATCGTTGTAATACTGTTAATCATGTATAACATCCTTCAAAATGTCTAGATTTATGTAACCTACATATCTCTTTCTCTTTTGTTGTTTTGTAAATTACTATGGTGTGTTAAATAATTCTCAAAATATTTGTACGGGTTACGTATTAAATGGAGAAGTCCCCTATTTAATATTTGTGTGTATTAATCGTATTTTCACTTTATCATAAACATAAATAAAATTATTATCAAATCCATAACAACGAAGGAAAATAAATAACTCACGAAAATAATTCGATCTAAACTCATTGTGTTCATGGAAAATCGCGCACGTTATACGGTACACCTAAACAATTGTGGAGCACACAGCTCGATAATTCTATCCAGCTTCCTTTATCGAGGTATGATCATCAATTCTAAAATTACGTGTAGGTCTAATTGCCCTGTGAAACCTTCCTCCATACTTTCTATCATTTTAATACCTCATTAATTGTTGTTGGACATCTGACATGAAAAGACATACTATGGATACCCATAGTTGCTGTACATAATTGTGTGTACCAACACCACATGGTTCACTTGTGTTTTCACATATTAATTCTGGACCTAACTGCACTTGGCATCCTGATTCGTACAAGATCTTATATTGGCTATAAATCTCTTCGTTTAAGCCATTTTCATTTCACGAATTCTCCGCTATCCCTACATCAATTACACTTTCAAATGGATCAACCAAGAAAGATAGTGCCCGAGAAGAACTACCTGAAAATTTATGATGATGGCCGATTTTGTCCTTTTTATGACACAGAAATTGTACGTCGAGGATAGATGCCTCTTCTATATCATGCAGAAGCAGCTTATTCCAGAGATTTGGTATTGATGTTCTACCAATTTAGTGGACCTGAAAATGGGAAATTCTATTTTCATGCCTATGGACAACGATTTGAATTGACTAGAGAAATTATCTCTGACATACTTCAAATTCCAATGAATAACTCGGAGTTCCATCTTTCAGAGTCCACATTTAATTCCGTCAAAAATTTACTACGCATCACCGTATCTCATGGCGAAGTTGGAAATAAAAATCACGTTGTTCTTCAACGCTCTTTGAAATAGAATCAACGAGTTGTGCTCCACTGGTTGGGACACAATATGGTGGGTACGTCACACCAATCTGAAGTCACCAAGCCCCAACTCCACCTACTTTGGATTATGCAGAATCAAAGAGATGATTTTTGCATAATCCAACACCTCTGGAACGCGATCACCAGGAAAACAAAAAGGTTAGCACCTCTGCCTACTTTAGTCACGAAAATTATGATGCGTTGGGGTTATCCAGCAGTTTCTCCAGAAATACCTCTTCAAAGAGCAGTTGTTACTGTACTTCACAAAGACTGTGCCGGTGGTTCTTGGACGCCAGATACTCTGCCAGATGAAATAGACAGCCAAAACTCAAACTCTGCACATTTCTTTGATGAAAATGCCATGCAGAACATTTTTAATCCCATGGAAGGTATTCAATTTCTTCATCAAGGAATGAGGGAACTACACGCACGTCAGGAAATTCTCATAAACTCTCTTATGGATTTCCAAGAACGTCAAGCAATGCACGATGTTCAATTGGAGGAAATCTTGGAAAATCATTCTCAGTCCTTACAAAATCACGATCTCCTAATGGAGAATCAAACTTCACTCTTTGTCAACCAAGGCAACATTCAACTGCAGCTAAGCCAACAAATTGATGCACTGACAAATCTTGTGCACGATCTGCGTCTCCATCATCATCATTCTGAACCATGATTTTCTACCATAAAAAAAAAGGGGGTTGCGTTTTGTTTTTACAAAACCCAACTTTCCCCAAAATAAATAAAATAAAATAATTATTATTAAGTGTTTCGTTGTGTGCTCCTTTAATTAAAATTGTTGATATCTTTGTGTCTTCTTTTGTAAGAAATGCCTACTAGGATTGTCATATTTGAAGTTGTGATAATAACAATTTTAACGTGCTTTTTTAAACTTGATTACATGAGGTTTTATCTTCTTGCATACTCATTCCTCCATCCAGTCAAATTTTCTTGGACATATTTCTTCTCATATCTTTCTCCATCACTCCACTCCATCAAACATGGCATCTTCATCGAACGTAGCATCTTCATCAAACAGGACACCTCTGAAACTCATCCTTGAGCAATCCTTTCAGGCTATGATGGATTCCAGTACTTATGGCCATCTCTTCCGTGACTACATCACTAACATTGGGTGGTCTTCCTTACTTCTTCAACCTGACCAAACTTATTCTCCAAGTTTGGCTGCATACTTTTATGCTAATATGGAAGACACACTAGGATTCAACCATGCGCATGGCTTCTACTTAGACGGTTTCACAATCCTAGTTGGTGGCACACGACATATTTTTTTTGAACAACGGCTTGCCCTAACTTTGGATCTTCCATATCACAAACCAGCCGCATCATGACATTACATCTATCACAATTCTTACCGTTCCTTTCATTGGCATGTTTTTCACGAAACTTACAGTGATGGTCTTGGGATTACATGAGAAGGAGATGGCCATGTGCCATAACGCGACATCACCATTCCCTTAGCAAGCATGACCATGAACATGGGGACTGCGATGTTGTTTATACTCCTGAACATCATGGGAGATTGGCACTTTTCTACTGCCAATGAGGCTGCCTGCGTAGTATTCAATGCACTGGCTCAAGGTTATACATTATTTGATATCTTAGGTTATGTTATCTCCAATCTGAAATGAGCTCGCAATGTTCAGGATCAGTATATACTGTTACCGGTAACCGCTTGCCGAATTATGAGGACACATTTCCCGCAGTTTTCAGCTACTTTTCATGACTGGGTCGTGGTAGATTCAATGTGCCCAACAAACAAAATCATTCGTTCATTAAGGTTTAGGTAATGGAAACGTCCTGCACGGTACTTGAGACATGTTCGTTGTTATCCAAACGATGATAAGATGTTGAAAAATTTGAACGAATCCGGTGAACAAGAATGGGCCACCATTTGGCAATACGTTATCTTTTGGTGCGGTGCTAAGGAAATGCATTTCACTAAAGAAGACGCTAGACCATCACCACATCCTGGATGGTAAACTTGAGTAGGGAATTGTACATATATCTAACTGTATATAGTTGTATATAGTGTGCTACTGTTTTTCTTTGTTTTTTTTCTGTATAATATATTATGTTACCATAACCTTCTGTTCCAGCAATCCAGCTCTAATTTTGCTCACGGTTATCAGGTAATTCCTTTCTTTATCTATTTTTATTTCGAAGAATTAGCATCACTCTATTTGGGAGTGATTTAATCCTGAAAAAAAAAAAGATTTAGGCAACTTGTAGTCTGTATATAGTTCTATTTTCTTGTTAGTAAATGTAATTAGTGACAAAGTCTTGTTTCCTTTTCAATGATGAAAATTGTCTAGAAGTCTCACAATAGCATTCGAATTAGGATTTGTTTTTAAGAAACTTAAAATAATACGTACACAATAGTTTTTACATCTTTTCATGAGTATTCATGCACTGAGTATCATTGATTGTACATAGCAGTAAGTTTCTGGAACCCACAGTTAGTCTACTTAAACTATCAATCCTGTGAGAGTCTAACCAAAAGCCTCGATATGAGTGATTTGTGAGTAATGACAAAGAGGAGTAGTTTTTCCGAATAGAGAAAATCACGCGTCTACTTACTTGATCACCACCCGAACCCTACCTAGGCGAGAATTTAGGCCTTCTTTGGATCGACATAGCTAAAAATTCTTACCTGTTACAAATTTTACTGCTGGTCACTCCACTAAACCTTTTAACAAACCTTTCACTTTCACCAAAAATTCCTTACCCATTTATTAAACCCAAATAAAATAACCCAATGTAGAAAAATAAAGAGAAACACTTGTCCCAAATAAAAGTTAGTTACTTGCTTCAGGAAAGGAAAATAGAATCATGTTTCTTAAGCTTAAAAAAAAAAAAAAAATAGTATGTGAAATAAGTACAAGGCTGAAGAACAAAGTAGGAAAACTCAGGTATAAGCAGGAAAAGAAAACAAGGATTTCTTGAGTGTAAATATCTTGAAGACCCTATTCTCTCATATTTATCATTTTTTATTACCCATTTCCATTTTCTTCTACACTACCACCTATGCCCCATAATACCTAATAAAGACCTCAAGCTCAATTAGGAGTAGGATGGTGTGATAATAAGTAGTAGATGTGATTGATCGACCTCGACTCCTTTGACTGTCATCGAGTATGTGAGGAAATGTGTGCCCACTGCACACTAGAGTTAACGAAACCTGAGTGGTAAAATTTTGAGTGAATTTGTGTTTCGACACATACCTGTGAGAACCCATTTAGGTACGTTCTCCAAAGGATCTAGAAACGGCCCTGCTAGTACATTTTAATGTAAAGATCATTGTATGCATGTTCATATGTAGATCTTTTAATTATTGTATGCATATTAACTTGAGTTTCAAATGAATTAATTCTCTTTCCCTGCTAAGGAGATGTATAGATATCTGAGATTAATTTAGGAAACAAGCTTTTGTTACTGAGTCGTTGTTGTATAAATGAGGTTTGTGAGTATCTTCTCTAGAAAACTCTCACGAGGCTATAACTCGTCCACTAGGGAATTCCTAGTGGTTTAAGGCCTTGTTGCATACGGTCAAAGCAACCGCACTCTGCGAAACGAGACTTAGTTTAGAATGCACAATTTTGGCCACTTATCTATTTTAATGTCTCTTCTTTGCTTGAGGACAAATAAAATACTGTTTGAGAGTGGTGTGATAAGCACCCAAAACTGTATTATAAAACCCCATAGAGACGTAACATTTTGGTCAATTTTGTGCTTAATAATTATGAAATAATCGCATCTTCGTGCTTTTTGCAGGTTGGAGCAACTAATGTAAAAATGATGGTAAAGCCAATATTTAAGCATGGAATAGGGAGTATACATAAGCTTTTCGATCAAGCCCACATGAAGCTCAACAAAATCCGGACTAAAGCCCAAAGACTCAAACAGTATAGAATCCAGTCAGAAACGGGATTATGTGCACATAAGCGTCAAACTTTCGAAGCTCATATCTCTTGAACCAGGACTCCGAATGCGATGAGTGAGCTGCCCAGACGATCAGTGTGACGAACTCTACGCATTGGCGGGAAGTTGTAAAAATGCCAAAAGACCATACTGCCATTGGACACTGCACATGGACCCACTAGGCGGGCCCGTAAGATTTGATGAGTCATCATGAAAGTCAAGACAAAGGTGCAAATAATTGATACAAATTTGACACCTTGCATGAAATTAATGAAGTGGTTGGATTTAAGTGATGATTATCTTAAAAAAGGAGAAGTGTCAATTAGGGGTTAGTTTTGGATAAGAGGAAAGTAAATAAGGGGGGAGTGTTTCACATGGGAAAAGAGAAAAAGGCTATCTTATGTAAAGAGGGGCTGATTTTGGAAGGGATAGCATTTACTTCCTTGACTTTTATTTTCTTTTACATTCCTTGTCTTTACTTTTTGGTTTTTAGCTTTTGTTGTTTTGAGAGAAAAGCTTGTAAGATGTTAATGGAGAACCTTAGTTTTATTTTGAAATAAAAGTTCATCATTTCTTTAGGTAATTAGTTTGTTTTGGTATTCTTTTCCTCTTTCTCTCTCTCATTTACATATCTATTTTTGTAACTTTGATTTTAATCCCAAGGATCATGAGCTAAAACCTTCCCTTGTAGAGGGTTAATGATGCTCATGTGAGGGATAACCTTTGTAATGTGATTCTAGTAAGTTGTTTAGGAAAAACAACTAGACCTACATCCTATCCCAAAATGGTAGTTGGTGTAGGGTCTAGTTAGGAATCAAGGTGATGACTTAGAGATAAGTCATTTCTTTGGATCCACATGCTAGCAATATGATCTTAGAGATGATTCATATTGTTAGGGATAAAAATAATCTTTATTAGGATTTGTAAATAAGTTCTAGGAAGATTAAGTTGCAACAATCTAGAATCAACAATAAAGGTGGTCTTCACATGAGGAGAACTAACTCTCCACACCTATCTAGAATCGATTTTTACCTTGTTTTAGTATGTATGTTTACATAACTTTAAGAATCTAGAAGAAAATTAAATAGTTTTAGTATAACCAACCATGTTTGTCATAAAATAAAATAAAAACTTACTCACTATGTTTCCTACTTAGAGCATTAGAAATTTGTATGCTGTCATAGAACTTAGATTGGTTCCTAACCCTTACTTAAACTATATTCACGAATACGTGAGTAAGGATTTGAAGTCTACACCGAGCGGAATCGAGTTATTCGTATCATAAGACTGTAGAAGTGTAGAGATCAGACACCCTAAGATGATAGGAACAGAGTCATGGGTGACTTCTATGTCTAGAATGACAAAATCGGCTGGATAATAGAAGTTTTGTACTTTAACAAGAATATTTTCAACTACGCCTTTAGGATACTTAATCGAACGATCGGCTAACTGCAAAGTCATTTTAGTCGGTTTTAAATCATGTATACCTAGTTGTTTATAAAGGTCAAACGGGAGTAAGTTAACATTCACCCTTAGATCTAGAAGAGCAGTTATGGTGAAAGTATCGCCTAAGGTGCATTGTACAGTAGGACGACCAGGCTCCTTGTACTTAACGATTCCGTTATGCTCAGATAAAGAGGGAAACTGTTATGTTAAAACGACTTCTTTAGGTATGTTTGTTTTGCTCTTTGTGGTGCACAAATCTTTAATAAACTTAGCATGTTTTGGAAGACGTTTTATAGCTTCGAGGAAAGGTAGGTTTATAGTTAAATTTTTGAAAACTTCCCTAATCTCGTCAACATTATCGTCCATCTTTAACATAGCTAGTCTCTGGGAAAATGGTAGTTTTTCTCTATATTTAGCATAAGGGTCAATAGGAATACTGTCATTTTCTTTAGTTTTTGTCGGTTTCCCTTTAGGTTGAGATTTAACTGGTACTTCTACAGTGGTAGGATCTTCATTTTCAACTACGGTATCTAGTAAGTTTTCTTTATTAGTTTGTGGGGAATCCTCAGGTATTACTACTTTGTTGTCAACCACTTTCCCTTAACGGAGAGTAGTTACGACCTTTAATTCTCCTTGTATTAAATTTTCATTACTAGTATTACCTGTTAATTCAAAAGTTGTGTTTGTTGATTTTGGATTAGGTACATGCTGACCTAGAAACACGCCTTTTTGTTGGGTTTTTTCTTGGGATAATTTTTGGATGGATCGTTGGATTGCTAGTAATATCTGTTGTTGAGTTTGCATGTATGTATCGAATCTATCAGTTTGGGAAGGTTGAGTTGCCATGGGTTGTGTAACAGGAACTATCTCACGTTGATTATTAACGGGTGGATTTTGATAGTTGTTATTTACCGGGACTAAACTTCTATTATTATTATTATTATTACCTTGCCCTTGTCCTTGCCTTGGTTGATATTGATTGTAGTTATTGGTGGGCCTGACATTTTGATTATTAAAACTTGGAGATGCTCCTTGATGGTGATTATTAAACCAACTAAAATTAGGATTTTGTCTCCAAGGTGCGTTAAGTATATTAAAAGCGCATACATCTTCTGGCTATGGTTATGGTTGTTGTTTATAGGCAAGAGGACAATAATGATCGGAATGCTCAAGACTAAAACAGAAATTACAGCAAAGAGAGTTTATATTCATGACTGGAGTGGGTTTCTCTTCTTGTTTATTTACAGAAAGGGCATCTACCTTACGAGTGAGGGATTCTATTAAAGTTCTAAGTTCAGGATCGTGTTTAACCTCAAACATACTGGTTGCCTTAGCTGTAGAAGAAGAAGGAATGGAGCGGGAGTAATCGTTACCTCCCCAGTTGTTACTTTTCTTTGATTGATTATCTAGAAAGTTATAAACATATGTGGCTCCTTTACCTAGGAAATTACCTCCATTCATGATATCTAAAGTCTCTTTATGGTGTTGGGATAGGCCTTTAAAGAAGGCACGAACTAGTGTGTCTTTACCAAGATAATGATGTGGGCATTCTACTAGAAGATCAGTGAAACGATTCCAAGCCTTAGAAAAGGATTCTTTAGGCTTTTGGCGAAAGAAATGAATATGTGATAGCATTTCATCAGTCTTCGGTGGCGGGTAAAATTGTTCCATAAATAATTATACTAGTTTTTCCCATGTGTCGACAGAGTTTGGCTTTTGTGCTGTTAGCCAAGCAGCCGCTAGGGTGAAAGGAAACACCTTGATATTTATTTGTTCAGGTCTTACATTAGAATGATGAAATGTAGTAAGAACTTGTTGTATCCTACATAAGTGTTGATAAGGCTTCTCATGGTCTAACCCATGGAAAGCAGTGCTTGATTAAATATATTGGGAGGGGAATTCTAAAATCTTCCGTAGTATCTGCAAGAATTATGCAAGACTCATGTCCATCGTTTAAAGCCATACAAAAATCAGAGAGGGGTCTCTCTGCTATTTCTTCACCCATTGCTACAAATATAGTGTTGGTGGGTGTAGGTGGTGTGTGTGTGTGGTGATTGGTGAATTTCAAGATAGACGATTATTTCTGCGTCTACTATAAACTAATATAGCAGGTTTATGCGTACCAGATCTTAATCTCATGCAAGTTTTAAGTCAAATAGGCAAGTCCTAATGAGCATACAAAAATAGCCTGATTATTACTAGAAATAGAATCCTCCGATAGTAATTCGAGGATGTAAAGAGGTGTTACCTGGAGCGTCCTTGCTACGCGTATAAATAACGTCTTCAACAGCCTTGAAGCTCGTCTATGTTACTTGAACAATTATATGAGTACTGGTCCGGGTACACGGTGTGGATTGTGAAGTCCTGTAAAAAGATGAACCTTATTAGTTTTTAAATTTTTAAGAATTAGGAAAAGGCTTTTTACTATGGGCTTCGTGTTGGGCCTGGGTGTCAGGCTTGTGAAACGGGCTTTGGTAATGGGTGAGCTTACTAATTTAACTAAAATTAATTAATTTTTTTGTATTTTTTATCAAACCAATGGCCATGCCACTTAGGAATTTGAGGGACGTTATCCGTGTGTGCATGTTCGTTAATTAGAGAACCCCAAATTCTTTCAGTTTGCTAGACACCATTTAGAATGAAGAAAAATAATTTTTAAAATTTTATAATTTTTAGCATACGAGTACTGTACTGTACTTTTGAGATAATAATGCAAATAATATTAAACATTGAAGTTACTATATTTAACTTAGGGCGCGTGCGTGCTTCAAATTAGGGCAAATTGGGCATGGTGTGCGAGTTTACAGAAAGGTGCAGGTCGCGCTCAAGTAAGGCAAAATTTAGGCGCGTGCGCGAGTGAAAGTAAGGTGCGGGTTACACTCAATAAAGGCAAAATTGAGGCCCGCGTGCGCTCATGAATTAAAACTAGGGTTTGAAATTTTCAAGGTCAAGTTACGGGAGGGTAGGGAGTTGGCTGAACAACTCGTATGCTCTAGAACAGTAGCAGAAAAATTTGAAGAAATTAAAAACAGTGTTTTAGTGTGTGTTTTGCGAATAGTGAAAACAATGTTTTGTAATCTAAACTCGCGTAATGTAAACGAAGTAGATGGCAAGCGGCGCCATTGATAATCAGTGACTAAGATAAGATAAATATGTGTACAGTAGATTAGAGATGCTTGAACAGTAGAGAAAGAGGTGAAAATAGTAGATAATATACTCTCAATATCGTAGAAATAAAAAGGAGTAGTCGTGTTCACCAAACTCTAGTCGTACACTACTTGGATGCAAGTTTAGATTAGAAATATGTTTCACTAGTGAGAGTCAAAACAGTAGATTTAAGGGTGAAAACAATGAATTTAACTGATGAATAAAGATATTAGAAGGGGTTTAATCCGCCACGCGATTCGATTGACTATTAGTTAGTATTGAATCGTTTGTATTGATCCCTAGTGAAAACCAAGTCCTCTCGGATTCAGGTTTCACTAGTATGAGAGTGTAGCTCCACCATAAATCTCTTTGGTGGTGGTTCTATACTCTAGTTCTCTGTTATGAGCTCTATCTCTAGTTACTCATAATGAATAACTTGAAGTTCTTATTTGCAAAACAAAAAATCCTAAAGATTAATCATTCTCACATGGCTTCATAAACCTCCTCTAATGGAGGTTTAACCTTGTGTCATCGGAATCATTACATTAAAGTAATAAGAAGAAGACATAATTGAAACTAAACTAAAGCTTTTTATTGATAGGAAATAATGGAGGTTACAATTAAACTATTCTAAACTAAATAAAGTAAACCTAATTTAAACAAAACTACTTAGAGACTAAAGGGAGAAAGCTAGAAGAGGAGTGAAAGTGTTTAGCCTTAACTCTCTTTATATAGGAGAGGTTTAGAGTTACATTTTCATGCATGGGCCAAAAATGGGGACTTTGGGCCTCTAAAGTGAGCCCAAAGTCCATTAGGTCAAGTATAAAAGGGCTAATTCTGTTGGAAATTACTTCAGTACACTTTTCGTCTACTTTTGTAGCTTTGATTGGGGCAAGGCTGGGTCCATTGGAAATCTTATTCCGAGCCGGTCATTTTGATATAAAGTAGGCCCAATTCTGAGGCTCGAGTTCAAAGATACGGCCTATCGAAGTTCTGTTGACTTTTCTGTCCTTTTTCTACCCGGATTGACTTTGACTTCCCAGCTTTGACTGGGCTTGAAAAATGCTTTTCTCTATGATTCTTGGCTTTAAATGTAGAACTTTCTTGGCAATCCTCTTGACTTGTTTTCCATGCAAAAGTGGTGCCTTTAGTCACCTAATCAGCTTCAAGTCCTGAAATGCACAAAAACACGTAAACAATAATAACTCTCATTTATTACAAACATAATTGGCCTAAGTAGAATACCATTAAAGGGTTTAAAATACACTTTTGGGTGCTTATCAATACTTGTAACTAGAGAAGAACCTCGTTTTGTTCTTTTGCTTCTGAATTATGATTCATTAGCCCTTTCGCTTTGTGACTCTATATGATTTTGAATTTTGGGAGTTCTAACTTTGCTTTTGTTTCTTTTTGTTTTTGTTTATGATATCATCTCCTTTTGATTTTGAACTTTTTGGAGATTCGATTTTTTTGAGTTTTGGTTTTTGATGGGTCTTTCTTTTCTTTTCTTTTCTAATCTAAGCAACTAACTAATATGTTTTTGTACAATATTTTGTTTTTTTTTTTTTTTTTTCCAAGTGGAAATTTTATTCATAATGATAATGAATTTTAGAAATAATTAGGACAAGCGTGCAACAAGTTGTGCCGCAAGTCCTTTCTGAATAGCAAATCCTATCCTTCTAAAAACGAACTCGTTAGAACCAGCTGTCATAACGTTACTATCCATAACTTTTTGAAGTTGCTTGAGAAGCTCAACAGACTTTTGTTCAAAGAAACCGAAAGTGTCAAAACTAAATGGAATGAAATAATGCTGGTTTGCCCTGCAAGCTTCCTCATGCTTCTCCATCTTCCCTATCGCTGCTTCTCCCACCTCAAAGCCACCATTCCCCAACCCTACCAATGGAGAGACTCTAGTTACATCAACACATGCATGTTTTCCCTAAGATCAACTGTAGATCAAGACATCCGCAGGCCGAAGTGTCAATCTGCCCTAATTCAAATCAGTGAGAAAGTTAACAGGAGCTTCTTTCTTCACTTGTACTCCAGCCCTCCAAAATGCATCATACAAAATATCTCTAACATGATCATGTCGGTATTTAAAACCCGAAAAATGTCTACAATGTGCTGCATGGTCCCTATAAGCATCTAATCTACTCCTTTTGCATACAGGGCAACGACCACCATCAGAGTACAGAGGAATCATAAGATGGTATCGGAGAATGGCACGATACTCTACCTGTGACATATGCTGTCCAAGTCCCTCCATCGGAATAGCAAGTAGAAAATCTTTTGCATGTTCCAACTGCAAGCATCCAATGACTACAAGTAGATTTTTTTTCCTGATATCCATCCAACTCTTAACTCATCAGCTGGGTAAGCTTTTTATTGTGTGTGTTGTAACGGGTTAGGAATTTATGGCGAAGAATAAAAAGGCTTTTAGAAAATGGTGAAGGCTCAAGAGGGGTAACTAGAGGAAAAACTATCTTTTTGGGGTTTTAACGTTTATTTGGCTATATGGATCCAAAAAGGGCCTAAATTCTCTCGTAGGATATGGCGTGGTGATCAAGCGAGTGGACGTGTGGTCTTTCTATCCGGACATCCTTTGTGTCATCACTCAATAATCATTCAGATGAGGCTTTTGGCTAGATTCTCACAGGATATGGAACTTAATTGTTCTAACCTTGGTCTTAGAAACTCACTGCTATGTACAAACAAATGCTGATGCATGCCATTCATGAAAAGATGTAGAAACTATTATACGTATATCAATCTAAGTTCGAATAACGAATCCTTACTCTATTACTATAATGAGACTTTTAAACTTTTTATTCATCATAGAAAAGGAAACAAGACTTTTTAATACTAAACAGAAAAATATTTTTGGTCTTTTTTGAATTTTTTTTTAGAAAGGAAGAAATATACTATTAAGAAAGAAATGTACTACTATAAGAAATGTCAAGTTTTTGCAAAATGTTATTATACCACCCCCAAATAAAAATATGTTTTGTCCTCAAAGTATAAAGAGATAAGAAAAGAGATTACCATAGAAACATGAGCAAAAACAGAGATACACCTGTACCCAAATAAGTTTAGGGCATGGGTTGTTTGATATAGAACGAGAAATACGTGGTTTATTGTACTAAGGATAATTATTCTACTATGAATATCTTTTTGGGTTTTTGTATTTTTGAAAACATATGAAATGCATGAAAGAAAAATTGAAAGATTTGGCATGATGTATCTGTATTACCTTCTACTCATACCAAATTCCATAAGAAAGCAAATAAAACATCATATATAATATTAAACATATAATTAAACTTATACTAAACGTCATACACATAAGAAAGAAAAATAAAAATAAAAATAAAAATATCCAACTATACGGACACTAGGGAAATTCCTAGTCAGAATCCGTGCGTGACTCATCTCGACTTCTAGAAGATCCTTCTCCTTGATGACGTCGGGTCCTAGCGTGTCTATCACTACGTGGGAGCACATCTCTAATGCTCTACAGTGTTCTAGTGACACTGTGCTGAAATCTTCGCTGCTCCTGCTGGAAAGATCCATGCTCCTCTCTGAGGGTCTGCTGTTCTGCTATAATATAATGAGTCCCTGTGTTTGCCTAAGCTGGTGGATGTGCTAGTGCAGAATCATCTAGCCTCCATAGAGGAAGTGAATTCCGTCCATGGGCTAAGTGAACTATCGAGTGGCATCTTTAGCGAAGTAATCCACTTTCTCAGTAGGACGTGCTTGCTCGGCGGCTTTGGCTGCGGGTGGAAGCTAAAATTAAGGACGCAGTGTGCATAGATAGGACCTGTGGTAATGTCCTTGACCTCCACTAGAGCGTCTGTAGCCTCGATCCTTCAGTGATGTATGATCCTGGTGACCAGCACTGGTAGAGGGGCAGTGGACCTCCTGGGTTTACAGAGTTGCTCCCTAACGAAGGTGACGATGCAAAAGATATTCTTCTACTCTTGGAGAATCCATAGAATATGGAGCATCGCCTTACTGATGTCAGAAGGCGTGGCTGAGCCTAGCAGGTTGTAGGCTGTCCACTGAGATACTGCCAACTGATTCCTTCGCAGCGAACTTTGAAATGTGTAGTGAGACTTATTTTCATCCCCTCTAAAAGCGTCTCTGCCATCATCACATTGATGGTCTTGTTGTCTAGGGACTGTTCCATTTGAACATAAGCCTTCAGAGGAATCCCCATAACCTCACTCACCACCTCCTTGGTGAGCTTAAGCGAACAACCATCCTTAACAACCGTGATGCGGTCATCCTCCCCTCTAAGCATATGATTATAAAATGAAAGAGTGAGAGAGAGAGAATAAGCCACACCTTCCAACAAAACCAAAGCTTCCCATCTTCTTCTTCTAACCTCAGCCTTGAAGTGCACTTCAAATAGATCGAAATTGAAAATGGGTTCAAAATTTTGCTCCGGCACGATTTTAAGAACTCGAACCATTTGGAGTATGAATTGATAAAATATGGGTTTTTAGTTGGAATGGCAGTTGAAAATGGAGGAGGTTGTGAAAATTTGAAGTGGTGGTGTTTGGGGTGAGCGGGTGGTCGCGAGCTAGCTTGGGGCGGCTAGGGTTTGTGAATTGTGAGGAAGATGATTATAGGTTGGGTGGTCACGTGGGGTAAATAGGGTTGATAGCACGTTCCTTTTAAGTTAAAACAAAATTTTGGCCCAAGCCTAAATGAAATCAGGAAATTCTGATCTTGTCCTCAGTACCTTGCCAACTTCAAGAGTCGATCCGTACTTCGTTACTTGTCCGATCTCGACCCATGAGGTACCAAAACTATCAACATAAAAAATACTACACAACGGTATAGTGTACACTCAGATCTAATGGTGGATAAAAAACAAATGAGGGAAAGAAACAAAAAGGAACTGTAGGAAAATATGTACAAACAACATAAGGAAAATTTTAATTTATTTTTTTGGATTTTGAATAAGTTTGACTAAAATTTTAAGAAGGTGGGTCGGTTTAAGTCAAATTCCCAAGACTTAGAAGTTTTTGAAAATTTGAGTCAATCCCAACTAGATTGTTGGATTACTCTCTTAGACTGAGCGTAATGCACTGGAGGAAAACATGTGTAGACTTTATAAACATAATTATTATGAGGTTGAAGACCGGGACAAGTTGGTGTTTGACAGTTCAAGCACCAACCTTCTCTCATAGCTCGTCTCTTACGTGTGTATGAACTTTTACCTAAACCAGGAATGATTTTTGGTATATGTGTCTATATCTTCAGCTGTAGTTCTCTAGGAAGTGCTTGCACATGATCATTGAAACTTATTCATCTATTTTTGCTAGATGGAAGGTTTTTGTTTGTTATAGAAGATATTTTGGAAGCTTTTTTGAAAGTTTTTGAAAAGTTTTTAGAAAGAGAGAGGTTGAGAAGGGGGAAAGATTTTTAAGAAAGGAAGAATTTTTGAAAATTTGTACAAGTTTGAGTCTTTTAACGTTAGATTCTTGAGAAAAATAGAGAGGTGGATGCAAAAAGTAGAATTAAATAGAGAATAGTATCACTTTGGGTTACTCTATTTGTTTAATTATCGTTTGGAGATATCTCTTTTTTTTTTTTTTAAACAGATGGTTTTCTTAAGAAAAAGATATCTCTAAAAATATAAAGGTTTTGATAAGAAGATTAAATTATACGTGGATTCGGTATCATTTTGGTTACTCCGGGGCGTTTAATCTCTATTTTTATATCCTCTAGTTTTGAAAACTATGGAGGGATGTTTTAAGATATTCCTACTTAAAAGTTGTGATTCTAGACTCTAATGTTTTTTCTAGAAAACAAACCATAATAGAAAATCTCAGGCAACTTTCATGTCAGCTCTGTGGCGAACCCAATCTAGATAGATAGAGCTTCAGCTACGCGAGTTAGGGGATTGACTGCACTAGACATGGAATGTCCTGACCCGGGCGAATAGCTCGGTGATATAGGCGAACCTTAGTAAGCAAAACTGATCTCAAACCACCCCTAGATTGCGTTGGTCTAGGGGTTGGTCTATGTAAAATACATTGCCCATTTTGTTTTTGGAAAATCACATAACTATTGATGTATCAAGAATCTAACATTAAAAGAACAGGGAAAACAACTGTTTTGAAAAAAGAAATGTTAAATAAAGAAAAAAAATTGTATACTTGCTCCATAGTTCACACTTACTCAAACGACGAGTAAAAAGTGTTTTACAAAGAATATGTGAGATATACGTGGACTAAGGCTCCGAAACTTACAACCACACACTCCAAATATAGGGTTTAGTTACCATATTGATGTATTCCCTTTAAAGCAAAAGATGGAATGGAATGGGAAAGTAATGCATCTAGGAAAAAAGGATTCAATACTCGTAGATAGGATGATCATGAAAGAGGTTTTTGCGCTCCATCTTCATTCACGTCACTTGTTGCTTCAAAGGCTATGTTTGTTGGTTTAGGGTTTGGAATTTCTCATCTTGGGAACACACCTATTTAGGTTTTGTCTTAGGCTAACAAATTTAGATATTGTTGAATGGATGCAAGGATTTGGGTTTGTTGTTGCATGATAGATGACATTATTTTAGTGGGCTTATCTGTTTGGACACTGGTTAATGGTGTAATGGGAACTAGGTCTCTTTGGTTGTTGATAGGTGGGTTTTGGTAGTTCTGGTTAAAATGGGATGGAACCAATGCTCTGGTTTGATTGTTATAGGTACTTTGTCCTTGTCTTTGTCTGAATGTATTTGGTGGTTTGTTGAAACCTGGAGGTGGTTGGTTTTGTGGAACGTTAGTCCATGCGAAGTTTGGATGTTGTCTCCATGGTGCATTTGGTACATTGAAAGTACATACTTCTTATGGTTGAAGTGATGATAGGTTTGTGATCAAAGGACAGGTGATATCTATATGATTTAAGCTTAGACATAAATTGTATGGTGAGGTATTTATGGTCATGATAGGATGAGGGGTTTGGTCTTTTTGTTTGGTTGTGAGGGCATCTATCTTTCTTGTGAGGGCATCTATCTTCCGATTAAAGGTTAAGGCTTTGGTTGCACCTCTATCCAAAAAATTACCGTTACTCATGATGTCGAGGGTTACTTTGTGTTCTTGGAGAAGACCTTTGAAGAAACATTAGACAAGAGTGGATTTTTCTAGTTTATGGTGAGGACATGAATGGAGTAGGTCAGAGAATTTATCCCATGCTTCGGAAAATGTCTTACTTGGACTCTGTTTGAAGAACTGTATCTTACTTCTTATCTATTTTGTTTTTTTTCCCAGAGGAAAGTACTTCTTCGTGAAGGAGAACACAACCTTTTCCCATGTATCAAAAGAATCAGGGTTCTGAGAAAGAAGCCAAGCGTGACTCTTACTAGCTAGAGTGAAAAGAAACACTCGTAGCTTAACCTAATTGTCCATGCCGCCCAGATGGTGGAAAGTATTGCATACTTCATGTATTCGGTGTAGATGTTCATACGGTAATTCGTGTTCAAACCCGTGGAAGATGGGTAGAAGATTGAATACATTCGGTGGAATACAAAAGTCGCTCGTGAGCGGTGTGAGTCGTATACAAGATGGATGCCCATCTTACAACGGTGTGTAGAAGTTGGAGAGAGGCTCTTCAGCTTGCACTATTTCGTCGGCTATCTTAGTAGATGGAGGACTAGAAATAGGAGATAGTCTAGGACGACGTGCTCTCCTACATGAGTAAGTTTTATTCTTGCTAATACCAGTAGTGCCTGAACGCAGTATCATCCACTTTTAGTATGACATCAAACTATCCTAACATGCGCAAACGATGCAAAGTATGCTCAAGCAATCAAAATTCGTTTATGCAAGTATGGAGTTTTGAAAACTTTGCTTGGTCTATAATTTACTATGCCCTGTTCAAGGGACTAAGTGGGCGCAAGACTAAGATGGCTCTACTACACGACTCAGAAAAGTTGGCAGTCACTTCACCAAGTGGTGTGCTACCAAGAATCTCACTCACGATTAATCTGGGGGAGGGGAGTGAGGAAGGTAGTTGGTCCACCAAAATCTGGTAACTGATTACTCTAAATCTCCGTGGCTATATTTTTGCCTTTTTCTGGAGGAGCGTGACTACTTTGGGCTCTAGTTGATTGATTTTAATTCATTTTTTTGGTATAGGGATTCAAGAATCAAGCAACGTCCGATTTATCTACATTGGGGAATGACTTCCCAATGGTTGTTATGTGGCTCGGGTTTAGCCTTATGCGTGAATGTAAATTGCAGTGTGGAAATTAAATTTCAAACAATCACGTAAGCATGCTTGAACACACAAGGTATTCTCTTACATGGGCTTCGAGGAGGTTTAGAATTGATAGGGTTATATACTAAAAGCATTACTTTTGTATTAACTCTAATTTTTTATATTTTGAATGAGAATCATATGGGCAAATGTTATGCATATTATATATGTTATTAGTTATATGCATGTGTATAATACTTTATGCTATAGATGATATGGTGTGAACACATAGAAGATCATATAATCAGTACCTTATAAAGTATAAGTAATCGTTCACAACCTAGATGGATTTTGACAAAACATTAGTACAGTTGTAGTATAATCTGGTATTAGTCTATCTTGACTATAGGATTACACTAGTACACTGTGTGTATTGAATAGGACCAAGTGAGGTTGTTTCTTTTTATACTTACTGTATAAGAGAACAAACACCTCTGTTATTATGGATGCTTGTCCTCTTAATTTGGATATAATAACGGGCACTTACGTACATTGTACATTGCTTTAAATTATCAATGGGTGAGATTCATTTGTGAGTTAACAAACTCGATGGATTGGATAATGACATTGTATGTAAGGTGTGCTGTTGATTATAGAAGGAATCCGTGACCCGCAGGAAGTCGGGTTGATGATGTCCCCTTGAGGAGCTCAAAAAGATTGTCATGTAGGTGGATTTATTCCGACATGACAATGAGGTTGAGTGGTACTACTCAAGGACATAAGAAGTTGATTAATGTAGTTGTCAATAACTTGACTTAATCAATGGACATTCAATATCTTAAACACGGAGAGATCAATGTACATATAATATGGAGCCCATAAACGCTGACACGTAATTTGGGATTAGGACGGTAGTGCAACAATGACCTTTAGTAGAATAAGCCATTTATTGACGGACTTAGGTCGTGTGTTCTGGGCGAACATGGGAAGCCCAAGCCCGTCAGGAGGCCCAACCCTAATTTCTCCTCATGGTTCCTGTTGTAGCCTATAAATAGAATACTCTTTCTCTTGGCTGAAATCACTATTAACTGTATTAGAAAAAGAGGCAAGGAAAGATAGATCCAAAATTGGATCTAGCTTTGTGAGAAAGAAAGGGATTGGTAGATCGTTGCCCACACAACGTCCAATCTATTCTAAATGAATACAATAGAAAATCAAGGGGTTGATTGTTGATTCGGATTCATAAAGCTTGGATTCTCAGAGTTATCTAAACCGGATCTAAAAGGTATGTTCTCTATCCAAAACCGTGAACCACATTGATTCCTCTACGCGTGGGTTCTCGCGGTTTGTAGAAATATTCGTTCTGAAAATAACGGTTCCTACAAGAATTTACCTCTCAAGCCATGCTTACACGCTGCTTGAGGAGAAGGCGACATTGGTTGGCACGTGATATGAGAATCAGGCCCAACCGTTCAAGCTTTTCCCTGTTTTAAGTTACAATAAAAGTCCACTTAAAAAGCCCACAAGTTGGTTTTTGATAATTAAAAAACTTTGCCTTCAAGGGCTCAAAACATAAAACTAAATTAATATTATATATTAACTAGTTTAGATAGATTACTTAGATTAACTAGAGCTAGCTAACTTCGTTGAGTGTCGATTACCAAGTGATTCAAAGTGTGCAAGTGATGAATCACGACTTGCCTCGCATACTTGAACTTCTCAAGGCAATGGAAACTCTAATCTCTTGGTAAGTTTAGAACTTCAACCAAGTGTTCACTTATGTTCATCCACATAATCAATCAAAAACTCATATTTTCTATTTTTTTTTTTTTCGTTTTTCTCTTTTTCTTTATATCTCTATCTATTACAAACAAGTTCCACTGATTTATACTACTTTATTACAAAATCCAGATATGTAGTTCAACTACACATTACAAAGCAATTGAATTGTGAAAAAAAACTGGACACTGGAATGCTGAGGTGGACTAGTGGTCGCCCGTCGGATTCTGACCAAGTTTTGTCGGTTTTCGGCTGCAGCTTCAGCTCCTTTCCAGCATGTTGATCTTGAACCTGGATTTGCAAAAAAGTAAATCAATAATGAAAAACAACGAAATAAATCAATGAAAATTAGAAAAATAAGAAGTGAAAAGGTGAGAGTGGTGCTTCCTCCTTAGATGCTTAACAAAACATTCTTACTCCTTCAATCCATGACGGCGGCACCATTTGAAATAGTTGGTGGTTAAAGTATCTCAAAGTTATTGATGTGGTTCACCATAGATTGTTTAGAGTTTGAATGATTGGGAGGGTTTTTTAGAAGAAAGGAAGGTAGACTCTTAGTTTAGGACATGTATTAGTTAACTAGTTATGAAGAACATTGAAAGCTTAAGTTGAAATGATTGAAATAACACAAAATTGAAAGCAATGAAAGGAAATGATTGATTGAAGAAAGAACAACAAAGAAATATGATTGATTGATTGAATAATAAAAGCAAATAACAAGATTGAAAATGAAGAACAATAAAGTAAATGACTTGAAAATAAATCCTACATGACACTAGATTAAGTCTAGGTGTATTCTCTCTCCCTAACTTTTAGTTCTTCTACCCCTACTTTATGCCAATGAATGATTTGCCTTTCTCCATTACATTTGAGACGCCTCACCATTTACTTTATGTTTTTGCTTTTTGATTTCTTCTTGATCAAGATAGGTTTTAGAGAAAGCCATCTTTTGAGTTGAGGACATTTGTCTCTGGTCTTCTGAGTTGATGACTTTGACTTTCAACTCTTTGGTTATGAGTCCTTGACATTTGACCTTTGACTTTGACTTTTTCAGCACTTTTTCATAGCAGCTTCTAGTCTTCATAATAAGCGTAATTAAGGCTCCTTTTGGTGCTAAGACGAAGCTTTTATGATAAGTGGTCTAAATTTCTCTGTAACCTAAAAATAATAATAAAAGCTATGAGTTGTCTTTTCATTAAGCGTAAAAAGGGTTGTAATGCAGTAATGTAAGGGTAATAAAACACACATTTGGGAGCTGATCACGTATAAACTCTTACCTAAACCAGGAATAATTTTCGGTATATGTGTCCATATCTTCAGTTGTAGTTCTCTAGGAAGTGCTTGGACACGATCATTGAAATTTATCCATCTAGTCTTGCTAGGTGAAGGGTTTTTGTTCGTTATAGAAGACATTTTGAAAGCTTTTTTGAAAGTTTTTGAAAAGTTTTTAGAAAAAGAGAGATTAAGAAGGGGGAAAGATTTAAAAAAAAATGAATTTTTTTTGAAATTTTGTGTACAAGTTTGAATCTTTTAACGTCAGATTCTCGAGACAAATAGAGAGGTGGAGGCAAAAAATAGAATTAAACAGAGAATAACATCACTTTATGTTACTCTATTTGATTAATTCTCATTTGGAGACGCCTCGTTTTTTTTAGTTGATTTTCTCAAGCAAAAGATATCTCTAACCATATAGAGGTTTTGACAAGAAGATAAAATTTTACGTGAATCTGGTATCATTTTGGTTACTTTGTGGCGTATAATTTTTATTTTTATATCCTCTAGTTTTTGAAAACTATGGAGAGATGTTTTAAGAAACTCATACTCAAAAGCTGTGATTCTAGACGCTAAAATTTTTTGTAGAAAACAAACCATAACAGATAATCTCAGGCAACTTTTGTGTCGGCTGTGTGGTGAACCTAATCTAGACAGACATAGCTTCAGCTATGCGAGTTGGGGGATTTTCTATGCAAGACATGGAATGTCCTGATAGGGTTATATTATATACTGAAAGCATTACTTTTGTATTAACTCTAATTCTTTATATTTTGAATGAGAATTATATGGGCAAATATTATGCATATTATATATGTTATTAGTTATATGCATGCGTCTAATACTTTATGTTGTAGATGATATGGTGTGTGGTGACATACAGAAGATCATATCATCAGTACCTTATAAAGTATAAGTAAACGTTCACAACCTAGATGGATTTGGACAAACCATTGGTACGGTTGTAGTATAATATGGTATTAGTCTATCTTGACTACATGATTACACAAGTACACTTTGTGTGTATTGAACATGACCAAGTGAGGTTGTTTCTCTTTATACTGACTATATAAGAGAACAAACACCTCTGTTATTATGGATGCTTGTCCTCTTAATCCGGATATAATAACGGGCACTTACGTGTATTGTAAATTGCTTTAAATCATCAATGAGTGAGATTCATTTGTGAATCAACAAACTCGATGGATTGGGTAATGACATTGTATGTAAGGTGTGTTATTGATTATAAAAGGAATCCGTGCTCCGCAGAAAGTCATGTTGATGATGTCCCCTTGAAGAGCTTATAATGATTGTCATGTAAACCCTACAGGTGGATTTAATCTTACATGACAATGAGGTTGAGTGGTACTACTCAAGGACATAAGAAGTTGATTAATGTAGTTGTCATTAACTTGACTTAATAAACGGGCATTCGATATCTTAAACACAGGGAGACCAACGAGCATATAATATGGAGCCCATAAACGTAACACGTAATTTGGGATTAGGGCGGTAGTGCAACAATGGCCTTTAGTGGAATAAGCCATTTGTTGACGGACTTGGGCCGGGTGTTCTGGGCGAACATGGGAAGCCCAAGCCCGTCATGAGGCCCAACCCTAATTTCTCCTCATGGTCCCTGTTGTAGCCTATAAATAGAAACCTCTTTCTCTGGTCATTTTACTCAAGGTTTTGCTCAAGAAAAGTAGATCTAAAATCGGTTCCAATTTTGTGAGTGAGAGAGGCCAAGAGAGAAAGAAGAGGGTGGTAGATTGTTGCCCACACAACATCCATTCTAAGGATAGGAATACAACAGAAGATTAAGAGGTTGCTGATTCGTAGAGCTTGTATTCTTAGAGTTATCACAGTTGATCTAAAGGTATCATTTCTAACCAAACCGTGAGAACCCTTTATTCCACTGCACATGTGTTTTCGCGGTTCGTAAATCATTCAGTGAAACCATAACGGTTCCTATATGTCCTGACTTGGGAGAATAGCTCGGTGATATAGGTGACCCTTAGTAAGCAAAACTGATCTCAATCCGCTCATAGATTGTGTTGTTCTAGGGGTTGGTCTGTGAAAAATCTATTGCCCATTTTGTTTTTGGAAAATCACATAACTATTGATGTATCGAGAATCTAGCATTAACTAAACAGAAAAAACAACTGTTCTGAAAAAGAAATGTAAAATAAAGAAAAGGAAAATTGTAAACTCACTCCACAGGTTCACACTTACTCAAACTACGAGTAAAAAGTGTTTTACAAAGAATATGCGAGATATATGTGGACTAAGGCTTCGGCACTTACAACCACACACTCCAAATGGAGGGTCTGGTTACCTTATTGATGTATTCCCTTAAAGCAAAAGATGGAATGGAATGGGAAAGGAATACATTGATGAAAAGATGATTTAATCCTCGTAGATGGGATCTTAGGGAAGGGTTTCTTTGACATCCGTAGACCATAAATCATGAAAATGTTTGAGGCGCTGGCCAATTACTTGGAAAGTGCTGTTATCTTTGTGGTTCCTGAAGGTAATAGCCCCATAAGGGGTGACTTCAGTTATTTTAGAAGGACCAGTCCATCGAGTATTCAGTTTTCATGGAAAAAGATACAATCTAGAGTTATAAAGCAAAACTTTTTGACCAACTTCAAAATATTTTCGTAAAATATGCTTGTCATGAATCCTTTTCATGTTGGCTTTGTAATCTTTTGAAAGATTATAAGCATCATTGTGAATCTCTTCGAGCTCGTTTATTTATAGTTTATGCTTTTCGCCTGCCACGTCGAGATTATAATTAAGGGTTTTTATTGCCCATAGGGCACGATGCTCTAGTTTAACTGGCAGATGACAAGGTTTTCCAAAGACAAACCTGTAGGGGGACATCCCTATAGGTGTTTTAAAAGCGGTTATGTATGCCCATAGCACATCGTTCAGACGGAGCGACCAGTCTTTCCTATTTTGATTAACTGTTTTCTCCAAGATATGCTTAATCTCTCGATTGGAGACTTCTACTTAGCCACTTGTTTGAGGATGATATGGAGTTGCAACGTTGTGGGTTACTCCATATTTTTTCATGATATGTTCAAAAACTCGATTGCAAAAATGTGATCCACCATCACTGATGATGGCTTTTGGAACCCGGCCCGAATCTTGAAAAAAAGTGCTCTTTGATGAAACAGACAACCGTTTTATTAACATTGTTTTTTAAAAAAAAATTTATTATTATTTTTTTTTATTTTAAAACAAATAAACTAGGGTTAGGCAGACCCCCACCTGTATTAAACTCAATGTTTCCTTACATCTAATTTTCCATTTGCATCCTCATTTATAATGGTTTGTAATTCATAATCTAAGGGACTAGCAAAATGGACCGTTGACAACTCATGATTATGTACAAGTCCTGCAAGATAGTAAGCTACTCTATTCACTTCTCTAAAGACATGTGAAAAAGTAATATAGCTAAACCTATCTTTTTTCCTCTCGATAGCCGCCACCACATCTCTACAGTACAAGGGAGGTTTCTCTAACTTGTTAATAACATTTATGACTCTCATGGAGTTAGACTCCACTTCTACCTCAGCAAAACTTTCTAGTATGCATCTCTCCAGACAAACCTCACTAGCCTTGAGTTATTGGAAAATAACCGATTGATGGCCTCCAGTCCCCCTAAAAGTTGCAACAACTCTACCTTCCTTGTCCCTTATCACACCTCCGTGACTTGGACCATTCTTGTTTAGAGCCCCACCTGTGTTAGCTTTAATCCTGTTGCCCATTGGATGATTCCATGAACAATTAATATTCACCTGTTGCTTGAAATGGGTGGTGATGTTTAACCTGAGGAAGAGATTTTGAACCTTGACAGTATCTTGGACATCAGGACGCAAGACTTGTATATAATTCTTCAAATCTCATACCAACTTGTTAAATAGTGTCTCTGAAGGTTTAGAGGTATGTTGGAACCTCCTTCCATTCCTTTCTTTCCAAATGCTATTCACCGATGCACAAAATAATATTTTGTAAATCTCCCCTACTTTTGCGTCTTTACTCAATCTCATTAAAGAAGTCCATTCTTGATTTGCATTTCTAGTATCAGTAGAAATTCCCAACAACCTCTTAACTTTTGAGAAGAAATCCCTCGAGTAATGACACTAAAAAAACAGATGGGCAGAGAATTCTCTACTGTGCAAACAGAGACAGCAGGAAGACTAATTAATAATTTTCTTGCGAATTGAACTAACCTGTCTTGTGTGGGGATGTTGTTGGAAAAGAGCTGCCAAGTAGTGAATGAATGTCGTGGCATCACCCACCTGCTCCAAACCATTCGACTCCATCTTTTCTTATCTCGAACAGGAGACAAAGTTGGATAGGTGCTGCTGGAAGAGAACATCCCACTATGATGTGGTGTCCACACTATAAAGTCCGAATCCAGATGCTTGTTTATGTCCACAGCAAAAATGCTTCCTTTCAAATTTTGAGATTGTAAGGTATGTACTTCTGTATTCCAGAAGTCTTGATAACACTCACTTTAGCGTTCATAGGAAAATCCCAAGCAGCCACCGCCTCTTCATCCTGGATTAGGGGGGAACGAGCACACCACAAGTCATGCCATAGTAGAGTGTTTTCCCCATTTGCAATCTCATATTTGATGAATTTCTTTGCAATCTCTCTGGTACTCAAAATATTCTGCCAAGTCTATGAGCAATCTTTTGGGATACTTATGGTCCAGAAGAACTTCTCCTTAATGTGCTGCTTCCAAGTCCAATCCACCCATATAGTGTCCTCTTTTGTCACCAGCTTGAAAATTAGACCACAATAGGCGCCTGAGTTCCATCTTTGTAAATTCATAACTTCCAAGCCATCCTCTTCTTTAGTGAGATAGACTGTACTCCAACATGCCTGGTGGTGCCCTTTCTTCATGGTTGTACCCGTCCATAAGAATTGTGTACTCTTTGATAGCAGTCACAGAAGCACAATCACCCTTGCAGAACAAAAGAACATTATCCGCAAAGTCCAGATGAGACAATCTCACTCTGTTACATTTTGAATGAAACGAGATGGCTTTGCTGTTAATGTTTTGCATAATAATAGAACTGAGAATTTCCATCACCAGAACAAACAGATAGGGGGATAAAGGATCTCCCTGCCGAATACCTCTTTTCCCTTCAAAGAACCCTTCATGAGCACCATTGATCATAATAGAGCAAGAAGGAGTTGCAATGCACATCTCTATCCATTTATACATAGACAGAGGAAAGTTAAAGACCTTGATCATAGCACGGATAGCCTCCCAACTCACCGTGTCATAAGCTTTCCTTATATCTAGCTTGATTGAACATCTGTGAGTGCCATACTTTCTATCATAACCTTTGAGGAGTTCATGAGAAAGCAAAATGTTGTCTTGAATGGATCTACCAGGAATAAATGCTGATTGGTTTGCTTGGACAATGTCATTAATGACTAACTTTATCCTATTAGCCACAACCTTAGAAATACATTTATAGATAGTGTTACATAGCGCTACCGGTCTGAAATCTTCAACCTTTGAAGGATTGCTAACTTTAGGTATGAGACTTATGAAAGTAGCATTAATCCCTCTAGGGCATCTATAAAATTTGAAAGCATTACTAATAGCCTCTGTAAAATCATCCCCAACTATATTCCAACAACTCTTGAAAAAGAAAGGAGTGTATCCATCTAGCCCAGGTGCTGCATTCTCTCTCATCCCAAAAAGTGTTCCTTTATTTCCTTATGCGAGATATCAGCTTCTAGAAGAATTTTCATAGAGGGTGGGATGATGGCTTTGACATGAAGACTGTTGAAAAACTCATCTCCGCTAATCTCCGCTGCTTCAGAACCCATAATCTCAGTGTAATACCCCACTAGACATTTTATAACCTCAGCTTGGCCCTTTACAATAACACCATTTGCATTATGGATGCACCATATGCCACTCTTAGCTTTCCTTTCCTCTAGCGATTTAAAGAAAAAAGCAGTGCATTTGTCTCCTTCTCTCGCCCATACATCTTCTTGTTTGCTCTTGATTTCAGCAGCTTCTATCTGAGCCAAGTCACTATACTTTCCGAGAGCTTCCTTTTCTCTTTGTCCCAACCACAAATCCCAAGGTTTAGCTTGCAGCTGTCTTTGCACATCATACAGGACTTCCCTAGCTTGCTCCACTCGACCATGAAT
This sequence comes from Coptis chinensis, assembly GCF_015680905.1. NCBI lineage: Eukaryota > Viridiplantae > Streptophyta > Magnoliopsida > Ranunculales > Ranunculaceae > Coptis > Coptis chinensis. The sequence goes on from NC_141457.1 coordinate 46,324,064, forward strand.
TTTTGAGAACTGAGATCTAGCCCATGTTTGATTCTCGCCTTCAGAAGTTTCAGTTTTTGCATAAGGACGTACATTGGGTTAAAAAACAACTGCGGATCCCATACTTCTCGCAACATGTTTTGAAAATCCTGTTGTTCTACCCAATAATCCTTGAACCTAAAAGGTAGAGCTTTATATTCATAAGCATACCAGAAAAGTAGGACTGGTGAGTGATCTGATACTCCATAGGGTAGAAATTCTGCCTTAGAAGATGGATATACATCAGTCTATAAACTATTGACTAAGCATCGGTCAATCTTAGTCATTATTCTGCCTTTTCCCTCCACCTTGTTATTCCAAGAGAAAAAGAACCCATTAAAGCTCAAGTCTGACAAACCTGCTCTTTGTAAACATTCCACGAATTCCTCAGCTTCTCTAGGGTGCATTGGACTTCCCCCCATCCTTTCGTCAGCTTTAGTTATGTTGTTGAAAGCACCAACTGTAGCCCAAGGAAGCATGATAGTACTTTGAATAGACATTATATCCCTCCATAGTTTAGTTCTAAGAGCTTTGGAATTTCTAGCATAGACCATTGTGAGCATGAAGACTTCATTGGTAGGCTTGAAAGTAACTTGACAGTGAATAAACTGATCAGAGTCCAGTAACTTCACAATGCTTATCATATAAGGATCCCAACAAATACAAATTCTACCTGCTAGATCTTTGCCATAATTATTCGTATATTCCCAGAGTGGACAACAAATGTTTCTTATGTACTCATACTTGTCTTGCCACACTTTGGTTTCAAGCAAACAAAAAACACTAAGCTTCTTAGCCACTCTTACTTTGTTTATCTCCCTAGCTTTCTCAATGTCGTCATTGGTGCCTTTGACATTCCAAAAACACATTGATGTAATCATCTGTGATTTTTCTTCTTGGAGCCTCTTGTTCTGCCCGCCCCTTCCCTTTTTGCCACTACTTTGATTCTTGTCTATTGTAGCTTGAGATTTTTTACTGGATTGTTGACTTGCATTACAACAAACTTTGCCAGATCATGTAACAACACCAGTTGGCACCATTGGTGTAGCAGGTTCAACTTCAGCACCTTCATTCTCTATGATTTGATCATGGAAAAACTCAGTCTCCTCTTACAGCTCGTCCACCTCAGAATTTCCATCCTCTTCATCAATGTCTGATAGTAGGTGAAACTTGGTAGCCTCCATGTTGAATGCTAATGCCATTGCTGAGTTCAAGAGTAAAGGGGACTAAAGATTGCTCCAGAACTGCAGCATTTTCTATTGTAGAATCTAACTCCTTCCATGTAACGATGTCAGTATTCCCATTTTGTGCTGCCTCCCCTCACGCTACCACATTGCAAGGAGATATAAACGTAATTACTTGAAATAAATCAATTGCTTTTTCTTGCGAAATATTGTCAGAGGGTGCCTGAGGAATGATCTCAGGTTGTCTCACTTCTTCAAAACTTGTATGCCTTTCCCTGCCTGCTGCTGGATAAGGTTCTACTGCATTGGTAACTGTAGAAGGTATTGGTCTCCATTCAGTGGCCTGCAACCTTCACTTTACACTTCTTCTTTGACTCTTAGAAAGTCTAGTATTGTTTCCTTGTGCCTGTGATTCTTGTGCCATCGGTTCTTTTCCTTTATTTGTTTAGAGTTTGCGTTTGTGCTGTAGGCATTTGTACCTGTTGAGGTGTTGGTACTTGCTCACTATTTTTATATACTTGCCTGCACTCTAACACTAAATGCCCAACTATCTTGCACTAGTTGAACTTTTTGCCAGAACTCAATACCTTGTTCCAACACTTTAACAGATATCTGGTCTGGTATTGGTTAGGACAAATCAACATCAACAATTACAGTCGCATAATATCCATTATTCCACTCTAGAGAATTCATGTCAACTCGAATAGGACTGCCAAAGCCTCTACCCATACTCATTAATATGTCAACCTCCCAGTACTCAAAAGGCAGTCCTGGGAATTTGATCCAAACAAAGTCAGTAGTTTGTCTATGAGAGTCTATGTTAAAGCTTGGCGTCCACCTTATAAATCTTACAAGCTGTCCTTGAAGATGCTAAGGCCCCCCAAAGAAGATTTTGTTGAAGTCCACTTCATTATCAAGGCGAAACACAATGTATCATTTTCCCAAAGGTGAAAGCTTTAAACTTCCTGTTAAACCCCACTCAGTGCTGACTATCGATCTGATAGTGTTTAAATTCAGAATCTTTGAATCCATTTGAGCAATAAGAGCAAACTTACATGCTTCTACTCCTCTTTCAAATGAACTCAGAGGAATCTTAATTGTTGGTTTATCATCTTTTGTGGATGGCATAAGAAGAGATGAAACATCCACCATTTGCTTCATTTTACCCTTCGCTATGTTCGCATAGGATTCCTTGTTTGTGTTATCTTCAATTTTGTTTCTACTTTCCCCTTGTCTTGAAGATTCCACACCATTCCTCACCAGAAAACATGTTTGGTGTCTATCAATACTAAACCCAAATGGGATCGAAGCCATCTCACCAGAACGACAACAGAAAAGATCAGCAGCACCCCAACAGAACAGAGGAAGATGCTTGTTTCCACTAAAGAACTCACATTGTTAAAAGTGTAGGATTTTACCAATAGTGGAGATAAGTCTAGCTTTCACCAAAGAATTCACTCTATAATCAGAGGAGGATTTTACCTAAAGTAGAAAGAAAAGAAAGAGGTTTAGGATAAGAGTTTGGGCGAGGAGATAAGTTTCCTATTCTAGGTAATAAAAAAGAGCACTGGATCAGAAACCCAATTTAAGTTATTTCACTCCCAGTCTCCCTTAAAAACGTCCCCATTAAAAACTTAAGTCTCCACTCCAAGGAATAGTAAATAATTTTATTAACATTGTTACGACATGGTATGTCCTCAATCCATTCGGATACATAGTCTACGACTACTAGGATGTAAATGAACCCATTAGAAGTTGGGAAAGGTCCCATGAAATCGATGCCCCAGATGTAAAAAATCTCCACTATGAGAATGGGATTTAAAGGCATCATGTTACGTGCACAAATACAACCAAGATGTTGGCAACGAACGCATACTTTGCAATAAAGAAATGCATCGCGAAAGAGTGTTCACCAGTAGAATCCACATTGTAAGACTTTAGCAGCGGTTTTATTTGCCTTAAAATGTCCTCCACAGGACTGCTCGTGGCAAAAGGAAAGGACCGCATACTGTTCCCATTATGGAATGCAATGTCGGATGATCTGATCTGGGCAGTATTTGAAAAGATATGGGTCATCCCAATGATAGTACTTTACTTGAGCCAGGAACTTCTTCCTCTGATTTCTATTCCATAATGGCAGAGTCTCTTCAGTCACCAGATAGTTCACAATATCAGCATACCAAGGTGCAGAAAGAATCGCGTAAAGGTGCTCATCAGGAAAAAGAATCTAAAATGGGTTCGGAATCACTGTCACTATCATTGGTTAACCTAGATAGATGGTCAGCCACTATGTTTTCAACTATTTTTTTTTATCTTTTATCTCTAAAGTGAATTCTTGCAGGAGGAGAATCCATCAGATCAAAAGGTACCTAAGTGCCGCATGATCGGTGTGAATTAACGTTTTAGAACCTATCAAATAAGGACAAAATTTGTCTAAAGCATATACAATGACTAAGAATTCTTTTTCAATGGTCGTATAATTCCGTTGAGCCTCATTTAGTGTTTTACTTGCATAGTAAACAACTGTAGGTCCTTTATCATGTTTTTGACCTAGAACGGCGCCAACAGCGTAATCGCTGGAGTCACACATGAGCTCAAATGGTTTTGACCAATCAGGAGGTTAAATTATTATTAAGGTGGCTTTCAACTTTTCAAAAGCCTGCATGCAGTCCTAGTTAAACTCAAAGGGTGCATCTTTTACAAGAAGATTAGTTAAAGGTTTAGCAATTTTTGTGATATCTTGGATGAATCTTCGAAAAAATCCAACATGGCCTAGAAAGGCTCGTATGTCACGGATGTTTCGGGGAATAGGTAGAGTAGAAATTTTGTCTATTTTAGCCTTATCTACTTCTATACCATTTTTAGACACAATGTGACCTAACACTATTCCCTTTTTAACTATGAAGTGACAGTTTTCCCAATTAAGGATGATATTAAATGAATAAAATAAGATATGTATGTGTACAGTAGATTAGAGATGCTTAAATAGTAGAGACATAGGTGAAAACATTAGATAATATGCTCTCAATATCGTAGAAATAAAGAGTAGGTGTGTTCGCCAAACTCTAGTCGTACACTACTTGGATGCAAGTTTAGATTAGAAATATGCTTCACTAGTGAGAGTCAAAACAGTAGATTTAAGGGTGAAAACAGTGAATTTAAATGATGAATAAAGATATTAGAAGGGGTTTAATTCACCACGCGATTCGATTGACTATTAGTTAGTATCGAATTGTTTATATTGATCCCTAGTGAAGACCAAGTCCTCTCGGATCGAGGTTTCACTAGCATGAGAGTGTAGCTCCACCACAAATATTTTTGGTGGTCGCTCTATACTCTAGTTCTCTATTATGAGCTCTATATCTAGTTACTCATAACGAAGAACTTGACGTTCTTTTATGCAACACAATAAAACTAATAGCTAATCATCCTCACATGGCTTCATAAACCTCCTCTAATGGAGGTTTAACCTTGTGTCATCGGAATCATTACAATAAGGCAATAATAAGAAGACATAATTTAAAAGAAAATAATTGAAATTAAACTAAAGTTTTTTATTGATGGGAAATAATGGAGGCTACAATTAAACTATTATAAACTAAAGAAAGTAAACCTAATTTAAACTAAACTACTTAGAGACTAAAGAGAGGAAGCTAGAAGAGGAGTGAAAGTGTTTAGCCTTAACCCTCTTTATATAGGAGAGGTTTAGGGTACATTTTTGTGTATGGGCAAAAAAGGGGGACTTTGGGACTCTAAAGTTAGCCCAAAGTCTATTAGGACAAGTCTAAAAGGGCTAATTCTGTAAGAAATTACTTCAGTGCCCTTTTCGTCTACTTTTACAGCTCTGATTGGGGAAATGCTAGATCCATTGTAAATTTTATTCCGAGTCGGTCGTTTTGACATAAAGTAAGCCCAATTCCAAGAGCCGAGTACAAAGATATGGCCTGTTGAAGTTCTGTTGACTTTTCTGTCCTTTTTCTACTTGGATTGACTTTGACTGGGCTTGAAAAACGCTTTTCTCCATGATTCTTGGGCTTTAAATATAGAACTTCCTTGGCAATCATCTTGAATCATTTTCCATGCAAACGTGGTGCCTTTAGTCACCTAATCAGCTTCAAGTCCTGAAATGCACAAAAATACGTAAACAGTAATAACTCTCAATTATTACAAACATAATTGGCCTAAGTAGAATACTCTTAAGGGGTTTAAAATACACTTTTGGGTGTTTATCACACCACCCCCAAACAACATTATATTTTTCTTGTCATCATGCAAAAATGAGAAATAAAAACAGATAAGTGGCCAAAAATATAGTCCTAACTAATCTCGTTTCGCAGAGTGTGATTGCATTGACCATATGCAATAAGGCCTTAAACTACTAGGAATTCCCTAGTAGACGAGTTATAGCCTCGTGAGAGTTTTCTAGAGAAGATACTCACAAACTTCATTTATACTACAATGACTAAGAGATAAAAAATTAAATTTCCTATTTAATCTTAGATATCTATACATATCAATAACAATATAATAAGGACAATGCTTTTGAAACCTAAGCTAATACACATAATGATCAAATCATCTAAAGATACACATGCATGCTATGAACTATGTTATGAAATGTAATGACAGGTTCATTTATGAAACTTTTGGAATAATGTCCTTAAGTAAGTCCTCACAATTTGTCAAGACAAAAATACTCTAATTTTTCCACTCAAGTTAGCTCACTCTAGTGTGCAGTGGGCACACGTTTCCTCACAATCTTAATGTCGTCCAAAGGAGCCGAGGTCGATCAATCACATCTACCACTTACTATCACACCAAATTAATCCTAATTGAGCTAGATGTCTTTATTTAGGTGATACGGGGCTGAGGTGATGGTTTAAGAAGAAACGGAATGGATATTCAAATAAACAAGTCAGAGATAATAGGGTCTTCAATTACATGTAACTAGGGAAAACCTTGTTCTTATTTTTTATTTTTTATTTTTTTTAAGTGGAAATTTTATTGATACTGATAAGGATTTTTACAAATAATTAGGACAAACGTGCAACAAGCTGCGCCGCAAGTCCTTTCTGAATAGCAAATCCTATTCAATTAGATAAGGATTTTATTTATTTATTTATTTTAAGTTAAGCTAGGGTTAGGCAGACCCTCACCTATATTGATCATTAACCTCTTCTTACATAAATGTTTCCCTTCGCATCTTCATTTACAATATTTTGTAGGACATGATCTATAGGAGGAACAAAATGTAAAGTGTAAAGCTACTAGATTGATATAAGCCTGCAAGATAGTTTGCGACTCTATTCACTTCTCTAAACTTTGTTCTTACTTTGCTTTTATACTTAGTTTCCATCCTTAGCCTTTTTATTTTGGCTTTTTGAGTCATTTTATTATATTTTTGGAGTTTTTGTTTTTGTTTTTGTTTTATTTCTATTTCTATTTTTCTTTTCTTTTCTTTAGATGAAAACTTTTTTTTTTCTTTTCTAAAGCAACTAACAAATTTAGGTTTTCCATATAGGATTTGCTATTCAGAAAGGACTTGCGGCCCAGCTTGTTGCACGCTTGTCCTAATTATTTGTAAAAATCTTTATCAGTATCAATAAAATTTCCACTTAATCTTTCCTTCCTGTCTAGGGTAAAATCCTCTGCAGCTTAACTGTGAGAGTTCTTAGGTCTGGATCATAAGGCTTGTAACGTTTCCTCTCTTCTATCAAGTTCTTATCTTCAATGGAGTCGACATCCACTCCTCCTCAACCATCCACTCCTCCTCAACCATTCCACTGGAGCTCTCTTTTTCAAAACGACAAATCATCTTTGGCATCTTCTAACTCTGTTTTAGAACCTTGCACTCCAGCTTTTGAAGAGGGGGCAGCAGTGGTACCCGAACACATTATTGATGTGGGTATAGCTGAATGGGAAGATGTGTTAATAGGATTCTTCCTGGATAAAAGGATGAGTTTTCCCTTTGTAAAGAATGCTTTAGAGAAAGCCTGGAAGTTAAAAGGTTCCATGGATATTACTACAGACAGGGACTTGTTTTATATAAGTTTCTCTGCTTCTGAAGACAAGCAAGTTGTCCTTGAAGGTGGTCCTATATTTATCGCGGGAAAGATCTTTGTTGTTATGCCATGGTCACCGGAGGCGGAAAACCAAAGGAACAACGTTTCAACAGTGCCAATCTGGGCAAAACTCTCAAAAGTTCTGAAAGAACTATGGACAAAGAAAGGACTATCTTTCTTAGCTAGTCTTATTGGGGGTCCTCTCTGTATGGATGGAGCAACGTCAATGAAGAGAAGGCTCGACTTTGCGAAAGTCTGTGTTACAATACCTTTGGACTTTGATTTTCCAACCTCGATTAAATTGAAGATACATGGCAAACATGTTTTTGTCGACGTGGAGTACCCTTGGAAACCCCCGTCGTGTTCTAGATGTTGTAGGTTTGGACACCCAACAGCTAGATGCCCAGCAGTTCCTACTCAAGTGTGGGTTCCCAGAACAAGTCTGATCCGAGAACAAAATCCCTCTGCTGCAGCTCCAGCTACTCGTCCAAGTTCGTAATATGTTGCAACTCTGAACTATAGTGTCCCAGTTGGGTTTGATGATATATCTACAATCTATGATGCAGTAGTCACTAGGGAATCTCCTAGTACTGCAAGGACTTCAGCACGACCTTCTACCTCCCTCATGGACGCAGTAGTCTCCTAGTACTACTAATCCCTCTACTGCAGCTTCAGCCGATTGTCCAAGCACGCAAGTTGCCATAAATCGGTTTTATACAGCCCCAGTTGGTCCTGAAGAAATGTCTTCTACCAATGGCGTAGTAGTTACTAGGGACTCTCCTAGTTCTGCTAGGATGTCAGCTCGATCTCCTACCTCACTCGTGGGAGCAGTAGTCTCTAGGGAATCTCCTAGCACTGCTATGGCAGTGGGGTCTCCTTTCTCTCCTCCTCTATCACGGCCAAGCCAGTCTCTTACTCGGTATAACAAGGACAGTGCTAGTTTGCTGGACCCTCTACTGGCCACTCCTAATATTCCTTGACTTCTTAGAACAACCTCTGATGGCTCTTCTTTGAACAATCTGCCTGGAAATTCTCCCTTTTCTTTGAGAAATTTAGGTAGCCCTACCTTCTCTCAAATCTCAACAATGCCTAGTGGAAACTCCCGAGGAAAAGAAGTGGTTGTCTATTCAACACATGAACAACCACAGTCAGTCCTAGAACAGGAGGAAGGTACCGTGTCGGCTGAGGATCTTTTCCAATTTAATGTTGACAATAATGCATATGCTGCCTTAGTCATGGAGGAGGATGGTATAGATGACGACATCTCGGAGACGCATGATGAACCTTTTGATGATCATATTGTGGACTCTCCGCAAGCCATAAGATTGAATATGCCATCTCAAGTTGTTACTAGAGCCCAACTACAGCAACAACAACTGCAGAACTCAGGAAAAAGAGGTAGAGGCAAGGCCAAAGGCTCGGGTAACAAGGGAAAAAACAAAAGATGATCCCATGAAGATTTGCACTCATAATGTTAGGGGTTTAAATGATGTGAATAAAGTGAAGGCTCTAACTGCTTTCAGAATCAAGAATAAACTAGCTTGTTTTTGCCTTTTGGAAATGAAAGTTCAGCAAGCAAATTTTTTGAGTATCAGCAATGTCTGTTGCCCGTCTTGGAAGTTTGAACATAATTACTCCAGTGCAGTTGCTGGATGCATTTGGTTCTCATGGGACCCTTCAGTTCTTGGGGTTCAAAAGATTTTGGAGAGTGATCAATTCATATATGCTCAGGTCACCATCCTTGCATCAGTGCAGATGTTTCATTTTACAGTAGTCTATGCAAGTAATAAAATAGTGGAAAGGTTGATTCTCTGGCAATATCTCATCAGTCTTAACACATCCTTCTCGGGTCCTTGGTGTGTGGCTGGTGATTTTAACAATGTCCTCTATTCTCACGAGAGGATTGTTACTGACTTGGTACACCCTAGGGAAACTACTCCCTTTGCAAATTGTCTCAACACCGTAAGCCTCTATGATCATAAATCCAGTGGAGGGTTCTTTACTTGGACTAACAATGGTTCTGGTTCTATGCAGAGATGGTCTAAGATAGATAGGTGTCTTATCAATTCCTTGTGGGCTACCCATTTCTCATCTTCTGGAGTGGAAGTTTTACCGCAAGGTCTTTCTAACCATACGCCTATAGTTATCTCGATCTCCAACTCTCATTCATGCAGGGCACCTTTCAGGTTCTGTAAATACTAGGTTGTGAATCCTTCCTTCAAGGACACTCTTATAAAGTGCTGGTCTATCCCTAGACAAGGCAATCCATCGTTTATGCTTTGTAAGAAATTAAAGATGTTCAAGGAAGCTCTCAAAGGCTGGCCTAGATTTAGTTCCACGGATCTTCAAAATCAAGTGGTAGCTGCCAGGGCCAATCTAGAAGACATCCAAATGCATATGCAGAAGCGTCCTTTTGATACTCATCTTTCTAATCTAGAAAGAAGTCGTAGATCTGAGCTTTGCGATCTTATGCTTATGGAGGAGTATGACCTCATGCAGAGGACCAACACTGTCTGGTTATCCTTTGGTGACAAAGGTAACGCTTTCTTCCATAATGCTGTAAAGGAAAGAAGACAAGGAACAACATTTGGTCTATATTGGATACTCAATGAAATCAGCAGGAGGGCCAGGCTAATGTTGCTCAGGCTTTCATATCCTTCTATAGAAATATGTTGGATACTTCTTCTTCACCCTCTTGTAACCCTCGGTTTCTGGAGCAGCTTAATCTTCAGGAGTTGCCACCTGAGAGTGCAACTAGATTGAACAAGGATTTCGATATCTTGGAAATCAAGGAGGCACTCTTTTCTATGGATGATAACAAAACGCTTGGGCCTGATGGTTTCAATGCTTTCTTCTTTAAGAAAACCTGGGATATAGTTGGTGAAGACTTCTCTCTTGCAATTCAGCATATGTTCAATCGGAAGTCCATATCAAGAGGTATAAACTCCACTCTTCTTTGCTTGATTCCAAAAAATCTTGCACCTTCAAAGGTTGATGAATTCAGGCCCATTGCTTGCTGTAACACTATTTACAAATGTGTGGCCAAGCTTCTAACAAGCAGGATGAAGGAATATATGCCACTCTTAATCTCTTCGGCTCAGTCTACCTTTGTACCAGGCAAGAACATTCAAGATAATATTATACTTGCGTATGAGCTTATACGAGGTTACACCAGGAATTGTGCAATCAAGATAGACATAAAGAAGGCTTTTGATTCAGTCAATTGGGAAGCTATGGGTATGATTTTGCAGAGATTTGGGTTTCTTCCTCTCTTTATAGAATGGCTAACAATGTGCTTCACCACCCCTTCTTATTCCATTAACATCAATGGAACATCTGAAGGATTATTTGAAGGTGAACAAGGACTTCAGCAGGGCGACCCAATTTCACCGTATCTATTTGTCCTGGTGATGGAGGTGCTCTCTGGCCTTCTAAATCAAGCTCTCTATGCTGGACACATTCATCCGCATTCTAAATGCCAGAGGTTGAGTATCTCTCACTTATTTTTTGCGGACGATGCTATGCTTTTTTGCAAAGGAGATATGGCTTCTATTCTTGCAATAAAGGAAATTCTTCTACAGTTTTCGCTCTTCACAGGGTTGAATATCAACTCAGAAAAATCATCTCTGTTGGTTGGTTGGTTGTATGTCTCATGAAGCAGGATTGGACTTGGCTAATGCTTTGGGTATACCCCTTATAGCTCCGCCTCTTATATATCTTGGACTACCTCTTACTTCTTCAAGGCTAGGTATATGAGATTGTCTACCTTTGGTAGAGAGATTGACTTCACGTATCTCTAATTAGAAGAATATATCCTTGTCAAGGGCCGGTAGACTTGAACTTATCCAGTCAGTTCTCTCATCTTTTCAAGTCTACTGGTAAAAAACCTATGTTTTACCAAAGAAAGTTCTGGACAATGTATCTAAGATTTGCAACCGTTTTTTATGGTCTGGTCCCAATATGACAAGGAAGATGCATCATGCCAGCCATGAAGTATTGAGGTATGCTAAGGAGCAAGGTGGACTGGGTATGATAGATGCCAGAACTTGGAACAAGGCGGCTTACTGCGGCCTGATTTTCAGATTAGCTGAGAAGGATGGATCACTGTGGTCAAACTGGACATGGAGCCAACAGATAAAGCAGTCTTACTTTTGGACTATGAAAACACCGGCAAGCTGCTCTTGGGTATGGAGGGGGATACTGAAGCATCAGAACATTGCTCGGAAATATGTCAGATATGTTATAGCAGACGGGACTAGCACCCTCTTCTGGCATGACCCATGGTGCTCAAGTCAACCGCTTTGGGAATCAACAGTTGCGAGAAACTCATTTGCGCTACCAAAGGATGCAAAAGTGAGTGATATTTTGAATCAAGGTAACTGGTCCTCTCTGGTGACATCTATCTCGAACAGTTCCTTGAAAAATCTCATCTTGGGTACGGAAGTGAATTGTTATCTAGACAAACACGAGGTTATTTGGTCACCGAGTAGCTCGGGAGAATTCTCAGTAAAATCAGCATATGTAGTTCTGCGAAAAGAGAGACCAAAGGTAAAATGGTACAGAGTGGTCTGGGGAAAGCTCTCTATCCTAAAATGCTCATTTACATTGTGGAAATTGCTCTCAAATTGTCTTCCCACTCAAGATCGCTTGATACAGAAGAAGACCTTGCAATTCTCTGAATGCAGTCTCTGCGGTATATCTTCGGAGCACTCAAAGCATTTATTCTTCGACTGTCACTACTCTAAACAGGTCTGGGCCTCTGTGAAAAACAATCTTGGACTAGGGGAGCTTGTCAAAGACTCCTTTTCTGAATGGTATAGTATTTTCAGGTTATGTCGGCAAAACACCACCTGTGTTGATATCTTTAAAGCTCTTATTGGAGCCACTGTCCACGAACTCTGGTGCGAAAGGAACAGATGGAAGAAGAAGAACATCTTGTTGACTACCCAATAGCCAACCTCAAGGATTATGGCCATAATGAAGTTGTACATTCAGAAAAATATGTCAGAGGTCAAAGACTCTTACTCGCTTCGAGCTCTTACTGATAGGTTGGGACTGCAAATGAACTTCAAACCTCAGGAAGTTCTTTGGTGTAGGTGGAAGTTAGCGGAACAGGGAGCTTACATGCTCAATACTGATGGTTCGGTCTAGCAAAATGGAAGTGGGTATGGAGGTTGCTCGACAAGGAACTCAGTCATACATCAGGAAATTCAAGCCATTGCAGTTGGGCTTAAGCAGGCCCAAGAGATGGGTATAGAAAATCTGGAAGTCAATTCGGACTCTCTGGGAGCCATAAACATTTTGAAAGGGAGTGAGCGCTGCCCATGGTATTGTTATAATATGGCTGCCTGTATTAGAAGTATTACTCGCACATTTGTTAAATGCTCTTTTAGTCATATCTTTCAAGAAGGAAATCGGGCAGCCGACTACCTTTCAAAATTGTATAGATCGCCAGACGAAGGTGTTGTTTTATTTTCTCTTCCTCTAGATGAAAAGTTACACCATATCATAGAGGAAGATAGAAAAGGCACTATGTATCCCCGTTTTTCTTCTAATACAGGTTGAGGTCAGCCATAACCTCTAGATTATTAAAAAAAATAAAAAAAAAATTAGGTTTTCCACAGGTTTTTCTCTTTATTTTCCTTACTCATCCTATTCTCAGACTCATTCAAAGATGGGTAGGCTTATTTTTATTTTTTTATTGGTTTAAAAGACGGGCAAAGGATTTGTGGTTGCGAAAAGGCTATTTGAAAGGCTCAGAGAGGCGACTAGCAGATAATTACTTATAGGTATGAATTTTTAGCTATATTGATCTAAAGAGGGCCTAAATTCTCGCTTAGGATATGGTATAGTGATCAAGCAAGTGGATGTGTGATTTCTCTACTTAGATTATGTCACACCCCAAATTTCTAGACAATATTTAAAACAATGATATTCAATCTTCTAGAAACCTGGGGTGCAACAAAACCCAATACCCTGTTATCAAACACGATATAAAAAAAAACTAAAATCAAAAGAAAACTAAAAGGAACAACTCTTCATCACATTATTAAACTACAAAGAAACTAACAAACTCTATTACATCTGTCTTAAAACAAAACCGTACACTTCAGAAAAACTTAAACCAGAAGACTCTAAGAGCAGCTCCAAATCACGTGTCTTCATCCACTGCACTCCACCATCTATGTTTCCAAGAACACACCCACATTGCAAAACAAAGCAAACATGGGTCAGCAAATTGAATTTGCTAGTATGAGTAAGACTAAATATAAAATAGCAATACGTTCATATCTTTCGAATAAAGAAATATACTATTCAATCATTTCAACTTGGAAGACAAGTTAGTTCCATATTCTCAAAACAACATGCAGTTTCTTCCTAAGTAAAGTTTCAACCCCCAATATACATTTCCAAGAAATCTCAGATAACAGTATTCATCATGCTCAATTTCCAAAATAACTCACTATATAATTTCCACTTACATTCAACTTATTACATACACATATGATAACTTATTTAAATATGAGTTTGATACACTTTACCTTTAAGCCAGCACGTCGTCTTAGGGCAGGACAACGTCTCTGCATAAAAAGTTAATAAGTCCTACCCTTCTGCAAAACAAAGTTAGATTTCCCAAACGTAATCATTTATAGTATACATCTATTTTACTCTCACTGTAGCCATCATGATATATATAATCTAGCATAATATATTGCCAATATTAACTAACATTCATATCACACCACCATATCCATCAGACCACGCTAACCATATTCACATTCCTTCGTAAGAAATTATTTGCATCATATCATAATATATCACCACTAGGGAGTACATTCATCTCTCGTGAATATCAACTCACACAAACCACGTATACATTTCCTTGTAAGAAATCATGTACATCATAATACATAAATATTCATATGCAATAACTCAGTCACATGTAAAATCAATGTTTTACTTTAATATCACTCATCTACTTATGAGAACGAGGAAAAAGTCACAACCAGGGAGTACATTCATCCCTCGTGAGTATCAACTCACACAAACCACATAAACATTTATCATAAAAAATCATATATATCATATGCAATAGCTCCATCACACGTAAAATCAATATTTTACTTTGCTTATTAATTATCTCGTTGACTCATTTATTAAAAGACACAACCCAACCTTTAGTTCCTACTCCACGATTTGCACTACAAACATTTGCCAAATCACACATATCTGTGTGCCTCACTCACACCTGATAGGTTATATACTAAAAGCATTACTTTTGTATTAACTCTAATTCTTTATATTTTGAATGAGAATCATATGGGTAAATGTTATGCATATTATATATGTTATTAGTTATATGCATGTGTCTAATACTTTATGTTGTAGATGATATGGTGTGAACACACAGAAGATCATATCATCAGTACCTTATAAAGTATAAGTAAACGTTCACAACCTAGATGGATTTGGACAAACCATTAGTACGGTTGTAGTATAATCTGGTATTAGTCTATCTTAACTATAGGATTACACTAGTACACTTTATGTGTATTGAACAGGACCAAGTGAGGTTGTTTATCTTTATACTGACTATATAAGAGAACAAATGCCTTTGTTATTATGGATGCTTGTCCTCCTAATCCGGATATAATAACGGGCACTTACTTGCATTATACATTGCTTTAAATCATCAATGAGTGAGATTCATTTGTGAATCAACAAACTCAATGGATTGGGTAATGACATTGTATGTAAGGTGTGCTGTTGATTATAGAAGAAATCCGTGTCCCACAAGAAGTCGGGTTGATGATGTCCCCTTGAGGAGCTCAAAAAGATTGTCATGTAAACCCTGCAGGTGGATTTATTCCGACATGACAATGAGGTTGAGTGGTACTACTCAAGGACGTAAGAAGTTGATTAATGTAGTTGTAAGTAACTTGACTTAATCAATGGACATTCGATATCTTAAACACGGGGAGATCAATGAGCATATAATATGGAGCCCATAAACACTGACACGTAATTTGGGATTAGGGCGGTAGTGCAACAATGACCTTTAGTGGAATAAGTCATTTGTTGACGGACTTGGGCCATCTGTTCTGGGCGAACATGGGAAGCCCAAGCCTGTCAGGAGGTCCAACACTAATTTCTCCTCATGGTCCCTGTTGTAGCCTATAAATAGAATACTCTTTCTCTTGGCCGAAATACACTATTCACTGGATTAGAAAAAGAGGCAAGGAACTATCTTTGTGAGAAAGAAGGGGATTGGTAGATCGTTGCCCATACAACGTCCAATCTGTTCGAAAGGAATACAACAGAAGATCAAGGGGTTGATTTCGGATTTGATAAAGCTTTGATTCTCAGAGATTACATTTTAGCCGATTCTAAAAGGTATGTTCTCTAATCCAAAATCGTGAGAACCCATTAATTCCGCTGCGCGTGGTTCTCGTGGTTTGTAGAAATATTCGTTCTGAAAATAACGGTTCCTACAACACCAAGTACCACTACAAGACATATGTCCCAAGCGGGGATATCGCCTCCAGGAAACATATTTTCATCTTGTCAACTCGTCACTTGTGAGTCACAACCATCTCTAGGATTTTCATACACATAATCACAAAGCCTCCTTTGGGCATAACAAAATATCAGGTCATTCATGGCACATTCAATGAATACCTTGGCTCATTTCCGCCACATTCAAGGAATACCCATCATAATACTAACAGGTCATTCATGGCACATTCAATGAATACCTTAGGTCATTCCCACCACATTCAAGGAATACCTATCATAACACTAACAGGTCATTCATGGTACATTCAATGAATACCTTGGGTCATTCCCGCCACATTCAAGGAATACCCACCTACATTCTCGTACATTCAAGGAATACAGCCAACCCGCAAGGCGAATGCATTAGTTCCTCTCTAAGGCGGCTTTTTACATGACATCATTAGTCATAAACATTTCTTTTCTTTTCTTTTCATCAAAGAGGCGTGGAGAGATCTAAAGATGTCGGCGACACATTAAATTTTCACCGGACACTTTTACACCGGATTTTTAACACTCAAGAGTTCTCATTTATTATAATATTTTCATTACAAAACAAACATCGTCTCAAACAATAGAATCATTACTTAAGATTCCAAACACAATAACTAATAAACTCACCTCATTATCAATTATATAAATCATAGATACCAAAAGGTTCAATTAGGAATAATGTATTAGTTAAATGTCTCGTGAATACATTTTAAACAACCCACAATCATGTACACCATTAAGTACTAACATTATACACATATAGTTATCACAATAACTAATAACTAATATATAATATATAATATAGTATAGTGTAGTGGCTGCACTTTTGCTCAAAGCTGCCTTCGTATCCAAATATTTCAAGATTGGAATCAAACCTTCGTAGTTCTTATCAGCCACATAGTCAATGCTAAGTTTTTCCTACATTCATCCAAATGACATGTAACTTAATTATTTAGAAACTAAGGTATGTAGATATACTTTTTCATGTAGAACTCGAAGTCCCAACCTCAGCCCATCTAGAAGAAAACTTAGGTAAAAGCGGTAAAATCCTAATATTCAGCAAACTAGATTTCTGACAGACTATTTTCCGAATGACACAACTCTTTCCACAGGTATCCAAACGCATCGAGGCTTTTTGTATTAAAAATTTGACACAGAACTTACTTTCTTATGTTTTACAAAAATACCCAATCTCATTCTAAATGTGCCAAAACTAGGCTCGAATACAGTGCAAAGAAACTGATTTCTGACGCACTGTTTTCTGCCAGTCAAACTTCCAAATGTCATAATTAATTCCACGAGACTTCAAATGCAATGAGGCCAATTGGAATAGAAAGAAGACTTCCAGATCTTACTCTTTTATGTTTTATAAAAATACTAACTCTCAACCTAACTATTTTAAAACTGGACTTGAACACAGTGCACAGAAACTGATTTCTGACGCACTATTTTCTGTCAGCCAAACTTCCAGGCATTATATCTACCACCACAGACCTCGGAATATGACGAGGCCAATTGAGGTTGTACCTCTGTAAGTCTAGATTCTAATGGTTTTGGAATCAACACAAAAGAGTAAATATTTTATTTTATATGATTTTATTACTGCAGACTGCTCAGTTTCAGTCCCAGTTTCTGCGTCAGACTTCAACTTAAATTTCAGTATGCAAAACGACTAGATATGAAATTTTACAAAACACGAAAGTTGTAGATATGCGTGTCTGCAGTAGACAGACATTGGATTCATATCAAAAAGATAAAAAAAAAAAATCTATGCTTAAATTACTAAGAATAGTTCTGAAATTCTGAAAATCAAAACCCTATAACATGAATCCAATGACTTCACATCATTCAAAACAGTTGCATGCCTATATAATACTACCAATCAATCAATAAACACATGGTTTACTCACTACCATAAACAAGTATTTCTAAATACAACAACACCTATATATCAAAGCTAAACTTTTGGTGCCAGTAACTCAATATACTGAAAGTCTCTGATTAAACAAATAATTTCGATCTCAAAGTTTTATATCATTATAGAGAATTAAATACACAACTAATCTAAACCATAGTAATAAATCAATTATATGAAAATAAGGTTTAGACTATTCACCCGAAATTGAATTTGCAAAAGAATACCCATATATGCTTCTTTTTCTCCAATCCCTTTCCTTCTTCTTCCCATTCTTTTTATTTCTTTCAATCAAAAATATTCTTTTTAATGGAGGTTAGGGTTTTGTTTTTGAATAATGATATTTTTACAGAGAAAATTCGCAGGTATTGTTTATTCAATATTTGAAGTCTGTTTAAGTTAACCTATGTGCCTCAAATGGGTTTAAAAACACCCAAGGTCCATACCTATATCAATGGGTATATTTTAACAATGTTTTCAGGCCCAAAAATGATTCTAAAATACCCACACAAGTTCTAACAAATAATTCAAATAAAAACAATTTTGAAAAATCAACAACAACCAAACAAATTCTAGAACAAGCTAGACTTCATAATATAATAGTTATTTTTAATTCAAATAATGTAATCTATGTTGTTTAAAAATTGGGGTTGTTATAGATTATATGTCTCATTTGTGTCATCACTTATATACTCACTCATATGAGGCTTTTAGGCTAGAATCTTACAGGATATGTAAAATTAAGTAGTCTAACCTAGGCCTCAAAAAAATACTGCCAAATACACTCATACATGCTCATGCAAGATGTAAATAAAAAGATGCAATGACTATTAGCTACGTATTTACCTAAGTTTCTAAGAACTACGCTTAATTCTATTGCTACTTGAGAATTTTAGACTAATATCATCATGGAAAAGAAAATAATACCATTATCCTAAGTGCATAGTATAAACTATTTTTATGTTTTTTCTATTTTTATACGACAATTAATATGTAATATACAACCTAATATATACTTAAATATTTTCAGCAGGTTTCTATACCACTACACCGCCAAACAAAATCATGCTTTGTTCCCAAAATATGGAATGAAAATAAATGATAGAGAGTACCAAAGAAACGTGTTTGGAAATGGGAGCACCTATAAAATAAAGTTAAACGATACAAATATATAAAGAATTAAAATGTAGACGCAACTCTTATATGAGTTCCATCCATAATGGAGATAACAGGAAATAAAATTCGCTTGGGACATAAGCGACTCTAACAAGAAATATAAATATTACCATATATAGTTGAGGTAATCATGCATTATCCTCCGTTTGCTCCTCACTTGTGAAATGAGGCTCTTTTAAGTCTTGCATATCTATGACTACTTTCCATGCCTTCATTCTGTTTTCATCTACCCTAGCCAACCTATTTAGTGGAATTCGGTTGGACGGGGTGCATGGGGCTACTAGGTGAGGTTGTAGACGCCAGCCAGGCCGAACCATTGCACATAAAGAACGGACTATAGCATTGGTCGTGCGCATTGTATCAACCTTTACCAAATGAAGTTTTTGATAGTGGTGGTAACTTCAAAAGAGTTTGTTTTAGAAGTGAGGTTCATCCTAAATTGTTTAGAGTTTGAGTGTGGGAGTTGTGAAAAAGAAAGGTAGACTCTTGTATATATTAGATTGGTTTTAAGCTAAAAAAAATATGAAAGCTTTAGTTGTTGGTATTGAAATAACTTGAAAATATTGAAAGGAAGATTGATTAAAGATTGAAATAAGAACAAGTAAAATAAGATTGAAGATGGAAATAAGAACAAGTAAAATAACAAGTTTTGATTGAAAGGAAATAAAACAAACAATAAAGTAAAAATTTGAATTGAAAAACTAGACAAGAAATTAAACAAACAAAATGGTTTGGATCTTAAGACAATGGATGATTTCTCTTTCCCTTACTTTTGGGTTATATACCCCTACTTTTGCCTTTTACAGATTTGCCCTTCTCCATTACAAATTAGACATCTCACACTTCATTTTTGCTTTTGCTTTTGGTTTTCACTACTAAAAAAAGGACATATTATGACGCTTGTTTTTTTATCTATCTTTATGGCTTTGTTGACAACCGTCAAGATAGGTATATTAGTGCTATTTTTACGACTCCTGTTGCAACATCATGTAGTGTATGACACAAGAGTCAAGAAGATATTATAAATTTATGACAGTTGTGGCAACATTATGTCGTGTATGACATAGGCGTCAAGATAATTTTATGATTTAATGATGGGCTTTCAAAAATAGTCAAGTTAGCAATCTTATAAACCATTAACACCTTTCAGTCTTTCACAATGTTTTTAGGTAATCAATTAAACCGTCAAAAACTAAAAAAAAAAAACTAAAAACAAAATCAGTAAACCATTAATAATAAAAGGCGATGGTTTTGTACTTTGGGACCCTTCAATGGTTTGTTTAGACTTTAGAGTCAATTGTCAAGACTCAAAAGAGTTTTAGCAAATAAATCACGAAAACAAATAATTTTAGTACCAAACTAAACTTCTAATGCACTGAAAAATTGCAAACAACACCCTCCATCTCCCTCTCTTCTCGTTCCCTCAAACTGCTGCACAAAACCCTCGGTATCAATTCCACTCTTGAAATGCTAAACTCTTCCATCATCCACTCTCAAACCCTAGCTATTAGAGGAGTCAGATTTTTGCTAAGAAGGATTATGGTTTTTGCTGAACAAGTAAGATTCTTTTCCATATTTCGTCTTCTCAATCATGTTTGATGATTTACAATATGGATGGGTGTGTGTTGGGATTTCTACGTAAGCTTCTGTTGGGCACAAGATGTTTGATAAAATGGTCATATGGGGTTTTATGTCATTCAGTCGTAGTGTGATGTCTAGCTAGCTAATTATTCTATTGCCCACACTACTAAGAAAGGAAAATTAATACTGATTAGTTCAATTCAATTGATAAAATATATGTGTATTATCTTCTTTTGGTTCGTATGCATTTGATTTTAATATCTTCCTTTGGCCTATTGACCTTGCCTCTTTTTGTGTGCGTAGATGGTATATGGGATATGGATGATATAGATAGATGATGTAGATGGATGATGGTCGTTGAACAAAATAGAAACGTATCAAAACCTAATTATCCCTCAATAAGTAAAGGATGAGTAGGGTATCGTTCCACTTTTAAGTGTATGTTATGTGAAGGACAGGACTAGAAAGGGGGTTTAAGAGATTAAAAACTATGATTGTAGAGATTTTAGATTCTAATGCTAAACTAAACTAAATTAACTAAACTATTGGGAATTTATAAGAGAGGGAATTCAAGATATTAGAATCCACCAATACTTTTAATCTATGACCTTCTGCTTCATGGTTGTTCTTACAAGTAGACTACAATTAGGCAATCGAGCGAGTGTCGATGCCCTCTTGGACGAAACATCATTGACAATTAACTCTACTTAAGGTTGTTCCTATGTTTATGCTATTAATATCTTCTTTCCTTTTATGTAAGCTCGGGCAACCATTTAATATATTACCGAGAGTAACATCAAGGAGTACTTCCTAATAGGGCGGCCATTCAATGAATCACCACTTAAGGTAAACACAAAGAATACTTCCCCTAGGCAGCCACTCCCTGAGCTACCCCTTCTAAGGCAACACAAAGAATACTTCCCTAACTCTAAAGAACTATACTACTAGAAGAAAAATAAAGAACACTAGCATGATATTAATATTGCAAAACATAAACCCTATTCTATACTTCCATACCCTGGTGTGGGCAATGGAACTAATAACTAAAAATATAAAGAACTAACCTAATTGAAGAACACCATGAACCAGAAGAATCATTAAACCTTAAGTATCGACTTAATCTCCTCCCTTGAAGGAGAAGATTAGTCTTCCATAAAGAAGGAAGAACACGAAGAACGAGAAGAAGAAGAGTCGAAGAACATAAAACTAGAAAGACTAATTTATTAAGACTCAGCTAGTTAAAACCAAATCTTTTATTATTAATCTCTCTCTGCCTCAAGTTCTGGAGACAAGAATATAAGTGAATTGGCAAATTACATGAGGCACTTAGGTCCTCTATTTATAGGGGTTACAATGAATTCTAGAAGCATTCCAAACCATCATTTGTTTCCTAATACAAATAGACTTCTTTCAGAGTCCAACTTCGTCTCTAAAATTGAGAAGGAATTGGCTATAGTATTGTTTCATGCGTCTGGATGCACGATCCATGCGTCTCAGACGCGAGCAATGCGTCTGGATGCGTGATCCATGCATCCCAGACGCGAGCAATGCGTCTGGCGCGCGATCCATGAGTCCCAGACGCGGAAGTCTATTTTGTCTCTTCTGCTCTATCCTTCTATCCTCTTTTGCGGGCTTTGGTCCAAGCAACGAATTCTTTGGCCTTGGGATTCCAAAGAGGCTTTAAAATAGGTCCAAATCGCATCTTTAATAGCTTCAATTCCTTGGCCTTCTCCATGATTGTCCACGGGCTTCCCATGTGATCCTTAATGATCCGAATTGCTCCGTTTTACCCCTTTTTCTCTAATATTCCACAAAACTCTCTCTTTCACCTGTAGAATCATAAAACATAACTTACAAACACTATTAGTCCACTAAGATGGCTAAACAAGAGGCATAATCGAGGGTTAAATTGCACTTTTTGAGCACTTATCACCTATCTAGGTGTATCCCACTTGAATAAACCAACCCCTTTTTTTGGATGTTATTTACCTAGTCTTTCCTCTCTTGTCTCTGATTGAAATATTTCTTGGTGATAAGGTGTTATTCATCTAATTGAGAGTCCTAAAAAGTGAATGAGACACACCAACTCACAAACGTGGTGGCATTGTTAGAGTTGATTTGGTACAACTAAACCTTCAAGTTGCTGCTTAATGTTGGATCATTTACGTGGATAGTCAACCTTGTGTTGTATCATTTCATTTTTTTTACTCATGTTCTACAGTTCTACTTAATGTTATATTCAGTTTAGAAACATGTATTTAACGTAAAATTTGCATTCTGTTAAAATTTGCATTCAAGAATTGAATCCTAGCATATGTTAGGTATCTTGTTGAAATAGTTCACTATTAATGAATGTTTGTAGTATTTCATTTGTGGTTTTAGTTACTCCACCTCTAGTGAATGTGATGTACAAATATGTGTACCTCATTTTTGTCTTGTGTAGCTAGTTAGCCTTAGCCATGGTTCAGCCTGAGACCAGCTCAAGACATGGCAAGTCTGTGCTGGTATATTTCTTATCTTGCATTGTCAATTTTCTCATTACTTAGAATGTTTGGAGATAGATGTCAGGTACGTACACGAAGAAAAAAAGATGGTTTGGGTGTTATATTAGTCTTAATTATATCACAATAAGTTTTCGATTAGTGTCATTCAAAATATTGTTCACCTTGATTAGCACTAGACTAGGATTTGGTTTACCTTGCATGGTGCGCGTTATACTAGCTTCTGAATTAAAGAAATGTTACATTATTTTCTTCAGGTGTTCCATGCAAAAGTGTACATGTGGATTTGCACACTTAAGTTGGAGTTATTGTAAGTAGCACCCTTCTTGCATGTGAAAGGAACCTAGCTCTCTTCATCTGGCGATCATGCATGGAAGTCTTTGCTTACAATAGCACATTTTTCTTTGGGATACGTAGTAAGGTATTAGAAATATAATCTTTAACACCTAGCTAGTCTTGTTGCTGTTAGTCGTTATCAGTTTTATGTGATTGTTGTGTTATATTATAGCGTTTCAGCCACTGTGGCTTCTTTACCCCCACTTGCACCATAGCTTTAGAAGGTACGATGTACTAGATGCTAATTTTAACTATTTGTTAGGATGCTTAGTAAAGCTTTCACTTGGTATTGGTTATGTGCAAGCATGTTAGCTGTTCAACTACCAATAGGAAAAATTATAGATTGTATGTTTACAGTTGACATGTTAAGTGTTGTATTATTATAATCATGATTAATAGTTAGTGGGCATTAGCTTCAATTTAAATATGCTTTGTAGCATTGTAGAATTTGGAACTTAATAGACCTTGGCCTTATTGTCTTCATTCCCTATAGCGATACATTATTAGAAATGCAAGGTTGACTATGTGGATCCATTACTCCTCTATTCTAGTGATACACTCTGTATATTTAACAGGATGGTATTCAGTTGTTGTAATTACTTGTGCAAGGAAATCGATTTGGAAAGGAGGTTCACAAGTTGTTACTTATCTTTTTTTGCCTGATGAAGATTATTTTGGAACTTCCCATTTATAGCTTTTTACCTACTCTGAGCTTTGTTAGGATACCATAATGGAGAATCAGTTTTACTTTTATGAATGAAGCAGGGTGCATATCTTTGACAAATTAAACTAGCTAATAGTTATTATTATTTTTATTATTTTTTAATTTCTTAAAATTAACAAGTGGTCTCTTGGGTTTTCTGTACAACCGAGTTCGTGGAACTTTTTTACTAAACAATTTGAAATTGTTGCAGGGTGAGGTTATGTTGATAAAAATGATGTGTATAGGGCCCATATATATGCATTGGTATGCTAGAGGAACCACCATATACAAGGCCATTGATGAAAGACTTCGATCAATGAAGGAAAGTGCAAGACCTTGGCCGGTGTAGTTGATCAAAATTTTAATTTCAGGATATGTTCAAATGTAGGAAAATAATTGAATATGTATTTTAGATCATTGAATGTTATATGATTATGTTATTGACAATATTTACGAAATGAATTGAAGTTTTTTCTACACTAATGTGGTACGGTTTAAGTTTATGGTAATGAGCATAAAGGTTGAAATGTTGAATATCTAGTACAGATTAGGAATTGTATTTTTTTTTTTTTTTAATTTTTTTTGAAAAATCAGAAAATTGTTATGACGTTTATTGTATAAATGTCATTAAGTGTACTATATCTTGACGCATTTTGCCATTAAATCTTGACAAGTTTTATGAAAAACTGTCATAAAAAATGTCCTTTCATGACATTTCTGAACTAATTTTTGACAGTAAAAAGGGATTTGTCTTGACACTTCCACTGAAACTGTCATAGAATTTATGACGGTTTTAGTAGACTTTTTATGACACCCTCAGTAATGACGGCTATTTTTTTAACTAGAAAGTGTCATTGTATGAATTTTATGACAGCTTTTAGCTGTCATTATATGTCTTTTGTTTTAGTAGTGTTTGCTTTTTGATTTCTTCTTGACCAAGGTAGGTTTTGGGAGAATGTCATATTTGATAAGGTTATATACTAAAAGTATTATTTTTGTATTAACTCTAATTCTTTATATTTTGAATGAGAATCATATGGACAAATATTATGCATATTATATATGTTATTAGTTATATGCATGCGTCTAATACTTTATAGTTATACACACAGAAGATCATATCATCAGTACCTTATAAAGTATAAGTAAACGTTCACAACCTAGATGGATTTGGACAAACCATTGGTACGGTTGTAGTATAATTTGGTATTAGTCTATCTTGACTATAGGATTACACTAGTACACTTTGTGTGTATTGAACAGGACCAAGTGAGGTTGTTTCTCTTTATACTGACTATATAAGAGAACAAACACCTCTGTTATTATGGATGCTTGTCCTCTTAATCCGGATATAATAACGGGCACTTACGTGCATTGTACATTGGTTTAAATCATCAATGAGTGAGATTCATTTGTGAATCAACAAACTCGATAGATTGGGTAATGACATTGTATGTAAGGTGTGCAGTTGATTATAGAAGGAATCCGTGACCTGCAGGAAGTCGGGTTGATGATGTCCCCTTGAGGAGCTCATAAGGATTGTCATGTAAACCCTGCAGGTGGATTTAATCCGACATGACAATGAGGTTGAGTGGTACTACTCAAGGCCATAAGAAGTTGATTAATGTAGTTGTCAGTAACTTGACTTAATCAACGGGCATTTGATATCTTAAACACGGGGAGATCAACGAGCATATAATATGGAGCCCATAAACGCAACACGTAATTTAGGATTAGGGCGGTAGTGCAACAATGGCCTTTAGTGGAATAAGCCATTTGTTGACGGACTTGGGCCATGTGTTCTGGGCAAACATGGAAAGCCCAAGCCCGTCAGGAGGCCCAACCCTAATTTCTCCTCATGGTCCCTGTTGTAGCCTATAAATAGAAACCTCTTTCTCTGGCCGTTTTACTCAAGGTTTTGCTCAAGAAAAGTAGATCCAAAATCGGTTCCAATTTTGTGAGTGAGAGAGGCCAAGAGAGAAAGAAGAGGGTGGTAGATCGTTGCCCACACAACGTCCATTCTAAGTATAGGAATACAACAGAAGATCAAGAGGTTGCTGATTCATAGATCTTGGATTTTCAGAGTTATCTTAGCTGATCTAAAGGTATGAATTTCTAACCAAACCGTGAACACCCTTTATTCTGCTGTGCATGGGTTTTCGCGGTTCGTAAATCATTCGGTGAAACCATAACGGTTCCTACAATATTTTGAGATAAGGGACTCCATCTCTGGTCTTATGATTTGAGAGCTTTGACCTTTGACCTTGACCTTTGACTTTAACCGTTGACTTTGACTTTTTCAGCACTTTTCCATAGCAGCTTCTGGTCTTCATAATAAGCGTGATTAATGCTCCTTTTGGTGCTAAGACACAGCTTTTATGATAAGTGGTCTGAAATACTCCATAACCTGAAAAAGACAATAAAAGCTATGAGTTGTCATTTCGTTAAGCGTAAGAAGGGCTATAATACAACAATATACGGGTAATAAAACGCACATTTGGGAGCTGATCACCACCCCGAAATAGCATCTTGCTTGTCCTCAAGCAAGGATGAGTGAAAAAACTAAGATTCCAAATGAGTGATTTATTATAAGTTATATTAATCTAGTTTCGCCGAGTGCGATTGCATTGACCATATGCAACAAGGCCTTAAACCACTAGGAATTCCCTAGTGGACGAGCTTTAAGCCTCGTGAGAGTTTTCCAGTGAAGGTACTCACAAACTTCTTTTATTTAGTACAAAGGGTCTTGTTTCCTTATTTATTCTCAGAAGTTCATACATCTCATTAGCGGTGAATAAGGACAAGCTCCTTTGAACTTAGAATAACATATATACATGTAGTAATTTAATCATCTAAAGATAAATGCGCAAAACATGAGCAATGAAATGCAAAAGCAGAGTTGTTTCCGAGGCTTTTGGAGAGCGTCCTTAAGGTGGGTTCTCACAGGGGTGTGTTGCAATCACAACTCTCTGATAGATTCACTCAAGATTCATTCTCTCAAGTGCAGCGGACACTTATATTTCTCGCATACTTAAATGATGTCCAAAGAAACCGGGGTCAATTGATCACGCTTGCCACTTTCTATCACACCATCTTATTCCTAATCGAGATAGAGGTCTTTTATTAGGAGTTACAGGGCTAGGGTGATGGTTTAGAAAGAAAAAGGAAGGGAAAAACAAAATTTGATAAGTCGAGAGACTGGGTCTTCAAGATACTTGTAACCAGAGAAGAACCTCGTTTTGTTCTTTTGCTTCCGAATTGTGATACATTCTTTTAGCCCTTTGGCTTTGTGACTCCATATGATTTTGAATTTTGGGAGTTATAACTTTGTTTTTGTTTCTTTTTTGTTTATGATATCGTCTCCTTTTGATTTGGAACTTTTGGGAGATTCGATTTTTTTGACTCCTTTGATTTTTTTTGAATTTTTGGTTTTTGATGGGTCTTTCTTTTCTTCTCTTTCTTTCCTTTTCTTTTTGAAGCAAATAACAGTTCTGTTTTTGTATAAGGTCTTCTCTTCTCTTTTTTTGATATCCATCCAGTTCTCAACTTGTCAGCTTGGTAAGCTTTTTATTGTGTGTTGTAATGGGTTAGGAATTTTTGGTGAAGAATAAAAAGGCTTTAGAAAGAGTGAAGGCTCAAGAGGGGTACCTAGAGGAAAACTATATTTTTGGGTTTTTAACGTTTATTTGGCTATATCAATCCAAAAAGAGCCTAAATTCTCTCTTAGGATATGGTGTGGTGATTAAGCAAGCGGATGTGTGGTCTTTCTATCCGGACACCCTTTGTGTCATCACATAATAATCATTCAGATGAGGCTTTTGGCTAGATTCTCACAGGATATGGAACTTAATTGTTCTAACCTTAGCATTGGAAACTCATTGCTATATACAAACATATACTGATGCATGCCATTCATAAAAAGATGCAGAAACTATTATACGTATATTAGTCTAAGTACGAAGAACAAGTCCTTACTCTATTGCTATAATGAGACTTCTAAACTTTTTATTCATCATAGAAAAAGGAATCAAGACTTTTTAATACTAAACGGAAAAATATTTTTGGTCTTTTTCGAAATTTTTTTTAGAAAAGAAGAAATATACTATTATATATACTATATAGAAAATGCTTAGTTTTTGCAAAATGTTACTATACTATCTCCAAATAGAACTATGCTTTGTCCTCAAAGTATGAAGAGATAAGGAAAGAGATTACTATAGAAACATGAGCAAAAATGGCGATACATCCATATTCTGTTCTTCATGATAAAAATACGCCACCCCTAAATAAGTTTAGGGCGTGGGTTGTTTGATATAGAACGAGAAATACATGGTTTATTATACTAGGGATATTTATTGTACTATAAAATCTTTTTGGGTTTTTGTATTTTTGAAAACATGTATGAAATGCATGAAAGAAAAATGTAAAATTTTGGCATGATGTATCTGTTTTACCTTCTACTAATATACCAAATTCCACAAAAAAAAAACAAAATAAAACAAGCAAATAATATTAAACATATAATTAAACTTATACTACATCATACACGTAAGAAAGAAACATAAAAATAAATAAATCCAACTATACGGACACTAGGGAGAATCCTAGTCAGAATCCGTGCGTGACTCGTCTCGACGTCTAGAAGATCCTTCTCCTTGATAAAGTTGGAACCTAGCATGTCTATCACTACATGGGAGCGTGTCTCTGATGCTCTGCAGTGTTCTAGTGACACTGTGCTGAAAATGTCGCTGCTCCTGCTGGAAGGAACGCTGCTCCTCTTTGATGGTCCGCTATTCCGTTATAATGTTACCCTGAGTTTCCTTGAGCTGGTGGAGATACGCATGCAGAATCCTCTAGCCTCCATGGAGGAAGTGAATTCCGTCCATGGGCTGAGTGAACTGTCGAGTGGCATCTTCAACAAAGTAATCCACCTTTTCAGTCGGGCGTGCTTGCTCAGCGGCTTTGGCTTCAGGTGGAAGCCATAACTTTTGGATGCAGTGGGCATATATAGGACTTGTGGTAGCGTCCTTGACCTCCACTAGGGCATATGTGGCTTGGAACCCCTAGTGTTGCATGATCCTGGTGACCAGCACTGGTAGAGGGACGGTTGACTTCTTCAGTTTATAGAGTTGCTCAAAGATAAAAGAGACGATGTAGAAGCTGTTCTTCTACCCTTGAAGAATCCATAAAAGATGAAGCATCGCCTTACCTATATATGTAGGCTTGGCCAAGCCTAGCAGGTTGTAAGCTGTCCACTGAGATACTGCTAGCTGGTTCCTTCGTAGCAAACTCTAAAACGCATAGTGAGACTTGGGGTTTTTCCCTCAAGAAGTGTCTCTACCATCATCACGTTGATGGTCTTTGTAGGAACCATTATTTCAGAATGCAAATTTCTACAAACTGCAAAAACCCACGCGCAGCGAAATTAATGGGGTTCACAGTTTTGGATAGAAAATCATACCTTTAGATCAGCTTCTTGATATCTCTGAGAATCCAAGCTTTATGAATCCAAATCAACAATTAACCCCTTGATCTTCTATTGTATTCCTTTCAATAGATTGGACGTTGTGTGGGCAACGATCTACCAACCCCCTTATTTCTCACAAAGCTAGATCCAATTTTGAATCTATCTTTCCTTGCCTCTCTTTTCAATCCAGAGTGAATAGTGATTTCGGCCAAGAGAAAAAAGGATTCTATTTATAAGCTACAACAGGGACCATGAGGAGAAATTAGGGTTGGGCCTCTTGACGGGCTTGAGCTTCCCATGTTCGCCCAGAACACACGGCCCAAGTCCGTTAACAAATGGCTTATTCCACTAAAGGCCATTGTTGCACTACCGCCCTAATCCCAAATTACGTGTCAGCGTTTATGGGCTCCATATTATATGCTCGTTGATCTCCCCGTGTTTAAGATATCGAATGTCCGTTGATTAAGTCAAGTTATTGACAACTACATTAATCAACTTCTTATGTCCTTGAGTAGTACCACTCAACCTCATTGTCATGTCGGAATAAATCCACCTGCAGGGTCTACATGACAATCTGTTTGAGCTCCTCAAGGGGACATCATCAACCCGACTTCCTGCCACGGATTACTTCTATAATCAACATCACACCTTACATACAATGTCATTACCAAATCCATCGAGTTTGTTGATACACAAATGAATCTCACTCATTGATAATTTAAAGCAATGTACAATGCACGTAAGTGCCCGTTATTATATCCAGATTAAGAGGACAAGCATCCATAATAACAGAGGCGTTTGTTCTCTTATATAGTCAGTATAAAGAGAAACAACCTCACTTGGTCCTGTTCAATACTCACAAAGTGTACTAGTGTAGTCTTATAGTCAAGATAGACTAATACCATATTATACTACAACCGTACCAATGGTTTGTCCAAATCCATCTAGGTTGTGAACGATTACTTATACTTTATAAAGTACTGATGATATGATCTTCTGTGTGTTCACACCATATCATCTACAACATAAAGTATTAGACACATACATATAACTAATAACATATATAATATGCATAACATTTGCCCATATGATTCTCATTCAAAATATAAAGAATTAGAGTTAATACAAAAGTAATGTTTTTAGTATATAACCCTATCAGTATTACTGTCTGAGGATTGTTCCATCTGAACATAAGCCTTCAAAGGAATCCTCAGAACTCCACTCACCACCTCTTTGGTGAGCTCCAACGAGCGGCCATCCTTGACAACCGTGATGCGGTCATCCTCCCCTCTAAGCTTGCAGTTATAAAATGAAAGAGTAAGAGAGGGAGAATAAGCCGCATATTCCAACAAAACCAAGGGTTCCCATCCTCTTCTTCTGATCTCAGCCCTGAAGTGCACTTCAAACAAATCAGAATAGAATAGGTCTTGAAAATTTTGCTCTGGCACGATTTTAAGAACTCGACCCATTTATAGTAGGGATTGATAAAATTGGGGTTTTGCGTTGGAATGGGGGTTGAAAATGGAGCAGCTTGTAAAAAAATTGGTTGGAGGTGTGTTGAGGTGATGTGCATTCATGAGTTGGATAGGGGCGATCGCTAGCTGGTGCAGGTGGCTAGGGTTAGGGATTTTCATGATGGAAAAGATGGAAAGTGGGCGGTCGCGTGGGCTAAATAGTTTCATGGCACGTGCCTCCTTAATGAAATTAAAATTTTGGCCCAAACCCAATTGAAATCATGAAATTCTGATCTTGTCCTCAATGCCTTGCCAACTTCAAGAGCCGATCCACGCTTTGTTACTCATTCGATCTTGACCCGTAAGGTACCAAAACGATCAGTATCGAAAATGCAACGTAGCGGTATAGGGTACACTTATATCCAATGGTGGATGAAAAACATATGATAGAAAGAATTGTACATGAAATGTAGGGAAATATGTACAGATAACAGAAGGAAAATTTTAATTATTTTTTTTGGGTTTTGAATAAGTTTGACTGAAATTTTTAAAAACTTGAGTCAATCCCAATCAGATGGCTGGATTACTCTCTTAGACCGAGCGTAATGCACTGGGGAATAACACATGTAGACTTTATAAACAGAATTATTATGATGTTAAAGACCGGAGCAAGTTGGTGTTTGACAGTTCAAGCACTAGCCTTCTCTCATAGCTCGTCTTTTACGTGCATATGAACTCTTACCTAAACCAGGAATGATTTTCGGTATATGTGTCCATATCTTAAGCTACAGTTCTCTAGGAAGTGCTTGCACACCATCATTGAAACTGATCCATCTAGTCTTGCTAGGTGGAGGGTTTTTGTTTGCTACAGAAGATATTTTTGAAAAGTTTTTCAGAAACGAGAGAGATTTAGAAGGGGAAAAGATTTAAGCAAGAGGGGAAAGATTTTTAAGAAAGGAAAACTTTGAAAATTCAAAAAAAATTTAGTCTTTTAACGTTAGATTCTTGAGACAAAATAGAGAGGTGGAGGCAAAAGATAGAATTAAACGTAGAATAGTATCACTTTGGGTAACTCTATTTGTTTAATTATCGTATGGAGACGCCTCATCTTTTTTTTTTTTAGTTGGTTTTCTCGTTCAAAATATATCTCTATCCATATAGAGGTTTTGCCAAGAAGATAAAATTATACGTTAGTCCGGTATCATTTTGGTTACTTCGGTCGTATAACTTTCATTTTTATATCTTCTAGTTTTGAAAAATATGGAAATATGTTTTAAGAAACTTGTACTCAAAAGCTATAATTCTAGATGTTACTACCTGAAAACAAATCATAACAGATAATTTTAGGCAACTTTCGTGTCGGCTCTGTGGCCAATCTAGACAGACAGAGCTCCAGCTACGCGAGTTGGGGGGATTTTTTGTGCAAGACATGAAATGTCCTGACCCGGGCGAATAGCTCGGTGATATATGCGGACCTTAGTAAGAAAAGCTGATCTAAAACCGCCCATAGATTGCGTTGTTCTAGGGGTTGGTCTATGTAAAATCCATTGCCCGTTTTGAAAAATCAATTAACTATTGATGTATCGAGAATCTATCATTAACATCACAAAGAAAACAAACATTTTTGAAAAAGAAGTGTAAAATAAAGAAAAGAAAAATTGTATATTCGCTCCACAGGTTCACACTTACTCCAACGACGAGTAAAAAGTATTTTACAAAGAATATGCGAGATATACTGTGGACTAAGGCTCCGACACTTACAACCACACCCTCCAAGTGGAGAGGTCTGGTTACCTTATTGATATATCCCCTTAAAGGAAAAGATGGAATGGAATTGGAAAGGAATACATAAAAAAAGATGAGTCTATCCTCGTAGATGGGATATTGGAGAAGGATTTCTTCGACATCCATGTTTAAGGCGCTGACCATTGACTTTAAAGATAATGTTGCCTTTATGGTTCTTTAAAGTAATAGTCCCATAATGGGTGACTTTAGTTATATTAAAAGGACCAGTCCATCGAGTGTTCAGTTTTCCTGAAAAAAGATGCAATCTAGAGTTATAAAGCAAAACGTTTTGACCAACTTCGAATTGTTTTTGTAAAATATGCTTGTCATGAATCCTTTTCATGTTGGTTTTGTAATCTTTTGAAAGGTCATAAGCAACATTTTGAATCTCTTTGAGCTCGTTTATTGCCGCATTGAGATTATAATTAAGGGGTTTTATTGCCCACAGGGCATGATGCTCTAGTTCAACTGGCAGATGACAAGGTTTTCCAAAGACAAGCCTATAAGGGGACATCCCTATAGGTGTTTCAAAAGTGGTTCTGTATGCCCATAGTGCATGCATCGTTCAAATGGAGAGACCAATCTTTCCTATTTGGATTAACTATTTTCTCCAAGATACGTTTAATCTCTCGAATAGAGACTTCTACTTGACCACTTGTTTGAGGATGGTATGGAGTTGCAACCTTGTGGGTTACTCCATATTTTTTCATGATATGTTCATAAACTCAATTGCAAAAATGTGATCCACCATCACTGATGATAGCTTTTGGAACACCGAATCTTGAAAAAATGTTTTCTTTTACGAACCCAATGACTGTTTTGCTATCATTGTTACGACATGGTATAGCCTCAATCCGATTAGATATGTATAGGGCTGGTCATCGAGCGAGTCGAGTCGAGCTTTAGCGAGTTCGAGTCGAGCACGTGTGTCTCTCGAGTCGAGCTCGAGTCGAGCTCGAGTTGGCTCATCAAGTATCCGAGTAGCTCTCGAGTCTGGATCTTGACGGTTTAGAGCTATATGTTCGAACTCCATCACAAGTTTTCAATATTTATTTGATTTGTTTTGTTCATAAGTTTGAATTCGAACATATGCTAGATACAAGTGAGCAAAAATAGATATATAATACTTACTAAATATCAAAATAATATATAGAGACAATCTCACGATATACGAGAGTGTGATTACAATTCACTGAAATAACAATGAACTTCTATCTAACAAGTATTATAAGGTGAACACATTATTGTTGCAATCAATATGTGATAAACTATTAAAATTCAACACATTATTATAACAATTATCCTGTGTTTTAACAAAATTATCTAAAATACGAGTAGTTTCGAGTAGCTCGCGAGCTACTTGATTTCGAGCTCGAGCTGTAAAACATGCTCATATTTGACTCATATTTTAAAATGAGCGAGCTCGAGCCGAGCCCAAAACGAGTCGAGAACCGAGTTGCTCACGAGCATCAAGCCTGATGACCAGCCCTAGATATGTAGTCTATGACTACTAGGATGTAGATGAAATCATTAGAAGTTAGGAAAGGTCCCATGAAATTGATGCCCCAGACGTTGAAAATCTCTACTATGAGAATGGGATTTAAGGACATCATGTTACTTGCAGAAATACGACCGAGATGTTGGCAACGAGTACATGCCTTGCAATGAAGAAATGCACCATGAAAGAGTGTTGACCACCAGAATCCACATTGTAAGACTTTAGCAGTAGTTTTATTGGCACTAAAATACCCTACACAAGCCTGTTCGTGGCAAAAGGAAAGAACAATAGATTGTTCCCATTCTGGAATGCAACGTCGGATGATCTGATCTGGGCAGTATTTGAAAATATATGGGTCATCCCAATGATGGTATTTTACTTGAGCCAGGAACTTCTTCTTCTGATTTCTATTCCACAATGGCAGAGTCTCTTCAGTCACTAGATAATTCACAATATCAGCATACCAGGGTGTAGAGAGGATCGAGTAAAGGTGTTCATCAGGAAAAGAATCTAAAATGGGCTCGGAATCACTGTCACTATCATAAGTTAACCTAGGTAGGTGGTCAGACACTACATTTTCAACTCATTTTTTATCTTTTATTTCCAAGGTGAATTCTTGCAGGAGGAGAATCCATTGGATCAACCTCTGCTTATCATCCTTCTTCGCGAGAAGGTACCTAAGTGCTACATGATCAGTGTATATTAAGGTTTTTGAACCTATTAAATATGGACGAAATTTGTCTAAAGCATAGACAATGGCTAAGAATTCTTTTTCAGTGGTCGTATAATTTTGATGAGCCTCATTTAGTATTTTACTTGCATAGTAAACAACTGTAGGTCCCTTATCATGGTTTTGACTTAGAACAGCGCCAACAACATAGTCGCTGGCATCACACATGAGCTCAAACGATTTTGACCAATCAGGAGGTTGAATTATAGGTGTAGTTATTAAGACGACTTTCAACTTTTCAAAAGCCTGCATGCATTCCGAGTTAAACTCAGAGGGTGCATCTTTTATAAGAAGATTAAGTAATGGTTTAGCAATTTTTTAGAAATCTTGGATGAATCTTCGATAAAATCCAGCATGGCCTAGGAAGGCTCATATGTCATGGATGTTCAGTGGAATAGGTAGAGTAGAAATTTTGTTTACTTTAGCTTTATCTACTTCTATACTATTTTTAGACACAATGTGACCTAACACTATTCCCTTTTTTACCATGAAGTTACACTTTTCCCAATTAAGAACCAGATTATTTTCCTAACAACGTGCTAATACTTTGGACAGGTTGGATAAGCAATTGTCAAAAGAATCTCCATAGAGGGAAAAAACATCCATAAACACTTCCATGAATCTCTCTACCATATCACTGAAAATGTGTAGCATGCAGCGTTGAAATGTGGCAAGTGCATTGCAGAGACCGAAGGGTATAGGTGCATAAGCATATGTTCCAAAAGGGCAAGTGAAGGTAGTCTTTTCTTGATCTGCTTCATCAATTAAAATCTGAAAGTACCCTGAATACCCATCCAAGAAACAGTAATAAACATGTCCTACTAAGCGTTCAAGCATCTGATCTACAAATGGCAGGGGAAAATGATATTTCCTTGTAACGCATTCAGCTTCCGATAATCAATACAAATCCTCCACATGATGGGAACACGTGCTGGTATTAACTCTCCTTCCTCATTACGAACCATTGTAATCCCAGATTTCTTAGGCACCACATGAATAGAGCTGACCCATTCGCTATCAGATATGGGGTAAATGATTCCAACATCCAGTAATATCAAGATCTCTGCCCTAACCACCTCTTTCATAGCTGGATTTAACTGGAGCTATGGCTCTCTAGAAGTTTTGGCATTCTCTTCCAAGTGAATCCAGTGGGTGCTATAGGAACCGTTATTTCATAATGTAAATTTCTACAAACCGTGAAAACCATGCGTGGCGAAATTAATGGGTTCTCATGATTTTGGATAGAAAATCATACCTGCAGATCAGCTGTGATAACTCTGAGAATCCAGAATCAATAACCTCTTGATCTTCTGTTGTATTCCTATGCACAGAGTGGAAGTTGTGTGGGCAACGATCTTCCAACCTTTTCTTTCTCACTTGGCCTCTCTCTCTCTCTCACAACCTTATAACCGAATTGGTTCAGTTTTTGCTTAAGTGATGTTTGAGAAGTAAAAATAAAAAAAAAAAAAAACGGCCAGAGAAAGAGGTTTCTTTTTATAGGCTACAATAGGGACCATGAGGAGAAATTAGGGTTGGACCTCCTGACGGGCTTGGGCTTTCCATGTTTGCCCAGAACACACATCATAAGTCCGTCAACAAATGGCTTATTCCACTAAAGGCCATTGTTGCACTACCGCCCTAATCCCAAATTACGTGTCAGCATTTATGGGCTCCATATTATATGCTCGTTGATCTCCCCGTGTTTACGATATCGAATGCACGTTGATTAAGTCAAGTTACTGACAACTACATTAATCAACTTCTTATGTCCTTGAGTAATACCACTCAACCTCATTGTCATGTCGGATCAAATCCACCTGCAAGGTTTACATGACAATCCTTATGAGCTCCTCAAGGGGACATCATCAGCCTGACTTCTTGCGGGACACAGATTTCTTCTATAATCAACAACACACCTTACGTACAATGTCATTACCCAATCCATCGAGTTTGTTGATTCACAAATGAATCTCACTCATTGATGATTTAAAGCAATGTACAATGCACGTAAGTGCCGGTTATTATATCCAGATTAAAAGGACAAGCATCCATAATAGCAGAGGCATTTGTTTTCTTATATAGTTAGTTGATAAAACATAAAATTAGTAGTTTACCTACGAAATGAACGATGAACTCAAAACGTAAGTAAACTAAAACTATCTTATGTGCCTATGTTTATCAAAGATTCTACTCTCAATCCTATGAGATATAGTGGAGTAGGAAGTTCGTTCTACTCCTAGTCCTTCCGCATGTTAATGTTCTCTACGTATAAGTACTTTTGACACTAAAGTCTAATCAGAGATTTACGAAGTGGCAACTAGACTACGATGCAACTACCCACAAGATGCAACTAGTCAATTATCAAAATAACTATGGTTATGCTACGTTGATTCGATGATAAAGAGTTAGAGGGGGATTGATTCCACCTTAACTCAACTTAATCCTATTAATGACGAATCGTCGAAATCCGACTTGAACTGCTTCGCAGAATAATTGGTTCTTCCTAATCCCTAATTACACATGGCATTTCTACCAATTCATAACAAGCATGTGAACGATTAAACCCATTTTCATGGTGAACTAATTGTTTCTAGAGTGGAAAGGAAATTACGACGACTCTACGATAATCGGAATCAAGCTTTCATCAAGGCTTCTCAACCCCCTCTAATGGAGGTTTAGCCGAGAATCATTACGCAATCATTTTCGATTAAATTTAAACTAAACATAATATAAAGAATTGAATTTACTAATCTAAATTAAACAATAATTAAAATCTAATTAATAACTAAGAATTGAATAACAAGTAATAAATGAAATCAGATCTAACACAAATGTAAATGACAAGAATCGAAATTAACAAACTAGCTATTTTATTAATCAAACTAATTAAGAGTAATGATTCTAAGAGTTTAATCTAAAACAAGAATTGGATTTGAAACTAAACTTAATTAAAACAATTAAATCTAGATCTAGAAGCTATTCTAATGGCTACTTTCTATTTTAAGCTACTTTCTATCTACCATTCTCTATCATTAACAAAGAGTTAAGCTTTGGTTTTTATACTTTCAGATCCAAAAATCGTGCATGGGCTTGGAGCCATGTTTTGGGCCAGAGAATCAGGCCCAAAACCCAATTCTTTCAGTCCAAAAAGGCCTCTTCAGCTGCAGTTAGCTTCAACAGAATTTTTGTCCACTTTTGCTCCTCTGATTGGATCAAGGCTTAGACCAATGGAAAGCTCTTTCCAATCCGGTCGTTTTGACATAAGATAGGCCCCATTCCGAGCTCTGAGTCCAAAGATATGGCCTTCGGAAGTTCTGCTGACTTGTGTGCTGTTTCTGCCCGTGTCGACTTTTCAGCTTTTGACCGGGCTTTACAAAGGCTTTGTCTTCTTGAAACTTGGCCTTTAATCATGGAACTCCTTAGTAACCGACCTTTGCTCCTTTATCTCGCTAAAGTGGCACATTTCTGCACATAATGGACTTTGAAGCCTAAAATGCATAAAAACACGTAATCAGTGTTAACTCTTAATTATTACTCACATAATTGGTCTAATAATATGACTGTTACAGGGTTAAAACTACAGTTTTGAGCTCTTATCAAACCACCCCCAAACAGTATTTTGCTTGTCCTCAAGCAAAGATGAGAAATTAGAATAAGTGACCAAAAATGGAGTTCTATCTACTCTCGTTTTGCTGAATGCGATTGCATTGACCATATGCAACAAGGCCTTAAACCACTAGGAATTCCCTAGTGGACGAGTTATAGCCTCGTGAGAGTTTTCCAGTGAAGGTACTCACAAACTTCATCTATACTACAATGACTAAGAAATAAAACTATTGTTTCCTTATTCATGCCCTAAATTAACTATACCTCCCACTAGCAATGCATATAGAGTAATCAAGTCGAAACCTAAACTAATATATACATAATAATCAATCATCTAAAATAAACATATATACAATGAGTAATACTATGAAATGCCTAGCAGGTCCGTTTATGAAACTCAGAATAGCGTCCTTAAGGAGGTTCTCACAATAATAGTCAAGATACAACACTCTGATTTTTCCACTCAAGTTCCGCTACTCCAGTGTGCAGTGGGCACACTTTACCTTACAATCTCAATGACAACAAGGAAGCCGGAGTCGATCAAACACATCTGCCACTTACTATCACACTAACCTATTCCTAATTGAGCTAGAGGTCTTTATTAGGTGTCATGGGGGGGATTAGGAGATGGTTTAAGAAGGAAAGAAATGGATATTCAAAAAGGACAAGTCTGAGATAATAGAGTTTTCATATTATGTAACTTAGAGAAAACCTTGTTATTTTCTTTTGCTTCTATACTTTGTTTCCATCCTTAGCCATATTTTTCTTTTTTCTTTGGCTTTTGACTCCCTTTTATTCTATTTTTGGAGTTTTTTTTTTTTTTTTTTTTTTTTTTTTTTTTTTTTTTTTTTTTTCCTTGGATGGAAACTTCTTTTCTTTTCTGAAGCAACTAACTAATTTTTGTTTACACAGGTTTTTCTCTTCTTCTTTCTTCACTCATTCTATTCTCAGACTTATTCTAGATTGGGTAAGTTGAATTTTTTATTTTGTTTTGTTTTTGTAATAGGGTAAAGGAATTGTGGTTTATGAAAGGCTAAAGAAAGGCTCAGAGAGGCGACTAGCGGAAAATAATTCATAGGTTTGAATTTCTGGCTATATCGATCCAAAGAGGGCCTATATTCTCGCTTAGGATATGGTTTAGTGATCAAGCAAGTGGACGTGTGATTTCTCTATCCAGATTTACTTCTCCCTTGTGTCATTTCTCAAATGTTTCGCTCATGTAAGGCTTTAGGCTATATTCTCACAGGATTTTTAGAATAAGTACTCTAGCCTAGATTTCACAAACTTACTGCTAACAATCATAAATACTCATGTAATATATTTATAGATAGATGCAAAGATTATTACCTACATATTAACCTAAGTTTCTAAAAATTATTCTAATGTAAAAACTACGTGAGACTTCTAGATTATTAAGAGCATAGAGAAGGAAAACAATACCAATATTCCTAAGTGTATAGCATAACTTATTTATTTATATTTTTGAATTTTTGAAATTTTAACTAGAAAACAAATGCATATTATACATATCTATATCCTAACAGATGCCTTAATTACACGTGTTTCTATGCCCCCAAACAAGAAGCATGCTTTGTCCTCAAAGTATTGTAAATAAAGAGGGTAGGAAAAATACCATTGAAACGTGTGAAATTCAGGAACATCTGCAAAACAAAGTTAGAACGTACTAATATAGGAAATAAAACCGCCTTAACTCTATAATGAAGTTCTACCCATTATGGGGTTAACAAGAATGAAATTGCTTGGGACATAAGCGCACACTAACTAGAATGAAAACTTACCTTTATCTCTGCATTACTCATCATCTTCCTCATCCTCTACTTCCATAAAGAAGTGAGGTTCCTTTTCGCGATCTGCCATGCCATGATAATTTGCCGGGCTTCCTCGCCATTTATCATCTATTATTGCTAACCTATTAAGAGCCACTTGAATTACGGCGGGGTGTAGGATGCAACCCGATGAGGTTGTATCCTCCACCCTTGCCAAGTCATTGCACGGAAGGATCGAATAATACTATTGGTGGGTCGCATGTGATTAACCGGCCGTAATCCAATCCGTGAAACGTGTACAAAAATAGGAAAGAAACATAGCATAATACGGGAACTGGAACAGGCATAAGAAGGAACTTATGCCTCATGCTATGGGATCGAGCTAAACTAGACATCAAGGTTCGGGAAGGTCATGACACATACGCCCCGTGGCTAAAGCAAGGAAAACGCTGCAAGTGGCATCATTCACGTAAGAAAAACGCCATTCCCTAAAATGTTTAGCATGATCCAAAACATAAGAGTTCCTATGTTCATGGACAAGGGCTACCAAAAGCGGCGTTATAGTCCCCTTGGTCCTCGATACGGAAAATGCCCGCCCATACGACTCATGCAAAAACTCATAAGTGTAGACATACATATTATCTACCCAATAACACCATGGGTCTTGTATTTCAAATGGGCATAGCAAGTCCAAGAACAAATGCTAGCAAGAACCTGGTAATTTCCATTGGTTCATTATCAATGTTGATGTTGTTCTCCATCTGGTCTTTCAAAGAAAATGCAGTTATCGTAAAAATAAGATGCTAGTGTTAGAGAATAAAGTGCATCAGGTCTTACCATAAGCGGCTCCCAACCAACGTATGTGATAAACCCACAAAACCAAGCACCATATAAGTAGTGCTTTGGAACAAATCTTCGAAAGACTGTTCCGGTATCAATGTTGGAGATGTCATCTCAAAATTACGCTCTGGAATAGGTGCGAATGATCCGAAACTACCCGCAGAAAACTGGAATTTTTCAGTCCACGAAGTCGTATGACGAGTGCGCTCTCTTAGAAGCTTGAGTCGCGCTTTGAAGAATTGAAATCCAGTGTTTGGCGCTGGTCGCTCACACCTTAAGCGAAAAGCCTCGACAAAAAACTGAAAAAATTGCAGAGAAAGTGCGCCTCCTGTAAAGCGCGAAAGTGCTCGGAGTTCTTTGAAACTTCGGAAAATGAGACTAAACGCGTGGGATTCGTGGGAGTGAACGGTGAGTGATGGAGGTTAGGTGTATTGTGAGTTGTGAGTGTAGAATGTATGAAGTTTATATAGGTTTTAAGTTGCTAAAAGGGATCGGGAAGTTGCCAAAAGGTTTTTACGGCAGTTTCCGAAAATACCAAAATTTCCAAACCCGAAAACGAAAACAACTCATTTTCTTGATTCTAAAACAAACCTAGTATCTTTTAGGTTGAATTTATGAAAGAACCTACCTATTTAATCGATATTTCATCCTACCATGATACTTATTCATAGATATGCCTAAACGGCCATATTTTCACCTTGACTCCGCAATAAATTCTAAGACGAGGGTCATATAAAAATAATGCTGGAATAGATAAAATCACCCCCAAACAATTTGGGAAGGTGGGATCAATATTAAACAACCACGCATAATGAAAATAACCACATTATATTAAAATTTTCATTCGAAGTACATTTCACTACAAAATTCAAATTACGGAAATAAAACTTACATGAAAATAAATGACAATAATGAAACTACAAATAAAAATA
This sequence comes from Coptis chinensis, assembly GCF_015680905.1. Lineage (NCBI taxonomy): Eukaryota > Viridiplantae > Streptophyta > Magnoliopsida > Ranunculales > Ranunculaceae > Coptis > Coptis chinensis. The sequence goes on from NC_141457.1 coordinate 46,366,186, forward strand.
GAACATCAAACGATACTATCCCTAACCACTCCTGTACTGGTAGCGGAGGGCACGGTCGGAGATGGCTCCTGAGCTCCCGATGGGCCAGCACCATCCGTCCTTCGGCGACGACGCTCGTGCCTCGATGGTGTGTCCTCAGAAGGAGAATCCCCATGAGGTGGGAATCGTGCAAGCATGTCGGTCCGGAACTGGCGCTGAGCTTCTAGCTCGGCCCTCATCTGTTCCCACCTCTGATCCTCTCCGGGTATGGATCTTGAAGTTATGATGGATAGTTGCCTGTCGAGTCCGGAGGTCTTCGCGAGATAGTGTTGAGTTTAACGATGCCACGATGAATCACAGCCATGCGCGCTTCGTCCCGACTAACACCTCTCCAAGGCATCCACATCAAAACAAGTCAAATCCTCCTCATCCTCCGAGACATTCTCGTTTCCCCCATCCTCCTCGGCATTCTCATCTCCACCATCCTCCTCGTCTTCTTCTCTATCCTCAGGCAGCCTCCAAACTCGTTGGACACACTCCTTATAGATGCGAGGGTTTCGGTGTAGGGTGATGTAAGACCTTTCAGATGCCTGAGCTTCTCTCAACTTCAGGATGATCTTGGTTATCAACACAGGGAGAGGTGCAACAGACTTCCCTACTCCCCTAATCATGCTAAGTAAAAACTCCAAGATCTGTAACTTCGTACTTACGCTCCTGGAGTATCCATAAGATGTGGAGGCAATTCAGGCCGATGTCGCTGACCTTCTCCTTCCCCAGGACGTTCCGACCAATCCACTGAGCTACAGCCAGCTGGTTGGTCCTTAGGGATGCCTGGCGAACACAATGCGATCTCGCATTGTAGTTCCCTTCAGAATCGCCCGTTCATCAATGGCTCTACCCCATTATATTGAGACTCTCGTAACGCGTGACATCGGATGGATTCTAGGCGGAATGCCTAGAATCTCACCAACAACCCAAGAGTCACTTCCTTCCTCCTCTTCGCCACCACAACAAAATCCTAGTCCCTTCCAACTCCCTCAGTATTGTAGAACCGTCGACTAAGTCTTCGTGGTAATAGGCCCGGGCCGAGTACCACAAGCTATTCGAGTCTCTATCGATCATTTCGTCACCGTAAAACGGTGCGAAGTGGTCGCCAGTAAAAGCTTGCTCTGGTAAAATTTGGCGTTGTTGAGCCATTGGAAGTTTGAATACGGTTTGAGGTTTGTCGAAGGTAAGGGGAAGCAATGAGGGACACCTCACTAAAAGGAACGATGGTGGTGGTGGTGTGGTGGCGCGGCAGCACCAAAATTTTTTATTTTATTTTCATTTCCGGTGGTTTTTGTTGATGTAAATTGGTGGAGGTTGTGGGCGGTGCGGTTGGAGTCGATTTGGGTTGGGTCTTGGATTGTGGGCGTGGGTTAATTTTTTTTTTTTTTGGTTTTGTTTGAAGCTTTGTTGATGGCGGTTTGAAAAAAAAAAAAAAAAAAAAAAAAAAAAAAAAAAACGATGGTGAAGGTAAAGGTAAAGAGTGCGCGGTCGCATTTGTCAATGGGCTGGTGGGCCCAAGCCCAATTCGAAATTTGTGAATTTTTTGATTTTTTCGCGAAACTTCAAATCAAAATTGCAGCTTCGTTACCGGTCCGATTTTTGCGAATGAGATATGAAAATGATCAGGAGAGAATTTCCAATCCAATGATCCATAAAACACTCTATTTCGACCGTGGATGACATATAAGATAGTGGAAAATGCCTCGAAGTGCGTGCATGACATACGTTATGCGAACGACTGAACTCTAAATTCATAGATTATGTCAACCCGGATCGTAATACAATTAAACGGCCTAAGCAATTCTAATAGGACATAAACATTTTAGGATGGAAACACGAACACCCCACCCCCAAACAAATTTTTTACAACAAAGTTTCGAAAATTTGTTTTTTAACAGTGGGTCTTTTAAAGTCAGATTCCCGAGACTTCCTAGATTACTATGTTAATTATTTAATATGTATATATATATATATATATATATATATATATATATATATTTTTTTTTAAAAAAAAAAGAAAAACAATAAACAAGAAAGACATAATTCACCCCATAGAGAAACATGACTCAAAAATCCGAGAAAAACATGCAAGAGTGGAAAACGTGAATTATGTTAATCGTGGACTTAGGATCCGGTACTTTACCACCACACACTCCGTAGGGGGGCCCGGTTACCTTAATGGTGCACTCACCAATATATGGAAATGAAAGGAAATGCACCAACACAAAAGTTGAGTCGTTTATAGTCAGATACTCGAGACTTTATCTAAACATATGTATGAACATGCAGTTTATCATATATCAACAACCGAAATAGTTGAGGATCATTCCATAAATAAATATCACAGAAAACATATCCAAACACAATCAAGCACCAAGATTTCCTATGACGCAACCTAGTGAAATGAAAACGAAGTCGGATAACCCTATTATATAACCTAGCATGTACCTTATTTTTCATTTTTGAAGGAGAGGGTGTCCTAGTGAATAAGTGTGGAAGAGTGAATGGTTGTGGAGAATATGGTGGATATGGATAAGTTGTAGAAGGATAGCATGGAAAAAATGAGGATGTGGGTTTAGCACAAAACTCATTCATGGTGTGTGTAGGGACTGTCTCAAGTCTGAAGATGAAGGTGTCAAATGCTTTTGTCTTCTGAAGTATTTGTTTACTAGGTGGATTTAAAAAATTATGAAGCACAGAAGAAACAAAAGGATCGAGTGCAAACTCGAGATTCCTTTGAAAGGGTGGAAGGAGGGAAGTCGAGGTGGATGTTGTGGAAAGTAGTTCTTGATAGGGTGAATCATGACCTGCTCTAAGAAACTCATCGAATTGCTCATCTAGATTGGTCATATCCTCGTTACTATGATAGTCCTCTACATCTTTGAGAAAGTCATCTATCTCATCCTCATCCGTAATATGTGTATCGACTAGTTTAGGGATGGAAATGTTGGAGTCTGAACTTCCAAAGGAAAAAAATTTGGGCATATGATTATCAGGGAATGTGTTGTTGAAATAATCTCGAGCAAAGCTCTCGATCATGCTAACCTCTCCATCCATAGGCGAATAATCGGGTAACCGCGGTCTTTGTTTTAAAAACATTGACTTCAACAGCAAGATGGCCAAAAGACATGGACATTGAACCATCGCGGCAATTAATGAGCGCATTGGCAGTTGCTAGGAAAGGACGCCCTAAGATTATCGGGACAGAGTCGTTAACGACTTCTGTATCAAGGATGACAAAATCAGCCGGATAGTAGAAATCCTGAATTTTTACCAGAACGTTTTCGACCACACCCTTAGGATACTTAATAGACCGATCAGCTAATTGCAACGTCATTTTAGTGGGTTGCATCTCGTCTAGACCTATTTGTCTATACAAATAAAACGGGAGTAAGTTAACACTAGCCCCCAAGTCTAATAACGCCGGGTCGTCGATAAGAATCTCCTAAAGTGCATCAGACAAAGGGGACGACCGGGGTCCTTGTACTTAACAATTCCATTATGTTCAAATAGAGTTGGGAATTGTTCTGTTAAAAAGGCATCTTTTGGTATATTGGTCTTACGCCTAGTAGTACACAATTCCTTAAGAAACTTAGCAGGGTGTGGTAGCTTTTTAATAGCTTCGAGGAAGGGAAGGTTTATAGTTAGATTCTTGAAAACATCCCTAATCTCCTCATAATTTGTATCCCTAGTTAACACGGCTAATTTTTGTGGAAACGGTGGTTTTCGCTCTATATTTAGCAATGGTATCACCCGGATGTTTAACCGTGGCTTTCGTTTCTTAGGTTGTGTTGTGGCGGTACCTCTACAAAGTGGTAGGCTCTTGAGGTTTCTATTTCAAGATCTAGTAAAATAGCAGGTGTAGGGGACTCTCGTGGTGGGGTAACTATAGGCATAGTTACTTTGTTATCAACCCACTCGCTTTAAGCGAGAGTGGTGATGGCCTTTAGCTCACCTACATTTTCATATTCATTACTAGTATTATCGGTTAACTCAAAGGCTGTATTTGTTGTTTTAGGATTAGGTATTTCGTGACACGGAAACACACCTTTGGGTTGGGCTTTATCTTGAGCCAAGCTGTTGGGTTAAATTATTAACGGATTGTAGAAATTTGGTTAGATTGAGCCATGGTTTGGAAAAGTTTTTGGCTCACTTGTATGAAGGTGTCAAGACGATCCGGTTGTATGGGTGTAGTAGTCACGGGTGGTGTGACTGGAACTATTTCGCGTGAATTATTTATGGGTGGATTTTGATAGTTATTATTTACCGGAACGATACCTCTATTAGCATTATAATTATTATAAATACCTTGACTTTGTGCTTGACCTTGTCGAGGTTGCATTTGGTTGTTATAATTATTAAAATTACCCTGACCCTGTCCTTGTCGTGGTGGAGCTTGGTTAAAACTTTGTGTTGGCCTAACATATTGATTATTGTACCCTGGAGGTGTGACGTGTTGGTTATTTCTCCAACCGAAGTTGGGATTTTGTCTCCAAGGGGCGTTAAGTTCACTATTAATGGAACAAGCCTGTTCATAGGCAATAGGACAGTGGGAGTCGGGATGCTCGGGGCTCCAAAGAAACTACATGGATTTGAATTTACGCTCATGACGGGATAGGCTTTTGTTGAACAGAAATGGCCTCTACCTTTTTAGTGAGTGATTCGATTAGAGTTTTAAGCTCGGGTCGTGTTTAATTTCAAACATACCCGGCCTTAATCAGTATTAGAAGAACTAGCGGAGTGGTGGATATCATCACTACCCCCAGTTGTTATTTCGCTTTAGTTTGATCCTCTAAAAATTTATAAGCCTCCGAGGCTCCTTTGCTTAAGAAACTACCCCATTCATAATGTCTAGGACTTCTTTATGGTGGTGTAGAAGTCCTTTGAAAAGGCAACTAACTAACGTGTCTTTCGCTAAGTTATGATGTGGACACTCTATAAGGAGATCGGTGAAACGATTCCAAGCCTCTCGAAAATGATTCATGTGGATTTTGTCGAAAAGAAATGAATCTTGGAAAGCATCTCATCCGTCTTTAGGGATGGGTAAAAATGTTCCATAAACAATCGAACAAGTTTAGCCCACGAGTCCACGTAATTAGGTGTTTTGGGCAAGTTAACCAAGACGACGCTTTATCGGCTAAGGTGAAAGGGAATACCTCGAGTTTAATTTGTTCCGCACCAACCGTAGGATGGTGGAATGTTGTTAGGACTTGTTCAATCCTACGATGTAGCCGATAAGGTTTTTCATGGTCTAATCCATGAAAACGGGTAACCAATTAAAATATTGGGGGATTCGAAATCCCCAATCGGTCCGCTAGAATGATGCAAGATTTGGGGCTATCGCTCAAGGCTTTGTAGAAGTCAAAGAGAGGAGTCTCTTCTTCGTTGGGCATCAGGTCGTGACGTGATGTGTGAATTAGTAGCTAGAGGTGTAGTGGGTGATATACTAGATAGACTTGTTTGTTGACGTTGTTGGGTAATTACGCTCGGTGTTTTGTTCGCCGCACCTTAATCTCATACAAGGCTAAAACTAAACTTAGCTAAACACATCAACACTCCAAACAATTTCGATATACTAGTATAAACCTCTAACAGGAGATGCGAGGTGTGGAAGAAAGGAATACGATTGACAAGGCCCTTGTTTCGCTTTATGAATAGCGTCTTGTTTACGCGTGTTGAGTGTATATAACAAGTTAGAACACTGAAAAACTTGAAAAATCAAAGTTCGAAAGTAAAACCGTTGAATTCGGAAAAATTAGCGGCGCTGGGCGCTCTCATATAGGCTGTGATCGCTCCGTGTAATTTTCAAATTACAGTGTTTTTAGGGCGGGTCACGCTCCACATGGGGCTGGTCGCTCGCTTGTTCCAGCTATAGCGCAGTGCGCGCTCCTTATAGCGCGTGGTCGTCGCTTCGGTGTATTTTTGTCCGGAACTTTTCAACGATGAAACGGAAAACCACAATATGAATCAAACAAGGGTTGGTGGGTGAAATGGGACTTTAAGAAAAGTACTTACTCTACGAAAACAATGCGAAAGTGAAACTAAGATGGCAGCGGCGCCATTTGATAAAACATAAAATTAGTAGTTTACCTACGAAATGAACGATGAACTCAAAACGTAAGTAAACTAAAACTATCTTATGTGCCCATGTTTATCAAAGATTCTACTCTCAATCCTATGAGATATAGTGGAGTAGGAAGTTTGTTCCACTCCTAGTCCTTCCGCATGTTAATGATCTCTACATATAAGTACTTTTGACACTAAAGTCTAATGAGAGATTTACGAAGTGGCAACTAGACTACGATGCAACTACCCACAAGATGCAACTAGTCGATTATCAAAATAACTATGGTTATGCTATGTTGATTCGATGATAAAGAGTTAGAGGGGGATTGATTCCACCTTAACTCAACTTAATCTTATTAATGACGAATCGTCGAAATCCGACTTGAACTGCTTCGCAAAACAATTGGTTCTTCCTAATCCCTAATTACACATGGCATTTCTACCAATTCATAACTAGCATGTGAACGATTAAACCCGTTCTCATGGTGAACTAATCGTTTCTAGAGTGGAAAGGAAATTACGACGACTCTACGATAATCGGAATCAAGCTTTCATCAAGGCTTCTCAACCCCCTCTAATGGAGGTTTAGCCAAGAATCATTACGCAATCATTTCTGATTAAATTTAAACTAAACATAATATAAAGAATTGAATTTACTAATCTAAATTAAACAATAATTAAAATCTAATTAATAACTAAGAATTGAATAACAAGTAATAAATGAAATCAGATCTAACACAAATGTAAATGACAAGAATCGAAATGAACAAACTAGCTATTTTATTAATCAAACTAATTAAGAGTAATGATTCTAAGAGTTTAATCTAAAACAAGAATTGGATTTGAAACTAAACTTAATTAAAACAATTAAATCTAGATCTAGAAGCTATTCTAATGGCTACTTTCTATTTTAAGCTACTTTTTATCTACCATTCTCTACCATTAACAAAGAGTTAAGCTTTGGTTTTTATACTTTCAGATCCAAAAATCGTGCATGGGCTTGGAGCCATGTTTTGGGCCAGAGAATCAGGCCCAAAACCCAATTCTTTCAGTCCAAAAAGGCCTCTCCAGCTGCAGTTGGCTTCAACAGACTTTTTGTCTACTTCTGCTCCTCTGATTGGAGCAAGGCTTAGACCATTGGAAAGCTCTTTCCGAGCCGGTCGTTTTGACATAAGATAGGCCCCATTCCGAGGTCTGAGTCCAAAGGTACGGCCTTCGGAAGTTCTGCTGACTTGTATGCTGTTTCTGCCCGCGTCGACTTTTCAGCTTTTGACCGGGCTTTAGAAAGGCTTTGTCTTCTTGAAACTTGGCCTTTAATCACGGAACTCTTTAGTAACCGACCTTTGCTCCTTTATCTCGCTAAAGTGGCACATTTCTGCACATAATGGACTTTGAAGCCTGAAATGCATAAAAATACGTAATCAGTGTTAACTCTTAATTATTACTCACATAATTGGTCTAATAGTATGACTGTTACAGGGTTAAAACTACAGTTTTGGGCTCTTATCATTAGTATAAAGAGAAACAACCTCACTTGGTTCTGTTCAATACACACAAAGTGTACTTGTGTAATTCTATAGTCAAGATAGACTAATACCTGATTATAATACAACCGTACCAATGGTTTGTCCAAATCCATCTAGGTTGTGAACGATTATTTATACTTTATAAGGTACTGATGATATGATTTTTTGTGTGTCACCACACACCATATCATTTACAACATAAAGTATTAGACACATGCATATAACTAATAACATATATAATATGCATAACATTTTCCCATATGATTCTCATTCAAAATATAAAGAATTGGAGTTATTACAAAAGTAATGCTTTTAGTATATAACCCTATCAGGTGCAAATCTTTGGATCAATTCCTTTTATATATCATCAAGAGACCAACCAATGGCAGAATGGTGTTCTTGAATCACTCTAATTAAGTGCTCTTCTTCCTCTTTTGACAATTGGGATGAAATGATGATGGGATGTGTACCATCGGTATCAAGATAGATATATTTTAGGTCATGAAGGAGAAGCTCAAGAGCAGGAGTAGGTATTGTAGGTAACAATCTCTCTACAGGATTCTGTTCTTCTATTGAAAACACCTGGGTTGGTGATGTCTCTTTATGTTCAACTAACTCATCATCTGAAGTGTATAAGGGAACTAATTCCAAAGTTACTGAGGTATCTTCTTTATACTGATCCATATCGAACTCTAAATCTCTGAAAGATAAGAACTGATGCACCTCCTTTTCTGTTAAAGTCCGGTAACAGTACTCTTGCACTACACTGTCTATCATACTAACTTCGTCATCCAACTCTTCTTCCATCTGATGTTGCATCATCTTTAAAACATTGACTTATACTGAGAGGTTCTCAAAAGACATGGTCATAGATCCATTAAGGCAATTTATGAGGGAGTTGGCAGTTGCCAAGAATGGATGCCCTAGAATGATGGGTATGGCATCATGAGCTATTTCGGTGTCAAGGATGAAAAAATCAACAAGGTAGTAAAAGTCATTAACCTTGACAAGCACATTTTCGACCACTCCTTCTGGGTATTTGATGGATCGGTCGGCTAATTGCAATATCATGGTGGTAGGTGTAAGCTAGCTCATGGAAACCGAGTTATTTAAACAAGTAGTATGGAAGGAGGTTAACACTTGCTCCAAAATCGAGCAAGGCAGTTGCAGTGTATTTGTCTCCTATAGTGCAAGGGATGGTAGGGCGACCAGGATCTTTATATTTGACGATTTCATTGGTCTTTGTGAGGGATGGAAATTGTTCTGTAAGGAAGACATCTTTTGGAATGTTAGTTTTCCTTTTGTTGGTGCACATATCCTTAAGAAACTTGGCATGCTTTGGTAAATGTTTGATGGCATCGATAAATGGCAAGTTTATGGTTAGACTTTTGAATGTTTCTATGATTTCATCAAAATTTTCATCCTCCTTGGGTGTCATTAGGCGAGCTGGAAAAGGTGCCTTTGGTTTGTATTGTCTAATTGGGTTATGTGGAGGAACTGATGGTTTAGGGACTAGAACATTACTAGGGATATGTAGAGGTATTTGGTTTTCAATTTCCTGTTTTGGTACTGGAATGGTTACCTCTACAGGTGTAGGGTATTCTGGTAAGACTACTTTGTTGTCAACAATTTTGCCAGATCGCAATGTTGTGACTACCTTAATCTCTTGGGTTTTAAGGTTTTGAACTTTTTAGCTTGGCCATAAACCTTTCTTGGTTTTATCTTATACTAACAAGTTTAGAGATTGTTGCATGGATGCTAGGATTTGGGTTTGCTGTTGTATGACAAATATCATTATTTCGGTGGGCTTATTTGTTTGGACACTAGTTGATGGTGTAACGGGAACTAGGTCTCTTTGGTTGTTGATAGGTGGGTTTTGATAGTTCTAGTTAAACTAGAATGGAACTAATGCTCTGTTCTGATTGTTATCATTGTCCTTGTCCTTGTCCTTGTCTGAATGTATATGTTGGTTTGTTGAAACCTGGTGGTGTTTGGTTTTGCGGAATGTTGGTCCATGCGAAGTTTGGATGTTGTCTCTATGGTGCATTTAGTACATTTAAAGCACATACTTCTTCTGGCTGAAGTGATGATTTTAAGCTTAGACAGAAATTGCATGGTGAGGTATTTACGTTCATGACAGGATGAGGGGTTTGGTCTTTTTGTTTGGTTGTGAGGGCATCTATCTTTCTTGTGAAGGTTTCGATTAAGGTTTTGATTTCAAGATCTGATTTCACCTCAAAAATACCACTAGCCTTAGATGTACTGGGTTGGGCTGTTCTGGAATTGTTTATGTCGCCCCAATAGGTACTCGTTTCAGCTTGGTTTTCAAGAAAGGTTAAGGCTTCAGTTACACCTATATCCAAAAAATTACCATTACTCATGATGTCGAGGGTTACTTTGTGTTCTGGGAGAAGGACTTTTAAGAAACATTAGACAAGAGTGGATTTTTCTAGTTTATGGTGAGACATGAATGGAGTAGGTCGGAGAATCTATCCCATGCTTCGGAAAATGTCTTACTCGGACTCTGTCTGAAGAGTTGTATCTTACTTCTAATCTCTTCTGTTTTTTTGGCAGAAAGTACTTCTTCATGAAGGAGAACACAACCTTTTCCCATGTATCAAAATAGTCGGCCTTTTGTGAAAGAAGCCAAGCGTGACTCTTACCAGCTAGAGTGAAAGGAAACACTCGTAGCTTAAGCTGATCGTCGATGACGCTCGGATGATGAAAAGTATTACATATTTCATGTTTACAGCGTAGATGCTCATACAATAACTCGTGTTTTAACCCATGGAAGATAGGTAGAAGATTGAACATGTTCGGTGGAATGCGAAAATCGTTCGTGAGCGGTGTGAGTCATATACAAGATGGAGGCCCATCTTGCAACGGTGTGTAGAAGTTGGAGAGAGGCTCTTCAGTTTACACTACTTCATCAGCCATCTTATGAGACAGAGGACTAGAAACAAGAGATTGTCTAGGGCGATGAGCTCTCCTACGTGAGTAAGTTTTATTCTTGCTAATACTAGAAGTGCCTAAACACAGTATCATACATACACATTTAGCAAGACCCCAAAACTATCCTGACATGTGCAAACGGTGCAATATATGTATGCTCAAGAATTTGAAATTCATTTTTGCAAGTATGGAGTTTTGAAAACTTTGCTTTTGATATATATTTTACTATGCCCTATTCAGAGGAACAATTAGGCGCAAGACTAGGATGACTTTACTACATGTCTCAGAAGAGTAGGCAGTCACTTCACCAAGTGGTGTGCTACCAAGAATCTCACTCACGATGAATCTGGGGGAGGAGAGTGAAGAGGTAGTTGGTCCACCGAAATCTGGTAACTGATTACTCTAAATCCTCATGGCTATATTTTTGTCCTTTTATGAAGGAGCCTGAGTACTTTGGGCTCTAGTTGATTGATTTTAATTCAATTTTTTGGTCTAGGGCTATCAAGAATCAAGCAACGTTCAATTTACCTACATTAGGTAATGACTTCCCAATGGTTGTTATGTGGCTTGGGTTCAGCCTTATGCGCGAATGTAAATTGCAATGCAGAAAGTAAATTTCAAACAATCACGTAAACATGCTTGAACACACAAGGTATCCTCTTACTTGGGCTTCGAGTAGATTTAGAATTTACCTCTAAAGTCGTGCTTACATGCTGCTTGAGGAGAAGGCGACGTCGGTTGGCGCTTGATATGAGAATCAGGCCTAACCTTTCAAGTTTTACCCTATTTTAAGTTACAATAAAGGCCTACTTAAAAAGCCCATAAGTTGGGTTTTTGATAATTTATACCATTGTTCTAAAAATTGGTCTAGGCGGCCGCCTGGGCGGTCTCTAGGCGCTAGGCAGTGCCCAACCGACTCGCCTAGGCCCAAGTCATTTAAAAAATTGGTGGACCGACTAGGCGGGTCTAGGCGGTCCAGTCAAGTTTTTTTTTTTTTTTTAATGATTAAATATCAAAAATTAAAGGCTCGTGTAGGCTTAAGATTTGAATGAATGTAAAAGACTAAAGTCTAATATAAATTATATGTCACTATAACAAAGAGTATGTTTTTATATGAAGTCGATATTCTTCAACTATTATGCATTTTTGTAATAAGTATCTTTGCTTGTGTTTATTTTTTGAGTTATGGTAAATGATTTTCTTCATCTCTTGTAGTATAGGTGTGTATTATTATATATATTAGGAAAAAAAATCGCCTAGCGCCTAGCCCGTCTAGGCACTACCTAGAAGGCCTAGGCACTAGGCGCTCTCCCACCGCCCGACTACCGCCTAGTATTTTTTAGAACATTGATTTATACAACTTTGCCTTCAAGGGCCCAAACTTAAAACTAAATTAATATTATAATAATCTAATATATTAACTAGTTTTAGATTAATAACCTAGATTAACTAGAGTCAAATAGAGTTAGAGTGTTGATTACCAAGTTGATTCATAGTGTGTAAGCTATGATCCATAACTTGCCTCACACACTTGAACTTCCCAAGGAAATTGAAACTCTAATCCCTTGGTAAGTATATAACTTAAACCAAGTTTAACTCATGTTCATCATAACAAATAAATCAAAAACCAATTTTTCCTAATTTTTTTCGTTTTTCTTTTTATCTCTAACTATTACAAACAAGTTCCACTGACTTCTCCTACTCTATTACAAAATATGGGCTCGGAGTACAACTATTCATCAAAAACCAATGGAGCTACCAAAAAACTGAACCCACATCTCTGGAGGTAACTGGGCGGTCGCCCCCTAGCCAACTCGTGATCGCCCGCCGATGCCGGTGAAGATTGATCGTCTTTTGGCTGTGTCTTCAGCTCCTCTCCAGCTTTGTTGTCCCGCAACCTGATTTGTAAGAAAATAGATTAGTATTGAAAAGCAATAAAATAAAATGACGAAAAATTGAAAAAAAAAAATAGAAATGGAAAAATGAGAATGATGCTCCCTTCTTAGAATCTCAACCAAGCACTCTCACTCCTTCATTCCCCGGTCGCGACGCCATTTGAAGTTTTAGATAGTGGTGGTAACTTCAAAAGAGTTTATTTTAGAAGTGAGGTTTATCCTAAATTATTTAGAGTTTGAGTGTGGGAGTTGTGAAGAAGAAAGGTAGACTCTTGTATAGATTAGATTGGTTTTAAGCTAATGAAAACATGAAAGCTTTAGCTGTTGATATTGAAATGACTTGATGAAAACATTGAAAGGAAGATTGATTAAAGATTGAAATAAGAACAAGTAAAATAAGATTAAAGATGGAAATAAGAACAACTAAAATAACAAGTTTTGATTGCAATGAAATAAAAACAAATAATAAAGTAAAGGGTTATTTAGGGATTGGTCCCACTTATTTAGGGGTATTTAGGGATAGGTCCTAAAATTATCGATTATTAGGCTTTAGTCCTACTTTTATCGATTGACCTTGAGTCAACTCAATTGACCGTGGTCAACCCATTTTTATAATAATATAACTTTCGTTTTTTATGAAAATGGCCAAACTACCCTCCATATAAAAACAAACAGATACTCTTTTTCTCAATCATTCAATCAAAATCTCACTTCTCATTTCTTTCTCTGATCTCAAAATGCCAATTTCCCCAATACTGAAATCGTGAAAAAAAAATTCATTTTCAATAAATGGCTTTCATGACAGTCCTCGAATCATATCTATGAGCATTATCAGCCCACATCTATTAGAAAAGTTAAAGCCCACTTCCAATGACTTTCTACATACTTTGTAGTTAAGAAGATTGTAACCCCTTGCATTCTGTAATCCAATGACCAAGCAATAGATCAATCTCCCAACACCTTCAGTGACAAGATATATAGTACAACACGCCTTGTTCTGCCAACCATCTACTACTTCTTTTGTGCAACAAGATCTTCAAGATATTGGAATATGTGTACTTAACTAACGCACAAGAGAATGGTCTCTAAAACAAAAATTTATGGCAATTTGGTTCCTGATTTGATGTTTCAATGTTATTGGTTGTTGTTTAAGTGTTGTTGGAGGTGTCGATTTGGTGCTGGTATGTCCAGATTGGGTTGTGGAAAATATGGGTAGAGAAAATGATCAATGGGTCGGTTAGAACCCAGTTCAGATCTTGGTTAAGTGGGCCTTAACTTTTCTAATAGATGTGGGCTGATGGCATGTGAGGTTAAAACTGTAAAGTTGAGTGTGATTAGAGTTTCTTGTATGCAAAAGCTTATTTCTAATGATATTGTTCAACCCACGGTTTTGAAGGAGATATGGAAGACAGATGATGTAAAGTTGAGTGTGACTGGAAGATAGATGGTTAAGGTTTCAAATTCTTCAATGGCAGTATATGGAAGCTTCAAATCTTTCAATTAGAGAGAATTAGTTTTTTAGGATTTAACCCTCTTGTATTTGAGTTAATTAGGTTTTGGTCCTACTTTTCTGCCATTAAAGAGTTTGAAGTTCGTGAAATACCTTGGATCAATGTTTCTAATTTTGGCCATTGGATCAATGCTTTAGATTTTTGACATGTGTCTATTTTTTAATTTGGTGTTCTAACGGTCCAATATAAAGTCACATACGAAGCACGTTGAAGGGTAGTTTGGCCATTTTCATAAAAAATGAAAATTATATTATTATAGAATAGGTTGACCACGGTCAACTGTGTTGACTCAAGGTCAATCAATAGAAGTAGGACTAAAGCCTAATAATCGATAATTTTAGGACCTATTCCTAAATACCCCTAAATAAGTAGGACCAATCCCTAAATAACCCTAAAGTAAAACTTGAATTGAAAAACTAGACAAAAAATTAAACAGACCAAATGGTTTAGATCCTAAGACAATAGATGGTTGATTTCTCCCTTACTTTTGGGTTATATACCCCTGCTTTTGCCTTTTATAGATTTGCCCCTCTCCATTACAAATTAGACACCTCACACTTCACTTTTGCTTTTGCTTTTTGATTTCTACTTGGCCAAGGTAGGTTTTGGGAGAGTTCGATATTTTGAGATAAGGGCCTCCATCTCTTGTCTTCTGATTTGAGGGTTTTGACCTTCGACTTTGACCGTCAACTTTGACTTTTTCAGCACTTTTCCATAGCAGCTTCCGGTTTTCATAATAAGCGTGATTAAGGCTCCTTTTGGGGCTAAGACACACCTTTTATGATAAGAAGGGCTGTAATGCAGCAATATATGGGTAATAAAATGCACATTTGGGAGCTGATCACCCAATCAGTGAAACGTGTACAGAATTCGGGGAAAAAGAATGTCATTATACGACAAACCATAACATGCATAAGAAGGTACTCAAGCCTCATTGTATGGGCTCATGCTAAACTAGACACTATGATCTTGGGAATATCAAAGTGCATACATCCCTCAGCTAAAGCAAGAAAGACGTTACAAGTGGCGCTGTTCACAGTTGAAAAACACCATTCCCCTAATATAATAAGCATAATGAAAAACATAGTAGAGCCTACGTTAAGGGACAGGCTTTTAAGGGCTATGTTATGTTGGCTGATAAACACCCAAATGTGTAGTTTAAACCCCTTAATAATACTCTACTTAGGCCAATTATGTTTATAATAAATAATAGTTAGTACTGTATATGTGTTTTTGTGCATTTCAGGACTTGAAGTTGATTAGGTGACTAAAAGCACCACTTTTGCATGGAAAACGAGTCAAGATGATTGTCAAGGAAGTTATACATTTTAAACCTAAGAATCATGGAGAAAAGCCTTTTTCAAGCCCAATCAAAGTCAATACGGGTAGAAAACGGACAGAAAAGTCAACAGAATGTCAACAGGCTATATCTTTAGACTCGAGCCTCGGAATTGGACCTACTTTATGTCAAAACGACCGGCTCGAAATAAGATTTCCAATAGACTTAGCATTTACCCAATCAGAGCTGTAAAAGTAGACAAAAAGGGCACTGAAGTAATTTCTAGCAACTGTGGCCTTTTTAGACTTATCCTAATGGACTTTGGGCTCACTTTAGAGGCCCAAAATCTCCCTTTTTGGCCCATGCATGAAAATGTAATCCTAACCCTCTCCTATATAAAGAGGGTTAAGGATAACACTTTCACTCCTTCCCCTCCTTAGTTAATAATTAGTTTAGTTTAGTTTTAATTAGTTTACTTTTTTTAAGGTCAGAATAATTTAGTTTGTAACCACTATTAGAAACCTTTCAATAAAAGCTTGTTTATTCAATTCCTCTTTACTTTATAATGTCTCATTATTATTGCTTTTGTATAATGATTCCAATGACACTAGGCTAAACCTCCATTAGATGAGGCTTATGAAGCCATGTGAGGATGATTTACCATTAGTATTTATTGTTTTGCATAAAAGAACTTCAAGTTCTTTGTTATGACCTGAGTTACTAGAGATAGAACTCATAATGGAGAACTAGAGTATAGAGCCACCACCAAAGAGATTTGTGGTGGAGTTACACTCTCATGCTAGTGAAACCTCGATCTAAGAGGACTTGGTATTTACTAAGGATCAATACAAGCGATTCGATACTAACGAATAGTCAATCAAATCGCGTGGCGAATTAAATAATACCTTTATTCATCATTTAAATTCACTGTTTTCACATCATATCTACTGTTTTGACTCTCATTAGTGAAACATATTTTCAATCTAGATTCGTATCCAAGTAGTGTACGTACAACAAAAGTTTGGCGAACACGACTACTCTCCTCCTTATCACATGATTTTGATGAGTTTTATCTACTATTTTTCCATCATAATTTACTCTTCATGATCTCATAATTCTACTAAACATCATTGATCATATTTATCAATGGCGCCGCTTGCCATCTAGTTCATTTACATTACGCGTGTTTAGATTACAAACCACTATTTTCACTATTCATAAAACACACTAAAACATTGTTCGTACTTTTTTCAAATTTTTCTGCTACTGTTCAAGAGCATACGAGTTGCTCAGCCAACTCTCTGCCCTCCCGTGACCTGACCCTAAAAATTTGAAACCCTAGTTTTAACTCACGAGTGTGCGCGCTCCCTAAAATTGCCTTCACTGAGTGCGACCCGCCTTCCACATATCGCCCAATATAACTAAATTCAAAGCGCACACGCGCCTTAGGTTAATTAGCTTAAATTAATTTTTTAATATTATTTCCAATCTTATCTCAAGAGTACAGTACAATACTCGTATACTATCAACTACAAAATTAAAAAAAAAAATTATTTTTCTTCATTCTAAACGGTGTCTAAAAAACTGAAAGAATTTGGGGTTCTCTAATTAAGGAACGTGCACGCACGGATAACCTTCCTTAAATTCCTAAGTGACCTGGTCATTGGTTTGATAAAAAATACAAAAAAATTAATTAATTAAATATAAATTGGAAAGCCCACTACCAAAGCCCGTTTCACAGGCCTAACATCAAGGCCCAACACGAAGCCCATA
Source organism: Coptis chinensis (assembly GCF_015680905.1). NCBI lineage: Eukaryota > Viridiplantae > Streptophyta > Magnoliopsida > Ranunculales > Ranunculaceae > Coptis > Coptis chinensis. The sequence continues at coordinate 46,383,215 of NC_141457.1, forward strand.
GTAAAAAGCCATTTCCTAATCCTTAAAAATTTTAAAACTAATCAGGTAAATCTTTTTACAGGACTTCACAATCCACACCGTGTACCAGGACCAGTACTTGTATAATTGTTCAAGTAACGTAGACATGCTTCAAGGCTGTTGAAGACACTATTTATACGCGTAGCAAGGATGCTCCAGGTAACACCTCTATACATCCTCAAAATTACTGTCAGAGGATTATATTTCTAGTAATAATCAGGCTATTTTTGCATGATAGTTAGGATTTGCATATTAGACTTAAAACTTGCATGAGATTAATATTTGGTACACATAAACCTATCATATTAGTTTATCGTAGACGCAGAAATAATCACCTATCTAGAAATTCACCAATCACCACACACACACCACCTATACCCACTAACACTACATTTGTAGCAATGGGTGAAGAAATAGCAGAGAGACCTCTCTCTAATTTCTATAAGGTTTTAAACGATGGACCTGAGTTCTGCATAATTCTTGTAGATACCACGGGAGATTTTAGAATCCCCCCCCCCTTAATATATTTAATCTGCTACCTATTTTCCATGGATTAGACCATGAGAAACCTTATAAACATCTACATTGGATACAACAAGTTCTTACTATATTTCATCATCCTAACGTAAGACCTGAACAAATAAAGCTCAGGGTGTTTCCTTTCACCCTAGCTGACAAAGCGGCTGCTTGGCTAACAACACAAAAGCCGAACTTTGTCGACACATGGGAACAACTAGTAGAATTATTTATGGAACAATTTTACCCGCCATAGAAGACTAATGAGATGCTACAAAATATTTATTTCTTTTGCCAAAAGCCTCAAGAATCCTTTCTAGTAGAATGTTCACATCATAATCTGGGTAAAGACATACTAGTTCGTGCCTTCTTCAAATACCTATCCTAACATCATAAAGAAACTTTAGATATCATGAATGGAGGTAATTTCCTAGGTAAAGGAGCCACAGATGCTTATAACTTTCTAGAGAATCAATCAAAGAAAAGTAACAACTGGGGAGGTAACGATTACTCCTGCTCTATTCCTTCTTCTACAGCTAAGGCAGCCAGTATGTTTGAGATTAAACAAGAACCTGAACTTAACACTTTAATTTAATCCCTCACTCGTAAGGTAGATGCCTTTCTGTTAAAAAACAAGAAGAGAAACCAACTCCCGTCATGAACATAAACTCTCTTCGCTGTAATTTCTGAACATAAACTCCTCTTGCTTATGAACAACCACAATCACAACTAGAAAATGTCTGTGCTTTTAATTATATACCTAACGCACCTTGGAGACAAAATCCTAATTTTAGTTGGCGTAATAATCACCAACAAGCAGCACCTCTAGGTTTTAATAATCAAAATGTTAGGTCCACCAACAACTACAATCAATATCAACCAAGGCAAGGACAAGGGCAAGGTAATTATAATAAATAATAATAGAAGTTTAGTCCCGGTTAAAAACAACTATCAAAATCCACCCATTAATAATCAACGTGAGATAGTTCCTATTACACAACCCGTGGCAACTCAACCTTCCCAAACTGATAGATTCGATGCATACATGCAAGCTCAACAACATATATTACTAGCTATCAAACAATCCATCCAACAGTTGGCCCAAGAAAAACCACAACAAAAAGGCATGTTTCCAGGTCAACCCGTACCTAATCCAAAATCAACAAACATAGTCTTTGAATTAAATGGTTGTTCTAGTAATGAAAATATAATACAAGGAGAATTAAAGGCCATAACTACTCTTCGTTCAGGGAAAGTGGTTGACAACAAAGTAATAATGCCTAAGGATTCCCCACAAGAAGATAAAGAAAACTTACTATATACTATAGTTGAAACTGAAGATCCTACCACGGTAGAAGTACCAGTTAAATCTCAACCTAAGAGGAAACTGACAACAGTTAAAAAAAATGGCAATACTCCTATTGACCTTTACGCTAAATATAGAGAAAAACCACCGTTTCCCTAAAGACTAGCTATGTTAAAGAAGGACAATAATTTTGTCGAGATTAGGGAAGTTTTTAAAAATTTAACTATAAACCTACTGATAACAATGATTTTACGTATTCTAACTATCTATGCGTGAACACAAATAATCAAATTACGTAAATACGTGTTTATATCAATATTCCTACTCTCAATAACGAAGTAATATATTAGAGTCAGGATTCGTTCCACTCTTAAACCCTCAAGACTTAAATTGAATTCAACTAATCAAACCCAAAAGGAACAATGGTGAGAGTAATGATTTGATGTGAATTTTCTATTCTACCATTCCCAACAATTGAATCTAAACAAGACATAATATAAAGATTTGAACTTTATTTGTTTAAACTCAATTTGAAACTACTCATGCAATAATTGAATTAAACTAATAATGACAAATAAGTAAATCTAAGGATTTAAGCTAATAAATAAATGAAAAATGAAACTAGATTATGGAGAACTAATTAACTTTATTTATCTAATAGAACAATAAGAACAAGATATGATTGAATGAATAACAACTATTTTATTTATCTAATGAATGATATTCAATGATTTAAATAACTAAGCTAAAACAAAGAATGAAACTAATTAATGGAATGAAAACTAAGTAATTAACTAATCTAGATCTAACTATCTTTTTCTAACCCTAAACTCCATTAACATTAGCTTCCTAACCTAACTGCCATTAACAAAGAGTCAAGCTTTTGTTTTATACTTCCAGATCCAAAATCGTGCATGGGCTTGGAGCCATGTTTTGGGCGGAAAATCGGCCCAAAACCCAATTTCTTTAGTCCAAAATGGGCTCTTCAGCTGCAGTTGGCTTCGACAGATGTTTCGTCCACTTCCGCTCCTCTGATTGGGCCAAGGCTTGGACCATTGGAAAGCTTTTTCGAGGCGGTCGTTTTGACATAAGCTACTCCCAATTCGAGATCTGAGTCCAAAGATACGGCCTTCGGAAGTTCTGCTGACTTGTGCACTCTTTCTGCCCGTGTTGACTTTTCAGCTTTTGACCGGGCTTTACAAAGGCTTTGTCTCCTTGAATCTTGGCCTTTATTCACAGAACTCCTTAGCAACCGACCTTTGCTCCTTTATCTCGCTAAAGTGGCACATTTCTGCACATAATAGACTTTGAAGCCTAAAATGCATAAAAACACGTAATCAGTATTAACTCTTAATTATTACTCACATAATTGGTCTAAAAGTATGATTGTTAAGGGGTTAAAACTACAGTTTTGGGCTCTTATCACCTACCTTTTCTCGAAGCCATAGAATGTCTTCCAACACACATTAAGTTTCTTAAAGATTTGTGCACCACAAAGAGGAAAACAAACATACCTAAAGAAGCCTTCTTAACAGAACAATTTCCCTCTTTATCTAAGCACAACGGAATTGTTAAGTACAAGGACCCTGGTCGTCCCACTGTACAATGCACGTTAGGCAATACTTTCACCACAACTGCTCTTCTAGATCTAGGGGCAAGTGTTAACTTACTCCCATTTTACTTTTATAAACAACTAGGTATACACGATCTAAGACCGACCAAAATGACTTTGTAGTTAGCCAATCGTTCGATTAAGTATCTTAAGGGCGTAGTTAAAAATATTCTTGTTAAAGTACAAGACTTCTATAATCCAACCGATTTTGTCATTCTAGACACAGATGTCGCCAATGACTCTATTCTTATCACCTTAGGGCGTCCTTTCTTGGCAACTGCCAATGCCCTCATTAATTGCTGCAATAGTTCAATGTTCATTTCCTTTGAAAATCTTACTGTTGAGGTAAATGTTTTTAAAATGACGCAACAGACACCAGACACCAGACACGACTATAGATGGTGAAATTAGCATGATAAAGAGCCTCGCTCAAGATTATTTTAACAAAACTTTTCCAGATAATAAGATGCACCAATTTCTTTCCTTTGGCAATACTGAGGATTCTTACATCCAAGAAGTACATCCCCTCTTAGAATCTACTCCTATTCACGATCTAACTTCTGAGTTTGAAGAACTCATTCCTGAACAAATCTGCATTTTAGAGGAGGAAAACCCTCCTGATTCCCTCATTCCCACTCCTCCCACCCCTGAGCTTAAACCTTTTCCCGCTGAGTTAAATTACATTCATCTTGATCCGGATGGCACTCATCTGATTATTATATCATCTCAGTTATCTGCTACTGAAGAGGCAAATTTGATTAGGGTTATTTGTGAACATCGTTCTGTGATTGGTTGGTCTTTAGACGATATTAAGGGTACTGACCCTAGCATATGCAAACATCGCATACATTTGGAGGATAATGCAAAAACCTCCCGTGAGCCACAATGTCGTCTGAACCCTGCCATGAAAGAGGTTGTTAGAGCGTAAGTTTTGAGATTACTCGATGCTGGCATTATATACCCCATCTCAAATAGTGAATGGGTGAGCCCAGTTCATGTAGTTCCTAAGAAATCAGGTGTTACAGTCATTCGTAATGCTGATGGAGAGTTAGTTTCCACCCGAGTTCCTATAACGTGGCAGATTTGTATTGATTATAGGAAGCTTAACGCTATGACATGCAAGGATCACTTTCCTTTACCTTTTGTCAATCAAATGCTTGAACACATAGTTGGCCATATTGTTTTAGGTCATATTATTTCTAAAAATGGAATAGAAGTGGATAAAGCTAAAATAGATAAGATAGCGTCTATGCCTATACCACGGACTGTCCGTGACATTAAAGCCTTTCTAGGCCATGCAAGTTTCTACAGACATTTCATAAAAGATTTTTCAAATTAAAAATAGCTCAGCCTTTAACACAATTGCTTTTAAAAGATGCCATTTTTTATTTTATTCATGACTGCAAATAGGTTTTTGAAATTTTAAAAGCCGTTTTAACCTCTGCACCTATCATATAACCACCAGACTGGTCAAAACCTTTTGAACTTATGTGTGATGCTAGTGATTATGTCATTGGTGCTGTGCTAGGACAGAAGTTAGATAATTAATCCACGGTTATTTTTTATACTAGTAAAATCTTAAATGATGCTCAACATAATTACACTACTACTGAAAAGGAATTTGTAGCCATTGTATATGCCTTAGATAAGTTCCGTCCCTACTTAGTTGGTTCCACGACCATCATCTATATAGACCATGCCGCGCTTAGGTACCTTCTCGCGAAGAAGGTTGTTAAGCATAGATTGATCTGTTAGATTCTTCTCCTAACTGAATTTACCTTAAAAACTAAGGATAAAAAATGAGCTAAAAATGTAGTTGCAGATCACTTATCTAGGTTGACTAATGAGGATGACAGTGATTCTGAATTGATATTTGACTCTTTTCTGGATAAGCATCTTTATTCAATTTTTTCTGCACCTTGGTATGCAGACATTGTTAACTTTTTAGTGTCTGAGATCATTCCTGATATATGGACCAGGAATGAACGCAAGAGATTTTTGGCCAAAGTTAAGTTTTAGTACTGGGATGAACCCTACCTTTTTAAATATTGTGCGGATCAGATAATTCGTCGTTGCATTCCCAAGTGAGAGCACAATGAAGTCTTATCCTTCTACCATTAACAATCATGCGAAGGTCATTTAGTGGAAAGAAAACTACCGCCAAAGTTCTTCAATGCAATTTTTATTGGCCGACCCTGTTTGATCAAGATGCCCATGCATACTGCAAAGCGTGTATTAGATGCCAATAACTTGGTTGTATTACTCAACGTAATATGGTGCCCTTAAATCCCATTCTTATAGTGGAGATTTTTGATGTCTGGGGTATAGATTTTATAGGCCCATTTCTTGTTTCGCATGGTTTCATTTATTTTATTGTAGTTGTAGACTACATTTCTAAATGGATTGAAGCCATGGCTTGTCGAAATAACGACCATAAAACTGTAGTATTGTTTATGAAGGAGTATATCATCTCACGTTTCGGCGTACCTAAGGCCATCATTAGTGATGGAGGAAAACATTTTTGTAATAGAGTTATTGAAGTTTTAGTTAAGAAATATGGAGTTACCCATAAGGTGTCGACTTCCTATCTTCCTTAAACTAGTGATTAAGTAGAGGTGTCCAATAGATAAATTAAAAAGATTTTAGAAGTGACAGTTAATCCTGATAGGAAAGACTGGTCTAGACGCCTAACAGATGCTTTATGGGCATATAGAACGACTTTTAAAACACCTATTGGTATGTCACCTTACCGTTTAGTTTTTGGTAAACCTTGTCACTTATCCTGTTGAGTTGGAATATCGTGCCCTGTGGGCTATTATAAGTCTTATTTTCAACATTAATGTCATTGGTGTCAAGCGCAAATTGCAATTAAATGAGCTTGAAGAGATCCGTAACAATTCTTATGATTTAACGAATGATTATAAAGCTAACATGAAACATATTCATGATAAACATATTTTGCGTAAAAAGTTTGACCTTGGTCAAAATATTTTGCTATATAACTCACGTTTGCAAATTTTTCCTGGTAAATTAAAAACACGTTGGTCCAGACCTTTTCTGGTTACTGATGTCACTCCTCAAGGGGTAATTACTTTGGTAAATCCCAAAGACAACAATACCTTTCAAGTAAATGGCCAATGCTTAAAACATTTTCACGAATTATGTTCATCCGCTGTAGAAGAAACCCTTCTACAAGACCCTGTTTATGAGGACTGACCCTCTATGCTTGGTGTACTTCCTATCCATATTCTATATTTTGGGAGTACTCCATTAAGGTAACCGGACCCTCTTTTCAGAGTGTGTGGTTGTAAGTGCCGGATCCTTAGTCCACGTTCATGTAATTCACGCATTCCTTTCTTGCACTTTTTCTCGTTTCTTTTGAGTAGTATTTCTCTATGGAGTGATTTATATTTTTACTTGCTTTATTCTTGTATTTTTCAAAAATATTTTTCATAAAAATTAGAAAATATAAAACCCATAAATATTAGATAGATTAGAAAGTATAGGGTATCTGACTTTAAAAGACCTTCTTTTTCACCACAACAAATTTTTTTCATCCTATTCTAAAATTTTGTTTGGGGGTGGGTAATCACCCCACCGTGTTCTCTCAACTTCCTATCTTTGTTTATGCTGCCTTAAGTCGTATAGACTCGTGTGACACAATCTAGTCTTTTAGATTTTCCTTCGCCCTCATAACTTATGCCATTTACACATTTTGAGGCGTTCTTCCACCATTTCATATGTCACCCACGGTTAGATTTGAGTTTTTCCTAGATCATTAGATAACATTCTTCATGCTGATCATTTTCATGGCTCATTCGCAAAAATCAGACCGCTAACAAATTGGGTATCTTAGTTTTACGTTTATGAGGCAGCAGGACAGGATGGGTATTATTGAAAAGATTTGGGCTTGGGCCAAAATTTATTTTTCCACCCAACCCACGATATTTACACCCCACCGACCATCCCATTTAAACTCGCGCACCGGACCATTCACTTCATTTTCCCAACCAAAATTAAACCTGATCTAAATCGATCCCAGCGCGCACTGCGCCTATCAGAAACTGAATTCAAGTGCACCTCGTGCCTCCATCAAAACAGACCTTTTTTACAGCACCTTCCCCTAATCATCCCCTGCTTATACCCCTACCCGTATTCAAAATCCAACAAACCAATAGCCCGACCAGTAAAAATCATGTCGGAATTCGCATTTAATGTGGAGATATTCTAACTATTCTACTGTACGGAAATGCGCGCTACAGGGTGGGATAGAATGTGGTACTCAACTGAGGAGTACTACCATGAGGATTTGGTGTTGAAGTTTTATTGAAATAAGAGGATACTTCCTTTAGGGAGGATGTTTGTGGATTTGGACGGAGTTCACATGGATGTGACTCATGATTTGCTTGCTACCATCACTGGGATACACGCTAAACAGGTCACCTTGACCTTACAAAGATCCCAGTTTGATTGAGTGCATTAGTTGATGCTAGAGACGTTGCTTGAGGGTCGATACAATGATCGTTCTCACTGTGCCAGGAAACAGTCGCTGAGGATTAACCAGCTGGCTATGACGCAGTGGCTAGGGAATAACCTCTGTAGCACCTCGAAGCCGAGTGACATCAGCTTGTTTTTTTTGCATGTTCTTTGGGTTCTGCAAAACAAGAGGTATGGTTTTTGCCTCATTGATTTTATACGTGAAGAGCTTATGGTTGTAGGCCTGAGCACTGCACCCCTACCTATTTTAGTTATTAAGATTTTGTTATCTTGGGGTTGCATGCCTGAGTCACCTAGGACTCATATTAAGCTTCACTCAAATGCAAAGGCGTATAGCAACTATGTCCAAAGGCATTGGACACTGCCTGAAGAGAGAGCTGATGGTATGCATCAGGATGACGATGGGGATGAATATCCTATTTGTTTTGCTGAGAATGTTATGGATCGTGCTTCTTCTAATTTTGCACGTTTTTCACTACTCCATAGCAGGATGCGTACGCTTTATGATCATCAACAAAACCTAACTACGCTATGTGAATCAATACAGAGGCATCAGGGTTCCATTAGACATCATCACCGCAGCTTAGAGTATAACATTCGAACCATAGCCGATAACCACACCAACATGCTTAATTCGATAGAGAATATGGAAGAGGTGCAGGTAACTTTTCAGGCCGAAGTCTTGAGACGTTTGCCCCAGCCAGGAGGTTTGCCTTCTTCTTTTGACTCTAGACGTGAGTGTCGTTGTCGTCGTCTGTCTGATGGTTCAGGACCTTCTTCTTCCCAGGGATAGCTTATTTATTTTACATTTGTTGTGATGAATTTGATTTAGAATTATTTCTGTTTTGTAATAACTATTTAATTTCCGTACTTGTTTTAATTTCAGTACTTTAGTTTAATTAATTGTTAATTTCATTTTTAGTTAAGTAATTAGTATTTATTTGTTTATGTGATTGCTCATCTATGCACGTATTGTTAAATTTAATACATGGTTAATTGCATATTTTTATTTTACCATATAGTTTTTAAGTTGATATTCAGTATGTTTAGGTAATTTAATTGATCAATGTCATGAAGCCCCCCTCTCAAATTGTTTGGGGGTGGTATATTTTAATTTAGCATAATGTATGTGAACATATGAAATTGCATGCCTTAAATCACATTTATATAAGTTTTGGACCAAATTATATGCAACCCATAGGTCTTGTTTAATTTAATTGGGATCCACAATGTAATTAGGTACTTGATATTTCAAGGAATTTCAAAGTTTTGCATAATTTCAAAAGCTAATCTAATACAGAAACCCATTATATGCAACCCATGGGCCTTGTTTCATTAAATTGGGATCCATAATGTAATTAAGAACCTTAAATTTCGTGGAATGTCAAAATTTTAGGGAATTTCATAGGCTAATCATATATAGAAATTCCAAAAAAAAAATTGAAATAGAATTCATATGTAGGAAACTATTCTAAAAATATGTTTATTCACATCTTTTATTTTAGCAACAATCCGGCCTTAAACTTAGCAACCAAACACTATAAAAATAATTTCTAAGCATGTAGTTTCATAACTGAAAACCCTAAACACATCGTTGCATCTCAGAGTGCACACGCGCCTCACACAAGACCAAACTTAGCGCGCACCGCACTCGTATTATCTTGGTATTAGCATTATTATTCGCGGACCGCGCTCACCCAAGGGTTATTCCAAGCGCACGCGCACCCTCACCGCAAGCTTTTAGGCTCGGATTTCTAGGTTCTACTTTTCTAACTTCCAATACTTTAATTCATTACTCAATTGTTATATCTACTCCAAAAATTATATCGGAACAGTCTTTTTATGACTTGCTTAATAGTGACACTTATGGATTTTATTTCAACGACATGATTAACCAACTAGGTTAGCACCCTCTCTTGGTATATCCATGTGATACTTACTCACATCAACTTACTGCTTATTTCTATGATAATTGTAAATTTTCTAATAACCAAGATGGAGAACAACTGTTCTCTGTTACCATAAACAATGAAATAATGGATTTAAGCAAATTTTTGTTAGCATTGGCACTAAGACTTTCTATGCCTCCTGGCCAAGACACATGGGATTACATGTCGGATAATGCCTTCTATTATAACTATGCATACTTCCACAAGCCTTATGGGGCGGGCGTTTTCCGTTTAGAAGACCAAGGCCAACACAACATAGCCCTTAAAAGCTTGTCCTTTAACATAGGTTCTAATATGTTTTTCATTATGCTCAATATAATAGGGGAATGTCGTTTTTCAACTATGAATAGCGCCACTTGTAACATTTTCCTTGCTTTAGCTGAGGGACATATACACTTTGATATTCCCAAGACCATAGTGTCTAGTTTAGCACGATCCCATACAATGAGGCATGAGTACCTTCTTATGCCTGTTATGGTTTGCCACATAATGAGATTCTTTTTCCCGGAATTCTGTACACGTTTCACTGATTAGGTTAAGGTTGATACAATGCGCACGACCAATGCTATAGTCCGTTCTTTACGTGTTATGGTTTGGCCTGGCTGGCACCTACAACCTCACCTAGTAGCCCTATATACCCCGTCCGACCAAATTGCACTAAATAGGTTGGCTAGGGTAGATGAAAACAGGATGAAGGCATGGAAAGTAGTCATAGATATGCAAGACTTAAAGGAGCCTCATTTCACAAGTGAGAAGCAATCGGAGGAAAATCCATGATTAGAAACAACTATATATGGTAATATTTATATTTCTTGTTAGTGTCTGCTTATGTCCCAAGCGAATTTAATTTCCTTTTATCTCCATAATGGATGGAACTCATATAGGAGTTGCGTCCACATTTTATTATTTATATTTGTATCGTTTTAAATTTTTTTAATAGGTGATCCCATTTCCAAGCACGTTTCTATGGTACTCTTTATCCTTTATTTTCATTCCATACTTTGGAGACAAAACGTGATTATGTTTGGAGGTGGTATAGAAACACGTTGTAAATGTTTAAGCACATATTAGGTTGTATATTACGTATTATTTGTCGTATAAAAATAGAAAAAAAACATAAAAATAGTTTATAGTATACACTTAGGATAATCAAATTATTTCCTTTTCCATGATGATTTTAGTCTAGAAATCTCAAGTAGCAATAGAATTAAGTGTAGTTCTTAGAAACTTGGGTTAATACATAGGTAATAGTCATTGCATCTTTTCATTAACATTTTGCATAAACATGTATGAGTGTACTTGGCAGTATTTTTCAGAGACCTAGGTTAGACTACTTAATTTTACATATCCTGTGAGATTCTAGCCTAAAAGCCTCATATGAGTGAGTATCTGAGTGATGACACAAAGGAGACATATAATATGAGTAGAGAAATCATACATCCACTTGCTTGATCACCATATAGTATCCTAAGCGAGAATTTAGGCCCTCTTTGGATCAATATAACTAAAAATTCATACATATAAGTAATTATCTGCTAGTCGCCCCTCTGAGCCTTTCAATTAGCCTTTTCGCAACCACAAATCCGTTACCCATCTTTTAAACCAATAAAAATAAAAATAAGTCTACCCATCTTTGAATGAGTCTGAGAATAGGATGTGTAAAGAGAATAAAGAGAAAACCTGTGGAAAACCAAAATTAGCTAGTTGCTTCAAAAAAGAAAAATAAATAAAAGAAACTTCCATCCAAAGAAAAAATAAATAAAACAAACATAAAATAAAAATAGAAATAAAATAAAAACTCCAAAAATAGAATCAAAGGAGTCAAAAAGCCAAAATAAAAAGGCTAAGGATGAAAACTAAATGTAGAAGCAAAGTAAGAACAAGGTTTTCTCTAGTTACATATAATTGAAGACCCTATTATCTCAGACTTGTTTATTTGAATATCCATTCCGTTTCTTCTTAAACCATCACCTCAGGCCTGTATCACCTAATAATGACCTCTAGCTCAATTAGGATTAATTTGGTGTGATAGTAAGTGGTAGATGTGATTGATCGACCTCGACTCCTTTGGACATTATTGAGATTGTGAGGAAACATGTGCCTACTGCACACTGGAGTATTTTTGTCTTGAGTGGAAAAATAAATTGGAGTGAGCTAACTTGAGTGGAAAAATCATAGTATTTTTGTCTTGACAAATTGTGAGGACCTATTTAACGACGCTATGCCAAAAGTTTCAGAAACAGACCTGCCATTGCATTTCATTACATAGTTCATAGAATGCATATGTATCTTTAGATTATTTAATTATTATGTGTGTATTTACTTAGGTTTCAAAAGCATTGTTCTTATTATATTGTTATTAAGATGTATAGATTTCTGAGATTAAGTAGGAAATTTTATTTTTATCTTTTAGTCGTTGTAGTATAAATAAAGTTTGTGAGTACCTTTTTTGGAAAACTCTCACGAGACTATAACTCGTCCATTCAGGCATTATTATATATGGTCAATGCAATCGCACTCTGCGAAGCGAGATTATTTAGGACCACATTTTTTGCCACTTATCTGTTTTTATTTCTCATCTTTGCTTGAGGACAAGCAAAATGCTGTTTGGGGGTGGTGTGATAAGCACCCAAAAGTGTAGTTTAAACCCTTTAATAATACTCTACTTAGGCCAATTATGTTTATAATAAATAAGAGTTAGTACTATTTACGTGTTTTTGTGCATTACAAGACTTGAAGTTGATTAGGTGACTAAAAGCACCACTTTTGCATGGAAAATGAGTCAAGATGATTACCAAGGAAGTTATACATTTAAAGCCCAAGAATCATGGAGAAAAACCTTTTTCAAGACTAGTCAAAGATGGAAAGTCAAAGTCAATCCGGGTAGAAAAAGGACAAAAAAGTTAACAGAACTTCAACAGGCCATATATTTGGACTCAGGCCTCGAAATTGGGCTTACTTTATGTCAAAACGACCAGCTCGGAATAATATTTTTAATGGAAATAGACTTGCCCCAATCAAAACTGTAAAAGTAGACAAAAATTGCACCGAATTAATTTCCAACGGTTGTGGCCCTTTTATACTTAACGTAATGGACTTTGGGCTCGAAAATGTAACCCTAACCCTCTCCTATATAAAGAGGGTTAAGGCTAAACACTTTCACTCCTTCTCTTCCTTAATTAATAATTAGTTTAGTTTAGTTTTACTTTCTTTAGGGTTAGAATAATTTAGTTTGTAGCCACCATTAGAAACCTTTGAATAAAAGCTTGTTTATTCAATTCTTCTTTACTTTATAATGTGTCCTTATTATTTCTTTAGTATAATGATTCCAATGACACTAGGCTAAACCTCCATTAGAGGAGGTTTATGATGTCATGTGAGGATGATTCACCATTGGTATTTATTGTTTTGTATAAAAGAACTTCAAGTTCTTTGTTATGAGTAACTAGAGATAGAGCTCATAACGGAGAACTAGAGTATAAAGCCACCACCAAAGAGATTTGTGGTGGAGCTACACTCTCATACTAGTGAAACCTCGATCTGAGAGGACTTGGTATTCACTAGGGATTAATACAAGCGATTTGATATTAACTAATAGTCAATCGAATCACGTGGCGGATTAAATAATACCTTTATTCATCATTTAAATTCATTGTTTTCACCTCATATCTACTATTTTGACTCTAACTAGTGAAACATATTTGCAATCTAAATTCATATCCAAGTAGTGTACAACTAGAGTTTGGCGAACACGACTACTCTCCTCTTTGTCACATGATTTTGATGAGTTTTATCTACTATTTTTCCATCATAATTTACTGTTCACGATCTCATAATTCTACTGTTCATGATTGATAAATAAATACATATTTATCATTGGCCTTGGTCTTCTAAATGGAAAATTCCCGCCCCATAAGTCTCATGGAAGTATGCATAGTTGTAATAGAAGGCATTATCCGACATGTAATCCCATGTGTCTTGGCCAGGAGGCATATAAAGTCCTAGCACTAATGCTAACAAAAATTTGCTTAAATCCATTGTTTCATTGTTTATGGTGATAGAGAACACTTGTTCTCCATCTTCGTTATTAGAAAATTTACAATTATCATTGAAATAAGCAGTAAGTTAATGTGTGAATAAGTATCACATGGATATACCAACAGAGGGTGCCAACCTAATTGGTCATATAAAGACTGTTCTGGTATAATTTTTGGACAAGTCATAACAACCGAGTAATGAATTAAAGTACTAGAAGTTAGAAAAAAGAACCTGGAAGCTTGCAGTGAGGGCGCGTTCGCGCTTGGAATAACCCTTCGGAGAGCACGGTGCGCGAGTAGGAATGCTGATACCAAAAGTTATCTGGCGCGCACTAAGTTTGTTAGGTGTGTAAAGGCGTCTTGGCGCTCGAGATCTGGTGATGTGTTTAGGGTTTTCAGTTATGAAACTACATGCTTAGAGATTGTTTTTATAGTGTTCGGTTGCTAAGGCCGGATGGTTGCTAAATAAAAAGATGTGAAAAAACATATTTTTAGAATAGTTTTCTACACATGAATTCTATTTCAGTTTTTTGAATTTCAATATATGATTAGCCTCTGAAATTTCCTGAAATTTTGACATTCCACGAAATTTAAGGTTCCTAATTACATTATAGATCCCAATTGAATAAAAGAAGGCCCTTGGGTAGATTAGCTTCTGAAATTCCACGAAACTTTCAAATTCCTCGAAATATCATGTACCTAATTACATTGTGGATCTCAATGAAATTAAACAAGGCCCAAGGGTTCTTATATTTTGGCCCAAAACTTATATAAATGTGATTTAAGGCATGAAATTTCATACGTTCACATATATTAAAATATGCCACCCCAAACAATTTGAGAGGGGGTTTCATGACATTGATCAATTAAATTACCTAAACATGTTGAATATCAACAGAAAAACTCTATGGTAAAGAATATGTGATTAATCATGCATTAAATTTAACAATACGTGCATAGACGAGCAATCACGTAAACAAATAAATACTAACTACTTAACTAAAAATGAAATTAACAAATAATTAAACTAAAGTTATTGAAACAAATACGGAAATTAAATAATTATTACAAAACAAAAATAAATATAAATCAAATTCATCACAACAATTCAAAAATAAATAAGCTATCCCTGGGAAGAAGAAGGTCCAGAACCATTAGCAGGACGACGACGACGACACTCATGTCTAGAGTCAGAAGAAGATGGCGAACCTCCTGGCTGGGGAAGAGGTCTCAAGACCTCGGCCTGAAAAGCTACCTACACCTCTTCCATATTCTCTATAGAATTAAGCATGTCAGCGTGGTTATCGGCTATGGTTCGAATGTTATGCTCTAAGCTGCGGTGATCACATTGAATGAAACCCTGACGCCTCTGTATCAATTCATAGAGTGTAGATAGGGTTCGCTAATGAACATGATCATAATGCATGCGCATCCCACTATGGAGTAGTGAAAAACATGCAAAATCAGAAATAGCACGATCCATAACATTCTCAGCAAAACAAACAGGATATTCGTCCTCCTCCTTATCTTGATTTATCCCATCAGCTCTCTCTATAGGCAGTGTCTAATGCCATTGAACACAGTCACTATACGCCTTCGCGTTTGAGTGAAGCTTAATATGAGTCCTAGGTGACTCAGGCACACAACCCCAAGATAACATAATCTTAGTAACTAAAACAGGTAGGGGTGCAGTGCTCAGTCCTACAGCCATAAGCTCTTCATGTAGAAAATCAATGAGGCATAAACCATACCTCCTGTTATGCAAAACCCAAAGAACGTGCATGAATGACAAGTTGATGTCACTCAGCTTCGAAGTGCTACAGAGGTTCTTTCCTAGCCACTGCGTCACAACCAGCTGGTTAATCCTAAGTGACTGTTGCCTAGCATAGTGAGAACGATCGTTGTAAGGACCCTCAAGCAGCGTCTCCAGCATCAACTGATGCACTCCATCATCCGTTCGAGCTTTTCCCTGTTTTAAGTTACAATAAAATTCCACTTAAAAAGTAAGCTGAACTGTGGGCTTTTTAATAATTAAACAAATTTGCCCTCAAAGGCCTAAAACATAAAACGAAACTAATATTAAACTAATCTAATAGATTAACTAGTTAAGATAGATTATCTATAATAACTATAGAGCTAAACTTAGTTAGAGTGTTGATTACCAAGTTGATTCAAAGTGTGCGAGCGTATGATTCATGACTCGCCTCGCACACTTGAACTTCTCAAGGCAATGAAAACTCTAATCTCTTGGTAAGTTTAGAACTTCAACCAAGTTTTCACTCCTATTTATCCATACAATCAATTAAAAACTCATATTTTCTGTTTCTTTTTATGTTTTTTTGTCTTTATATCTCTATCTATTACAAACCAGTTCCACTGATTTATCTTACTCTATTACAAAATCCGGGTTTCACTGTACAACCACCTAAAAATAACCGAAGCGTGAAAAAATCGACAAAGATCGTGTGGAGGTGGACTCGAGGTAAGCCACGGCAAAGTCGCGGTCGTCCGTCGGGTTTCGGCGAAGTTCAGTCGTCTTTCTGCTGCAGTTTCAGCTCCTCTCCAGCATGTTGATCTCAAACATCGATTTGCAAAATAGTAAGTCAGTAATGAAAAACAACGAAATAAATCAACAAAAATTAGAAAAATAAGAAGTGAAAAGGTGAGAGTGATGCTTCCCTCTTTAGATGCTCAACCAAGCATTCTTGCTCCTTCAATCCTTGACGGTGACACCATTTGAAGTTGTATTGTGAGGAGTATCTCAAAGTTGTTGATGTGGTTCACCATAAATTGTTTGGAGCTTAAATGATTTGGGAGTTGGAAGAAAGGAAGGTAGTTTCTTTAGTTTAGGACAAGTTTTTGTTTACTAGTTTATGAATAACATTGAAAGAAAGCTTAAGTGGTTTTAATAATTGAAGAACATAACTTGAAAGAAATAAAAGGAAATGATTGATTGAAGAAAGAACAACAAAGAAAGATGATTGATTTATTAAAATATAAAAGCAAATAACAAGATTGAAATGAAAAACAATAAAGTAAATGACTTGAATGTGAAAAGACTAGAAAGTAAATTCTACATGACACTAGAATAAGTCTAGGTGCACTCTCTCTCCCTAACCTTTAGTTCTTATACCCCTACTTTATGTAAATGACTGATTTGCCCTTCTCCATTACATTTGAGACACCTCACCCTTTACTTTATACTTTTGCTTTTTGATTTCTTCTTGATCAAGATAGGTTTTAGAGAAAGCCATCTTTTGTGTTAAGGACATCTATCTCTGGTCTTCTGAGTTAAGGACTTTGACTTTTAGCTCTTTGGTTATGAGTCCTTGACTTTTGACCTTTGACCTTGGACTTTGACATTTGATTTTGACTTCGACTTTTTTAGCACTTTTTCATAGCAACTTCTAGTCTTCATAATAAGCGTAATCAAGGCTCCTTTTGGTGCTAAGACGCAGCTTTTATGATAAGTGGTCTGAATTTCTCTGTAACATGAAAAGGATGATAAAAGCTATGAGTTGTTTTTTCATTAAACGTAAGAAGGGATGTAATGCAATAATGTAAGGGTAATAAAACACACATTTAGGAGCTGATCATTTAGCCCATGTGCCATGTGTCAGCATCCTGTGCAATCAAATCAACGGTTCATAAATTGGTTGAATAGGTTAGTTCATGCAGAAAGTAACCGTTAGATTTTAACGTTGGGCTCTCCAATCTATAAGTTGAAGACGCATCTATAACTTGAAATGGATACGATTAAATTGACTCGTCCAAAGCACAAATGGGTGGTGGTGGTGAACTTGTCTCGTCTAGAGAAACATTAGAGAAGGTATTTCCTCAACTTTGTACCTTAATTCAGGTAGGGATGGAAAACTAATTAAAGTTGTACTGTTAATTTCATGATCGTGCTTGCTTCTCATGTGGAAAGCTTGATCATTGGCATGATAGATGCCCTTGGATTGGCTCTCCTTGCAAGAGATGCGATACAGGTCGTTTTGTGAAAACTTCACAACAACCTCATTCATGGGGCTAAAAGTTTTTAAGTTGCCTAAAATGCCAGAGTTTTCAATGGATGAAGGATGCTCTGAAGGAGTCAATGCCTGAGCAGAAGCCTAGTCAATTGTCTTCTCAATTTGGAGGGAGCTCGTCTGTAGGGAGTTCTAATGGGAAGTCCAAAGTTTGTGTTCAAATTAAAGTGGATAATTTGTGTGAAGGATTTAATGCACAAGTGACTGTGAAAGGGAAAAGGGGTGGTTTGAAATGTTTGTATTTAGTTTAGTTTAATCAGTACTGTAGTTTAATTTTCATGTTTGTAGTCATGTACGTTCTATAATTTTCACTATAACTTTCATGTTTGAAGTTTGAAGTTATTGTTGCAACACTGTTGTTGTTGTTCAAAACACTCTAAACAAAGAACACTTGAATCATTTAAGCAACATAAAACAGAGACTCTAACATTCAAACTAGTTCAAACTAACACAAACATAAAACTTGGACACATAAAACAGAACATTAGACCATGACACATTACACATTAGGTCATCTTGTTCTTGTTCTTCTTGTTGCTCATGCACACTCTAGCTGCTGCTAATGCCAATACAATTTCTTTAGCTTCACATGCTGGTGATTGTGATTGACTAAATTGTGATGGTCCTAGAAGTGGATTGTGTAATCTTCCTGATTGCCTGAGTAAAGGAGAGGCTGATGCTGGTTGTGGTGGTAGTGGAGGGACTTGTTCTGGTTGTGGTGGTGGTGGTGGAGGGACTGCTGCTGGTTATGGTGCTAGTGGAAGGTGGTTGTGGTTTAGCTTTTGGAGCAAATTTCAAACCGAATCCCTTTGCTGGTGGTGGAGGAGCAAAGCCTGGTGGAGGATATGTTGATGATACTTCTTCTGCATGACATAGCCCTATGGTATCAGTCAACTCTAAATAACACATATTGCTACATTCCTTGCAGACCTTGAAACTCATTTGGCCCTTATTTTCCATCAAATCTAAAAACAGCCTCTTATCTTTCTTTTCTTTCAACAATGCTTTGATCTGCTCAAAAGAGTCAGCAATTTTCTTTTTATCAAGCTGAATTCTTGTTATTCTTCATGCAGCCATGACTTCCAACTGTTGCAACTTGAGATGAGAATAGAGTAAAGAGATGAGAAAAGATTGATGTGAGATGTGTTGGGGGGTGTAGTCTGATTTTATAGAAAGTGAATAGGGTGTTTTGATGATTCACGAGGCATTGACTGAAATGAATCTGTCAATACAAGACAGCCTAGTAAAATGAATCTGTCACCCTATGCATAGTCTAAAAATTGTACGTAAATATCTCACACTTGAATCACCAAAACTGCAAACATTTTCTGATTTTCTGCCACCCTATACATAGTCTAAAAACTACAAGTAAATATCTCACACTTGAATCACCAAAACTGCAAACATTTTCTTAATCTAAATTTTAACATAATATTTAATGCAATTTAAATAGAAAATACACCATATAATTATTAAATACTGTAAAAGAAATAGAACATTTTAAACACTGCAAAAAATAGTCCAACTATCTGTACACATATATTCTAAAAGAAATTTTTCCAAAACCAGTTGTACATGAATATCAAAAGTAAATTGTACCATTCATCCAAGTCTAGCTTGTACTGGTTTCACAACGGTTGGTGCTTTGACAGACAGGAGCTGTAACACTTGCTTTCTTTCTTGTTATGCCCTTCACAATTGCTAGTTCTTTGAAAGGAGTTGTAACACTTCCAAAAGTTGCTCCTGCTCCCTTCACAACTTGTCTTGTAGCAAGTAACACACTTGCACTATTCTTTTTCCCCTCTCCTTGCTTTCTAATCAAGTCGCCCATAGTATGTCTGTGCTCTGGTGCTTTGAATAATGTAGGTCCATAGTTTTGGCTCTTTTTAGGGTGTTCATGTCTCACTGGTGCCACTCTTACTGGTGCATTGCTTGGTGGTTCTGACATGGACTCACTTAGAGGAGCATTTCTTGGTGGTTCTGCTATGGACTCACTTGGAAGAGCATCACTTCCACTTCGCAAAACATTTTTTTTTTTTGCCTTCCTAATGCCCCCCCTGTGTCTTCCTTACAATCTTTCTGCCAAGGTTTACAAAGTATAAACTAAGTAGTAAAAACATTTTAGTATAAACAAAGTAAATGAACAAAGTATAAACCAACTATTATTAACATATATATATATATATATATATATATATATATATATATATATATATATATATATATAAAGTTAACTTACTTTGCCTTGTCTATGCAAGTGGACTCTCCTGTGACAGTTCTAGATCTTGTATAAAGTTTAGGTTTCAATCTTAGTGCTTTATTCTTTGCATTGCTTGCTATTTCTGATACAGAAAGACCCTTACATGACCTTGCATTATGCCCTTCTCCTTTACATTTTACAAGTCATTTTCCTCTTTTTTTGCACATGACCATTCTCATTTTCATCCTCAGCACGCATTCTCTGCTTTATAGGCCTTCCAATACCCCTCTCCAAAGGAGGTGGTTTGAAAAGTTTGGTTGGATCCTAAGAAAATTTAGGATTAATAGAAGATTAGTTACTACAATTTAATGTAAATAACATAAGCATATTAAACCAGGCAAATATATAAACACTTAGGGTGTGTTTGTTAACTGGCAAATGGGGGTGGCACATTGTATTTTCCCACTATAAGTACCATTTGACAGTGTTTGGCTGCATTTTAAGGTATTGGCAAACAGAATCTTTATTTGCCGGCAAAGGAAATTTTCCCACTAGAAGTGGGAAAATAGAAACCACCTCCCCCCTAAACTATTTTGCCAGTAGGAAAATGGGCGAAAATTTGCCACCCATCTCTAGTTATGTTCTCTCGCTCTATTCTGTCGTCTCTCTCCCTCAAGCTCACTAGGCTCTCATCTCTCATCTCTCTCTCTCTCACCAGCAAATTAGGAATTAGATTTTGGTTGAGGGGAAAATTGGGTTTGGTGGTGTTGACTGGAGGTGGTTGTTGGAAAGTTGTCGGGTTTGTGAATATTGGTTGTGAGGGTTGACGGTGAAGATTATGGGATTGTTGGGTTTGAAATTAAGTTGTGGAGGAAGGATTATGTGATTGTAAGTCGGTGTTGTTGTGTAATTGAAGAGTGGTGGGGGGTTGATTCGCGGCAGTAAGGGATTGGGGATTGTTGGTGATGACTTTAGGGGAAAATTGGTTATTGAAATTCACCTGTTTGAGCGCTGGTGGGAAATTTGGTTGCATGCTCTGTTGAATATCTCTCTGTAAGTGGTTTTGTTATATATATGATTATTCATTCTTTTTTGGTTATGTGTAGTGATAAGCACCCAAAAGTGTAGTTTAAACCCCTTAATAGTACTCTATTTAGGCTAATTCTGTTTATAACAAATAAGAGTTAGTAATGTTTACGTGTTTTTGTGCATTTCAGGACTTGAAGTTGATTAGGTGACTAAAAGCACCACTTTTGCATAGAAAATGAGTCAAGATGATTGCCAAGGAAGTTTTACATTTAAAGCCCAAAAATCATAGAGAAAAGCCTTTTTCAAGCCCAGTCAAAGCTGGAAAGTCGAAGTCAATCCGGGTAGAAAAAGGACAGAAAAGTCAGTAAAACTTCAACAGGCCGTATCTTTAGACTCGGGCCTCGGAATTGGGCCTACTTTATGTCAAAACGACCACCTCATAATCAAATTTCAAATGGACCCAGACTTGCCTCAATTAGAGCTATAAAAGTAGATGAAAAAGGCACTGAAGTAATCTCCAATAGCTGTGGCCCTTTTAGACTTAACCTAATGGACTTTGGGCTCACTTTATAGGCCCAAAGTCCCCATTTTTTGCCCATGCACAAAAATGTAAACCTTACTCTCTCCAATATAAAAAGGGTTAAGGCTAAACACTTCTCCTCTCCTTCCTTACCTCTTATCTCTTCCCCTCTTTAGTTAATAAGTAGTTTAGTTCAGTTTGACTTAGTTTTTACATTTATTAGGGTTAGTATTGTAGCCTCCATTAGAACTTATCAATAAAAAGTTTAGTTCTTTAATATTTAATTCTCTTCTTTAAATTATGTCTTATTATTATTATTTAAATAGCATGATTCCTATGATACTAGGCTAAACCTCCATTAGAAGAGGTTTATGAAGCCATGTGAGGATGATTAATCTTTAGGATTTATTGTTTTGCAAATAAGAACTTCAAGCTCATAATGGAGAACTAGAGCATAGATCCACCACCAAAGAGATTTGTGATGGAGCTATACTCTCTTGCTAGTGAAACTTTGATCCAAGAGGACTTTGTATTCACTAGGGATTAACAAAGCGATTCGATACTAACTAATATTAAATCGAATCGCATGGCAGATTACTTCTAATACCTTAATTCATCATTTAAATTCACTATTTTGACTTCATATCTATTGTTTTGACTCTCATTAGTGAAGCATACTTCTATTCTATACTCGCATCCAAGTAGTGTACAACTAGAGTTTGGCGAACACGACTACTCCCATTTATCTCACATGATTTAGAGAATATTTATCTACTATTTTTCCATCATAATTTATTGTTCACGACATCATATATCTACTATGCATCATTGTATTGATAAGTATTTCTTATCAATGGCACCGCTTGCCATCTAGTTTGTTTACATTACGCGTGTTTAGATTACAAAACACTGTTTTAACTATTCACAAATCACACATTAAAACACTGTTCATACTTTTAGCCAATTTTTCTACAACTATAAGTAAGCATACGAGTTGCTCAACCAACTCCCTGCCCTCCCGTGACCTGACCCTGAAGACTACTGTAAGTCACGAGCACGCGCACGCCCTAAATTTGCCTTTACCGAGCATGACCCGCCCTCTACATCTCAAGCGTGACACGCGCCCAATATAACTAGATCTAATCGCGCACGAGCCCTTGGTTAATTAGCTTAAATTAATATTTTTAATATTAATTGCAATTTTATCTCAAGAGTACTATACAGTACTCGTATACTAAAAATTAGTAAATTTTAAAAATTATTTTTCTTCATTATAAACGGTGTCTAGCAAACTGAAATAATTTGGGGGTTATCTAATTAAGGAATGTGCATGCACGGACAACCTCCCTCAAATTCCTAAGTGACTTGGCCGTTGGTTTGATTAAAAATACAAAAAAAATTTATTAATTAAATATTAATTAGAAAGCCCACCCACTACCAAAAGCCCATTTTCACAAGCCTAACATCAAGGCCCAACACGAAGCCCATAGTAAAAAGCATTTTCCTAATTCTTAAATTTTAAAAACTAACGAGGTTAAACTTTTTACAAGACTTCACAATCCACACCGTGTACCAAGACCAGTACTCGTCTAATTGTTCAAGTAACTTAACGTAGACGTGCTTCAAGGCTATTTAAGACGCTATTTATACGCGTAGCAAGGACGCTCCAGGTAACACCTATATACATCCTCGAATTACTGTCAGAGGATTTTATTTCTAGTAATAATTAGGATATTTTTGCATTCTCATTAGGGCTTGCCTATTAGACTTAAAACTTGCATGAGATTAAGATTTGGTACGCATAAACCTGCTATATTTGTTTATCGTAGACGCAGAATTAATCACCTATCTAGAAATTCACCAATCACAACACACACACCCCACATACACCCACCACAACTACATTTGTAGCAATGGGTGAAGAAATAGCATAAAGACCTCTCTCTGATTTCTATAAGGCTTTAAACGATGGACATGAGTCCTGTATAATTCTTGCAGATACTACGAGAGATTTTAGAATCCCCCTCCAATATATTTAATCTGCTACCTATTTTCCATGGCTTAGACCATGAGAAGCCTTATCAACACTTACATAGGATACAACAAGTTCTTACTACATTTCATCATCCTAACGTAAGACCAGAACAAATAAAGCTCAAGGTGTTTCCTTTCACCCTAGCTGACAAAGCGGCAGCTTGGCTAAAAACACAAAA
Source organism: Coptis chinensis (assembly GCF_015680905.1). NCBI lineage: Eukaryota > Viridiplantae > Streptophyta > Magnoliopsida > Ranunculales > Ranunculaceae > Coptis > Coptis chinensis. Next base: position 46,407,140 of record NC_141457.1, read on the forward strand.
GTCGAACTCTGTCGATATATGGGAAAAACTAGTAGAATTATTTATGAAACAATTTTACCCGCCACAGAAGACTGATGAGATGCTACAAAATATTCATTTCTTTCGTCAAAAGCCTAAAGAATCCTTTTCTGAGGCTTGGAATCGTTTCACTGATCTTCTAGTAGAATGTCCACATCATGATCTTGGTAAAGACACACTAAGTTTGTGCCTTCTTTAAAGGCCTATCCCAACATCATAAAGAGACTTTAGATATCATGAATGGAGGTAATTTCTAAAGTAAAGGAGCCACATATGCTTATAACTTTCTAGATAATCAATCCAAGAAAAGTAATAACTGGGGAGGTAACGATTACTCCCGCTCCATTCCTTCTTCTACAGCAAAGGCAGCCAGTATGTTTGAGATTAAACAAGATCCTAAACTTAAAACTTTAATTCAAACCCTCACTCGTACGATAGATGCCCTTTCTGTTAAAAAAAAACCAAGAAAAACGAACTCCCGTCATGAATATAAACTCTCTTCGCTGTAATTTTTGTTATAATCTTGAACATTCAGATCATTATTGTTCTCTTGCTTATGAACAACCACAATCACAGCCAGAAGATGTATGTGCTTTTAATTATATATCTAACGCACCTTGGAGACAAAATCCTAATTTTAGTAGGAGTAATAACCACCAACAAGTAACACCTCCAGGTTTTAATAATCAAAACGTTAGGCCCACCAATAACTACAATCAATATCAACCAAGGCAAGGACAAGGGCAAGGTAATTATAATAATAATAATAATAGAAGTTTAGTACCGATTCATAACAACTATCAAAATCCACCCGTTAATAATCAACGTGAGATAGTTCCTGTTACACAACCCTTAACAACTCAACCTTCCCAAAATAATAGATTCGATGCATACATGCAAACTCAACAATAGATATTACTAGCAATCTAACAATCCATCCAATAGTTAGCCTATTTAAACCATAATCAACTTCATATGGTAACTAAAAGCCATAATCAACTTCATATTAGGTGTTAAATATCGTATGAAGTTGATTAGGTGACTAAAAGCACCATAATGCATCAAAACAGACCTTCTCCAAATTTTTACAACACCTTCCCCTAATCATCCCCTATTTAAACCCTTACCCGTATTCAAAATCCAACCAAAAAATGGCCCAACCAGTAAAAATCTTATCGGAATTCACATTTAATGTAGAGATATTTCAGCCATTCTATGGTACGGAGATGCGTGCTAGAAGGTGGGATAGAATGTGGTACTCTACTGAGGAGTACTACCATGAGGATTTGGTGTTGAAGTTTTATCGGAATTAGAGTATACTTCCTTCAGGGAGGATGTTTGTGGATTTAGACGGAGTTCACCGGGATGTGACTCATGATTTGCTTGCTACCATCACTGGGATACCCGCTAAATAGGTTGCCCTGACCTTACAACGATCCCAGTTTGATGGAGTGCATCAGTTGATGCTGGAGACGCTGCTTGAGGGGGTCGATACAATGATCATTCTCACTGTGCCAGACAGCAGTCGCTTAGGATTAACCAACTGGCTATGACGCAGTGGCTAGACAAGAAAGTCTGTAGCACTTCGAAGCCAAGTGACATCAGCCTGTCTTTCTTGCACATTATTTGGGTTTTGCAGAACAGGAGGTATGGTTTTTGCCTCATTGATTTTCTGCGTGATGAGCTTATGGTTGTAGGCCTTACTACTGCACCCCTCCCTGTTATAATTACTAAGATTATGTTATTTTGGGGTTGCGTGCCTGAGTCACCTAGGACTCATCTTAAGATTCACTCAAATGCAAAGGGGTGTAGTGCATGTGTCCAAACGAACTGGACACTACCTGAAGAGAGAGAGCTGATGGTTTAGATCAGGATGAGGATGAAGATGAATATCCTGTTTGTTTTGCTGATAATGCTATGGATCGTGCTACTTCTGATTTTGCAAGTTTTCACTACTCCATAGCGGGATGCATACGCTTTATGATCATCAACGAAACCTAACTACTCTCTGTGAATCGATACAGAGGCGTCAGGGTTCCATTCAACGTGATCACCGTAGCCTAGAGCATAACATTCGCACCATAGCCGATAACCATGCCGACATACTTAATTCTATAGAGAATATGGAAAAGGCACAGACAGTTTTTTAGGCCGAGGTCTTGAGACATTTGCCACGGCCAGGAGGTTCGCCTTCTTCTTCTGATTCTAGACGTGAGCGTTGTCGTCGTCCGTCTGATGGTTCAGGACCATCTTCTTCCCAGGGATAGCTGCTTTATATTTGAATTGTTGTGATGAATTTGATTTAGAATTATTCTTGTTTTGTAATAACTATTTAAATTCAATATTTATTTGGGTTAGTTAGACCCCGGTTTTCAAAATATTAGTGATACCCCATTTGAGTGATCCAACGGTCGATTTCTTCATCTGAAAAAAAAAAAAATTCATCGCATAACCATTGGATCTTGCAATTGGGGTATCACTAATATTTTGAAAAAACGGGGTAACACTAATTGCAACTAGTAATGGGGGTAAGTCTAACTAACCCTATTTATTTCAGTACTTTAGTTAATATTTACTTGTTTATGTGATTATTTATATATGCAAGTATTGTTAAATTTAATGCATAATTAATCACATATTCTTTACCATATAGTTTTTCTGTTGATATTTAGCATGTTTAGGAAATATAATTGATCAATGTCATGAACCCCCCCTCTCAAATTGTTTGGGGGTGGTATATTTTAATATATGTGAACGTATAAAATTGCATGCCTTAATCACACTAGCTAAAATGCACGTGCTCGCACGTGGATGGAAAATAAAAGTGTAGGATGAATTTTGAGTATTTACATATGTCAAAATAATATAAAAGCAACATGCATCAACATTAGATTACAAAATTTAGGCTTTCATGCCTATATAACAGAAGTAAAGTTCAGTCCAAAATTACGAAATTGTTTATACTACTACTTTGTTAGCCTCATGCAAGGTTTGATATTTTTATCTGAGTTTTTTTTTAACTTAATTGCCAATGATGGTCCAAAGTTGTTTGCAAAACTCACGCAGCTTGTTCTTTAAAGTATTTCGTAGTCTTAAATCAGAATAGGTTGAGTATCGAAATCAAGAGAAGGTTGGAACTCTTGGTTGTGGGCATGAATACCATGCACTGCATTAAAAATGGTTGCAAATGAAGAATGTCTGCCCCATTTGCAAAGTGCAAGCTATCGATTGATGAGGATGGTTAAAAACCAAGTGAAAGATAGATCCTTTGTTAATACTAACATATATGTATTTAACGTAACATGTTCATGTTCCATTCCATGTTGTACATATGGATATGAGGTGCAATGAGAAAATAAGTTCCAATAGCCAAACAATTGGGCATCATCAAAAGATTCTACACAAAAATATATATGAATGAAACAACTTAAGGTGATGCATAGCCCTTTCACGTAACTCCCGCGGATGGATTGCATGTGCAAGCCAACCCACGAAGAGTATTATTGTTTTTAAAAAATAAATAAATCTTAGGATAAGGCAAGATTTCTACAACACTAAGAGAAGGCACACAACATGTAACAAATAAATATCCATACATAAGAATTTACATCATACATAAGAATCCAAATGCCCTGGCTCAAATTTATAGGTCAGAATGTCAGATCACTTGCCGGGGACAAAGTTTGTGGCATATGCCCAAGCATTATTGTTAACTGGGTCAGCCAAGTTCTCCAAAGGTCCCTTCCCAGTTACAATTGCTTGAACAAAACATTCAAACACAGAGAACATAGCTAATCTCCCGTTCTTAAGCTCCTTTACCTTCAATTCAAAGAAAAGCCTCGGGATCATCACCAATCCTAGAGGGTCGAACCGCCACCGTGGTACAATGGGTCGACTACCTCACCTAGTGGTCCACCAAAGAATGCGGTAGCCCTCAACGGCACCCATCAATATAACTTGTGTAGCCGGATGGCTAGAATACTTTGAGCATGAACCAAACCTGGGGTTACCCAAGTAGTCCAATCCACCTTCACTGAAAATTTGTGCACCAGCCTTGAACCAGACTACTTCACCGAACTTGACCCCATTGCATGAAAGAAGTTCAGGGAAGACGATCCCAAGGGCACCAAGCATTGGCCATCTTGAGTGAATGACCTCAAGTTCACGGTTCTTGGAGAATGTCTCGGGGTCCGCAGAGAGGCCAGCGGTGTCCCAACCATAGTCACCGGGGAATTCACCGGTTAGATAAGATGGCGGCTCACCAGAAAATGGTCCCAAGTACCTAACTCTATCGGGACCATACCATTGGGTTGGCTTGCCCACTGTCTTTCTCATGGTGACCCTTCCTTCACCTAGAAGCTAAGATTTTGATGGAGCAAGCTTTACTGCCTTTCCAGCTAGAAAGGGAGAAGTTAGAGCCATCGATGAAGCAGCCATGGTATTGGAGGAAGTGAAAACTGCGGAGAAAGAAAAATATGTATGCTTGTTACTCAAGTTGTGTTTCTAGCTGTTGTCAAGTGTTTTGCATTTATAGGAGTTGGCAGTACAAGAAATTTTTACCAAAAATCTGAATATCTTTTCTCATTGGTTGAAAGGGATTTATGTTTCTTCTTATTTGTATGTATACCCATATCCATATCCATATCATAATGCTCTAAAACAAATGTCAAGAACACTACTGAAAGGAAACAAACCCGTTTAAAACGTTATTGAGAGGGGAAATCACAACATAATGGAAAACATGGGAAGTAAAGGCCGACAAATAAGACAAATTTAAAGATCTAACTGGTAAAGGTACAGATAACCTAGAAAACAATAGCATACCTGGTCATCCATTGGAGTTCTATTGTTAATCTATTTCTGGTGAAGTCGAGTCACCTTTGCTAGCTTTATCTTGCCTTCTTCTCGGACCATCACCATTCGTAACTACTTAGAAAATTAGCATGTATTAATTTTGTTAGCTAGATTCAATAACTGTTTATCGTTAGTGATGTGAAATAAGGTATCACTGTCATTATATGAAAAATGATGATAAAGGTATGCTTAATAGATAAATTCAAAGAAGCACCAACTAATAAAATTTCATGTGTCACAAGCAAAATACCTCGTCAAACGACAGGAACAAAATTGCAGACTTCATATTGAAAAGAAGTATGGAAAAACAATACAACAAAATGTTCTATTTAATATCAATTCAACACCTGTGTTTAGGAATTATATGTAGGGAATTCCTTTGCATGGTGAATCAGTTCCTTCTATATAAAAGCAATTCTTAAAAGGGCTGATTCTCATTAGGTTTTTTTTTTGTAGTATATTGGAAAGCGATCACTATTGATACTTAAGCTTTAAGTTCTTCGAAACAACATCAATTGTATAAGCGTGCAACAATGCTCAAACATCTTAATAAGTCCCAAGTTTATCAATATATCAAATAAAAAATATGAAGGATGACTAATCTGAGATAAATTTTTTGGGTCACTGAAAAATTCTCCTCGACCGCAACCAACTTCATTCTAAACCGAAAAGAACATTCAATGGGAAAAAGAGCCTTTACACGAGTCTATGATCACCACCAAGAATTCTCTGCCGCTTAAGAAAGTATGCCTCGTCATATGGAAGCACCAATTTCTTTGTGTTTAACTATTGTTGGGAGTCACGACTTAACAATCAACTCTTTAGAAGTGCCAATCTTGAGGTCCTTTGTCAAACACACCTGCTGATAAATGTTTTCCAGTTAATCAAATGTCAACCAACTTCATTACAAAACTGAAAGAACATTCAATGAGGAAAAGAGCCTTACACAGAGTTTATGATCACCACCAAGAATTCTGATGCTTAAGAAAGTATGACTCGTCATATGGAAGCACCAATTTCTTTGTGCTTAACTATTGCTGGGAGTCACGACTTAACAATCAACTCTTTAAAAGTGTCAATCTTGAGGTCCTTTGTCAAGCACACTGGCGGGAGGAGGAGGGGACGTGGAGATCAATTTAAGTGACATCCATAGCGGTTGAAAACGCTGCGGGTACTTTCCTCAAACCCGATCTGGATCGTTGCAGGTGACAAATAGCACTTGACGCCAGATCCGTTCTAAGCTGAAAGTTAATTAGAAATGGGTTGAAATCTACAATGTGTAAGGTTCCGCCCGAAGATAAGCCGGGCAGTTCTACAACGAACCAAAGAGCCACCATATGACCAAACTGGTACAAAAGCTTCGAAGTACTTAGAGAGCAACTTCGTGACGCCCATATCGATCATTTTAAACTCACTTAGATTCTATCATTATCTAAACCCTCCCAAGACTCATCCATCAAGTTCAGCCATCAAGCAGCATGGCAGCCACCGTACCTTTTGCAACAATGTGTTCCATAGTCGTTCTTTCTGTGAGTTTTTTCTTAAATACCTCCTCTCTATCATTTTTTTTACCGGCATTGTTTTGTTTATTTTGTAAAATCAGCTGGTTTAGGGGGTTCCAACATCAAGTTGAAAAGACCCATGTCAGCTGCATCTACAATAACTACTTCAAAAGGACCATAGTAGTCGATCCATTTCTGCAGAAGGTAAACTTCTCACAAGATCAGGGCCAGGACCACATATTAGAAAATTAACAAATGCATATGCTTACCTCAAAATTCTGAAAAGCTTGAGTTGTACAGCCTGTACTCTCTTGGAAGCAATAGATGCCACTGTTTTGGCAAAGTTGTTAGCCTCCATTCACTGTAATTTCACTTAGGAGGTGCAGCTACTTTAATTGTCATGCGGCTTGGTGCAAGTGCAATGATCTCCCTGCTCTTACAGTCTGTAATGGCAAGGAACATAGTAGATCCACCACTAAGAACAAAGTTCGTTCCCATACAAATCTATTCTGATATCAATATCACTCTTCATGATTGAGTTGTAGGTGCTCTTGTGAAATTCAGCATCTGCTATCAGCCAGTGTTCTTGACTTGTGAAGAACACGAAAGCACTACAACGGCAGACTTTGGCAGTATGCTCATATTTTTCTTAATAGTAGTCTGTGTGGACCTTATTATGTACTCATAAAGAGAAAAGAAGCGAACCTAACCTTCATTGATGGTCTTAGGTATGTGTTTGCCTATGGGGACGACTGCCATCAGCCAGCGTTCTTAAACAACCTTAATTTCAGGAAGCAAGTCCACTAAGGACCGCACTGTGGTTGATTTTCCAGTCCCTCGATCACCCATGATCATGACTCCTCCAATTTTTGTATCAATCACATTAAGTAGAAAACACAGTTTCATTTCATCTTGCCCGACTATTGCAGCAAAAGGATACACTTTTTTGGCGACTCCTCTTAATGTTGACTTGGCATATGCGGGAGGTGCTGCAGTGATAACTGATTCATCTGCAGCTATTGAAGGTGTGTGGGTTCCATAACCTTTATAGTCTTATGGTTTAGCCTTCAATGACAGACGCCTATATATATCCCCAGTTTGGAGTACTTTGCTGAAGGAGCGAACCCCTGTGAGCTTGAAGTCACAATTGGAAGGTGTGCATTAGATCCACGAAGTTGCTTGAATGATCTTTCACGTTCTGACCATATAGTCTGGCAGCTGGCATGGAGAGCAGAAATGCATGAGCTGCGTGGCCAGTGGTTGTTATGAGTTCACAACAAAACATGATATCACCATGAATTCTCGATCTCGTAAAAGCGGTGAAGAGCAACTTGTAAGTCCAGAAGAAGGTTGCAGTTCTAAAACCAAAGATACTCGAAGCACTTCATACACATCAGGGAACCGGTGTGCCCGAAGGAATGCACTAAGAAGAGAATTGCATGTGGGAACATTAGGACACAGCCTTGCGTCAAGCATATCCTGAATAAATAGGAACAGGGTAAATACCAAAAGAAGGTAGAAACAGGCAAATGAACACATACACTCGCTTGCATTTATAGCCGACGCTTATCACCATGAACACAAAAAAGGGTGTGTGCATATAAACTGTCATTATTAGTTGCAAAGGTAATGGAAATATCATAGCGAATTGGGAATTAAGCATAATTTGCTCAAGTTATTTTTTCAAACACATATATAAACTTAATACGTAGCAGCATTAGAGGACTGAAACACTTTTTTAACTCAACTTAATACTAAGCATAGCCATAAATGACTTTGATACAAACCATGGCTTCGAGAAAGTAACTATCGAGGCTTTAGGGAAACTTAAAAGAACAAACAGTAAAGAAAAACACTTAAAAGTAAAAGCTTCAAGCTTCAGACCCCGTCTCAATTTCCATGGAGGGTTCATAATCTGAGTCGACATTATTGTTGGCCTCATCGGCTTCATCATCGCTGATAATTATAACCTCTGGATTGGCAAGCGGGTGCTGTAAATTTTGAATTTGATGTTGCAAGATCAAGTTCCGGTTGCGTACTTGTGCTATTTGGTTACGGAGATGATTAACTTGGTTGCGAAGAGTTTCGGCTTGCATCCGTGTTTCACGCAGTTCACGGAAGTTGTAGTCAATGATTTCGACTTCGAACGTATTCTTAAGGTAGTTAACGGCCAGCCTTGCCGCCACTTGTTCAGAATCATCCCTGTATGGTGTGGGCAATCCAAGAAACCTCATTCTTGTAGGTTGCAGTTCAACCCATGCCTCATACCTCCTGTTGACGAAATTCGATCCATACAATGGTAATTGCATACCTAGGATTCGGGATGCTTCATCGAGTAAGTTCTTGAATGAAATTGGAATGTTGTTATAAGCCATAGCCTGTAATGGAATAACCAAAAAAAGAAAATGAATTAGTTAGGAAATATCCAAAATAATAGTGGAGAGCCACAATAAGAAAGTATAACATGCCTAGCTTCTTTGTCTAGTTGGAGAGAATGAATAAGCAAGGAGACTATAATAGTTGAGGAAATGGAATCAAATCGTGGGGATTTATAGAAAACAAACCAACCCAAAGTAGAAATAAGCTGGAGAGGCAGACGCATATTTTGTTTCGGGCATTAATGGGGTTCGTCGTTATGATTGGCGAGGAGCTATGGATAGTGGGTAATCATTTTTGGTTCAAACGGTCTCCGTTTTTTTTTTTGAATTTATATATTGGTGTCTTTCCATTCCCTTTGCTTGAACTTAAGTGAATAGAGTGGGAGACGAAACATTTGAGAGGCTGGCGAAGGATTAAGTTGGGCTAACCTGACGGGATTATTGAAAGCCCATAATTTGTACCGACGTTTTGGACGCGCAAGAATTTAATCTAATTGCTTTGAAGCAGTTATGCGAATCTAATAATGTGTAAGAATGTGTTTTCGACCCTTGCTTATTGGTTTATAATCTCTTTATTTAAAAGCTGTCTATATTTTTACAGTTATTAAGTCTGATGGTTTTCTATAAGTCAATGGGATATAGAGAAATGAAATTGTTTGTGTCAAAATAAAGAGCAGCTGTAGCTAACAGAGTTCAAATATAGAATAACTTAAGTGAAAATGGTTATGACACAAAATTTTTAATTTGCTGAAGCATTAGAGGTGGGTGTACTATACTAATAGAGATGATAGAGCAGAGTGTTGATTAGAGCATAGCAAGAGGGTGACGCTATTTTGATGTTGCCTCTTAGGATTCATAGTAATGTATAAATCAATATTGCCTAATGGCATGGATGAATATCCAAATAGTTTGGACTTAGATATGGAAGAATCTCCAAATAGGAACTTAGGATATGCTAGCTTAATATAGTACTGACACATGTGAGTAGCTATTAAAAAGGTGCTTAGTGTTAGAGTATTCTTGACGCAGCCCACCCCATTTGTATTGCACAGCAATAAATTGTCAGGCTATTGAAGTCTCCCATGAGGTTAGTTTTTGCACATATTATTGTGTGCATACATCATATATTAGGGTCACCTTTAGAAGTGGAAGCAAATTTGATTGAGAGGATCATATTTGATGCATCCTTTTGAATTCATCACAATGTTTAAATAAGTAATTTCTATTAAATAAATAAATTTGATTGATTGGATAAAGTGTGAGTACAATTGGAACACTTCTAAAGAAGACAATACCGTACGCCTGATGAAAACTTGAGCAGAGTCAAGTACTTAGTTTTTATTAGACTGAGTTGGCCATAATAGTTACTCGGCTTCCATTGTCCGAGATAACTTACATGAATTCAAAAGGGAAGAAATGGCACACTATGTTGGGAAGGTTAGTCCTGCTTATTCCCATCCAGCATTGCAGAAAATCTCATATTGATTCGGTATGGGCCAGCATCATGAAATCGTTCATCGTCGGTTCCATCAAATTTTTCCTAATTGTTTTGTTGAAAAAGAGTAAGTAGTATTGATGTATTTGTCCCTCTTACGATTGTCTAGAGCAACAAAAACTGGAACTGTTGTCTCCAGGATCTTCTTCAGCATATCATTTCTGATAATAGGTTTGTAAACATCAGGATTGTTTCGACCTTCAGCCCAATTGACGTAACCTATTGGTTAGCTTGTAAGAATTACCTGCAAATTAAATCAAAATATCAAATCAGAAAGACATTAAGCTAAGTATGTGTGTAGCCAAAAAATTGGAGGGTGAAAAGCAATTGTTATTTTGTCAATTCAAGTACGTATTTAAGTTCCTTGATGTTTAACAATTTTATTGAATGTCTAGCATTGGCATATCCGGATTAAGAACATATATAAAATATGAAAAGGCAAACATATATATTGTTAATTCAATAAAATTATCGATTAGTTTGTTTCCTTTGCTTGCGTTATTGAATATATATAAAATATCTATTGACACATCATTAGACTAACCTCTTGCTACAGGGTGCAGCTCGTTAAAAGACAGCCGTCACTAAAGTTTGGATTTGCTATATGCATGGGTGCACACTTGAGGTTGCGTTCCAATTCTTCCCGCTTGAATCTTTAGAGGAAGTGAGAAACGACCTATTATTTGTATAACCCAAAGAAAAACATTGTTAAATCAGTGGCTGATAAAAACAATTTATATACATTACAATTAATAAAAACGGTCTTACAAGCCAGCCTATAACAAAGATTGGGCAAGTAGCTCAACTGCTGATTGAGAGCAGTTTAAGTAGATAGATCCTCGACAATGATTGGAATATCATAAATTGTGCCTACTTGAGATATCAGGCATTGTTTCAGCTGCATCGAAACGAATAGATGCAATAGCAGGTTTGACGGCCTTGTTCGCCATCAACTTTACAAATTAGCGCGGGCTTGCAACATATTAAGTCTTTAGTCTTTGAGGCATTGCGGTTTTGATACGCATGTAAGAAGCAATAGAAACTGCATGGAGTAAATACATATGCATTAAGAGCTGCAACTTATATAGGAGATGATAAAGAATTTAACAGAGTACGGAATCAGTCTTTCAAAGTCATTTCTGTTGCAGAGATAAAGTGTAGGTATGCTGCTTCTAAATGTTACTGGACTTTCCCTTGACACTTGGGGAAAGTTGCAGGTATAAAATTGATAGTTAAAGCTGCCGGCTAATGTGAACAATGTACTGGGGTTACTCAGTTGGTGTGCTTGTCTTTTTCACCATTGTCTGGTCTTTATTGTTAGGCTTGGCTTATTCAACTTGGGCGAGCACATTGTCACTTTGTAGTGCCAAAAATGGATGTCTTTAGAGGCAATGTACTTTTATTTGCCCCTTAACAAACCACTGTTGCAACGGCCAAAATGTTGTTGTTCTCATGCAAAACCTAAAAATAGCCGAGCTTAAACATCCTAAAGCTTTATGACTGACTTGAGATCAAATGATATTCCTAATGGAAAGTAAATGACCTATACAGGTTGAATCCAAACCTAAGACGACATGTATAACTGACAATTTTTTTAAGAGGAAGTCCTTGAAAACGCTTAAAAGGTGCTTACTCCAACACTTGCAAAACATATATACCGAACCGTCATAGTGTCGACGTAAATGCAAAGCTAAAAGGAAATCACCTTATGTTCGATGGAGTCACCATGATGTGGAAATAACCCTGAGACGCAGCTGATCGATCCACCACCCTTAGTCGTGTCTTGTCTGCTTGTACGTAGAATGGTTTAAGATAGGGGCATGGCTTGATTGCACTGGTGTTATGGTCCTTCTTCACTAAACTATTTTGCCCACGCCCGACCCACCCCTCTTCCCCTTGCTCACCTACCTCCACCTATCCCACCGTCATTACCGTGCAATTGTTGGTACATATTTACTTGACGTGGCCGCTGCGGATTGAATCGTTGATGCTGCTACCACACATTGGGTTGCTGTTGTTGCTGCTAGTGGATGTCATGCACCTCTCGGTATTTGAAATTGCTAACAACAAACTATTTGAAATTTGTCACATGAACAGGTCAAAGAATATATCACTAAATATAAACTAAAAACTAATAACTGCGGCACACGGAAGAAACATAATGTATAGTTATAATTAAATAAAGGGACCCAAATTGGTTAACTTAAGAGCATGAGTGTGCAAAATTATACCTTGCACATGCCGTCAAATCCCTACCACCAAGGGGAAATCAGCATACAATGAGCGCATGACGCTGCATAGGTTTCGATTTGACATCATCCCTAATAATATTATGATTAAGTGGTTGGCTAAATCAATTTAAGCAAAAGTATTAAACTAATCAAAAATAATCCCGAAATTTTCTTGATCACCGAAAGCCGGTCTGTAAGGTGTGCACTTCTTGTTGTCGATTCTAATCATCCTAACCACTACCTATATATACTTTCCATCAACTTCCAATGTGAAACAGTACAACCTTGTCAGCAACATAAGGGTATTCAAAGCTTCATCTTAGAACAAAAGAAAAAAAAAAGTTTTACAGAGAGCAAAACCATATGAACTGCAGAAAAGGAAAATAGAAAACTGGAATAGGGAACCATCTTAAAACGGAGGCAAACCATAAGAACTGCAGTATGCAACATGACCTAAATTGTAGTATCAGTCGAGACAGACAACGATGGCTATTAGACAATGAACAAATTAATTGACGACAATCAATATCAGACTAATAATTTTAAATATTTGTTAAGTGTTGTGCTATAAGAAACAACCATTCTTGAGAATGTTAGACTCAGTTTGTCAACCTTTTTTAAATTATGAAAAAGAAATATGACGTTAATGCATATATACTACTCCTTGTAATCCATTCTCAACACCACATGTATGAACAAATTTCTTACCTTTAACGTTTAGCGGCTCAAAGTATGCAAGTAAGCATTCTAATTTTATTTGATGGTCAAATAACAAACAGCAACAATGCATATCAAAAGAAAAAACACATCATTCCCCTTTAAAATCAGACCAAGCACTTAAAAATTCGATATATTTTGGAAAATTGAAAAGGTCACCTTTGTGACGATTTCGCTAAGATATACCTATTGCAAAAAAGAATTTAATATATAGATGAGAGAAATGGGCGCATAAGAAAAATACGTCTAGTTTGCTAGCAACTAAATCTTGTATAAATGGGAAAAAAAATTAGTATTCATGTGAAGGCGTAACACGCGAGCATTTTAATAGCAGCATGATCACATGCCTAGTAGAACCCATAAATTAAAGTGGCCTACATTAGAAAGTTGCATAAGAGATTCCATCTGTTCCACATATACCCTCATCTCCACTGTACTGGTATGGTAGTTACAATCCTTAGAATTCATACACAGATGTTTGGTGCATGCGAAAGGGAAAAGTAAGTGATAAATTGCAGCACATGGTACATGAAAAAAAAAACAAAGTGAAAAAAAAATGGAACATAACAATAAACATTGAACTGATATTAAAAATAAATCAAAGTTAGATACGGAAGCACCAAACCACTAAAAAAAAAAAAAAAAAAAAAAAAAAAAAAAAAAAAAAAAGTGAAACACAAAGGCACCAGTGAAAAAAAAACATAAAGAGGCACACTTCTCAAATAGTATCCAAATCCCTCTTGTTAAGAACACACATTAAAAGAAGTAGAGTTAAGACAATGTATTGATTCTGCAGCCATGGATGTCTCCTGCAATGTAGAAAGGGTAAAAACGTTGTCACACATGGACTTTTGATTTTATGCTTCATGTAGAATTTTTTAAACAAACAAAATAAATCAATTTTTAAATTACTACATCCAAGAGTGTTGTGTTGTACATTCACCTTGAACTATGTTTTTTTAGTTTTTTTTTATGGTTGTATCTCGGAGGTTAATGCTTTGCCTGGATCAGCTTCTTCAACAATATCAACATATGACTCCACACATGCACCTTGGTTTCCCTAAGGTTGTGTAAAATGGTTAAATGTGATTGTAGTCAAACAAATTTGTTATCCGACCAAAAAGACACGCATGAAACTACCTACTCAACCAATTGACAATCGATGACAGCTTGGTCAGGGTAAACCTTCTCAACGGTAAACGATTCAAAACCTTCCTTTGCACTGAACTCGGTAATTTGCACCTGGAAAATGTAAGATCGGCCTTCAAGTTTCCTTAGTTCAGTTTGAATCGCTTTTGGGGCCTCCGATCCCCGTAAGTTGGATAAGAATGGGTAATTTAGACAAATGGCCTTCATTTTAAAAATAGACGGGAGTCATGGGGTTTTTTAATTAGCTTGCCTTATGGATAATTTCTAATTCTTCAACCGACTTCTTCACCAAGTGTTCAGTATGTTTGTTGAAAGTGACAAAAGTGGTAATGTCTGAGAAATCATTCACAGCAAATCGAAGCTTGTACCTGTTTAGACATTAGAATGTGTATAGGCAAGAAGTAGTCATTTGTCATTTGTCATTTAAAATAATACTCTAAAAAAACAACAAAAAATATATATTTAACTCACCTTTTTTCGCTGTCCACCCTACATTTTGGATAGTGTGTCTTGGGTTCAGTCTGCGCAATCATTTTCATACAACGCTTGCAACTATTGTAGTACCAATTATTACTGTATACTTTGTCTATAATGGCACTGCAAGTATAACTTGATCCCTACAAAGAAAGAATGGAGTATATTTTGAGCAAAAGGTATATACATTCATATATGAAAGAAAAAATTAGCATATACCTTATATGATTGATCTCTTCCCATTTCCTTCAATTCACCTATGGTAACTCTCCTGTCTCTAAGCAGTGCTTCTTCAGATAGATTTTCAACAGGGCCTTCAAGCTCAACCAATATGTTTGCAGCTTCAATGCTAGTGGGCAACAATATAAAAGAATGTAAGACCCGCTATGTGTATAGGACAATATAGCCTAGGAATGGTAGTAAACAAAATACACAAACCAATTAAAGGGAGAGGAAATTGGCCCAAATGTCAATGTGGTTGATTACAACACATTCATTTGTTACATAAACTTATTTTTTATTTCCATAACCTCTTTTTTAATGCGTTATGAAAGAACGAATGCAAATATGTTAGATAAATATCATAAACTCACCCGCGCTTGTATTCAGTTACGGGGGCATGGATATCTAGGTTGACATAGATCTTTGTTCCACTAACAGATGAAAGGGTAATCTTGTCTACAACAAAAGACATTAAAAGTGCATTGGCTTAGAATAGAATTTAAAATTAATTAATTTTCAATAACAATTCAAATTGTGAACACTGTAAATGTATTATTACCTTGATAATCCCTTGCAGCCAGCGAAGTGGCTATAATGATCACATTCTGTTGTGTTAGTATGCCGTCCGAAATTGATTTGACCAAATCACCCCATAAAGTAATGGTCACTTCAGCGCGCCTAAAGGGTGAATAAACTTGATGAGGTTACAACAACGTGTTTGTCTGTTTAAATTGATATATAAAGGGTGTACTAACTTCTGATCCATGAGTACTATCTCCTTTAAAACAGAGCCAGATTTCTGTTTTGTGCTGCCGACTTTTTCCAACACACCAATCACATCTGCTTGTTTAAATAAATATAAGGTTAGATCTTTGATCATATCCAGTTAACTTTAAGCGACAGTTTAATTTAACAGGGAAGTAAAACCGAGAGGGAATATTTAAGCATAAGGTTGTGATTACCTGATAGAAGAGTTTTCTGTTTCGCTTTGTCGGACACCGTGTTATACTCAATGAAATTGAAGTTGTATCTTGCAATTTCAGCCCCCCCTTCATCAGCTAACTGTATCAATGTGTCTGGTTTGAATTTTATTACAAAGGGATGCACCACTGGGCGATAGGTCGTTGCTAACACCACGTCAAATCTCTCAATGACGTAGATGTTGCCCTCTTCCAACAAAGCTCCTTTTCCAAATTTGTCAAAATCTTTAAAATCCTTCGATTCCAATTTAGCATGTATGTGGGTTCCCTAGCAAGAAGGGGAAAAAATCAGTGGTAAATTTTGAATGATTGCAAAACAAATGCGGTTGATTACCTTAGCATCCAATAGAAGAAAGTCTCTACTGAGGACCTCATTGTTGTTATTCCAGTGGATTGACTCCCACACTCTTGTTAGACGAACTTTTATTTTCAATTTGGTTGTGCCCATACGAAGCATAGAAAGGTGTTGGAATTCTGCTGCTGCCATTGAGGTATGCCTACAAAACAACCAATATTGAATGAACGAAAGAAATTAAGCCTAAATCTTAAATGCACACTTTCAAAGAAAGAGCATCTAGATCACATAAGTAAAAAGAATATAATCATCATATAGTGCCATGGAAGAAAGTTTTGATTGCGCATAAGGCGAAGACTAATATGACTGCGAGGAAAACAATAGCATGGTATGTAACTCCGACGATTACCTAAAAATATGCAAATATTTTACTTGATCAATTGAACTATATGCTCCCAACCTCTCCAGCACAACATGTATATAAACAATAGTAAAGAAAGCCTGGGAGAAGAACGGTCTTAACCAATTAAAGAGGTTCAATGTTGTAAGGGGGTTGCATACGTTTGTGATATTTAACATATACATTAATGGGAGGCCTGGAAGTTGTATAGATTGCGGCCGTTTTAGAAGGAGGAATGACTGGAAGTTGTTTTTTTGCAACTATTACATACATTTAGGCAAAGGGAAGGGCAGCGTGGAAAACGCATCATATTAAATTTGAGTTAGTTCTGGACAAGACTTTATGACTTAAGTTTTATTTTGATAAAGGACTTAAGCTGATCTTAAGAAAGCTCAAATAGAATAATCAAAACGGCAAATCATTATCATGAACAGTGTATCAGGCCCATTATGATTGTTAGCCTCTATGTTTAACTTTTAACTTGTTTTTTTTTTATTGGCTTTTAACTTGTTTTTTTAATTAGTGAGATGTTTTAAATTTGATTTATATAATTTTTCCTTGGAATAATCACATTGATTTAATTGAGATTAAAATAATTAGGTGTGGTGATACGGGAAAATTCATACCGCCTTATTAATGCGAAAATAGTATTAGTTTTGGAAATTGTGTTTTGAGGTACACATTAGTTTCCTTTTTTCTCTTTTGGTTCAAATGTATACATTAGGCGTTGTTGTTGGTATACTAAGACGATGTGAATTTACTAACTGGACCAATATACTAATTGAATTGAAAATACGTATATAGATATTAGCAATAAATAATGACCTGCTCGCATATTGTATACTGAAACAATATGACGTTAAAAACAAAATAAAACAAAATAAGCAATAATAATATCTTTAAAAAAATAGAAAGAAAACTGAAGAGATGTAATCACACGACCACAGCACACAATAGAAATATAGGCTCTCACATGAGGAATACATCATGTCGATTGTTCTTAAATATAGGGAGAACTGGTGTTTTTGTAGATCAATATGTTTTTTCACCCGCAGTCCTTTTAAAGCATGCTGCAGTAGCATCAATTCAAGGTGGCTTCCATACATGAACCACTATTTGGTTAATTTGATATACAGTTTCCATTTGGTGGTGAACGTCCACCAGGAGCATTAATTCCATTTAAATAGCCATGAGTAGTCAAGATTGAAGGTTCATTTACGGTAACCCACTTCTTAACCCTGTCACCGAATTGTTTGAAACAAAAGTCTACAAACTCGCCAAAATAATCCCTGAAACAACATATAGAAATTCATTAATCAACAAATCATTGAATCTATACTATTGTATGGTTCCATGTGACCTAAGATCAAATTGTGTTTGACCATGTCGGAGCCAAATATGCAGATAGCCAATCCATGCAGACCTAACTTGAGCAATATTCTAGGAATCTACTTACTGAACAATCTAATTACCAATTGAATTCTCCCTCCTAGATGAAGATTCAAAATGAGAAAAACTTAACGTTTAATTTATTGCCACTATGAATGTTCCGCGATGTCATTACCACCTAACATTGAAAGTCACCTTTCACTACCGAACTTGTAAATTCAATCTCAACTAAAGGTCAAGTCAGATCGAAGGACAACAATCAAACAATCAACGAAAGACAATGGGCACTGCAAGTATGTGCACTGCTGAGCCTTATTCTATTCGTAAACAGAAAATTAATTGCTCACCTACGCATATGTATGGTCCAGGGCGAAGCATCACAAGGAAACCTAGCTCGGGACACATCTTGAGAAAAGATTCTAAGTCCGCAATACCCTCAAACATCCATTCCCCAGGTTTTGGTTCATGCAAATTCCAAAGCACATATGTTTGAATTGTGTTCAAGCCCAATGCCTTTGCTCTCAAAAGCCGGTCCTCCCAGTACTGAAAATAAAAAAAAGGGGAAATATTAAGAGAGAGGTAGAGATTATTACACTAATTAAATGCAAAATACACATACATTTAGCATCAGTCGAGCTGAAAATTATGTCAAGAGCTAAGATAAGATGAAATGAAATAATAAAATATTTAAAACGGGAAAGATACAAATGAAATTGTATAAGATGAAAATGGTTCACTTACCTCGGGAGCCAATACGAAAATAATGCAAGTCACCTCCACTTATTTGTAAAGGTTGACCGTCTTTCCAGAATAATGATATGTAAAAAAGATATCTATGTGTATCCTTTCAATAAAATATTTAAAAAAATAGTGACATTAACGCATTAGTCGGCCATTTTTTCTTTTTAATATTAATATCTGCCAAATTTCTTTCGGAGATTCTAATATGTTATTATCACAACTTGTTTCATTAGGACTATTTTTTATATCTGGAGTTAAAAATATGTTTTTCTTGTATTTTGTTATTTTTTCTAGTTGATTTCTGATTGTACTTGTCCTATCCGTCAAATCCTTTACAATAACTTCTTGTATTGTTATCAAATGTATAAGGTACCCACGACCCATGTACCATCAGCTCAGCTGGGAAAGCTGATCAGAATGCAATGTCACTTTAGAGTCCTAAACAGAGCCTGGTTTGACTCCAAGTTCAGCTGACTGCAAAATTAAAGTTGAAACAAAAAAATATACTGGCAGAAGAGCAGTAACATAGAACTGCGAGTACTGGTCGGTGGAACTGATTAAATGCATATAAAATTGGTTTGTTTATGACCATAAGATGAAAAACCTATGACAACCACAATCAGAACTTGGTTATTTATATAAAAAATCAAATAACTTTTCCTTGTCCCTTGGTAAGCTCTCATTATAGCAAGGGAGACACGGTATTCATTGGAAGAACTGAAAATCCGAATTTGGGCCTAAGACTGGATGATCAGGTCTCTACTCTGTAGGAGTCTACTTACATTTTCAATGCAATGAAGACTAAGTGTTAAGAGTAATTGCCTCACACTTCTCCGCTTTGGGACTCAAATGCGAGGTAAATGGCTTTTCGGATCCCCACACACTCGTTATCATCATGCTCCATTTCATCTTTGAATATATATACCCACCGAGTCTCATCATCTAATAATAAGCTGAATAACTGATTGCTGTTCCAGTTACAGATGTAGTGGGCTATTATGCCGACTATAACAATGATCATATGAACGGCAGAAAAGATTAATTCTTAGCGTAGTCGGAGCGAGCCCCATAAAACGCTCTGAGCCACATGTGCAAGTTTTCAGGAGGATTGAATGTTGTCGTCCTTTGCAACCCACCCCACGGGTTAGGATAGGGAGGCCTCTTAGAGTCGAGGCAAGGTATACAGGATGAGTCACACCCTTAAAAAGAAAGAAAGAAAAGTCAAGAATGGCGTAAGGGCCGACCCTAACCTGGCCTTTGCTAATCAAATGCCTAAAGTCCTAGGGGGCAAAGGAAGTGACAACCTTCCCTTTTCTGCTAGGAGAGGAAGATTGATTAAACTTCCTTGCGAGTTGAGGTACCTCCACTCCTCTTCTACTGTAATTCAGGACCTGGTAGCAGGTGAAGGCTTCAACAAAATTAGGAATTGGCATAGGCTTCAACATATATTGGAAGCAATAAGGGTAGTAGTAGGCTCCCGACCCTGACACAAGTGTATCCCAGACTCAACAATAAGGGAAGTGAGCTCTCTGCACTCATACCATTGCAACCAACAGTGTACAACGCAAACAGTAGAATTTAAGGTAGTTATAATTACCTCCTCTTCCTCGGCGCTGGTGAAAAACTTGTTGCCTCCAAAGTTAAGTAAACTGCATCCAGTTAAAGAAATGATCACAAACTGTAACAACATATTATCCACTCTACAGTTTTATATAATAACTTCCCAATAAACGTAAACACGTCAAACATAGTCTTGATGTTCAGGAAAACCTTATTCGTGTTGTTAATATGGCTGCAGGAGCACATGCAGTACAATATCAATTCTTTTGGTTACACATCTGAATGGATATGCATTGGCATAAATTCAGAAATCCAAACATTTTCTCAACATAAATGAACTTAATGGAACAACATAAAAATTATTTTTTATCTTGGAAAAAAGCTATATAAATTGATTGCTATAACAAAAATTAGTGCAATTGACTTGTCAAATTGCACACCAAATGATTACACATCATTAAACCTCGTTCGGTGGATTAACTGGTGCACAACGCAAGGAAATTGCATAGGCAATTGTAGTTCTATATTGTATACATAAGAGACACAATCAACGTATGAAGTAAGGAAGATTAAAATGACATACAGATATCTAAAGCAATAATTAGGCAGCCAAGAACAGAAGACACCAATGGCTACTATGCACTGCAAGAACGGAGGATGTCGTTGTAGACAACATTTTTAGTGTAAGTTCCAGAGAGACCCCTCAATGTTCCCTTCTTAACTAAAACTCTAGTCGAAGATTGTGACACTCCTCTTGATAAAGCAACATAGAGTTGGCCGTGGGAGAAAATATGCTCGGGTAAATATACTCCAACATTTGGTATTGTTTGACCTTGTGATTTGTTGATTGTAAGAGCGAAGCTTAGCTTTATAGGAAATTGTTTCCTAGTCAGCTCGAAAGGTAACCTTGCATCTTGAGAAGGGTGCAACGGAATGCGGGGCAAGAAAACTCTAGCACCAGCTGAATTTCCAGTAATGATTTCTGCATCAATTACATGTGTGTCGAACCCTCTACATATTAGTCGTGTTCCATTACATAGGCCATTCTTAGGATCTAAATTTCTCGTTAGAATAACTGGAGCTCCTAGCTTAAGTTTCAACTCGTGAGGACGCAGACCACTGGGACAAATAGAATTTAAGTACTCTTGCGGGTACAAACCACGTGAATCATTCGCCACCGAATCAAAAGAGTAATACGACACTTCGTCACTTGGAAACTGATAAATTATTTCATCATTCAATAATTCAACAGTTTCATTCCTAGGAGTTATTATTGCCCTCTGAATCATGTAGTCAGTGTCACCGGCATTTTCATGTAATCTTGGAAAGATCTCATTTATAAGATTCACACGTGAATGCTCATTTTCCCACGGCACGACAATATCTCTAGGAAGTTCATTCATGTCCCCATCAATAAATGGTTTAGTCCCATCGCCTATGCTCATAAGAAACTTCGCAAAAGCAAGATCATTTTTCGCTCGCATGTTTTCCTTAAGACGTATCACATGCACTTTCTCCCAAAGTGGTGAGTTTGTAATACATGCATCAATAGTTTGTGCTCTTGTACCACGTGAAACAATAGGGAGTACTTGACGGAAATCTCCACCCATAACAAAAACCTTCCCTCCAAAAGGCAATTCACTGCCTGTGATGTCTTTTAAAGTCCTGTCCAGTGCCTCAAACACATAACGATGTGTCATTGTAGCCTCATCCCATATAAGTATACTCGCTTGTTGTAACAAACATGCCAATTTGCTTTTTTTAGTTATTTTGCAAGTGGACGTAGATGTAATTGGTATTGGGATCTTGAACCTAGAATGGGCTGTACGACCGCCAGGCATCATTATAGCAGCAATTCCCGAAGTTGCTGTTGCAATAGCAATTTGGCCCTCGCTCCGGAGTTATGCCAGAATCGATTTATATAAGTATGTTTTGCCTATTCCGCCTGGTCCGTCAACGAAATAGACCCCACCATCTCTCCGTTGGACTGAACTGATAATCTTTTCAAAAGCCTTTTTTTTATCATTATTAAGTTTACTTATAGAAGTAATGTCTTCTGAAGCAATGGGAATAGACAGTTCCTCTCTAACCAAATTGGATATATCATCAAGGTTGACTTGTTCACCGGTTATTGAAGGCAAATCGTATCCCGAAATATTTTGACCATGCTGTTCCAATAAGAGTTGAAGTTAGCGTAACAAAGCGATGCGTGCGACACGTTGAGTTCAAACCCAACGCGGTGTAATCTTCGGCCATATAGCTATGGAATTCATTCCACAAATCACGAACTCCAGATGGATTACAATAGACCAAGATTGTAACAAATAATTTCCGTAGAGAAGAGGGCATTTGTATCCTCGATGCTTCAAGCAAACATTCGTGAACATCATTATCCCTTTCAAGCAGGCCTAATGCTTCAGCCGCCTCTTTGAATGTGGGGTTCGTAGATGCTCAAATGATGTTGGTCCTCGAACATGATTTAGCAATACCCTCAAGTAATACCTCTCACCTCAAGAGGGGATACTGCATAAAGCCTTCCAATGACACGATTATGTCCATTTCTTTCTTTCCAATGATTAGACGTCTTGTTCCATACATAATGTCCAGGGATCTCACGATAAAGATATAGCCGAGCAGCCTCATCAATGCTATTTAGTTTAAAAAATTCTGTCAACATTGTGCGGGAGTTCTTATCATCAGCCAAAACATCCTCAATGAGTTGGTCGCCTTGATAGGTTACCTCATGCATATTCTTAAGATGGACCTGCAAAGAATATATAGATGGGTATATCTGACTTAGCGGGAATTCAAAAATTCTCCAAAGGGCTTCCTGTGGGCAAATCCAACGTCCATCTACATACTGCTTTATTTCATCTTGTTCTTCTATGTCTGTAGATGTTACTTTAACGGCAACTCAATCTGAACCCTTGTAGATATACTTGTACAAATATTTGACACTTTTAATGCTCGAGCATACCTCAACATTGATATGGCAATTGTATTTTTGTAATAACCACGGATTATAGGGTACAACCCAACGATTATCGACACGGTAACGACGGCGATGATTCTGGACAATTGCAAAAGCACCATTGTCTCGCCGCATATATGTAGCGTAGGAATCAATTCCTTGATTAGTTACTGGTGCAAATTGTTTTGAGAAATTTCTTGTACACTTCTGATCTTTCATGCAGACACATGTTGGATTAACAGAACCACACGGTCCATGAATCATGTGTTTGACAACAATCTCATATAGCTCCGGTTCAATATTTGGATCTGGAATTTCCGCTCTAACAATATTGTCATAATCGTCTGCGGTTGTCAGTTTGTCATTTTCGTCAAGAATTAGAAGGATGTGTGCATGAGGCATTCCTCTTTTCTGGAATTCAATAACATGAACGTGTGCAACTACTTTCCCAAGAACTCCTTTAGTAAACAGATCATTCTTCAACTCTTCAAGCTTTGCACGAAAGATCCTTACTATCAATTCTGGCCTGTCATTTGGAACTTGACCTTCTAATAACTCATCAATGATCTCCTCCCAAGATGGATTGCAAGTCATTGTGATAAACAAATCCGACCTCCCATACTTTTGAACTAGTGCCATAGCATCGTGATATCGTCGATGCATGTCACGGGGACATCCCACAAAAGATGCAGGCAAGATTGTTTTCCGTCCAACATTACCTAAATATTTTAAAAAGATGGATATAAGAATGTCTAGCCGATTAAATGGTAATAAATTATAAAAACTTAATACACACCTGAATGAATTTCTCCTGAGCTTCAAGAGTCTTGCAATCCTTGATAAAGCTCAGCCCTAATTTCTTGTTGGTGATCACGTATCCACCTTAATCTCAGAGTTGATATTTTAACATAGTTGTCAACTATGTATTGTTGTAAAAGACGACCACTACGGAGAAGTAGAAGTGGATCATTTGGTCGAATCTAACAATGGGAGAAGACATTGGTCATGTAATGGTTTTGGAAAACCAATACAGAACAAAACACTAAATAGATGAAAGCTTACTTGGAGTAAGTAACAATAAAATTGTTGACTCGTGAGTCGTTTTCTATTAGAACAGAACATATGCAAATTCCATCCCGGGCTGCCATAAGGGAGTAGTAGAGGGTATTGAAGTGGATCATAATAGCCGGCCGTGTCAGGAACATTCTCAAACGCTCCAGATATTCTTTGAGCTATGATGTCCCTTTCATTTAGGTTACTTGGATCCTCACCACCAACTAATATCGCTGCTACTTGAGAAGATGTAGGCATGCTATATTGATGAGCTCCTGTTGGGTTATCTCTAATAAGTAGACGAAGATTAGGAGATGACAACCTTTGGGAAACTTGGCGAAAAATCTTGACATATGGATTCTCCTTTAAAACATTATGAATGATAGCCAATACCCGTCTGTCCAACACCCCATTTTCAGCCATACGATTGTCAAGCTCATGATCTGTATCGTATATATACATCTGAAGAAATCTAGGTCTGTGACCAGGCTTGGGCAAAAGGCTACCAATACGATGATAAATAGAGCCTCGGGCTTTGTACGTGTAAATGCCTTCTCGACCGTCAGCAAGATCATCGTCTATGTTAACCCCCATAGAAGTAAATGAGAAGACATGATTATATGCACGTATGTTTTTCCTAAAATCGACAGCAGCAGTTGATGGAGATGTAAATAAATCCACCAATTCAGTCGGTGCTGCTAAAACTGGCAAACTTATTGTCCCATTTAAGCAGCAAAAACCGGGCGGTTCGCGATGGAACAGTTTTGCTTGGCATCGTGGACAATTCGTAGGTTGTGGTAAATGATGTGTATGAACATCTAAAGAGTTGTCATAGCCCCGTGCACAATTATGGTTCCGCCTTTTTCTAGCCGTGTCTCCCCTCCTTCGGCCGATCTGACCGTTACCTAAGGCAACACACTCTTCTGAGTCAATGTATTAATCACGGAAGCGTAGCCACTAAAAACACCAGAATACATAAAATAGATGTACTTAATTCAAGGGCAAATTTTAACCTTGTATAGGAAGTATTTCTTCTCTTGAACCTTCATGGTTCCCCCCCGAGATCATCAGAGTGCATTGCAGTATTAATACCATTGAATGGATTAATGACATCAACACAGAAATCCCCGTGATCAGCGTCAGTGTCTACAAAATAAATAAAGGTCCTTGTTTTGCAAGATACGTAAACGAAAACAACAAATTTATTATTGGGTCAAGAGTAAGGTACACATGTAACCTTCAAAAGGCTCGCCTTCGCTACCACTACTGATCTGGATGTCGACCCCATTCAAGCCAACGTTATTGATAGCATAGTCGTCAGGAATATCATCAGCAAGGATGCCCAAACCTGATTAGAGTCCATTTATTTTCCCTTGATAAATAATCGGTTGTGAATCTAAGCGGATAAGTAATTAGTAGGGGTTGTTACCGTCATTGTCACTAATTTCTGAGGTAGATGATGTTGCATTAATACAGTTCCGAGCATATTGCCTTATATGAGTCAGACGTCTTGGTTGCAAATCACGTTCTCCATAAAGCAATAGGTGCGAAACATCTCTAGATGGGTGTCGGCCTTGGATTAACTCGTGAGGCGTCGAATTGTTGGAGTCCAACGATCCATGAGCGAGAATCGATTGAGGGGCATGCCACGCTACACGTATGCGTTCTCTTTGAGAAGCCAATTCTTCAGTTCTTTGGTTTCGGATTCGTTGATAATAATTGATTCGTCTACGCTCCCTTCGTTGGGCCATCTATTCTGAGCTCATGTTGCTTCCTCTTTCTCTTTCTCGATTACGTCGGTTTTGTTGTTGTTGTTGTCGTACGTCACGATGACTAAGGGAATTCAAATTTGGGTGGTCCTCAGGCGCATCCATATTTAAATGGTTGTAAACGGAAACTATGCTGGATGCACAGACCCTTTTCAAAGGTAGAAAAAGAAATGATATATAGGGAATTATTAAGAGAAATCCAACGATTAAAAAGAGATACGAAACGAGGACAGACAACAAAAAATTAACAGATTAATAAAACAAAAAGAAAAGACATTATAGTCCACAGTTGAATAGAAAACACAAATAAGTTTTTTTTTTTTTTTTTTGAAGCATTTAGAGGTTAGGCTGACCTCGACCTGTATTAAAGAAAAAGAGACTCATGTTCTCAAGTACATTTTCCCTTGTGTGTCCTCCTTTACCATTTCTGATATTTCATAGTCTAATGGAGGTAGGAAATACAAAATAGAATTCTCATGTTCCTTGCTTAGCTTTGAGAAGTAATCAGCAACTCGGTTTGATTCCCTGAACACATGTTTAAAATCCACCCATTCAAAGTGTAACTTCAAACAGGCAATAGTAGCCACTATGTTGAGGCAGTACCAAGGCGGCTCCTCTACTCCAGTAATAGATCCTACTGCTCCCTTCGAGTCTGAGCATACACAAATCCTCCTCGCTCCTATCTGGATTGCTCCCTTCATTCCAGCTTCAATTGCTAGCAACTCTTGGGTGATAACCGATCTTTTAGTCGAGTTTCCTGTAAACACTAGTTTGACGGCACCGAATTCATCTCGAATAACACCACCATACCCATTCAGCGTCGGCTGAAATTGACCCATCTGTGTTGACCCAGAAAATCCCCACGATTGCGGCTTGGACCATTTGCACCACACCGAGCTTGAACGTGTATTGCACTTGGATACCGATCCTGTCCAGAAGTACCTTTGCTGCTACTGTTCCAAGCACTTCGGTCAACATGATTTGTAGATATGTCTTCATCTCTGACTTGATCTTTGCACCTACCTGCGCTTCTGTGTGCCGCTTCTGCTGAAATTTCCTTAAGTTCCTCTCTCTCCAGATGGCATATATTGTGGCAGAGATTACTGCTCTAGTAATCTCAGATTCAAGCGAGGCATCACGGCAAATCCTGAGGAGGTTGTACCATTCAGCAGTCGATGCCTTCACTTGCGTGTTCAAACCCAGCCACCCTTTGACACTAGACCAAACCTCTTTTGTATACGGGCAATCGAAAAAGAGATGCTTGGAATGCTCCCTAGAAGCATTGCAAAAGTCGCACATAGAGTGGTGGATAATTTTCTTCTTAACCAGTCGGTCTTGGGTTGGTAAGCTGTTCGAAAATAACTGCCATCCAGTAAACGAGTGTTTCGGTATAACCAACTTGCCCCAAACCACCCGATGCCATTTCACTCTTGGTCTGAGTTGCCACAAATAAGTTAAACATACTTTAAAGCACACGAGGCTTATAAGAATAAAAAATTAAATATATAGTTGTTGATGGCTCAGACAATTAAAATAACATCATCATATTTGGTCAAGTACTTAAGTAATACTAAAACTAAAATAAGTTGCGGAATGCAGTTATAGTTTATACAGAAGTGCATGATGACAAATTTCTGATCGAAATTGATTAAATGCGATTCAGGCAAAGATAGTAAATATGAGAATGTATTTCATTTGATTGAAGAGAGGAACATAATCAAAAGGTGATCCTAAATATCCCAATAGACGACTTTTATTCGAACAATACCGGTTTCAAGAAAGAATAAGATGTTCAAAAGTGAAACCAACTAACCTAAAATTCAAGCTGGGCGGAGATAAACTTATCCTTATAGCGATGCACACAGTTCGAAAGATCGATAGAGTGCTTCTGAACCGTATTGACTGCAAACAACAAAAGAGAAAACGTTAAAAAACTTGGGGAAACGTACAAAAGGCGCCATACCACTCCCAACGGGGAAAATTGGCTTTTGATATTGTAGAAGCATTTCCTATGATGGCTGCTTAGCTTGATCCTACCTTGGGCCCTTTCTATGTAACACTAATCTAGTAATTATAGTATAAATTGGAAAGTGAACTGGAATCATCCTTTTTTATTTAAGCCTTTTTTATATCATAGCATCAAATGAATAGGTAAAAACTGTATTGGAACGATCTTTGTAAGGCTTAAAATGCTTTTAAGAATGCAAGTGATTTGATCTAAACAATGTTAATGAAAAATCTAATCATAGCTGAGATAAATAAAAAACTTTCAATGACTACTGTGTGGATGACTATGGGGGGCACAATGACACTCGACCATAAATGTAGTGGTAGAGTAAAGCCTTACGGGATGAACCACGTCAAGTAAAATGAGCCGCTTTAAAGAGATTGTGTATCACGTCACATTAAACATGGAATGACCAATAAGCAAAGTAGTTATAAATAATTAAACATGCATATACGGAATTAGGTTTTAAATCATTCTAAGCAAGAAGATGGTCACGTAGTGTTAGATTAGGCATATGCCCAGTTATGGTAAAGAATGGGAAGGGTACCAAATATGCATAGGTAGGTGTGAAGAATTGTTGGATTTCCAGTTTCGTAATCATTGCATACTTTGTTTTGGTAACGCACCAAGGCAGGTGGGAGACATTAAAACTGAACCACAAAACCTGCTTGGTTAAAGGCGCGGTAAAGGGCAAAGGACCGGGAATTCATAGTATAGTTGGACACAAACCAAAACAGGCCAAATTATAAACAGAAATATATAAAAACAAAAAATCTAAGAGAAGCGGCAAACAGTTATGGTTTGAATATTGCTCAAAGCGCTGGATAAATATTAAAAAATGATTGTTCTAAGTATACATGTAAGGTTGTCTTGCAACAAAAGCACCAGAGACATGGCTATTTTAAAAAAGCATCCTATTAGCTGATCAGCAATGACATTAGGTCCGTTATGATTCGAAAAACAAACGCACACAAAAGACCAAATTGTCAAGTGGTGAACATGGTAGCCACTGATTTAATGCGTGGCTATTGTAAGATGTCATTTTTCAGTTAGCAGGTCCACTATGACCAAAGGCTAACAGCAGAACGACAATAGAATCAATCGTATTAGACTCGATTTTGCAAGCCCCATACATGGTTGGATAACCATAGAGGATGATATTAGAATGGTCGAAGAGATCATTTTTTTAGCCAGCCCATCCAATTAACATAACATAAATGATACCAAGAGGAGGTTAGTTTTTCTTGTTTGTCATTAAATGGTGATATAGAACATTGGCTATGACTTAAGCATATCGAAGCATACAACTTTAATAAACAAACCATATAGTCTATTATAAACATCAGAGTCAAAAGAGCAAAGAAAGTGAAATAATAATACTATCCATAATGAAGAAAACATAACAAATTTACAAAACATCTACCCATTATCACATACAGTAAACCACCTAGATTGAAGGTGCAATGTTAAACTAAATATGCCGTGTCCATTTATAGTATGATAAGCTAAATAAAAAGTTATCTAATATGGACTATTTTAAGTGCAATGTCTTCTTAAAAGGTTTATCATATTATATCCAACTAAAGTGCAATGTCGTTCTCTTAATCACATAGCACAGCTTCATTCCAGGATTGTCAAGTTATAATACACAGAAGTATGAGTATTTAGAATCTTACACATATGCTCGTTGACACATTAGGAAAATGTGTCCATCCTCATCCGGCACGATAATGATAGCCGCGTTCGTTTGTTACTCAACCCCATGGCTCCATTTCAGTCGTTAAGGCACTGGGAAACCACCAATAAAAATTAGCATTGCAACCAAACGCAACCCCAAATGAAGACTTAGTAAGTCACCACTATTGGCAGAGCAGTCAAAAAAAATTCAACATTCCGAAGTATGAGTTAATGAAAAGAAAATTTAAAAAAAAAATACGCAATTCAAACCATCAAATAAAAAAGATTATTAAAGCAAATCATCAAATTTAGTAAGCGGGAGAAAGGGTTGAAAAGTTTTGAAAAGAAGACATCTCCTAAGGGGCGGGATGGTTTGAATAGGGTCAAGTTATAAGAAGGGAACTATAACGATAGCAGGCAATCGTAGCAAGGCTTAACAACCAGGAGCAACACATATTAGAATTCAAAGCGAATTCGGTTGCTACAGGTGAAATTAGCCCCTTTCATGGTGCAATCATGGCACGTCAATCGTTAAAATGAAAAGTTATAAAATCTAAGCTACAAAAGATCGATCAAAAGAATAACAATAATGACCAATGACCACACCCAGGCCTATATTCAATTCTTGCTACTCCGAACCTTATGAGTAAATACCCATCAATGTATGAACAACAACAGAGGAAAATAAGAAACAATCAAGTCTCATGTCACAATATATTAAAATCAAGGCATAAATTGTAACATTCATCTGTATTTATCAAGCATTGCTTCCTTTATGCTAATAACCTGATAGCAAGAAAGGATTAACTGTGTAAATATGCTTCCAAATAGAACAATAAACCAAGCAGCAGAAAATAAAATAGAAGATAGCTTGCTGGGGCAGCTCTGCAAGTGTTAGTGATATTCAAACACCTACATTGCTATCCTAAGTGCACGTAGAAATAGAAACTAGCATCTCTTACCTAGTTGAGGGTGGGCAAATGTAAGTTTTAATTTGTTTATGCCTCGTTAAGAGCTTTAACTTCCTTGCCAATCATGGGTTTTGAATCCTGCGACTCTTGCTTAAATCAACCTAATAAAGCATTCATGTTTGGCGCTGACGCAATCCTACACTCCGCTCGCCTATTTAGCAAGGCATGAGAGTCAAACAATTTTTCTTGTTCTAGTTGGGAATTTTTTAATCATTCAAGTAAAGGCACCCTTTCATAAATAAGGAAGAAAGCTATCTCAAATATGCCAATTTACATTTATAAAGGATATAAAAAGGTAGGATTCATGGGTGTGCACGTGTGCAACGAAGAAGGCAGACCCATAGATTTCATAACTTTTAAATTTTAGTTTGAGCAACTGCACACTTTGACGCCCCTTCACTATGGCCTTGCTGATGATAAGATTCTTAATGACGACACCCCTGGTTGCTGACACAGGAAACAGCATCATTAGACATCAAAAAGGTAAGACGAACTAAGGACGTAAAATGCCGGTTCAGAACGGCGGTCGTGGAAGGCAACCTTATGCAGCAACCCAACTGTAGATGGTTGGTTGAGCGAAGCCTCTAAGACCTGTGTTTTCGGAAGGATGCTCCATAGGGAACAGCATGACCAAACTCAAAGAAAGGTGAAGTTTGTATCCTCTAGGAGTCGGGGCGTAAGGGATTGTTATTAATGTTCACATAACGCAATACAACATGTTCCGTTTAGCAAAGGCTCTAAGACATGTGTTTTCGGAAGGATATTCCATAGGGAACATCATGACCAAATTTTCCTTGTTGAAGTTTTCAATAGCATAAATGCCCAAGAACCTTGTGCATTAGTTACAATCTTTGTTTGTAATCCTTGCATACTGCACATATAAGCAACGCATCACAGTACTTGTGTATCAAACAATATGCAGTATTAACTTATAATTAAATACGTTCATTTGAACACAATCGAACCTGGATAAACTTTGTTTAATCAAGACCACACTCAAACACCCTAAACTTGTGCCACCACATACACACAAACACACAAATATATGTCGAAGGAGAGACTTTCAAGGGAACGATGGAGATATCTTCAACTCCTCTTTGAATGTCCATGAAAAATGGGAGTGACTCGTTCTATCTTCATAACATATGTGCATACTAAATGAGCAAGACATACTGACCTATGAATACTAACTTTAAAACCAATCACAAA
The DNA here is from genome assembly GCF_015680905.1 of Coptis chinensis. Lineage (NCBI taxonomy): Eukaryota > Viridiplantae > Streptophyta > Magnoliopsida > Ranunculales > Ranunculaceae > Coptis > Coptis chinensis. Next base: position 46,439,203 of record NC_141457.1, read on the forward strand.
AAGAAGACATGTTTAAAAAAAAGAGAAAAATGGGAATTCAACAGTTCAGTATATAATACTAAAGTATCACCAATTTACACGTGAGAAATGCGTTGCGGTAGCTCAAATATATCTAGATCACTTGAAGAAAAAAAAAAGATTTATTGCTTGAACAATACGTTGCCGAACATTTTTAACACATTCCTATATTGAATCATTAGTTCAAGTAGTAATGCAACTAAGGATGCCTTTGTGCCCACATAGTAGCCATAGGCGAGGGAAGTGCAGAATGCATGTCCAAACAGCAATAGTTAAATGCTAGTGGGAGCATGGTATTGAAACGAATGTAGAATGCAAAAGGTGCAACGATTCAATTGCTCGAAGAGAGCTATACATGCAGAGACCAGGTGAATCCAAATTATCAATACGAATATATGATCAATAAATCTTGTAAAGAAAGTAGCAGTATTCTCCATGCTTATACTGCTAAAAGGGGTATGTATTTTGACTTTATTTGGTATGTACTTGTGCATGGGACATGTATTGTACATCATATAATAATATTGCAGCAAGTTGGAAATAAACTCCCTGCGAAACTTCTACATTAATAGGTTAGTTCAAACTCTTGATTTTTGTACAAACTTTTCACAACTCAATAGTCTGCAGATTAGAGCGCTTGAGTGGTAAAAGTTGCCCACTAATATCCATAGGATTTCAGCTTATAAATAAGTGTGCAAATTGTATTCCCACAAATCGAAGTATCAAACACGGCCTATATTATGATACAGAATCATGCACTCATGGTCACTATGTGAACAGTGTGAACCGCACTGCTTTTATTTACCTAAGGTGCAGGTCATCTTTGTCTATTTTTCAGCTGCACTTGATACTCAATTATATCTACTATTCGCAAACAGTTATGGACATTGGACCAATTGATGCCTTTCCTATTAGAACTACACTTGCTAATAATGGCTATTGAGTCATGTGGATGCCTAGTTGATTATCGACTTTAGCACTCCAAAGACAAAATTGCCAACTGAGCCTCTGACCTCACCAGGTACACAATTTTCCCCACAACCAATCATGTTGGTCAAGTGCTTAACCCCTTTAACTCATTAAGTCATGGCCCAACAACAGTCTTTCCATGCATTGCCAAAGCCTATATAATGTGGCCCATCAGGTCCGTTGGTAGTATGGAAGTACTATGGCCTGTTAAACTTTAAAGTCTTGAGTACGCCCAAAATAATTCAGCTTTTATCCATTCTTCATGAGTTGAGTGTTCTACTATACGGTTTAATCAAATAGTCATTTGAATAGTATACAATAAGATATTTCGATTTATGGATTACTTTTACAACGATTAAAGCATATATGGTTAGATCGAAAGGGCGTCACAGTGGTAGTATTTTATGTCCACAAACAGAGGAAGGTAAAGACTGGGCTCCTTTAGTTAAACTAAACAATTCTAAAATCAAACACTTAAAAATAATTTCTGTGTAAACTTTAAAGAAGAAAGAGAAAGGAGTAAGTTAAGTGATTACCGTTGGTGATGAAGAATAAGTGAATCTGTTGACCCAGAGATTGACATAGTCAATAAGTCGCAAATTTCTCTCATCCTTCTTTTTTTTTTTCTAGCTCCACAATGGACTGAGGCTCAAATATGTGTATTCTCTCTCACCCTGTATTCGAAGAGAGAAATGAGGCAGAGGTTGCATGGTTCGGTTTTTTAGTGGAAAAGGTTAAGTTCTAAATATAATATGGGTATCACATTCTATCTTCTATGAGGTACCTACCACCCTTTGGAGACAAAAGGGATAGCAAAAGATTATAGTTCAAATTATTAACAATATAACCCATACAGGTGCATTAATGGTTAACTCTTACCCACTTCAAATTTAAGTGTTGTATTTGTATTTGTCTGGGTCGAGTGGCAAAGAAGAAGATAATTAAACAGGGTAATGAGGTAAGTAGTAGGAGAACAACATCTAAAATATGTAATTAGAAAGAGACAATTTAAAAGAAAATATGAACATAAAACAGATATCATAATTGAGACAATAATAGCAAATCAAAAAGGGGAAGAATCTATATATTGGTTATTAGATTATTAGTCCATAGAGAATAGCTAGAAACTCAACCAAGGTCACTAACTTGACCTTTAGAACTGCTCATATACTGAAACCAGAAACTACATACAGAGCTATAGTTCCTATATTGATTGGTGTGTTGATAGAACTGCACTCACCTTGTATGCATGTCAGAGCTTGCCTCCTGACTTATTCACTTGAACCAACCGAACCTCAATGCATGGCAGTGTTGGTATGATTTTGAAAGTTCTCTAAAAATGGAAAAATTGAGTTAGAAACTTAGAACCGAAGTAGTTATGCATTTCCCCATTAAAATAATAGAACAAAGAAGTTTATATTATCTAGCATTCATTTGTAGGTGCCAAATTACTGTTATCAATGAGGTAGTTTGGTTCCTTATATCTCTGATACAGGTCAGGGTAAACATGATTGACAATTTGAGGAATGCATCTATTGTTGTTTCTTTGGTATATAATACAAAAGTCAAATGGTATTTGTATCTAAGTAGGTTCTTCTCCTTAATAGAAAAATATCGACATTAACATACCTATACTTGTTCGTTTAGAAAAAAACAAAAGATGTCGCATGAAAGAATTTCCATTTCGAAGGCTGGAAATGAAGAGAACAATTTAGGCAATCAATTATAGTACTATAAGGTGAAAGGGCACCAGCGTGAAAAATATGACACTATATGCTTATTTTAGTACTCAAATCCAGACTTTGGGATGCATATTTATGCTTATTTGTTTTCTTTAATGTCGCATGAAAGAAAACACTATATGCGCTGTTGATTAAGGGGAAAACACATTAAAAGCAAAGATTCCAATATAGTGTCAAAAGGCACAGTTTTACAACAGAGGATGAAGAAGCTTGCCTGAGTTCTTTGTTATTGATATCTTGAGCTCGAAAGGTCTCAGAATTTTGCCGTCTCAACTTGGGAATAGTCTAAGAGAATATCCCTGCAGAGTAATGCCCGGAAGTAAATCAATAGAATAACACGTCTAACTGGAACTTTTAGCAGCAACAATAAATAATATGAAAGCTGGATAAAAAGAGATATGGATCACTTCAAACTACACAACTAAATTGGTGTTTTCAATTAAAAACTACCAAACGAAGCATAAAAGAAACATAATAAAGGAGCAACACCAAGATAGCTTCTCAAACTGGTAATAGTTAACAATGGTGAAATAATGATAGCTAATCATTTTACGTAAGCCATATGCGACTAACTAAATATTTCAAAATTCTCCATATAAGGTTCTGTTAAACTCAAAACTATACAAAACACAAACCGATTCACTTCTAATTCAAAACCCACCTAAACACAAACCGATTCGACATATTTTTAACTCCAAACCAATCAACACCAAATAACTCAATTAAACCTAACCGAAACCCTTCAATAGCTAAATGTTGCATGGATAGTGAAGAAGGGGATTAACTCAATTAGATGCCTTTGTTATCTTTTTCATAAGAATTAAAAAAGTATACTTTAAGACTTCAACTAATTGTTTCTGGAGGAGTTGGATAGGGCATAGGCGCAACATGATTTTTTGCTTGCACCCGCAATGCTACGAAGGTAATTGAACTTCGGGTGCTGGAAATGGCCTAATGTCTAGAGGCTAGGACCAAAACACCTCTTGCTTAGCGAGCATAATCATTACAGATTAGCAATTGACTTTGCATGTATGGGGCAAAAATCAAGAACGCAGACAACAACAATCATATTCCATCGCCAGAAAAAATAATTTACAAGTAAGAAATAAGAAGTGAATGGCCAAATCAAATAGAAAACTTGAAAAATATTTCATTATATAATTCAAAGACAAAAAGTCCGAAAAAACAATAATGGAACCAAACCTGGGGGTGGTACAAAGTGGCAACGACTCTAATTACTGGTTCAACTCCTATATAGTTTTGATGGGTTCCTTCCTCCCATGTCGACGACCACGCTAGAAACCAGCACGCATAACGGCAAAATTTGACAGAAGTCGTTATTTAGTTCTGTTCGATCTAACAGGAATTGGAAGCATAAAACAAAAAATCAAGATCTTTATTCGACTTCATATGACTTTTGATCAGCTCCTAACCAACCCAACATCACCACCGCCAATACACTCCTCTTTTCCTAAAAACAGCTACATTTCCATTATTGATATTCTTGGTGCTTGGTTCCATGAAAAGAATGTTTCTTTGGGGTCAGAATCAAGTCCTTTAAAATGTGTCGTGGAGAGTGAGAGGAGAAAAGTTAAAGGTGAGTAATGAGTTGGTGTGTTGATGTGAAATGAAGTTTTGAGGAGAGTGATTCGTGGTGGGAATTTGAGAGAAGAGTGTTTGGGGTCGAGAAATGAGGAGTGGGAAAAAAAATGGTACCTTACTGTGTCATCTTTGTACATACAAATGAGTCTTTCTCAAGATTTGAAAAACCAAACATTGGAAGAAGAGTTGGTTAGGTTGCTTAAAGAGTTGTGCGCAATTTCCACATCCAGTTACATTACAGAGATACTTTGAATGAGTTCATGAAGAAAGAAGGGGAAGTTGAAAGAACAAAATTTTTTGGATTGTTTTTAAGACCCGGTATTAATGGCATTTAGTGGCATTTAAGTGGGTATTAATGGTAAGACTACCCGCGTACATTTCAATATAGCAATATAAGCGTGGATTTGGTTTTCGACCTGAATTTACATAAAACTCCTTTGTGAGTGTGTTGTAACTGAAGGGTATAAATAGAAATAAAAATATAAATGACGAAATAGTCCTTTTTAAAGACATTGAATAATTTTTATTTTTATTTCATTAGGGGTATTTGGTGGTAGTAAAAAGGCTGGTCTAATTTAAAAGGCCAGGTTAATTATGATGTACTTTACTAATAGAGATTTATATAAGTTTTGGGACAAAATATAACAACCCTTGGGCCTTGTTTAATTAATTGGGACCACAATGTAGTTAGGTACCGAATATTTCAAGAAATTTCAAAGTTTCACGGAATTTCAGAAGCTAATCTAATAGAGAAACCCATTATATGCAACTCATAGGCCTTGTTAAAATCAATTGGGATCCATAATATAATTAGGAACCTTAAATTTCATGAAATATCAAAATTTCAGATAATTTCAGAGACTAATCATATATAGAAATTCCAAAAACTGAAATAGAATTCATGTGTAGGAAACTATTCTAAAAATATGTATTTTCACATCTTTTATTTTAGCAACAATCCGGCGTTAGACTTAGCAACCAAACACTATAAAATCAATCTCTAAGAATATAGTTTCATAACTGAAAACCCTAAACACATCGCTGCATCTCAGAGCGTGCACGCGCCTCTAATAAGACCAAACTTAGCGCGCACCGAGCTCATATTAAATCGGTATCAGTATTTTTGATCGTGCACCGCGCCCACCCAAGGGTTATTCCAAGCGCGCGCGCCATCACTACAAGCTTCCTCGCTCGGATTTCCAGGTTCCATTTTTCTAACTTCTAGTACTTCGAATCAATTCATTACTTGTTTGTTATGTCTATTCCAAAAAATTTACCGAAACAGTCTTTTTATGACTTGCTTGATAGTGACACTTATGGCTTTTATTTCGACGACATGATTAACCAATTAGGTTGGCACCCTCTATTGGTATATCCATGTGATACTTATTCACATCAACTTACTGCTTATTTCTATGATAATTGTAAATTTTATAATAACAAAGATGGAGAACAAGTGTTCTCTGTCACCATTAACAAATAAATCATGGATTTAAGCAAAATTTTGTTAGCATTGGCGCTAGGACTTTCTATGCCTCCTGGCCAAGACACATGGGATTACATGTCAATAATTCCTTCTACTATAACAATGCATACTTCCAAGAGACTTATGGGCGCGGGTGTTTTATATTTGGAAAGTAGTCATGGATGGAACTCATATAGGAGTTGCGTCTGCCTTTTAATTCTTTATATTTGTATCGTTTAACTATCTTTACAGGTGCTACCATTTACAAGCACGTTTCTATGGTACTCTCTATCCTTTCTTTTCATTCCATACTTTGGGGACAAAGCATGATTCTGTTTGGGGGTGCAGTGGTATAGAAATACGCTGTAAATATTTAAGCACATATTAGGTTATATATTACGTATTAATTATCGTATAAAAAAATATAAAAATCATAAAATTAATTTATACTATACACTTAGGATAATGGTATTATTTCCTTTTCCATGATGATATTAGTCTAGAAATCTCAAGTAGCAATAGAATTAAGCGTAGTTCTTAGAAACTTAGGTTAATACGTAGGTAATAGTCATTGCATCTTTTCATTAACATCTTGCATGAACATGTATGAGTGTACTTGGCAGTATTTTTCAGAGACCTAGGTTAGACTACTTAATTTTACATATCCTGTGAGATTCTAGCCTAAAAGTCTCATATGAGTGAGTATCTGAGTGATGACACAAAGAAGACATATAATCTGAGTAGAGAATAACACATCAACTTGCTTGATCACCATACCATATCATAAGCGAGAATTTAGTCCCTTTTTGGATTGATATAGCTAAAAATTAATACCTATAAATAATTATCCGCTAGTCTCCCCTCTGAGCCTTTCATTTAGCCTTTTCGCAACCACAAATCCTTTACCCATATTTTAAACCAATAAAAATAAAAATGAACCTACCCATCTTTGAATAAGTCTGAGAATAGGATGAGTAAAGAAAATAAAGAAAAATTTGTGGAAAACAAAAAATTAGTTAGTTTCTTTAGGAAAGAAAAAGGAAAGAAGTTTTCATCCAAAGAAAACAAAACAAAAATAGAAATAGAAAGAAAACAAAAACAAAAACTCCAAAAATAGAATAAAAGGAGTCAAAAAGTCAAAATAAAAAGGCTAAGGATAGAAACTAAGTAAGTGTAGAAGCAAAGTAAGAACAAGGTTTTCTCTACTTACATGTAATTGAATACCCTATCATCTCGGACTTGTTTATTTGAATATCTATTCCGTTTCTTCTTAAACCATCACCTCAGCCCCGTATCACCTAATAAATACCTCTATCTCAATTAGGATTAATTTGGTGTGATAGTAAGTGGTAGATGTGATTGATCGACCCTAGCTCCTTTAGACGTCATTAAGATTGTGAGAAAGCGTATGCCCACTGCACACTGGAGTGAGCTAACTTGAGTGGAAAAATCAGAATATTTTTGTCTTGACAAATTATGAGGACCTACTTAAGGACGTTATTCCAAAAGTTTCAGAAACGGACCTGTTATTGCATTTCATAACATAGTTCATAGCATGCATATATATTTTTAGATGATTTGATTATTATGTTTGTATTAGCTTAGGTTTCAAAAATATTGTTCTTATTATATTGTTATTGAGATGTATAGATATCTGAGATTAATTAGGAAATTTTATTTTTATCTCCTAGTCGTTGTAATATAAATAAAGTTTGTGAGTACTTTCTCTATAAAACTCTCACGAGGCTATCACTCATCTACTAGGAAATTCCTATTAGTTTAAGGCCTTATTGCATATGGTCATTGCAATCGCACTCCACAAAACGAGATTAGTTTTCACCACATTTTTTGCCACTTATCTGTTTTTATTTCTCATCTTTGCTTGAGGACAAACAAAATACTGTTTGGGGGTGGTGTGATAAGCACCCAAAAGTGTAGTTTAAACCCCTTAATAGTACTCTATTTAGGCCAATTATGTTTATAATAAATAAGAATTAGTAATGTTTACGTGTTTTTGTGCATTTCAAGACTTGAAGTTGATTAGGTGACTAAAAGCACCACTTTTGCATAGAAAATGAGTCAAGATGATTGCCAAGGAATTTCTACAGTTAAAGCCCAAGAATCATGGATAAAAGCCTTTTTCAATCCCAGTCAAAGTCAATCCGAGTAGAAAAAGGACATAAAAGTGAGCAGAACTTCAACAGGTCGTATCTTTAGAATCGGGCCTCAGAATTAAGCCTACTTTATGTCAAAACGACCGGCTCAAAATATGATTTCCAATGGACCTAGCCTTGCCCCAATCAGAGCTAAAAAGGTGGATGAGAAGGGTATTAAAGTAATTTTCAACAGCTGTGGCCCTTTTAGATTTAACCTAATGGACTTTGGGCTCACTTTAGAGGCCCAAAGTCCCCCTTTTTGGCCCATGCACGAAAATATAAACCTAACTCTCTCCTATATAAAGAGGGTTAAGGCTAAACACTTCTTCTCTCCTTCCTTACCTCTTATCTCTTCCCCTTTTTAATTAATAAGTAGTTTAGTTTAATTTTAATTAGTTTTTACTTTTATTAGGGTTAGCATTGTAGCCTCCATTAGAACCTATCAATAAAAAGCTTAGTTCTTTAATATTCAATTCTCTTTTTTAAATTATGTCTTATTATTATTGTTAAAATAGCATGATTCCTGTGACACTAGGCTAAACCTCCATTAAATGAGGTTTATGAAGCCATGTGAGAATGATTAATCTTTAGGATTTTTTGTTTTGCAAATAAGAACTTCAAGTTATTCATTACGAGTAACTAGAGATAGAGCTCATAATGGAGAACTAGAGCATATAGCCACTACCAAAGAGATTTGTGGTGGAGTTATACTCTCTTGCTAGTGAAACCTTGATCTGAGAGGACTTGGTATTCACTAGGGATTAACAAAGCGATTCGATACTAACTAATAGTAAATCGAATCGCATGGTGGATTAAACCCCTTCTAATACCTTAATTCATCATTTAAATTCACTGTTTTGACTCTTATTAGTGAAGCATATTTCTATTCTATACTCGCATCCAAGTAGTGTACAACTAGAGTTTGGCGAACACAACTACTTCCCTTTATCTCACATGATTTAAAGAGTATTTATCTACTATTTTTCCACCATAATTTACTGTTTACAACATTATATATCTACTATGCATCGTTGTATACGACATCATAATTACTCTTTGTTTTTTGGTTCGGCTAAAATGACTATTGGAAAACTTATATTCATACTAGCCTGCAATATTATTTTGTATTTTTATTTTATTTTTTGCTTTTGTTATACTTCACTGAATTTGAAAAAAAAATAAAAAATAATATATATATAGCCGACATCATAATTACTCTTTGTTTTTTGGTTCGGCTAAAATGACTATTGGATATATATATATATATATATGTACGGGCCGGCTACATCGACATACAGAAATGACATACGGAATTGACATACGCAATCCAAAAGCAGACTTGCACATTGCTCTAAGGGCTGATTTTTTGTAGATATTATCTCCCTACCATGGATAGTATCTGTACAAAAAATCAGCTCAATCGGATGTGTCTAGTCTTGTCAAAAGAGTGTTAAAATTCTGGACCGTCAGATAAATTTATAATTTGAACTCAATTTTTGGTAGGGTTAGACATGTTCAAAGGAGCTGATTTTTTGTGGAGATGATCTCCATATTGTGGAGATCACATCCCTATAAAATCAGCTTTTAGTTCATTATGTAGGTAGGTAGGATTGCGTATGTCATTTCTGTATGTCGGCGTAGCCAGCCTGATATATATATAAAGTTAAAATATCATTTGCCACTGGAGAAAAACCATGTAAACAAACACTGGCAAACTAAAATTTTCCCACTACAGATTTGCCGAGCAAATCTATAGTGGAATAACACTGGAAAATCTTATATTTTCCCACTATAGGTTTGTCAGTTAACAAACACACCCTTACAGGTTTAGGCTAGTCTTTGACATCTTTCATGGGCTTCACATTACTCATGTAAGCTAGGTTATGCTCTGAGACCCAGAATTAAGAGTTGCAGTACTTAACCCACTCAACTCTCCTTGGTAAAAGCACTCTCACAGCATGAACACATACAATTCCAGTCATCTGTCATACCATACATTTATAAGTGTGGTCCACAATATTGACACTCCACCTATCACCATGGTAATTCTTCACAACAAAAAGATCATTATTTGAACCTTCAAAGATGTATGATGGACATATTTCTATCATTTTGGTTATGTGCTTATTCACTCTAGGGACCAATCCATTTTGATCTCATCCTTTACAAGCTTGTTTCCTCTTGTACCTCAAACTCATTAACAAAATGTGATATTGGTCTAGTAAACTAACAATTGGAAGGTCTCTGAGCTCTAAGATCCAACTATTGAAAGACTTTGAGAAATTGTTGCATACTTGTTCAACTCTAAGTTCCTCAGAAAAGTGAGATCTAGCCCATGTTTCATATCCCTCTTTTTGTAGCCACTTCCATGCATCAATGTTTTCCTTCTTTATCACTTCCATCCACCTTTCAAAGTTTTCTATTTTATATGCCTTTGATGGAGCCCAGACAAGTTGTTCCATATAGTCACCCTTGAAAAGCTTTTTGAGGTTCTTATACATGTGCCTGAAACAAAACCTATGTTGTGCTCTAGGGAATAGATCTTTAACAACTTAAATCAAACTCTTTTGTCTGTCAGAAATAAAGGTAACAGGCCAAGGGTGCAGTTCTAGCTTCTCAGCCATGATATTCAAAAATTCACTCCATGATTGCTTACACTCAGATCTACAAATGTATATAGCCAATGGAAATAGACCATTATATTTTACCATTATTTCCATCTAAAGCAACCATGATAAGCACCTGCCCTCCATATTTCCCTTTAAGGAAACAACCATCCAACCCCACTAATAGCCTACAACCAACTGTAAAACCCTGAATACAAGCATCAAATGCAATATAGACTCCTTCAAACTGAAGTGTGTTAGCATCTCTAGAGAATTTTGCAATTGTAGAAAGACCATTACTCTCATGAATCTACAAACAACCATCAAACATGCAATCCATTTGATAGTTTAAATCACACAAAAAGATATGAAAATTATGAAAACGATTCAAAAGTATATACCATGTTACATATCACTGGGATCATGTTGTAGCTTTCCCCATAATCCCCATAAATTTGTTGCAGACACTTGAATCTTGCATTCCAAGCTATCCAATAACTTATATTGACATGAAAAACCCTCATGACTTCTCCCTTTATGAAAACAGGAGTCAAGGTTTTGAAATGAACCTTGGACAAAACAATATAAAAGTTACTACATTAGTACTATTTAAACTCTTATAGTAAACTCCAAGCACTTATAATGAACTGACCTTCATTTGATCTTCAATTTTTCTAACAGCCCAATTTGTATTGGTCATTCTGTTGAACATATCATAATCAGTCTTACAAGTATGTACTGCCTTCAGTGTATTCAGCCTCATTGTGAATCCATCATCTTGTCTCCTTAAATAAGCTACCCATGGACATTGTACATTCTTTTTGTCTTCCCCCAAACATTTTAATCTAATTCTTAATAGGTCATTCTTCACTAAGTCACCTAAAAACCTATTTGCTACACAAAAATCAATTATATCTTGTCTTAACACATCAATGTTTGGCCACTTCATTCCTACCTCCCAAACTGTTGGCTTGTTTACAGACTGTTCACTTCTCTCATCTCCATCTTCCATATTATCAGTGACTGCAGTGAAGTCAACAAAGTCCACTCTTTCTATAATTACATGGTCCTCCTCATCTTCGGAAAAATGTGTACTCCTATACCCCTCATCATCCTCAATATCATCTATAGGTCTTGGTGTTGGTGGTTGTGGTGGAGGTGAAACTGTGTTGGTGGAGCTGAGTTGTTTGGTGATGTGGACTTTGAAATGTGTGGAGGAGATGCATTGTCTATAGGTGGTGCTGGAGATAAAGTCTCAGGATCCGGACATGTTGCTGAAATGATAGGTGCTATTGGTGGTGGATTTAAAATATCAGCTGGAGCTGAACTATTAGGTGCTATTGGTAGTAAATCATCATTCCAGCCTTCCTCTTTCTCATAATCATCTAATGTACCAAGACACTTATTTGTATAAAAATCATCAGTATCTTTGATGATTGAATTCTTGTTCTTCATACTTCTTCTCATTTGACTCTTCTTCTTCACATTTTTCCTAGGCTAGCTTTGGAGTAGAAACTTGTGGAGTTGGTATGGTTATAGTTTCTACAAACTCAATAAGTTCCCCTTCAAATTCAACAAATACGTGACTCCAGCCACTTATATCTTCCTCCATGTTAGCCCACATTTGCATCAAATCACTATCATTCTTAACATATACCTTCTCACCATTACAAATGTACAATACTTCAAACACTGCACTAATATCAAACAAATAGTTTTCCTTAAAATCATCTACTAAGTCCATATAATTTATCCTATCCCCGTCCACATTTCTTATCTTCTTCATAACACCACCTCTATAATTATCATGGGCATATAGTGAACCGTCAGGTGCCTCTTGAAATCCCCCATAATAATGGAGCATTAATTAAGTTTCTTTTAGCCAAACAATCCATTTCCATCTGTGTTTGATATAGATTAATTACAGTTAAGTTAGAACAAAACAAACAAAACAAAAATGCAAAAGTTGCTCCTGGATTACAAGCAAGAATCACAAGTATGGATGTTAGTTCTCCCCCAAGATGCAATATTTAGAAATGTTATACGTTATTAAAGTTACACATTCTCATAAATATTTTACATTTCTTACTTAACATACTTGAAACCACCTAAAAACATGTTAAAACATTAAAGGTTTGAAATTTAAGTAACTTACTTTGAGCTCAAATTTGGATCACGTGTAAGTAACTACCACCAAGCTATCTACTTGAGCTTAAAAGTATCTTCTTTGTGTTTTTCTTTTGTTAGATAGTGTAGTGTTTGTCTACTAAACCAAAATAAGTTGGATTTGTGAAGATGGAACCATTTTCATCATGTTTGAGTTGACAATGAAGAAGATAGCAAATTTGAGTGATCTTTTAGCTAAGCGAATGTGCTCTTACAAAGCTGATGAGACATATTTTGCATGCCAATTTATGAACCGTTGATTTGATTGCACAGGATGCTGGCACGTGACACATGGGCCAAACTTGTTTGAGGGTAGTTTGGTCAATTCAAGTTAGCAAGGGTATTGGGTGTCATTTAGGGAAAATATTTGGGTTCATTGGATTAAATGAGAGGGATGATGCCACATGTAAATTTGCAAGTTTTTGGTCATGATAGAGTCAATGGACATTTTGGTCATTTTGCCTGCTCAGGGGTACAAGACGGAAAGAGTTGAGTCTGAATTTGGGGACGTAAGTCTAATAAGTGAAGAACTAGGGGGGGAAGTACAATTGGATAAGTTGGTCTAAAAAACTGTTCTATTTCTCGAGATGAAACGTAAACACGTGAACCCAACACGCAAATCCCACGAGCGTGCGTTTGTTAGAAAGGAAAAGAACACCCGAACGGTAACCCAAAAGGCTAAAAAAAGGTCAGTCCGTTGATCGAATCCTTTTCAGGCAACCCAATTCCCTTGTCCAAAAAAAACAAAAAAAATGATGATGAGTACATCTGACATACAAAAAGAATATTTCCCAGAAGAAGTAATATTACAAATCCTAGCAAGACTACCAATAAAACCACTATTCAAATTCAAATGTGTATGCAAACTTTGGTGTAATTTGCCATCAAATAATTACTTCATCAAACTTTACACCCAAGTCTCATTAAATAATCCCATGGTACTAGTAGAAATAGTTAAGTCATTTTATGTTCACTCTAGTTACATTTGTGTAGATAGAATTCGCGGCGTTTCCGAGTTCTCACTTGATTTTATTAAAGAAAGAGTCAAAGTTAGAGCTTCTTGTAATGGTTTGTTATGTTGTACTAGTGTTGCTAATAAGGGGGTGTATTATGTTTGTAATCCAATGACTAGAGATTATAAGATGCTTCCTAGGACTAGAGAAAGACCTATGACTAGGTTTCATCCTGATGATGAAGCTACCCTTGTTGGGTTGTCGTTTGATGTGGGTAGTTCCAGGTTTAGTGTTGTTTTAGCGGGGTTTTATCGTCCATTTGGGAGAAGACCACTTGATTCTTTTATCTGTCTTGTTTATGATTCGGAGAATGGTATGTGGAGGAGGTCTATTTCGTCTAGGAATGAGGAGTTTACGCATATGAATAAGAATCAAGTTGTGTATGCGAATGGATCGTTGCATTGGTTGACGTATAATTGTTTGTATGTACTTGTGTTTAATTTGGATAAGGATTTGTGGAGGAAGATCTCTTTGCCCGATGAAATTGTTGGCGGGTCTGGAGCTAGGTTGCATTTGTTGGAGCTGGATGGGTCTGTTTCTGTTATTCGGATTACAGAATCTTGGATGACAATATGGGTGTTGAAGGAATCAAACGGGGATGAATGGTTTGAAGTAGACAGAGTGAGTCTGAGATGCATTACTGGACTTGTACCTAGTGTCTTTCCTATTAGCCAAACCAGAGAAGTTTTGTTTCTAGCCAGCCAAAAGCAGATCTTGGAATATCATCGGAGGAGTAGAGTTTGGAAGGAAGTGTACGCTGTAAAGAACTCTTGCACATATCCGCTGTGGTTCTCAGCTCATGCTTTCCGAAGCACAATTGTCTCTTGCCATCGAGGTGTCAGATACTCTTGAATCGTCGCGTCTGTGTATTCAGGATATTGTAAATAGCTTCCTTATTATTATTTTCGCAAGTTACTTGGATTAGTTTACTTAGTAAGTTATTATTGGACATATGCAAGTAAGGATATTTGGAGGATGATTTCTTTGCCGGATCAAGCTGTTGGCGGGTGTGGAAATTAGGTTGCATAGTCGGGAGTTGGATGAGTCTTTTTTAGTTATTCGAATTTCAGAATTTTGAATGACTATATGGGTGGAGTTGAGTTTGGAAGGAAGTGTACGCTGTAAAGAACTGTTGCACATATCCATTATGCAATGGTTCTCAGTGCATACTTTCAGAAGTACCATTGTCTCTTGCCAACATGGTGTCAAATACTCTTGAAAAATCTGGCAATCAAGGAGTCTCTTTCTCACTTCAGTTATGGCTCTTGACGCATGCCTTCTGAAGCACAATTGATTCCTGCCATCAAGGTGTCAGCTACTCTTGAAGCATCTCTTCTGTGTTTCAAGGTTATTGTAAATAGATTCCTTATTTATTTTTATCACATCTTTACTTGGCTTAGTTTGTTTCATAAGTTATTGTTGTACATATGCAAGTAAAATTTTATGAAGAAGTTTCGATTGTTTAGCGTTTGTTTTGATTATTGATGGTAAACTATGAGTACAAGATTGTAAAGTCCTGAATGGTAAGGTGTTATAGCCTTATGTAATTTAATTAAATTTTACACTGACTTAGAATCCCAAGTTAGTCGAGCAACCAGCTCACTGAAAGTGATATGCATTGTATCGTTTCCTTAGAATAAAGATGTTCCGCGTGGGAAGATAAATAAACAAATGAAATAATAATTGAATTATATAATGATGGTGTATAAGAGGTTTGCATTTGAAATATACATTCTTTTTCGACATGAGTCCGTTAGCTATAAACATACAAAAGTTTGATTAGAAGAAGTTATTTAGTGGCATTTTGCATTTAGAGGTTTAAATTAATTATAACTTATAAGCATACACTAGGGGTGGGCAATGGGCCAGGTTGGGCTAGCCCGGCCCTAAACATTTAAAAGCCCTTTAGATATTAAGGCCGGGTCGGCCCGGCCCTAAAGTCAACATAGGGTCGGGTCGGGTCGGGCCGGGTCACAAGTCTAAATCTCAAGCCCTGACCCTACCCTAGGCTCTCTTTAAAGGCTTTAAGGCCGGGTTTTAGGGCCGGGCCTATATATTTTCTTCGTTTTACAAATGCCATTTTTCAGACAAAAGTTGTTTTTTTGGTTTCTGTGTTACAAATGTCTGCTCTGTATTTCGCTTTAATGGTGTGGACGGAAACCTTTAGTTCTAGACTTGGCTTGCATGTGAATAAAAATATAATTTATAAGAAGTAAGTGGGAAAATAAATTGAGAATAATAAGTTCTAGACTTTGATTTGATGATCAAAGGAATAAAGTCTTATTTTTTTTATTAGACTAGTGCTCATTGTTCTTCATGGCTGTTAGATAAGTTGACAAGTTTTTGTTATATAAGACAAGTTATTGGAAGTACCCTTGGATGTAAGTGATAAATTACAAATGACAATGTTATTTTAATTTAAAATATTTAACAAAGAGTTGGATAATTATAGTACGTGTATTTATAGTGAAAATGTAAAACTATAACTAGGGCTTGGTTAGGGCTGAATTAGGGTCGGGCCTATGTTTCAGAAACTTAGCCCTAGCCCTGCCCTCCTAGGTGTATGCCATACACCCAGGAGGGTGTGTATGCACCTTGCTATGCTATGGACCATAGGCAACTAGATGCGTAGGCATGGTGAGTAGCAGCTTCGATGCCTTGGTCCTTATCATCTCAAAAACAGGTGTTGATAGTTAGGGGATTACCATATATTACTAATGTATTAGATAAAAAACAAAAGAGCTACAAAACAAGAGAATTTCCCTTACTGCTCACGCCTTGATCAGTTAACTCTTCCTTTCTCCAATTACATAGTGACAAACAGCTCTTCACCAGAAGTACCAATTGGAACTTTGATCACATGGTCTTGTTGGAGATCTTTGGAAGAATTTAATGGGTTGTTAATGAGATTGTGTTTGGAGTGTTGATTGGGCAGAAAACTTCAGCAGCAACCTTGGAGGATTTTCCACCAGTTTGTGAGTAGCTAAGAGCATTCCCAATGCAACTCAGTGTTTTTCACCTCCACGTAGGCTCAATTTCCCCTCTTTGCTACCGTTTTGGTGAAAAGCAAGGTGAGGGTGCCCAATGCAGAGGTGACTTTGAATCTCGGACGGGATATTTGATTCCGTCTGAATGTAAAAATTGAAAAAACGCGCCGGATGGAATGAAACATCCCGTCTGAAGTTAAAAAAAAACTTGCGAGACGAAATGAAACATTCCGTCCAGGAAAAAAAAAACCCCGAAAAAATTAAAAAAAAAACATATGAGACGGAATAAAACATTCCGTCCGAAGCTCACAACTCAGTGAAAATCTCAGTAGCAAGTGCTACCCTCGTTGTGACTTAGTTACAAGTCACCAACTTTGTCACCCTTGCATTGGGCAAGGGTTTTTTGGTATTCAAAGGTGAAAACTCTCAATTTCCCCTCATAGTGACTTGCATTGGGAATGTTCTAAGAGTTCTTTTCTTTAGGCCTTTGTATAGAAAAACACCCAATATCCAATAAATTCCTCATACTCTTTTCACCCAATTTTGGTTAAATAAGTTGAACACTTGAACTTCCCACCTAATATTGTCTAATGCATTTAATTGGGTTAACCCCATTCTCAAATGAAATTCTACATATTAGGAAACATACACCCTTCTTTTTTTTTAGTAAATGTATAATTGTACTTTGTTGGTGTTTCTCAGATGCTATAGTCCCTAATCTTTGGCTGCCTTTCTTGTGGTGTTATTGAAGCTTGCAGTAGAAGAGGTGAACTATACCATAATAGGTCATTAGATATTAAACAAATGCTAATAGTTTATGAACTGATATTGAAGTGTAGTATCATCCCACTAAGGTCCACATTCAAAATTATGAGTGGATTTTGGAGGGAAAGGTCCAATTATATACCTTGGTCAGGAGCCGCTCATGGTATATGTCAGGGACTGAACCATCCATTGAGGACAATATACCTCTGACATAGTACTGTTAGCACAGAAAATAGACGTTCTGATATCTAGTACCCCAATGTAATGACCCTAAATTTATTAGGACAAGTGCTACTGTCACTTCTATTAATTATATTTAATTAAATATATTGATTGTATATGGGGCTTAGTTTACTTGCACAATGTGGTAATTAAGTTTCAAAAGTATATGTGTATTAGTTATAGGCTACAGTATATACATTTATTCTTGTAGTTAACTAGTTATATTCTTTTACTGAACAGTGTACCAACACTTTAGTAGGGGCTAAACCATTATATCACTTGGAACATAAACATGAGATGGACTATGTGTATGAGACTATGAGTTACAATTGAAATTTCTCACTTCATTTTTTTTTTTTAATTATTTATTTATGTTAGTTAGTGTCACAGTAGCTGTAATAAGTAGCTAGGTGGCCGGCTGGACACATGTATATGTTAGACCACTAACCCCTTTACTACACATAACTATTCACATCAAAAGGCAGCTCATCCATATCCGTTTAGTTAAGTTCGGAACTTAGTTCTCTCTCTCGCACAGAACCATTAATATCAGCCAAAATCAAGTTGGGGATAAGGACAACTATTTTTGTGGAATGGCTGGAGATTTTATTCTGGGGGATTTAAGTGTCACCGTTGAAGAATTTTGGAATTTTCCAGTAAAAGAAACAAGGGAATTGAATCATGTAAGTAGAATCCCTAGTTTTTGTTGAGATTATATGCTTATATACGTACTAGTATGAGCGGCCTCCGTCCCACTATAAGGTGGATTTTGCCCCATAACACCTGTGCCACAAATGTTCGTTTTGCAGCAGCTTTTATTGACTTCCTTTTGTGCTGACTGTATAAGAGATAATTGTTGGAATTATATTCTGAGGGTACTTCTGGAATTATGAATAATGGCAGTGGAATAACCTTACGTGCTTTATAAGTGTAGAGATATATTATTAATTCTTATTTCAATTATTTTGCTTTTATTAAATCTGCATACGGTTAAGGTTAATTTGCATAGTTTCTTGTATATTCTTCATGAGGTTGGACTGTTTTGGCATTTTAATTGAGTACTTTTTCATCTTGGTCTTCTTCATAAATGAATATTGTTTTGTGTTGCACTGAATATAAAGAAAGTTTGTGCTGCAGAATCGTTGATGGTTAATTGACTGTTCTTAGTGGGTCTAAGAAATTGAGTTTTTTATTTTAGTGAAGTTCTTGTACACCACCTGTATAAGTCAGTATTTCCTCTGCCTTTTAATATACATACATATAAAGTACAGTGTGTGTGCATGTGTACGATTTTTGGCATCTATACATGTGTCAGTCTGCAGTTTTTTGGGTTTTGGCATTTGAAAGTCTCCACGGTTTTGTTGAGATTGTTCATATAATGTTATCTGTATTTAGACTGAGGTCAAAACAGTTACTGGATCCAGAAGCAAAAGTTGTTGGGTTACTCCCACTAATGTAGATAATGAAGGAATAAAGTAGTTGCTTAAAGAGCATTCAGTAGACTTGTAAGTGGTTCAAGCAAATAAATGTATGAATGCAAAGGCCACAATAAATGTATGATGTTTGCAAAAAATCTATTTTCATTAATTTTGAAAGCATGCTAGTATAGTTCTGATAGAAATATATTTATTTATATTGTTCAGTTGTTTTGGGTATGATGATTCAAAACCTACATCTTTCTAAATTGTTTACTGTGTTTTTTCGCTATATATAGACAAATTATTGCCACTGTAAGTTACTACTGGGCATCGTTTTGCTCATCTTACATTAACACATTTCAGATGACCTTGTTGTCTAGGAGACAATCGCTATAACTAGTGATGATGAGAAATTGGGCCGTGTTTCCCGAGAGAGGCCGCCTTCTCTCAGGCCAGCAGTCTTTTACTTCTAGTCGACTACTCTTAGATTCTTGCTCCTACTTGGGGGAGTATGTGAAATGTCTTCTATGATATCCGAAGTACTCCCCCTATTTTGGGCTATCTCCGGTTGCAGCCTCAGCAGCCCGGCCCAAAGTTAGGCCAAAGCTGCTCGGGATTGCCCCCCGCCCCCGCAGGAAGCGGTATGAACCGCCTCGACTGTAGCCGGTTCCTAAGCCGCCAGGGGCAGCCATTGCCTGTATAAGGCCGCCTCGTTTTCCACAAGAGATCGGGGGAACCTGTCCCCCGAGCCTTTAGAGGGGGGGGGGGCGAGCCTTTGTCAATTCGAGATCGAGAGATCATCCACGCAATATGCGACAGGTATTTGAAAATAATAAAGAAAGTTAAAAATGTTATGGTGACATAGGCAGTTTCCACTATGCTTGATGTGAGTGTCTTGAAAGTGTCTTACTTATTTTGCTATACTGCTTATGTATATGTTCAACAATTCACACTCAAAATAGTCTTGTATATATACATCATCACTGTCATGTATAAAGTTCAACGAGTTATTCTGTGTATATGAGTCTTTAATATATCTCTTCAATCTCTTCTATTAAATGAATGAAAAAATCTGCAGTTAACCGTCATTGAAGTATAAATGATACAATATGTGTCCATGGTGCTGACGTAAGGCCTCGAGACGTGTCTTTGTGTCATCGAGATATGAATTGGATCTGGAAGCGTTACAGAGCATATTAGTACACAGCTGTCTTCTAGGTATCCGCCTTATCTGCAATTCTGCATCAGTAGCATTTTTATCCTATACGTTTAATGGTTTTGAAAAATTGTTTCTGTTTGCTTCTTCCCTGTCAAACAGAATTTGAAACAGATTTTATTTCGTGCATCTGCTTTATTTACATTATTGATGGTAAAAGGATCTATGTTTTCTTATATAGACCAGAGACATACTTTGTCAGTTTATCTTGGAATAAAGAGTTCATACAGAGTTTTCATGACCTTAAAACTTATATTACCTGACAAATAAACCCTAGCATCATTTATCAACCAAGTAGCAGTCCTTCCCAATTTGGCAAAAGGTGCACTGGCACACAACTCCCTGGGTACAAGAACTAGCTTGCAAAATACGAACTAAGACATATGATTCTCTAGATCACACAGAATGTTACTAAAACTTCAAATTAGAGACTCCATAACAAGCACTTGAAACTATAAACACACAAGTTTCTCAACCCCTGAGACCAAATCTTTTCTCATTCCTTCCTTTAGAGCTACACTTTTTGCTTCCTCGGATTTACAAGTGAGAATTTTCTGCAAGCGAAGGTGTTTGAGAAATCTAGATAATATGTAGTTCAGCCTGTGTTTAAATCCTCAGATTTATCAGTGAGCAAAATAGGAAGGTCTTCAGTTTGAATATGAATGGTGTAAGAAACTTGAGTGGTATTTGTTTTAATGGGAGTATGGAGTTGTGAGCTTGTTGGTGTATATTTGTATGTTTGGGTTTTTATTTTGATTTCAAAAGTAAAACTGTTCCTTTGAAACCATATGAAATAGGCTATTGAAGCTAATTCTGACAAGCCTAATTGAAGCGAGTCTTTTACAGGAGTTGAGTGTAGGATCTAAGTATGATTATACATGTGAAAGTTGGTGACAGTTTTGAGTTCTCCAGGAGAAATTCGATGCCGACCATATGGGGGCTTGTAAGGTCAATAGAGATGTCATGTTCTACAGTTTCACTCTGATTATTGCAAAGAGGACACATCCCTTGTGAGATGCTGTTTCTAGAGAACAGTAAGTGTTTGGTCAGTAGTATCTTATGACATTTTCCATAGGAAGGGCTTTATTCGATGGGGAGTGTGAAGTTTCCAAATGTTATTGCAAATTATCTTGGGGAGATTGTGTCTAGGTGGCGTGTGGAGAAAATTAGACAAGAAGAAAGCATAGTCTAGTTTGACAGAGAAATTTTCATTTTTTTATTTCTGCGTGGTCAATTAGTAAAGGTTCTTGTTTGAGTTGTTTCTGAGCTTGATTTCAGCAGTAACCTTAGCAACAATAAGAAGGAAATTATCACGAAGGAGTTGAAAGTTGCAAGGATTATTGAAGGGATTAAAGAGGTAAGAAACAGAACTTAAGTTTTGGTTGGTCTAGTATAGGACCAAAAGGTTATGTACACTAAACACTCAAGGGATTGTATCCAGTTCCCATATTCCCATGTCCTAATGTTTTCCCCATGCCCAATCAGAAAATGCTATTTTTCGCTTTTGATTAGGCTTACCACCATATGGAAGCATTTTGTGTAGCTTTAGCATTTAGTGACGAGGTACTAGGGAAGTACTTGGACTTGAGAATTTTAAGTTTTTTAAGCTATAAAGCACGTGGATCTATGTTTAAGTGGTGTAAAGCATAAAGCAATGTAGGACAACAAAGCACAAATTGTTAGATTACTTCCACTCTGTAGATAATGAAAGATTATGACAGCTGCTTAAGAGCACTCTTTTGACATTTAGATGGTTTGAGCAGATTATTTGCTTTCAGCACTTCAGTGCTGATGCTGAAAATCTTTAAGCTCGGTTGGTTTAATGTAATTCTGCTGTAAAATATTATTTTGATTAATCTGTGTCCTACCACGTTAAAGCTTCAATGAATGAATTCTTGGGTCTACATCTATGATGTATGCCAAGATAAAGATTTTGATTTTACAGCCTTGCATGTACTGCAGTCATGTAATTGCTCCAGGATTTTAGAGTTAGATGGATAGATTCCCTGAATTTCCTGTCCATATACTGTATACATTTTCACCATTGATTTGTGACAAGCTTAGGTTTGTACATACTTATCGAGATTCAAATAGAAGTAGGGTTTCAAAGTCCTCGGATGATTGAACTTGGTATCAATATATATTTTTGTTGTGTGGTATGTTGGACAATTGTTTGGTGCTTTGTCTTCATGTAATTGGTTTTATGCAATTTGTCGGTGGGTCTGGGATT
This sequence comes from Coptis chinensis, assembly GCF_015680905.1. Taxonomy (NCBI): domain Eukaryota; kingdom Viridiplantae; phylum Streptophyta; class Magnoliopsida; order Ranunculales; family Ranunculaceae; genus Coptis; species Coptis chinensis. The sequence goes on from NC_141457.1 coordinate 46,461,778, forward strand.
AGGTTGCATTTGTTGTAGTTGGATGTGTCTGTTTCGGTTATTCGAGTGGCAGAGTCTTGGATGACAATATGGGTGTTGAAGGAATTGAGTGGAGGCGAATAGTTTGAGATAGAGGGAGTCTGAGTTGCATCAATAGAGTTGTACCAAGTTGTGTTTTTGGCCGCCCAATAGCAAATCTTGTAATATCATCGCAGGAGTTGAGTTTGGAAGAAGGTGTACGCTGTAAAGAACTCCTGCACATATCCATTATGGAGTTATGGTTCTCAGTGCATGCTTTCCGAAGCATGATTGTCTATTGCCAATTTGCCATCAAGGTGTAAGGTACTCATGAAGCATCGAGGTCATTGTGAATAGCTTCCTTATTTTTATTTCACAACTTTCCTTGTAAAATGGTAGTTTGTTTACTAAGTTGTTGTTAACATTGGGTGTATACAAGTAAGATCTGCTGAAGATGTTTAAAGCTTTTATTTTTCTCATGACCAGTTGACCTTCTCTTGAAATCTAAACACCTTTAAAGAGGCGCACCCGAGCTGTCAAGCGTAGCTTTAGCCTCCATCACATAGAGGCGTGGGCGAGTTAGTCGTGCACCGCGTTTTGATCCTAACCCAATTTGCCATCTGTCGTTTTTAGCCTGGGAAGCCGATCGGCTGTCCGTCCGGACTTTTCATCCAATCACAATGCAACTCCTGTTTTTCTCAACTCTGAGCCATCATCCTCAGCTTCCACAGCCTCTTTCACCCAATCAAACGAAAAGGAAGAAAGAAGATGTTCCTTACCCACATTTTCTCTGTCAAACAAATTCGTCCTTATCAGTATACAAACAACAATCAAATCAACTCAATCAAAACTTTTTATCTTCTTAACATAAAAAGACCCAATAAATTGCTTAACGTGTATTTTTCATGAAAGCCGTTTAAAATTTTTAATAATGGCATTTACTTCATTCGGTAGCATTATCTTGATATGTACGACTTCATTATGTATTTATGTGTTAAGAAATCATTTTGTATTGTAGCTACGCACCAATTCAAAATTCAAAAGATGGCACAAATTTGCTACAGTATTTATATAAAAGCAACACGACAGCAAAAAAAAATCTGACACCTTTAATAAAACACATTTGTTTCAGGATTGAAATTCTGGAAGAGGGGCTACAGAGAGGTATATTGACCTCTAGCACTTATGACACTAGCAGATTGATGGATGCTCCAACTTTGTAAAATTGTTTTGTTTGAGAATTAGATAAAACCAATGTTCCACTAATTAATATTGCGAGCGCACAATTTAATTTGTATCGAGTCTCGAACTTTGATACTTGGAGTTCGATACCACGCTTAATCAATAGTGAAAATAAATTGTATTACGAACACCATTTTGAAAGCTTTTTAGGGATCAGCCCATTGTAGAAAGTTTTAACATCAACACCCACTCTTTTTATGACAGATATAATGCGCAATTTTAAGATTTTAGATAGTTTTGTGCTACAATTTTATCAGTAAAGTTTCTTCTCTCTATACTGCTTATATATGTATGAAGCATATTCATGGCGTCCTTTATTAACACTAATTTGAAGTCCTCTGATTATCTAATTTCGCCATTACTAATGGATTGATCGCATGTTGTTTTTCTTTCGGTTCTACATCTCCCTAGACTAGCTAAGTGGAGCTTTCTTGCTTTTTGACTCTTTCTTGGATTCCTTCGAAGAAAAAGAAGAAATAAGGTTAGACTTTACAACAACTTCAGTCCTTTATTTTATGATTGCCCAGTGCTTATTATTTAATTTGCTATCAAAATATGTGATGAAATGAGTGTGGAATATTTATGAAGGTGTTTAGATACGTAAGTCAAATTGATGTTGATTTGTTTTTTATGGCTTTTTTAGGTGTAAAAGGAAGATGATGATAATAGAGGACTTCGTGTGACTGCTCCAGCTCAATTTTCTTGATACAAGTTTCATTGAGAATTTCCAGTTTCTAGGTAAATTTTCTATGTACTACTTTACAGTGTTATCATGGTTTTGATTTTTGGGATTGTTCATTATGTTTTTTTTTTAGTTGTAAAAGACACTGAAAATCACTTTAAGCTTTTCGATTGTTAAATATCAACCAATAGTTGTTTGGTTTGCTCATTTTCACCCCCCAGATATTGAACTTTTGAAAGACATCTTCTCACTTACAATACTATACGCTTTTAGATATTAATCTAACTTAAGTATTTTTTTTTTTTTCATATGTTTTTAGTATATCCACTCAAATGAATTAGATGTGTACATGAGAAACGAAGACTAGAGGTTCTGCAGATATTTTATAATCTTTCTTTCGTCACTTCGTACGGTGAGTGCTAACTTCATGCGATCGATGACCTCTTTTATAAATATGGGGTTCTCTTGACCTCCTCAACATTTACTGCATCTACAGTGTATTCGTTTATGGTTCAGTACTTACAGTATGATTCTATCTTACTAATATACTCATATTTAACTCTTTTAGGTTATTTCGCATGAAGCCTGCAATTGGTTATCCCCTATGATTGGAAGTAGTATACAGGTTGCTTTTCATTTGGAGGCTAGATTTAACAATATTCTAGGTACTCTTTTGTACCCTTTGGTATTCTTTTATTTTCCTATTATATAACATTGTCCTTTCTATGCATATAGTGTCCTATTCCATATTATTGTATCATTGCTATATGTAATATAAATTATACAATTAAAAACTTGGGTAAATTTGAGTTATCCACCTAAACTTACGCAGTTTTTTGTATTTAACTCCCAAATTTTGAATCATCACACTTAGACCCCACTCTGTCTCAGACTTCTAACAGAACTGTTCATATTTTCCTTAATGCCCAAACTACCCTTTCAAGAAAATTGCCGGGAGCAAGTTGTTTTTCCCCTAATTAAACACGGCCACCGCCATCATGTAGAATAGGTCTTATACGTGCTCGAAATAGGTCATTCCTGGATTGACGCACAGCAAAGACCGTTAATCGGGTCTCAGACAGTCAGACCTACAAACAAATTTCCTTGCCCTTGGTGTAAAGCCAATCTTGAATCCAGGATCATAATCTCTGCGTTCCTTCCAAGCAGCGCAGTTTTAGTTATCCGTAGCTTTGGCCTGTAAAGTGCTCGTGTAAAGTGATTTTACCTCATAATAGCTTATGTCAATCCTAGTAACGCTCTTATTGAACATTCCACAACGCCAATTACAAAGCAGCTCCTTGGAAAACATTCTGTTGGAAGGGTCGTCTTCATCAGATCCTGCTAAATTGTAACATGTATAAGACCACACTTTTCAACTGCTCCCACCTATCATCTGGCTAACTAGATCAATATGAAAATAAGTTGTTTGTATCGCAGTTTGGACAAATGAGTATGGTAGGCTTCCTTCAGGTAGGGGTTGAATCCAACTCCCTAGAGCATTCTGCAAAATCTAACTTTGGTTGAAGTTGTCTCTCTGAAAGAACTCTCATTAAAAGTGAAAGCTTCTTGAGTTTAGCAGCACTTCCATCTAGTATTGTAAATTTTAAGTAATACTAAATGATTCGTGCTAATTTGTTTATCTCTTCAGAGAGGGTGTACTGATCACGTTGGTGTAGACTTGTAGTCTCGTACTAGCTCAAGTTATTCTTTGAAACACAGAATACCAGCTACAATATACTGGGTTATTTACTTATTTTTGTAGTTTTTGGGTTTGGCAGTCATGAAGTTATGCTGGGTTTTATCTTCTACTTAATCTGCAATTATAGATTTAGTTTAGCTGAGGCTCCAGTTCCACTAAATATACAGCAGCATATAACGTTTTCAATATAAAAATCTTAGTATGTAAATTCTGAATTAGTTACCTCAAGCTTAGAGCTATGTTGCTGTGTGGCCTAAGTTTTTTGCTGGAATGCATAGTAGTTGTTGGCAAATTTTGAATTAAACAATGCGGATCAAAGCTAAAGAAAAATAGTCTTAGATTTCATTCTAAATATTTTGAGAACATTAACATGAGAACTTAAGAGAAGATTCCCTATTGACATAGCTTCGAATAACTTAACTAAGCTGGAACAGTCTTCGGCTTTACACCAATTTTTCTCCATGAAACACCAGGCATTATCTGCTTTGTGTCAACTCGGTCCTTAAACTTGATGGCACTACTTAGCAAAGAGTCAAGTAGAGAGTCAGAAAGAAGGTGTGGTTTGAGACCCAACTCAATTAGCTTGGTGTGCTTCGCATTGTAGTAGTGCTCTTCTGCTTCCACACGTGGGTTGGGCACAGATATAGTATCAACATCCAATCCGAGCAAATAATGAAAGGTAATGAGATCTACTTCATAAACAATATAGAGCAAATAAAAGAACTAGGTTATATGCGATCAAGGATTGTAAAAGTAACAAAAATATATGCAATCAAGTAGTAATATTAGTTTCTGCCACGAAGGTCCATGCCCTACTGGACTTCAAACATCAGTTTAATTGGGGGTTTTAATCTAAGTTATTGGAGTGGGCTACGTTTAATTGGGGGAAAAACAATTTGCACCTACAGTTTTTTTGAAAGGGTAGTTGGGGTATTATGGAAAATATGAACAGTTTTGTTAGAGGTCTGAGACAGAGTAGGGGTCTAATTGTGATGATTCAAAATTTGGGGGTTAAACACAAAATGCTACATAAGTTTGGGGGATAACTCAAATTCACCCATTACCCTAAAAACTTTTATAACCTAACTTTGGTCGTGCATTAATTGTTTATTACAGATATGTATACATTAATATTATTATTGTTTGAACTTTGGTGCATTCCACATTTACATACAAAATATTTGTTAGAACGTGGAAAGTGATTGAGAGTTAGATTGTAAATTATCATTTAGAATTACTGTGATAATAATTAATCCCTGACAATCGTATGTATAAAAAATGACCAATATAATTGGGTTTGTTGCTAGAAACTATGGTCTTGATTGGGGGTGTAAAATGGGTCGGGCCGGGCTAGCCCAACCCTCAAATCATAAAGCCCCCTTATGCTATGAAGGTCGGACCTATGAGGGCCAACACTAGAATTATTCGAAAATTGTGTTACGACATGTGGGTCGGGCCCCTCACCTCAGCCCCCTTTAGAAAATTGTGGGCCAGGCCTGAGGGCCAAGTCTGTGGGCCGGGGGCTGTACAACTTGTCAATTATTTGAAACTCTTAAATACAACTTGTTTGGACTTCATTAACATATTTGGTTTTTATCATATTTCATTAACGGATTAACATATTCATTACAAAAATTCTTGAAAACAACCTATCAAACTTCATTAACATATACAATAGAATATATAAATATATTCTATAGGATAGAGATATATCCATATAATGCAACTATATTCTATAGAATATATTCACATATTCTAACAATATATTCATTACAAGAGAGAGAACCTCCATCAAGGACATGTTCAAACTTCAAACAAATCCAAAAACAGGTGTGCAAAACAACAAGAGAATTGTTTAAATACATCATTAAGCTTCATAGTATTCTCTGTACTTGATTCTTGATCACAACTTATATTTGCTTTAGTCTTCAAATATCTGCAAGGCAAAAGGATAAATATTTATAGTTAGACAAATCCAACTCTTATCATTGGCTAAGTACTATGTAAATATAAAGAACCGACCTCTAGATAAAAGGCATCATTCTATAGTTTGTACACATGCAACCATGTAAAAGAAGAAGAATCAACCAAAATCAACAAGTTAAATTTCAATTAGATATAAAGAAATTAACTAAAGAACAGTGTGACTGAGACTTCTAAACTTGCAACATTACTATATAGCAAAATCCCACTTCATTTCAAAAGTAACTGAAGGCTTGTGGGATCACTTCATTTGGTGCAAAACAAAATTCAGATGCAAAAGCCCCCTTCCAAAATCTGCAAAACAATAAGTTAATAGTCAAGATTCCAGTATCACATAAAAATAAATACATAAATAAGTCACGTACACCACAACAATAGAAAGTACTAACTCCAAAATCCTCATGACCAAAGTCCACACGCTACATCCCCACGTCGCTCATCGTCTCTTCCACTAAATTTTCATCTTGAAGTCCTTCCTCAGCTTGAAACCAATCTTTCAAACAAACCAAAGCTTCCACTGTCTCCGACAACAAACAACTCCTATATTTGGTTACCACCCATTCGCTTCCACTAAAAGCCGCTTCAGATGGAACAGTAGTAACAGACACCGTTAGTAGGTCATGTGCCAAGGTAGACAGAATATGATAAGTACCTTCATTCTTCCACCATCCCAAAAGATCAAATGTCTTTTCACTACAAACATTAACAATGGGCAGATCTAGATACAGCTGCAATTCAGATTTGCTAGTGAGTCTAGAAGCTTCTCTACGTTGTGATAGTAATGTGGCAACCATATCTTCCACTACACAGGTGTTAGATACTGCCACATTCACCTTTATCTTCATTTGGTATTGATCAAAAAGTGCATACAATTTTCTTTTATATCGATTCAATCTTTTCTGACTCACAGTAAGGACAGGTCCGGACACGGTATCAGTTTCAGATTCATGATCAGATAAAGGTTCAAATTCATAGTTTAGGTCCAACAACAATTCTAAAATAGTAAACTTATACCTTGGGTCCATACATGAAGCTAAACCAAGAAGCAAAGGGACACGCTTCTAGTATTTATCATACTTGTCCTTCATGTCTTCATACATAAGTATAAAACCATGTTCATTGGCATATTTTTTTAATAGCAATGAAATTCTACTCAATTGATAGCAAAAGGCAGAATAAGTAACATAAGTAGTCCCTGAAAATAGCTTAGTCTCGTCAAAGAATAGTTGAAAAAAAATCTCTAATGACAATGGCATTATTCCAATCTTCTGGAGAAGGAGCCTGTGGAAAATCACTATCATAGAAAAAAAGATCAAGAACTTTCTGGTATGGAATTGCATCACGCAACATTATGAATGTCGAATTCTATCGAGTTGGCATGTCAACAGGCAATCTCTTCTCCTCTATATTCAAACTCTTACAATTCTCAAAAAACTTTTGCAATTTTGCTGGAGAATTTTTCACATGCTTTACACTCTCTCTAATGTTATCAAGAGAGAAATCAACATGTTTCAGTCCAACTTTCACTATAAGATTCATAACGTGTGCATTACAACAAATGTGACACAATTGTTTAGATAACAAATCAATCCCAAACAGTGAATTTTTCAATCGAGACACAGCAACATCATTGTTAGAAGCATTATCCAGAGTGAAAGAACCTATCTTGCCACAAAGATTCCAACTCAGAAGTTACAATACATTGCATCACTAATAGACTTACCAGTGTGGGGTGAAGGAAGCCAAGGGAAGCTTATGACCCTTTTATGTAACTTCCAATCTTTAGTGATGAAATGAGCAGTAATACACATATACCCTAGTTTCTGATTTGAAGTCCACAAATCTGAAGTGAAAGATATTTTTCCGGGGACAGTGTCTAAGAGAGCTTTCAAAGCAGCTTTGTCCTCTTCAAAAATCATCATGACATCACTTCTCATTGTGATCCTACTTGGAGGTTTAAACTGGGGACCAAAAGACTTGGTAATCCACCTATGGAAAGCTGGCTTATCTACTTTAACGAATGGCAACTCTTCACGAACAAAGTATCGCACAGTCTCACGACGGGCTCTCTCTTGGTTAAAGGTGAAAGAGAATATGGAACCAGAAGGGCCAACACCAATGATGGTTTGTCTCGTATTAGTTGATGTTCTATTGAGACAAGATTCCTTGAGCCTACAGAGATGACTAGTCCCACCCCTGTTCCCACAAGACAGCTTTTGAAAACATATTTTACATACAACAACCATTGAATCAGACACATCAGCATTTTTTACAACAATACCATCATCATTAATTTCAACAACTTTATCGAATTGGGTCCAAACATCAGAAATTTTGCGTTTTTGTTTTTTAGGGGGTCGAGCATGGAAATTCACAGACTCTCCTTCTGCCCCATCTTCAATTAGAGTTTCTACATCAGTAACAGTATCTAATATCGAACCTGACACGTTAGCCATTCCAATCAATTAGAAGTATTAAAGATCTACAAGTTGGAACAAGCAAACCTAAGCACCGCACAAGCAAAATTCGTTAAACCGGAAGTGTGATACCAACCTGTCCAAAAAGTTAACGAAACAACACAATGCTTTTAATACTCTAGAAAGGTACTACAAGTCTACAAGTATAAAACATAAAAAAGAATTTGAGTGCATTCAAACATGCAAGCAAAAAAATTGTACGAAGATCAAAGGTATACCAAATATAATCACCAATAGCATAGCAGCTCAACACACAATATTATGGGATACAAACAAAACAGATTACCAAAGAATTCCAGCAAGAAACAATATACAAAACCGTACCAAAAACATTTTGTACCAAAGAATGAACTTGAAATATATATAAAACAAGCTCATTAGAAAGCAAAGTAGAAATTACATCATATCATTAGAAAAATTATAACTTACCTCCTTAGCAATTCTTCACTGATTGTCACTAAGTGTTACTTAAATAGATCCAAGCTAACTTGACCAAAACAAGTGCTACAACAGTCTAATTTCTTAGCCTAACAAGCCACAAAGAAACACACAGCAAAATTAGAAAACAACACTATGAGAATGAAAATGAAATCGTACAGACAAAAAAGAAAGAAGAATGAAGATACCTAATTCAATTCGTTGCGGAGACACAATGCTACGGAATTAATATTTAAGAAGATATAATTGGAAGAATGATTATGGGGGGAAGAATGGTTAGAGGATGCATATTGTGTCATTTGTGTGCGGCAGAAATGAAGGCTAAAGAAGAAAAGAGAAAAGAAATGAGTAGTAGGGTTTCATTTGGTTGAATTTATATCAACCACTATACTTTAAATTTACATTTCTACCCTATGTAATAATAAGTGAAACTTAAAACCCTAAGGGTATTATATGTATTTTTGTTTAGAAAATCTAAATACCAATGAGGGCCTTAATCTGGGCTTTGTGAGGGGCTTTTAGAGGGAGGGGGCGGGGGGTCGCCCTCATGTTTCCATATCTAGGCCCTTACCCTCCCCCCTCAAAATATGAGGGTCGGGTCGGCCCTGCCCTCAAATTGCATGCGGGCTTAAATTTGAGGGCTTTTTTTGCCCATGGGCCGGGTCGAGGGCTTGAGGGCCGTTTTTACACCCCTACTCTTTATGGGGTTCATTAGTAATTGGATGTGGAAAAGCTAAGTAGTTATGCACTTATGGTCATGTAATACGCATGGTCATTTTTGACAATGATAAATCAAGGTTGAATTCTATAAAGGATTAGAAATTTCAATTTTTTTTCCCCACAGATTGTTTTTCTTATAACTTAGTTTACATCTTTATTCTTAAAAGTTTTTATTTGGCGTATTCAAATATGAAATTTATATATTTATATATCAAACTATTTATAGTGTGCTTAAGGAATTTATAATGTGTTATATTATAATATTTATTAGTTTAAAACCATTGTTTTTCAAATATCAATATGATGGGTTTTGAACTCTAGCATCCAATAATAGGGCTTTAAGGACTCAGTGTGTATTAGGCATATGGATCAAAGCTAATGCCATTCTCGACCTTGGACTTATAACCAAATATGTATCTACTGTTTTTATATAGTATCAAGTATGTATGTCACCCTGCTTCAAAAATGTGGTTGCGCTCATTGTTGAATTATATGTGACTATTTGGCGTTACACGTTTTGATTCAGATCACGTTAACCCAACCTTCTGTTTATCAAATTGGCCTTCGTATGGTTTTAACTTGTCTCATGTGGGTTAGTATTACCTCATATTAGAGTGTACCTACCCCACCCTGTTTTCATGCCTGCCCATCTATATATGTTGTTTGATCAACACATCAAAAGTTACTGCCAAAAATATTACTAAAATTTTGGTCAAGAAAATCAAACAAATATCAAGTCCCTCCAGTTTCTTTGGTTGATTGGAGCCTGACAAGGTTTGGTTATTCACAATCATGCAGTGAGATCAAATGGTGCTTAAGTTTGCACAAAAGGTTTTAGTTTAATAATATTAGCTGTTGTTTAACTTAGTTAATTTTTCAATAGTATTTCTGTGTGAAATACCTCAAGCTTATATCTAGGTAGCTATTTGCAACCCGTAATCATCGGTGACAGCAAAAGCACCCAACTATACACCTAAAAACATATAATAATCTAATCAAATAAAAACCATACACTGTCATAGAGTATGAGAAACAAAGCTACAAGTGTTGACCCTTCACTTGGATGCAAAAGTATATATTCTCTTCCTCCATTAGTTTCTGATGATTAATGTTGTGGTTAGCTTACTTTAAATGGTTTTTAATCCTACCCACAGGAATAAACAGCTATATCTTTTGTCCCTACCATACTGATCAATAATATATTAATTCATAATTTATTCTCTCCATATTTTTCATTTTGAGAAGGACAAGAGATTACGGTCAGTAGGTCAAAGTTTGTCACGCAAGAGATAAACAAGATTCAAATGAAAAAACATACCCACACTTAATATTATAGGATTTCAAACCTTTCAACTTTAATCACGTCTCGGTTCATGTTGATTGTTGACGGCCTTAGGGTAGTATAATTGAGGGTTAAAGTAGTTAGAACTTTCAAATTGGAAGCATGGAAATGAACCTTTCAAATTTGAAAGTAGTTAGAACTTTCAAATTGATTGTTGATTGTTTTCATGCCTGCCCATCTATATATATATATATATATATATATATTTATAATTAATGATTCAAGCAAAAAGTTGATCTCAAGCTATTAAATCTATTGCCTATCGTGTTTTGCTTTGCTCTGCTTTTTATCTCCACCTAAATTTAGCAACAACATGTCTATAAACTAAAAGGAGTTTTTAACCTTTGTAAAGTTACTTTTGAGGTTTTCAATGCAAGCGTTTGTTTGCTGAATAATTGGTCTTCCTTCGTGTCAAAAATGTTGTTATTATTATTAACCAACATAACTTGCCACCTGGAATAAATTGTTCAATTCCATGGATTCGTATGCAAAATGTTGAAGGGATGTTTAGGTTTTATGAATGAGCAGACGAAACTCTAAGAAACCATGTTATATGCCAGGGCGTACTACTGATGCGTTTTGCGACCAGTTCTGTAATAGACTAATTTGGCATTTACTTTTGTTTCGTCATTGTCAAGTGTTTAACATAGACATGACCAATGGTTTTTTCATCCGAGTACCCTTGGCCCTAACTATTTTCCTATTTTTCTTCAAATATGATGTTATATTTCTATGATATTATACTATCGTATCACTTTGAACGCTTTTATCCATTATGATTTGTTCTCCCGTGCAAGGATCTTCTATCGTTATCCGTTTTCTATCATTGTATCTAACTATATGCACATTTGGACATGGCACATATTAGATAGCTTGCATGCCTATACATTGAATGGACTAGCTAGGTAGGTATACAATAATCCTATGCTTGCTTACTTAAATGGTTTATTAGATGCTCCGAATATGCTAACAATGTTTGAGCATGTCTCTAAGGCTTTATATAACTTAACATATTTATCAACAATGTATTGGTTTTATGTCTGCGGTACTTGTCATTGGTTACTCATCATTTTAACTTTATTTTAGTATCATGCAAGACATGGTTGGATATGATCTTTGAACCTTGCATCTTTAACATTTAGCTTCATTAAGATAAATAATGTCAACTTGCGGAAAGTTCATGCGATCATTGGGCTCTTCTCTAAATATGGGATTTTCTTGACCTCCTAAACGTCTACTTTAGCTACAGTTTATTCGTTTATGGTTCAGTGCTTAAAATATTATTCTATCTTATTGCACTCATACGTAACTATGTTAGGGGGTCCCACATGGAGATTGCAATTGGTTATCCACTGTGCTTGGGAGTGCTATAACAAAGTACCAGCCCTCATCAATCATTGGTGGTATTTCAGAGGGTTTTTTTTTTTTTGTGTTTTTTCACTATTGACAATAGGCTACCTTAATCAATCTATTGATTTAAGTTTTAAAATGATAATAGTGACAAATCTAGATTGCCTTAGACGTGGGAAATGTATTATTTTTTATTTAACTTCAACAAGTTACCTCGATATTAGGTTACCACAAGATTCAATCCTGTTGAAATTTACTCCTAATAATATAAATATTTTTAATAAAAAATATGTATTCGAATTGGATGCATTATATTATCTGGTACATTTTGTCATCAACATATCTGTTTCGCCTTTCGAATACCCACTACTCTAATTTGTTCCTACAACTTTTGTTTCCTTCTCTCTTGCTTAAATCTTAACTTCATAGTTTGAATCAATATTCTTTTTGATCAATTAACAATAGTCAATTCTTGCATAGACTAAACATATGATGATTGTATTGATGGTTTAGTACTGACTTTGACTAGATGAGAGGATATATCATTATAACATATTAATACGACAACCATTTTTTAAGGTGGTCAATATGGTCTTCAAAAAGATGTGCTTGGTGATGATGGATGTGCTTTGTTGTTTATTGTTGTAGTGATTTGCCTCTCATTAGGTCAACAGTTTTCCCCATCTGGTCTGATGTTCATTAGCTTCTTTGTGTGTTTTTACAAATGTTTATATGCTTTATATCAAACTTGCTATTGTAACAAATTTTAAATTGATCCTACTCTATGATTTCCCCATTACTAGTGGATTCATCGCCCATTGTGTTTTTCTTTTTTATGTTTTTGGTTCTATTTCTTGGTGAACTATTGCTAACTAAAGTATGTATTTTTTGTTGTTTCACCCTTTATTGGATTTGTTTGATTAAAAAAAACACCAAAACGAAATTAGGTGATACTTGACAACTTAACTCCTTTATTCTTCACTTACTGACTAATTATATTGTTTAATTTACTATGCAAATATGAGATCAAATGTGTAGATGTTTAAATGAGTCCTATCTCTTTTTCTTAATTTCAGAAATTTAAGCAAAGTTGTTAATTGTCAAAGTAGTTATTACTATAAATAATCTCCATTTCGTTAAACCAGGGAAAAAAAACAGTATCTCAAAAATCTTGAGATTTAAAGGTGTTTTCATGGTATTGTTTAGTTGGTGACTTGATAACATACCAAAAGTACTAGATTTAAAATTCGTTTATACCATATTATGAATTAGACCATAATGGAAGATAGTAAAATATGTTTATAGGTTTGGAGTTGGATATTGCTTATTTATTGGTGATATTAATATATTTTTTGTGTTATTTGTACTATTAAACAATTATTGAGTTTGTTTTGAGACTGGGTATTCTTTGTTAGTAATAACTAAATTCATATTACAAGGCTACAAATATTATATATATTATAGCTCTACCCTCTTCAATTGAGGAAGTGTTTCTAGAGTGTCCACGTGTCAAGACTAATTAAGAAAAAATATGAGATAAAATAGGAAACAAATATTTATCTTTATCCTTAGATATATATTATAACTATACCCTCACAAAAAACTCCAGTTTTTTTTTAAACTCTATTACTAAATATAAAAGCAGTTTTTTCTAAACTCTATTACTAAATATAAAAAGTAGGATATAAATAAAGAAACAATCTCATCTAGAGTTTCACATACTCTCTAACTTTTTCTAAACACTATAGCTAATTATGAAAAAACAATCACATCTAGAGTTTCACAAAATCTTCAACTTTTCCTAAACAATATAGCTAATTACGAAAAAAAAAATAGTAAACAAAAAACTAAATTGCTAAAAACAATAATTTCCATCGAAAACAATTTTTCTAAAACCCTTTCGATTTGATGCGCCATCCACTGTGTGATTTAGACATTTATTCATAGTTAAAGATTCAAAAAATCATAATTACGACCACAATAATTATGACATATTCCAATTCTTATATATATATATATATATATATATATATATATATATATATATATATATTATAGTTACACCCTCACCAATCTATTTTTTGAAACACTCGCAGGGATTTCAATTTTTTCTAAACTTTATTACTACTTATAAAAAAGTAGGATATAAATAAGAAAACAATCTCATATAAAGTTTCATTGAGTTTCTAACTTTTCCTAAACACTAACTAATTACGAAAAAAACAATTCCATCTAGAGTTTCACAAAAACAATCCCATCTAGAATTTCATAGAGTCTCCAATTTTTTCCAAAAAATATAGCTAATTACGAGAAAAAAAAATATGAGACAAAAAAACTAAATTGCTAAAAACAATAGTTTCCACCGAAAACAATTTTCCTAAAATCCTTTCGATTTGATGCGTCATCCACAATGGGATTTAAACATTTATTCATAGTTAAGGATTCCAAAAATCACAATTCTGGTCACAATAATTACGGCATATTCCAATTAAATTTATGAATTTATAAATTTTCAACATTATATATATATCACAATTCTTACCACAATATATATATAATTCAGCGGAATAACGAGATTCAGTTAAAGTGGAAGTTGGGCTTCAATAAATTATATACCAAACCAAAACAAATTACATGTGAAAAATTAAATTATACAAAAAATAACATCACAAAATATATAATAGAAAATGAAAAAAAAAATAACGACAAAGCAATAATGACAAATATTTCAAAACATATATAGTACTGAATGAAACTAACGTCAAAAAACAATTAATGGGAAATCGAAAACTAAATACAAATGCATCGAACTAACCTCAAATAATATTTAACGAGAAATCGAAAACTGGATGCAAATGCAAGCATTAAACTAATCTTAAAAAGTAATTAATAGACAATCGGAATATGGATACAACTGCATTAAACTAACCTAAAAGAATAATTAACGGAAAATCAAAACTTGGATGCAAATACATCAAACTAATATAAAAAATAATAATTGTCGGAAAATCGGAAACTGGATGTAAATGCATTGAACTAACCTCAAAGAAAAATTAATTATAAATTGGAAACATGATGCAAATGCGTGGAACTAATCTTAAAGAATAATTAACGGAAAATCGAAAACCGGATGCAACTGCACTGAACTAATCTCTAAAAATAAACTGGATGCAAATGCATTGAACTAACCTCAAGAAATAATTAACGGGAAATTGGAAATTGGATACAAATTCATTGAACTAACCTCAAACAATAATTAACGGGAAATCGAAAACTAGATACAAATGCAACCTTATCAAATAATAAACGAGAAATCGGAAACTGTATACAAATAGATTAAACTAATCTCACAAATAATTAACAGGAAATCAGAAACTGGATGCAAATGCATTGAGCTGACCTCAAAGAACAATTAATAGGGAATTGAAAATTGGATGCAAATGTATTGAACTAACTGCAAAGAATAATTAACGAGAAATCGGAAACTAGATGCAACTGCATTGAACTAACCTTAAAAAAAAACGGGAATCAAAAATTGGATTCAACAACATTGAACTAACCTCAAATTATAAATAACGAAAAATCAGAAACTGGATGCAAATGCATTGAACTAACCTCAAAACATAATTGGATTATATGTTGTGAGAATGTCTTGATAAGTATAGTTTTACATTTAAAATGATGTTTATCTTATCTCTTTCCGTATGACTGGTAACTCCTTACTATTCAAGTAGCTTCAATATATATGAACTTCGCCTTATTAGGTAACCTCATAAAACTTCAATCAAATTTATATTATTAAACAACAAAATGAAGTTGAAGGGTTTTATCAAAGGTGAGTTTTTTTTTTTTTTAATAGAGAGTGAGGTTTTCACGTTATAAGAAATTTGGATGAGTGATCAATATAATATTAATATATAATAGTTATGCATATTTGTAAATATTTTTTAGAATAATTAATATAATAACACCCGTTCATAGATTATCTTTGCAGATTCCACATAGTGAGTCATGCATAATTTAAAGAATAATTAATGGGAAATCGGGAACTGGATAATCTTTGATGATCCCACATAGTAAATCAAATATAATTTATTTTTTATGTCATGTTTGCAAGGACACTACAGATGGATTAGTAGAAGTTGGTATTACACACCACATTGGATAATTAAAAGAAAATCGAAAATTGAATTCAAATACATAACTGAACTCAAAGAGTAATTAACGGAAAATCGAAAACTTTATGCAAATACAATAAACTAAACTCAAAAAGTAATTAACTAGAAATCGAAAACTTGATGCAATTGCATTAAACTAACATCAGAGAATAACTAACGAAAAATTAGAAATTGGATGCAAATCCTTAAAAAATATTTAACGGAAAATCGTAAACGGTATGCAAATACATCAAACAAACCTCAAATAATAATTAATGGGAAACCAGAAACTGTATGCAAATGCATTGAACTAAACTCAAAAAATAATTAACAGAAAATCAAAAATCGAATGCAACTGCATTGAACTAACCTCATAGAATAATTGGTGGGAAATCAAAAACTAAATGCAAATATGCATTAAAATAACCTCAAAGAATAGTTAACGGGAAATCAGAAACATGATGTAATTGCATCGAACTAACCTCAAAGCATAAATAATCAGAAACTATATGCAGATGTATTGAACTAACCTTAAAGAATTATTAACGAAAAATTGGAAACTAGATGCAATTGCAATGAACTAATCTCAAAGACTAATTAACAAAACATTGAAAAAGGGATGAAACTACACTGAACTAACCTAAATGAATAATTAACAGGAAATTATAAATTTGAACTAAATGCATTGAACTAACCTCAAAAAATAATTAACGGAAAATCAGAAACTTGATGCAAATGCATTGAATTAACCTCAAAAAACAATTAACATAAAATCAGAAATTGGATACAACTGTATTGAACTAACCTCAAATAATAATTAACGGAAAATCATAAACTGGATGCAACTGCATTAAACTAAAATTAGAGATTAACTAATGGGAATCAGAAATTGGATGCAAATGCATTGAAATAACCTCAAAGAATAGTGAACTGGAAATCGGAAGCCGGATGTAACTGTATCGCACTGACCTCAAAAGCATAAATAACTAGAAATTGTAAACTATCGAACTAACCTAGAAAAATAATTAATGGGAAATCAGAAACTGGATGCAGATGTATTGAACAAATCACAAAGAGTAATTAACGAAACATCAAAAAATGGATGCAACTGTACTGAATTAACCTTAATGAATAACTAACGGGAAATTATAAAGTGGATGCAATTGCACTAAACTAACCTCAAATAATAATTAACGGGAAATCGGAAATTTGATACAACTGCATTGAACTAACCTCAAAGAATAATTAATGAGAAATTGGAAACTGAATGCAACGTACTACATTGAACTAACTTCAAAGAATAATTAATGGAAAATCAGAAACTTGATACAAATGCATTGAACTAATAACCCTAAAACATGTTTGTATTATATGTAAGGGGAATAAATGTCTCGACAAATATAGTTTTGCATTTTAAGTAGTGTTTATCATAATTTTTTTTATTATGATTAAAAATGTCATGCTATTCAAGTAGCTTCAATATTATCTTCGTCACATTGGGCATTCTCACAAAACTTTAATCAAACTTCTATTATTAAACCTAACAACAAAAAGAAGTCGATGAGTTTTATCAAGGTTTGGTGTTTCCTTTTTATAGAGAGTGGTGCAAGAAATTTGAATGACTGATTAATATAATTTTCATATCTCATAGCTATGCATAGTTGCTAATATAATTTACAATAATTTAATATAACGACACCCGTTCGTAGGACGGGTTCGAAAGCTAGTATATATATAGTTACGTATTAGTTTCGTCACAACTTTAGCTATATCCACCTAATTATGATGCTATCTCCTCCGATTTTCTTTCATATTGCTCCACTATATTGATTGTTTTCTAAATTGACTATGTATTGTTCTGATTCTGAATAATGTGTTTGTGTTTTAACCTATGTTTCCTTTATTATTAGATACTCCCATGTCTTCTACCAATAATCAACCTACAAGTTCTGAGATGCCACAACAACCTCGATATCACTCTACTCATCATATACGAGATATGACTGCTGAACAAAGAGACCTTCAACGAGAGCGTGACTGCATGCGAACAAGAGAACGTCGTCAGTGTATGTCAGATGAACAACGTTCTCAAGAAAGGGAGCGTGAACGTCTTAGAAGAAGAAAGTCTCGACAAATAATACATATGACCAAGGATACGCCAGGTGTAGACCCATTTCTTCCAACTATGCAACAACATCTTCAGTCAGAAGCATCATATTTAACTACAACTTCCACCGCTCTGCCGTTCTTCCTTGTTCATATGGGATAAAGCTACAATGACACATCAATATACATTTGAAGCTGTTAATCGCACTTTAAGAGATCTTACTGGAGTTGAATTGCCGTTTTGTGGAAAGGTATTTGTCTTAGGTGGAGACTTTCATCAAACATCGCCTATTGTCCCATATGGAAGCAGATCTCGAATACTAGATGCTTGCTTACCAAGTTCTCCAATCTGGGAAAGTATTGAATTTATTCACCTAATAGAGAACATGTGAGCAAGAAATGATCCATCATTTTCAGATCTACTTATGCGAATCGGCGATGGTTCTGAAACATATGCTATGAATGACATGATCAAGATCCTGACCTGATGACATGGTGATTCCATGGCAAGATGATCAATCTTTATTTCAGTTAATAGATTTTGTCTTCCCACATTTGCAAGATCATGTACTCGATGATGCGTATATGATGGAACGAGCAATCATTACCCCTACAAATGAGCACGTCGGCGAAGTTAATGATGAAATTATCAAACTATTTCCATCGTCCAGTTTTACAAGCTATTCTTTCGATTCAGTTGAAAGTGATGTCCACCAGTTATATCCATAGGAGTTCCTTAATTGCATATCTCCTGGTGGTTTGCCCCCTCACAAACTTATTCTTAAACTTAGTTGTCCTATTATATTATTGCGAAATCTTAACCCAAAAAAATGGATTATGCAATGGAACACGATTGTTATGTCGAAGAGTTTATGGTAATATGATATATGCAGAAATAATGATTGGTAATTTCTGTGGAAGACCAACTTTTCTACCTCGAATTCCATTAAAATCTTCAACCGACATCAGAAGACCTTTTATTTTGACAAGAAAGCAATTTCTCATTCGCTTAAGTTTTGCTCTCACTATTAACAAGTCACAAGGACAAACAATACCACATGTTGGTATATATTTGTCGAATCATGTGTTTCAATCATGGCCAATTATATGTTGTTATGTCAAGAGGAGTCTCGAGAAATACAACTAAAGTTTTGGTTAAAAAAGGAATATTGTCTAGATTAAGCGGCTTTTACACAAGAAATATCGTATATGCCGACTTACTCCGGTTTATGACTTAATGGTTGGATAAGGCTTTCTCTTGAACTAGGTACTTCCTAATCTATTTGCTATTTGTTTATTTAATTTCTATTTGGTTTCTATGGCCTATTTGTTTACTTAATGTCCATTGATTTTGAATTATACGGAAATAATCATTTTTAGTCTTTTAATCTTACCTATTTCTAACCCTTCCGTATACAATTTCATTAACGGTATCAATAATCGCATTATTTAGCTTAGTTTTCTAAGTAATCACATTATTACCTTAATACAAATATAATTAGCTTGAGATTTTTTTTTTAATTAATTTATGATCCAATCGTATTATAGACCGGTATTCGATAAGTGGTTAATCTTAACTAATCAAGTACAACACTTTATATGCAACTTAATTTTTGACATTCAAGTAATTCCATGTTAGTATTATATCACTTATTACCTTAAATGTTATGATGTTTTAATTGAAGTGCCTATTTACTATTAACATGTTATATCAAAAAGGCAGTTAACTGTTGCTATGCTGTTTCACTGGACATTTTAAGCCATTTATAGACTACATTGTTACTGCTTTCTTTATCTCAGTTACTGATAATGCATAATAGCTGTACTAAACACATTTTGCCAAAAAAAAACTGCAAGCTATCTAATGCCTTATGCCTACATCAAGATACCCAAAACCAACAAAATATTTGGACTACACATAATCAATTATTACCTATAACACTCCATAGAAGATTTTAACTCCGTCAAAATTGACTGCATTCCTATTTGATTACTCCAACTAATGCAACTAAAATATTACATACTCATATTTGAGATACTAAGAGATTAACTTTAGTTACGAAATATGGCCTATTCATTCTTTTTTGTTTACATAGCATATAATTTTATTTAATTTTTACTGTCTTAGTTATATTCTAATGTTATATTTATTTATCATGTACAGGCAAAAGATCGAAGGCAGTTTTGAAGTACCTTAGGAATGGAGCAATTTTACACGATACAAGTTATTATGCTGCAATACAACTCCAAAGTCCAGAGCTATGCATTGTTTTATTTTGTTAACCTAACCGTTCCATTGTAAGTTTTCTATTTGTTTTGTTGGTTTAGTTTTCATAATATTTTGCTGTCAATATTTAAAATAGTTTTTGTTCCAACCCCATCAGTTGATATTAATAAATTATCACCTTTTGTAAGTTGTACAATTTTTTGTAGTTGTACCATACTGTGTGACTGTTTTTCCCTTGCTATATAAATTAAGAAAAAATGAATTTTTATTAGGGATTATAGTTTATATTTGCAACTTGATAATCTCTACCCACCTTTTTCTCAACTGATTTGCCCAGTTAAATATATGTAAGGTTTCCAAAAGGGTTTGCACCGGTTAATCTACAAAGGACTCATACATATACTATATACCCAAGCCATGATGACAGTTGCGTTGTTTATCTACACAATGAAGTTTCTGGTCACAATATATAGATGGGTTGTCCCATATAACCCTGTTGTTGATAAAGTATGACTCTTACATCAACCTAGATATAGTTAACTCACTTTCTCCCAATTAATCATATTGACACGGATGAGATATAGTATCTCTATAGAGAATTTACTCAACATTATACATGGAACAAGTCATTAAGACAATCACACCCAATAAGAAGCCACCTAAAAGTCATTATTGCGGCAATTGCAAATTGTCTTTTAAAGTTGGTATGATCCCATATGCTTTATTTTTCATCCAATTTAAAAAGATATCATTGTAAATACTCACAGTTGTCTTTTTTAATCATGATCAAGCAATGTCAAAAAGCAGGGGCAGAACTGACGATTTTAAGGACACTCTACGTTCCGTGGGTATTTCACTAGGGTACCCTGAGGTTAGTAAAAACAATTGATTGATGTCACGATTGTATATATATCTTAATCGGTTTTGTCTCTACAGTCCAAAACGCCATCCATATTGGCATCCTTAACCATGCACAAGCCTAGACCTAATTAGTTACCCTTCACTTAATCTGCACTCAATCCAGTATATGCAGTATATATCTACTTCCATTTAATTAGATTGGATTGGTTTATTTGTTGCTCATATCTCTAATTTTTATTATATATTGGTAACTTGAAAGCATTGAAGCTTTGGAACAATTCATTATTAAGCATCGAAAGGATTATGTGGCATTCCATCACACAACTGAGCAAGAAAGGGACAGTATCGCGTCCGAAATCACTTTTTAGATTGCTCCATGAATTAAGAGAATTTTGTTCCAATTTTGTTCGTTAATCCCAATACTTTTGTCTCATTTTTAAGTCAGCCTCATTTCAATATCAATATGCCCAGTAACCTTGAATCAATTTTCAAAACAAAACCATGCCTGGGGATTTTCAGTGTTTTTTTTTTTTGCCTAACAAGGAAGACATTTTTATATCATTCAGGTTGACCATGCTTAAGAAATCATGGGTACATTGCCATTGCAATGTCAACTTCAAGTCTTGCAGCAACTATGTTATCTGGGGGTCGTAGAGCTCCCTCAAGCTTTAACTTCCCCCGTTTGTAGAATCAACCTGCAAGGTGCGTAAAGAATCTCCTCTTACTTATTGCACAAAAGATTGATGCATGTATACCATATTCTAAGTCCTGGTAAACTGTTAGAATGATTCATCTTACTGAAAACATGCGACCCATGAGAGATCCATTCTTCTTAGCCCTACTGTTTCACATAGGTTATAGTACTGAATCTTGCATTGTCGATGGTATTATTAAAGTACCATATGACATTCTCATTCCATAGGAAGCTGAGCATTCACTTTTCAGTTTAATATTTGAGTTGTTTCCTGCTTTGTCTGATAATGGTTACGAGTCGGATTACATCACTCAGTCATCCGTGTGTTCCCAGGAAAAGAACAAACATAGTACTTATTTCACTCTATTGCCAATGACTGAAGGCATTTATATCATCAAGAATTTCTTAATTCTATATCTATAGCCGGTCTGCCACCACCACTTTGCGAGTCTCCATTGGAGTTGGATTTGAAGCTGAAATGGTAAGTAATATATAGATATTGCTTTTATTTGAAAACTTTCATTCCTATTTAATTTTGATGTTGTCTAATTAGTCCGCGTAATGGATTTCAACATTCAAAGGACTGATTGATAGATGTCAGTGAACAAAGTATATGTGAAAGATACTGAAAGGGAACTCATGCCCTTAATCTTATTCTTGGGTTATCATGGTCACCAAATGCCCTGTACACAAACAAGTCCAAATGATTGCTAAACTTTAAGCACATTTTTTAGTATGAAATTTCAAACTCTAATGGTCTGTTCTACCTATTATAGTTTAGCCTTACACTTCTACCAATGTCAATTTACTAATCAACATAATTATTTTTCAGTGTGTTGTTATTGAAGATGCATTTGCTGGAGTGCAAGTTGTCAAAGCTGCACAGATGAGGTAAGTGTGTTTTCACTTTTGTTATATAGTTTTCGTTATGTTTTTCGTGTTGAAATAAGATGGTGTAATTGGCGTGTCCATTCTATAAATATTTTACCCAAAATGCAAGTTATGCCATACTATATGCCTATGTATTCCCAATTAATTCTCAAGAAAATGTCTTTTCCAAATTACAAGAAATTGTTGTGGCTACTATACTCACTAAAAACCTTTTTGTTATTGCTTCCCTATTATCTGATTAACACATTTACTTTTACCACTCTACTTTTGTGTAAATTAAAGTCGAAAATCAACTACAGCACGCTTCAATTGTTTGCAAGGTACTTCTTCACATTAACACCAAATTTATTACCAGTTATACCGAATTAAAAGCCAAAATATATATATATACCTAATTGTCTCTCTACTGCCAATTATTTCTCTTTAAATATTTCGTCATATTCTTCTCCGTCTTAGTTTCTTACAATTTTGCAGCAATCACACCAAATTTCATTTAACCCATTCAACAATTTATCTATTCGAGGAATTGGGTTTTTTTTTTTTTTTCCTTTTGAAGCCTGAAAGATAATTTTTGAAGGCCAGCCTTTCGGAAGCCTTTTGAACATTTGTGGTTTTCTTTTTTAGAAGCGTGAAATTCAGTTTCGGGTTTTGCTTGCACACTGTAGTATCTAAAAGTGGTTTTCTCATTATTATTTTTTTCTTGACTTTTTGTTTTTTTATTCTATTGTGTGATCACTGTGTGAGATTTGAGAATGTCAACTTTATGCGTTTTTGTTGGTTTGTTTGGCAGTTGAGATTTAGTATATACGATATTACTTCTGAGGAGGACTTCCTTGCTCTTTATTAAAGGTATGTTTGTATGCTATTTTATCTTTGCTATAGACCGTGGTTTCCCGTTGTTAGAATAGAATAAGAAGTTCAAAGTAATAACGATTCCGTTTGAAAGGAATTTATGAATTTTAAAGTAGATTTAATGCATGTAGATCTAAATGTTAGTTCCATACTGAAATTTTTGCTTCGTAATTTTAGCACTATACATTGCAAAGTAATTGCTTATTGCTTTATTATATATTACTTTGCTTCTGTTTTAAACAAACTAGGGAATCTTACCAACTGGGAAGTCTTAGTTTGAACTCTTGCCTGTGATGACACACACCTTAGGGGGCTGTTTTTTTGTGTAGTTTTTCTCTTTGAACTTTGAAATCACATAAACCAAGTAAAGATGGCAGGAGCTCAAGCTTCTATGCACACTTTGTGAAAACATGCAAATTACGTTTGGGAAGTCAATTGGAAAGCTTTTGTTGAACAAGACCATTGGCTAGAGAATGGCCATGTTGTTGCAACTCAAGTTGTAAATCAGTCTCAAAATGATTGGCCGAGAATACTCTTTGATGGTGCCTTTAGCATGTCAAATTCTAGAGGAGTTGCTAGTGCTTTATGTGTACAAGTGAAGATATATGGCCAGATTTTGAGAGTTATGTAAACTAAGCCAGTGCATTGCAGTCAGAATTTTATGCTGCAGAACTAGCGACAAGGCTTGCACAATGGCTAGAACTATAGCAAGTACGTACAGCTATTTGGACACATTCAATGTGTCGCTAAAGTCTTAACTAGAGGAACTACTGCATTGAGATTAGTGTGAGTTACTCAGACATTATAGGAAGAACATTCGAGCATCTGAAATATCCATGGGCAGCAATAAGCTTCACTTAATTGAAAAGAAATGAGCAACAAGTGGTTTAAGAACAGTGCCTCTGAAAGAAAAGGTTCTTGGCAATAGGGCTGTCAACGGGCCGGACCTGAATAGGACACACCTAGGTCCAGGCCCGGCCCAAATCATATTTGATATTTTGAGTCCAAGCCCGGCCTAAGTCCTATTGGGCAAGTTCGGATTCAGGCCAGGCCTAGGTCCGTTAGCAATACATGGGAGCTGTTATTTTTGTCTAAAATTTAATCAAATTTGTAAGTGGGAAGAATCGAACCCACAACTCTTGTGTGGAAGGCACAATACTAACTAATATGGCTTCCAATTTTCTATGTCAACTTCCAATAAATATAATAGATATATTAATAATATTAAATATAAAACACATAAACTATTATAAATTTCGGGCCGGGCCATTATCGGATCGGACATAGGTATGTCCAGACCTGGCCCAATAATCTTATCGGGCTAAATTTAAAATCTAAGTCCGTATCTTATCAGTTTGGATTCAATCGGGCTTCGGGCTTGTCCCGGCCCATTGACAGCCCTACTTGGCAAGGTAATGCTTTTCGTTGTTTCTTTCAAGCTATATACGTTAATTAATTATGTAATCAAAAATTAAATATGATTAGAATATACTTATTCAAAGTTTGTAGTGGATAATACAAAAACAAGTATGGAAGAATTATAAACCATTGAGAACGGTAGCCAACAATATTAGGAACCACTCGAGACTTAGGAAGACATATGTAAAGTGACATAACTAAACAAAAATGTTATCTATACTTTGTTACATAGTGTTACATAGATGCAATGACTGTCGGTTTAGATCGAGATAGTAGACATTGTGCTGCATAACTTTGGAAAATAATGGAAGGGTTATGAGTATTTTATTCTAGAACATTTAAGCTTTGTTTGTCTTTCTCTTCTATGATAGTAGGACTATTGTCACGCCCCGAATTTCGACAGAATTCGGAAAAACATTATTTGTCCCCGACCCTTCGATCTCCGAGGTGTGACGCACTCTCCACTTCCAAAAACCCATAAACAGTTTAAAATATGCGGATAATTAAAAACCAATCAAAATTTCAATTATACATAAGTCCTCTTCATTACAAAAATTCCCAATTAAGATTAGGTTACAAATCTCTTTTCAATAACTCTTTAATTAAAATATACAAATGAGAATACAAAAACATTGTCTAGACTAAAAAGCTATATCACCTCAAGGGAAAAACAAAACGTATCCGGAGATGTAACGCTTAATGCAAACCCAAGCAAGCAGCCTAACCTTCTTCAACACTAAACCTGTCAAAACTTATCAACTATGTTCATTGAATGAACACACCCGATAAGCAAACATGCAAATCGGGTCAGCATTATAAACAATGCTGGTGTGAGTAGTCCTAAAATACAACATATAATATACATATATATACACAATCCAGACGGCAGTTAGTTCCTCCATCGAGGCGCCTTAACTTTTAACGACTAATACAACATCCTTAAGTTCAATAATCTAGGCAGGTAGTTCCTCCACTGAGGCGCCTTAACTTCCCACTAACCACACAACAAACTATACACATCATAAATAAGGCATGTAGTTCCTCCATCGAGGCTTCTTTAGGTTCTAACTAAACAAATAACCAACCAAACATATTACCATAATTAGATTATTTGGGGCTTTCTTTGTGTGTCCCTAAAATCACGTCAGATCTATGTCTTACCTAGTTTCCCGGCTACCACAATCGCGAACCCAACGCCGAACATGTACATCCACATGCCTCCCCTTACATAATGAGCCACTCCGTGCGTAACCACCCCTCGAGCGGGATGCCGCGACACCGTAAATCCTCACACGGAAGCCAAATCTATGTAAGCACCGCCACTATTCGCATAAAATATTATGCATCATCGTTCTATTTTGCGAACGGAATAATCAAGCCACTATTCGGCTACGATTGCCCAACACATGGGTCAATCAACATCTTATATATACACCCAACACATGGGTCAATCATATCACATAAGCCCACACAAGGCAAATCACATGAGTTGTGGTAGTCAGGTTCTAGGATTTTCGTTACGTAATTTATTCAGGTGTCATACGTTTATGACTCATAAGCATTCCACTATATCACGTGCAGGTCAATTACCTTATTGCACTAAGCCACAATATTTAGAAATATCTCAATTATATCTCATAGTTACTTTCATTCTTTCACGTGCCAATATATTATTGCACTACACCACACTCCCGTGGGCAAATATTTACCAATACTATGCTACCTCATAGTAGCATCTCACATATATAATAATGGAGCGTTTATATAAATACCTCCCAAAAATATTACATTAATATATATATCCCAACATATGATATCATGTCATAATGCTTCAACGTATCGCATACATTTTTATAATAACGTATTAGGAATATAATATCTCCTAACATCTCAATAATATCGACACGTGTCAAAAATACACAACATCAAGGTCAAATCTTTCTTAGATAATGACCACCAAATTATACCAGCTTCCACAGCATTTTATTACTATATATGTCCATATAATATACACATAAAACGTAGCACAAATAAACAGTCCACAGTCCACAATCAAAGCCCAATATATATATATGCTTTACACACTACTCACGTCAAATCTAAATTAGATAATGACCAACCAAGTTATACAATATCGACAATATTTTATATAATCAAATATGTGAAAAACTAGAAAAGTCAACATTCCACAGTCAAAGTCAACGGTCAAAGTCAAAGTCAATGGTCAAAGGTCAACACCTCATAGTCAAGGTCAAACTCAACATGTCATGGTCAAAGTCAAACTGTCATCGTCAAAGTCAAAGGTGAAAGTCAACCGTCCATGGTCAAAGTCAACCGTCAAAGTCAACGGTCGATGGTCAAAGTCAAACTGTCCTAGTCAAAGTCAAACTGTCGTTTTCGTGTTCGACAGGTTCATGGTCATAGCCATGGTTCATGGCTAAGGTCAAAGGTGCATGGCTCATGGGCTCATGACCAAGGTCATAGTCCGGACCCAACTGGCCAAGCCCAAACCTTAGAACCCGGAAGTCTAAACATTGGAAAACCCCAAATAGATCTATTTTAAGTCCGATGGACTGGTCCATGCAATATTAGAAACGGGCCCAAAAACAGTTAAGTGGTTCGGTCCAAAAATACAAATGAAACGGCCCATAGACTAATATTAGAACTGGTCCCAAACCAAAACATATAGAAAAATGGCCCAACCACTTAAATTAGATTTCGGCCCACATAAAACTAAAACTGAAATTTCGGCCAACCACCCTTGAAATTTCGGCCAAACAACTTAAAATCAATCGGGCCCAACCAAAACAAAACATTTCGGCCCAAAGCAAAAACTTAAGGTTTTGGCCCAAGGCCCAAAATCGAAATTCAGTTACTGTTCATCATCTTCTCTTCTCCAACAGCAGCCCAAATCCGGCCACCACCAACCTCCACACAACCACCCCTTTCAACCACTCGGTTTTACTCATTTAGAAAACCCCTACACCTTTTACAAAACCGAAAACTCTAATTCTTAACTTCACCTATCGACCCAAAACTAGATCTGAGAGTTTACTACCGCCATTAATGGCTTCTTTCAAGCTCAAATCGACAGCCCCACACAAACCCAACATTCAATCCGACCTCACAACCTACCCTCAACCCAACCAAGCAAAACAACACAACCAATTACACCAAAAACAGCCCAACCCCAGTAGCTCAGTAATGGCGTTCGGCGCCATTGACGCCTCCCTCAAGGCTTCACTGCTTCCAACAGTATTCACTCCTCCTCACTACCCCCATTCCTCAAACAAACAACCCACGACACCAACAAAACAGTTCACAACAACAATTCACATAAAAATCAAAACCTCAGTATCGCAGTAATGGCGTTAACGCCATTAACGCCTCTTCCCCGACATCTCGCACCACACAACCCAACTTCAAACAATACAACAACCAACCATGACAGTCCACACAAAAAGTTTACTGGCGAGTTCTCCAGCGCCGCCACTTATGTCTGACGAAGCTTCAAGCTGCTTCCAAAGCTTTAACAGTTAAATAAAATTTCGATATTTAACAAAGTTTATTAAATACGACACGCACGACGTCGAATTATACAGGATAATGAACAGTATAAAAACAGAACTAGTAGACAGTATACCGACATACGAAAACTACAAATCTGGTGAAATAGCAAAATAGCTACTCACTTGTATGAACAGCTCGACGAATCCCTCGTCGTCCGAACCGTCGCGCTCCAACGCTCCAGCAATCCAGCTTCTCTCTCTGCCTCCATTTTTAATATATTATTTTTCTCTGAACCCTATTTTCTAGAAAAATGTGTTTATATACTTGGGTCCGAAACCCAAGCCCAACACTGAACTTCGGCCCAAAACCGGCCCACGATCCGATCCAATCCGAAATTTAATTTTGAAAATAAATAATTTAATTAATTAATAAATAGAAAAATACGTATTTAAAAATACGGGCGTTACAACTATACATCTTTACTAGACTTTAGTTCTAACTCTTTCTATAAGATCTGCCCATTCAACTCAGTCATTTTGAAAGCATGCGCGCAAGTTTCACATATAGCGACCAGCCGACTCACTATTTGTTAGATTTCATCTCTACTATGCTTGGTGAGTAGCTACTAGACATAGACAACTCAATCCTTCTTTATGAATTTTTCAGGGATGATCTTATTGCTTTATTGTTTGTTTGTTAAAGGATGTGTTGAATATGGAAATGATTGTCGACCTTATGCTATATTCTATAAGGTGCTACCTATTGTAAAGCAGAAGAAGAAGGAGAATAGGGACAACCCTGAAAGGAATTGAACAAGTACAAAAACGAGGTATGTAAAAATGAATTCTACATTGATGGTTTTAGAAATTGTTTAATTAATAGGATTAAAATTTGATTACAATATATGGTATTACCTCGAATGTTCAAAATCAAAGTTTTTTTTTTTTTTTTTTTTTTTTTTTTTTTTACGTTTTCAGTTACTGGATTGTTCTTTTTGAATGATGCATTATGTCCAAATTCCAACTATTTTTTTCCCCAACTATTCCAAGTTCTGCATTAGCTTATTGTTCACTAACAGTATAGGCATTACATGGTGAATATAGTAGGCACTAGACAGGGCTACATAATATGTTTTACACCCTTAATTAATCCCTTTCATAAACAAATTATGCTTCATTTGCTTTCTTCCTTCATTTTTTGGGAACCAACTCGGCCTTGATTCCGATAATGGCCACAAGCGAGTGGGGAAGGGGCTACTAACAAAGGACAGTGACTGAGCTTCTACCATGAAGCTTAATTACACTAACAGACCATAGGGTGGTCTAATTCAAAGACATCAACTATTTAGAAAGGCGTCACTTTGCTGATAAAAATGTCTAACATATATTGTTACAGACTTCTCTTTCGTCATTTTCAGTGTAACGAGAGAAGGGTAGACTTAGGAGTTTTGAAGAAAACGATTTCGTTTCTTAATTCGGGGTTTTTAAGAGAATGCATTCTTTAATTAAATCCAAACAAGTTCAGTGATGAATTAACAGAAACTCTTCAATTCCCTTCTTTCCTTTTTTATTATCTTGATCTATTTGCTATTTCTTTTTCATGATCATTATCTTTGTTGTTTGATGATTAGAATGACATGTTACTGCAAAGGTGACGTTGATCAACGATGACATGTGACTACCAACTAGGTATACATCCTCTTCTTCAAACCAAATAGTGCAACATATTTCCTGAAATTAATTGCGACGTATTTTAAAAATGGCAGTGTGCTTTGAATATAGAACCCTGTGTTCAGCAACTAAGGAACAGACTTACAAAGGTAACTCTATCAAACTTAAATGGTTATCTGGCGTAGAAAATTTGTATGTTACTAAAAAGTAAAAGTAGATATCATGCTTTGTCTGATAATGGTCACGAGTCGGATTACATCGCTCAGTCATCCATGTGTTCCCCGGAGAAGAACTAACATACTAATTATTTCACTCTGTTGCCAATGACTGAAGGCCTTTATATCATCAAAAATTTCTTAATTATATATCTATACCCGGTCTGCCACCACCACTTTGCGAGTCTCCGTTGGACTTGGATTTGACGCTGAAATGGTAAGTAATATATGGATATTGCCTTTATTTGAAAATTTTCATTCCTATTTAATTTTGATGTTGTCTAATTAGTCCGCGTAATGGATTTCAGAATTCAAAGGACTGATTGATAGATGTCAGTGAACAAAGTATAGGTGAAAGATAGTGAAAGGGAACTCATGCCCTTGATCTTATTCTTGGGCTATCATGGTCACCAAATGCCTTGTACGCAAATAAGTCCAAATAATGAAAGTGAATGAATAGCAGCCTATGAAATCAATGACAATTATCTGCTCACTCAAGCAGCTATGTCTATGACATTGATATTTTTTGTTATTTTGTTCCTTCTCTTTCAGTATGTAAGCTTCACCAGGGAACTAATAAGTAGTACATCAGTGTTGTTTTCACTAAACTTTTGTTACTTTAGTAACTTCAGTTAGATTGCCTTTTCAGTATTTCTAGAGGTGTGGATTTGTATCTACGGCCTAATGTTGTGGTTGGTAGGGAATGGCTACACTCTTTTTTGGGATAAGAGTTGTCTACGTATCAAGTTTCTTGGGTAAACTTGAATCAAGCCTTACGTAGTTTATCTCTCTCTACTTATAGATGTTTGAGCTAACTTTCCTAATTTACTTCAGACCGTTGTCAGGTCGTTGTCAAGTGTAGATCCATATTTTGTGCTCTCTTCATGATTCGTCATTACTCCTGCTGTTACAAAGTAAATGTGTAACGCCCGTATTTTTAAAATACGTTTTTATTTATTTATTAATTAATTAAATAATTTATTTTAAAAAATTGGTTGGATTGGACTAGGAACATGTGGGCCTGGTTTTTGGGCCCGAGTCTATTTTGGGCTTGGGTTTCGGACCCAAGTATATAAACACATTTTTCTAGAGAATAGGGTTTTAAAAATAATAAAAATAATGAAAATGGAGGCAGAGAGAGAAGTCGGGTTTCTTTGGAGAGGTGGAGATGACGGTTCGAACCACGGAGGATTCGTCGGGTTTTAATTCAGGTGAGTAGCTATTTGGCTATTTCACCGGATTTATAGTTTTTCGCATATCGGTATACTGTTTAATGTTTTTGTTTTTACTGTTCATTATATTGTTTTGATTTGAGGTCGTGTTGTCGAGTTGTTAAAACTCGAGTGAATTCGGATTTGATATAGACTGTCGAATCTCTGTGGAGGCTAGGAAATCCACATTTGGATTTATCCAAGCTTTACGGGGCTTAATGGCGTCATCAAACCAAGCACCGAAATCTTTTTTTGGCTTGTTGAACTTTCTGTATTGGTTGTTGGTGTTTGGTTGTGGACTGATGAGGGTCGAGTGGGGGCAGTGAAGCTTGGAGGCGTTAATGGCGCCGGTGGTTGGGCTGTGTTTGGTTTAATTAGTTGTGTTGTTTTGCTTGGATGGATTTTGTTGGTTGTGTGATTATGGTTTGATGAATGGTGGTAGTGGGCTGTCGATAGGGGCTGTTGGAAGCTTCGATAGCCATTAATGGCGGTCGAGATTTTGATTGGGGATCGATCTCGACAGTCGTTGAAAGGGGGTGGTGGATTAGTTAATGTGGTTTGGTTTTTCCAAAGGAGTCAAACCGAGATGAGGGGGAAGGGATTAATGGTGGCTGGCGGTGGCCGGTTTTGGTGGAGGCTGTTGAAGAAGAAATTTGGAGAAGACGACCTGGTGTAGCCGAATTGGGCTTGGGCCTTAGCTGTTAAGGTTGGGCCCGAGTGTGGGTTAAGTTATTTGGGCCAAACCCCTTATTGTTTAGTTGGGCCGAAATGTTTAAGTGTTTGGTTTGGGCCAAATTCTTTTAGTGGCTTGGCCGAAATTTCAATGGTGGTTGGGCCGAAATTTCAGTTTTAGTTTCAAATAAAACTTAGTTGTTTTGTATGGGCCAGTTCTAATATTAGTCTAGGGGCCCATTTTATTTGTTTTGATTGGGCCGGTTTCAGTTTAAATTTTCGGGCCGAACTCAGTTGTGTTTTGGGCCAGTTCAATATAAGTTTTTGGGCCCGTTTCTAATATTGCTTGGGGCCAGTCCATTGGACTTAAAATAGATCTAATTGGGTCTTTAAATGTTTGGACTTTCGGGTTATAAGGTTTGGGCTTGGCCAGTTGGGTCTGAACCATTACCTTGGTCATGAGCCCATGAGCCATGCACCTTTGACCTTAGCCATGAACCATGGCTATGACCATGAACCTGTTGAACATAGAAACGCCAGTTTGACTTTGACTTTGACAATGACAGTTTGACTTCGACCATGACGTGTTGACTTTGACCATTGACCATTGACCGTTGACCGTTGACATTGGACTTTGACTTTGACCATGCCAATTTGACTTTGACCGTTGACCTTTGACCGTTGACTGTGGAATGTGGACTTTTCCAGTTTTTCACACATTTGATTATATGGACAAATATAATAATAAAATATTATCGAACATTATATAACGTTGTTTGTCATTATCTAATTAAGATTTGACGTGAGTAGTGTGTAAAGCATATATATATTGGGCTTTGATTGTGGATTGTGGACTGTTTAATTGTGCTGCATTTGATGTTGTAAATTGTATAAATTTGGTGGTCATTATCTAATTAAGATTTGACGTGGATATTGTAATATTATATAATATGTTGGGATATGTATAGAATGCAATAGTTTTGGAGAAATAAAGGTATAACCGCTCTATTATTATATATGTGAGATGCTACTATGAGGTAGCATAGTATTTGTGAATATTTCTCACGGGAGTGTGGTGTAGTGCAATAATATATTGGCACATGAAAGTATGAAAGTGGTTATGAGATATAATTGAGATATTTCTAAATATTATGACTTAGTGCAATAAGATAATTGACCTGCACGTGATATAGTGGATTTATTATGAGTCATTAATGTATGACACTTGAATAAATTACGTAACGAAAATCCTAGAACCTAGCTACCACAACTCATGTGATTGGCCCTTCTGGCGTTTCAGTTAATCTGAATGGCCTTTGGGCGTAAGTAATGTGATTGGCCCTCCTGGCGTTTCAGTAAAGTTGAATGGCCCTCCTGGCGTAGCCGAATAGTGGCTTGATTATTCCGTTCGCAAAATAGAACGATGACGCGCGATATTTTATGCGAATAGTGGCATTACTTACATAATTGCTTCCGTGTGAGGATTTACGGTGTCGCGGCATCCCATTTCCGTGGTGGTTACGCGCGGAGTGGTTCATTATGTAAGGGGAGGCATGTGGATGTACATGTTCGGCGTTGGGTAAGCAATTGTGGTAGCCAGGGAAACTAGGTAAGACATAGATACGACGTGATTTTAGGGACACACAAAGAAAACCTTAAATAATATAATTATGGTAATATGTTGGTTATTTGTTTAGTTAGAACCTAAGGCGCCTCGATGGAGGAACTACATGCCTTATTTATGATGCGTATAGTTTGTGGTGTGGTTAGTGGGAAGTTAAGGCGCCTCAGTGGAGGAACTACTTGCCTAGATTATTGTACTTAAGGATGTTGTATTAGTCGTTAAAAGTTAAGGCGCCTCGGTGGAGGAACTAACTGCCTTGTGGATTGTGTATATATATGTATATTATATGTTGTATTTTAGGGCTACTCACACCAGCATTGTTTATAATGTTGACCGATTTGCATGTTTGCTTATCGGGTGTGTTCATTAAATGAACATAGTTGATAAGTCTTGACAGGTTTAGTGATGAAGAAGATTGGTTGCTGCTTGTGGTTTGCGTTAGCATTGCATCTCAGGTTGTGTTTTGTTTTCCCTTGAGGTGATATAGATTTTCAATCTAGACGATGTTTTACGTATTTTCATTTGTAAATTGTTTTTGTAATGAAGATGACTGTTGTTTAAGTTAAAATTTTTATTGGTTTTAATTATCCGCAAATTTTAAATTCTTTATGGGTTTTGGGAGTGGAGAGTGCGTCACACCTTGGAGATCGAAGAGTCGGGGACAAATAATGTTTTTCCGAATTCTGTCGAAATTCGGGGTGTGACAAAATGTCTCCTTGATTGGTGCGTTGACTGAGCTTCAGGATTGCAGTAGATCATTTGTTTCTATGTATGGCTGTATTTGATATTTGGAACGACCTGAGTTTGGGTTGTTGTTACATCCTGGTGGCGTGGTACGACCTGGTGTGTGGACACGTGTGTTGTAGTGAACTTCTGAGAATGGAGGGTACTTACACAGCCCCCTTTATTTTATTTATTTTTTGGATAGCTGTGGTGTGAAAAGAAAAGATAAAATAAAGCTTTTAACACGTGTCACACAGCTGGTTTGTTTGAACAATTTTGGAAAATGTGCGGGAACTGTTGGATCTGATCCATGGACCCAACTCACGGCGAATTTGTGGGCGAGGTAAGTTGGTTATGATTGTGTTTTGTTGGGGAATGTGAAATGTTTTGGTTTTTTCAAGGTTTGTGCAGCTAAAGGGTTTTTGTGTGTGAAGGTCTTTCATCCCCTCATTTTATCAAAACAAAGGAAACAGCAGAAAAAGAAAAGCAAATAGCTTTCCAACCTTTTGTCTTCTAGGTGCGTTTCTCTTTGATTCACAAAGTTTGATCTTTTTGTTTCCTTTTCGCTTTTTTCATGTCGATTACTAGTGGTAGTTTGAGTGGGTAAGTTGCCTTGGATAAGTGGAGGGAGACAAGTATGAGTGATGGAGACAGTGGTGTTAGGGCTAAGGAGGGGGTATCTAGGTCGGTAGATTGTACTGCTGATTTGAGGGAGGAGTTTGGTTGGGTGACTCCGATCTAAGTATATACGACCTGAGTGGAGAGAGGAATGTGTTTGGCTTGGATTACGTTCCTTGGGATGGGGTGTTGTGCTTTGTTATGGTTAATTGAAGGCTGGGATGAGGTTGCCATTCTCACGTCTTACTGTGGAGGTTTTGAACTTTTGTGGAGGGTTTTTCATGTGTTGGATTTGTTGAATGAGAGGGGTTATAACATCTGTTTATCAGATGTGCTTGAGCATTTTTCTGTGAAAAGGTTATTTGCTATGAATTTTAGTTTGCAGGTAGTGAAGGATAAATCTGCTGTGATTGTGGGTGTGAGTAAGGACGATTGGGGGGGTTTGTAGTCCTTTACTGGGATGGTAGGTCGTAGTATATGTAGGGTAGTTGATATTTTGAACGTTCTGACATTTTTTATTTTTTTTTTGCAAAGGTTGATATTCGTGGGCATACGAACACTGGAGCTATAGAAGAGTTTGCTTGTTTGAGTTGGAAAGAGAAACGATCTGTCTTGGGAGAGATTGTGCATTACTTCAAGAAGCGTGGAGGTGAGAAGATCAACCAGAAAAAGGTTGAGTAGAAGAAAAGGGCCCGAAAGTTAGTCTTTGACATCTCTGACTCTAGTTCGGATACTGGGATGGATCGAGAGGATCAAAGAAGGGGACCTATTTCTAGTGCTAGGACGGTTAAAGGAGGCTTTGGCAGCCGTCCTGTGGTTAGATGACCTGCGGAGGTGGGTGAGAGTGATAGGGGAGGTCGTGGAGGTGGGAGTGCCGAGGGAGTTATTGATGCTCCCGCTCCCTTTCTTAGGCCTCAGTTGAAGAAGCGAGCTGAAGGCGGCAAGCCTGAGGGTGCTAAGAGGACCCGAACTGAGTCTGAGGAACGACTTATTATGGTGGAAGGTCGTACTTCATCAAGTCAGGCTCTTTTGAAAAGGATGACCCTGAAGGAGCTGGCAGTTGATGTTGGGGTAGCTGATGCTAGGGGCAAGAAGAAAGCTAGTGACACTGAGCCAACTACCCAAAAAATGCAAAGGGTCTGGAAGTGCAGTCCAAGGTGATAAGGCTGGCGAGTTTGACATTCTGGATAGAACGGTCACCTATTACAACCCAGTGAGTAGGCTGAAGCGGCTGGTGAAGAATAAGAATTGTAGCTTCAAGTCTTCACTGGTTGCGAATGGACTGCTAGAAAGCATTATTCTTGATGGGGACAGGAGTGCCCTGGAGACTAGGAAAGATCTGGAGGCGAATCTGAAAGACATGGATCGCTCGATCTGTTTTGTAAGTGTCCTTCTGATCTGAGTTTTTGTTTTGTGCTTTGAGTTATTACTTTTTGACTTATTTTGTTGGTTTGTCAGGTTCTGGCTATGTATAGGAAGTTGAGAGAGATGGCAACTATTATTTCTAACATGTACAAAAAGGACCTGGAGGTTGCCAAAGAGGCTTATGATAAGTTGGTGGTTGTGCAAGAGGTTGAACGGGCTGAAATGGTAGGGTTGAGGGCTCAGGTCAGAGATTTGGCTAGGAGGGTGGCTTTATTGCAGCCATCTCTTGACGCTTCAAGGGTGGAGGTAACGCATTAGGTTGCTGAGAGCAAACAATCGCAGGCCATTGTTGAACGAGCTCAGAATGAATACAATGACCTGGTCAATATGGTAGAGAGTGGTGATGTCTACGCTCTAGTGGATGATTACATGGAACTAGAACGTAAGTACAAAACCCTCAAAAGGTCTGTTAAAAGTGGGGCTGCAACAGTAACTGTAGAAAGTACTGTTGTAGATGCTAGTAGACGATCTGATCTACCAACCAACTTGAGTGCTGCTCCAGCTGCCCAACCAACTGATGATGCTGCCATTGAAGTGCTTAATGCAAGTGGTGATCCAGCTAGTGGCACTGTTTGTGAAGAGGGCTGCCAACTGGACCCCTTAAATGTGGAGAATATGCCTCGTGTCAACTAATATATTGTGTTCTTCTTGTAATATGTTTGATGGTGGATGAAGTTTTTGAACTATATTTTCTTTTGTTGTTGATACTAATAACTTCTATATTTTTATGGGGGTACTGAGGTCGTTTTCCCAGGATAACTTGGGGGCCTTTGGTATCTAACCGAATTTGCAGTAATTAAAGCATTTAAATTACTTACTTGTTTTGAAATGAGATTGTCTGTGACTTTTGTATGAATGTGATTACTTTCCTTGATTTTTATTTTGTTATTTGACAACTTGTGCTGCATAGTAGTAGACTTGATGACCTGTCGTATTTTGGTAAATCGTTTGATGCTTTTATGTCGTAAGTATTTTTGCACGACCTAATAGATGCGCGTAGTTGGCACCTAGGTTTCTTCTTGTCCTTAGGTGTGTGTGGATTGATTGAGTGGTTCCTTTTGGGGGAACTTCTTATTGATTTTTTATTGATAATTAGCCTTTGAGTGGTAATTATAGTTTAGTCAAACTTAACCCTTTCAAAGGCCTTAAGTTGACTTATGGTCCTTTTGGGGGTATCTTGGATTGTATTTGACTGATAATTAGCCTTTGCGTGGTAATTATAGTTGAGTCGTGCTTAACCCTGGCGTTAGTGCTAGGTCGGTTACTTTGATATCCAAATCGGGCAGTGAGTGCAAGATGTGTGGTACTCATGTAAATGCAAGGAGAACACTTATACGCGAAATGCTGATGAAATTTTATTCATATTGATTGATACATCTGGAGAAAAAAATTATTCGTAGAAGCGCTTGAGTAGAGTTGTATTCCAAAGTCGTTGAAGCACATCACAGAGCTAAGTTTTGATCCAGTAAGCTCCATTTCCAACGACTCTAGGAACTATGTATGCTCCTTCCTAAGTTGGGTCAAGCTTAGCTAGTGCTAGGGTCCTTTTCAGGACTAGGTCGCCATCTTTGAAAGATCTAGCTTGGGACGACCTTCTTGTTGTAAGATCGTTGGATGGTTTGGTGGTACCAAACTAGGGATATTGCAGCAGTTTATCTGCGCTCTTCTAGGAGGTCGACTTCTTTGGATAAGATATTGTCATTTCTCTTGATTCGACGATGTCAAAACGTGTAGTTGTGTGTCACACCCCGAATTTCGACAGAATTCGGAAAAACATTATTTGTTCCCGACTTTTCGATCTCCGAGGTGTGACGCACTCTCAACTCCCAAAAACCCATAAACAGTTTAAATTTGTGGGTAAATAAAACCAATAAAAATTTTAACTTAAACAAAAGTCATCTTCATTACAAAAATTTACAAATGAAAATGCAAATAACCTTATCTCAACTGAAAATCTATATCACCTCAAAGGAAAACAAGGCCTATCTTGAAATGCGACGCTAACGCAAACCACAAGCAGCAACCAATCTTCTTCAACACTAAACCTGTCAAGACTTATCAACTATGTTCATTTATCGAACACACCCGATAAGCAAACATGCAAATC
Source organism: Coptis chinensis (assembly GCF_015680905.1). Taxonomy (NCBI): domain Eukaryota; kingdom Viridiplantae; phylum Streptophyta; class Magnoliopsida; order Ranunculales; family Ranunculaceae; genus Coptis; species Coptis chinensis. Next base: position 46,500,690 of record NC_141457.1, read on the forward strand.
GGGTCAACATTATATAAAATCTTTGGTGTGAGTAGCTCTAAAATACAACATATAATTATACATATATATACACAATCCATACGGCAGTTAGTTCCTCCATCGAGGCGTCTTAACTTTCAACGACTAATACAACATCCTTAAGTACAATAATTAAGGCAGGTAGTTCCTCCAATCGAGGTTTTAACTTCCCACTAACCACACAACAAACCATACGATAATAAAAGGCATTTAGTTCCTCCACGCAGGTTTTTAGGTTCTAACTAAACTATAATCAGCCAAGCATATACAATCATCTATCTAAAGATATATCATTAACCAACATATTACCTTAATTATATTAATTAAGGCTTTCTTTGTGTGTCCCTAAAATTCACGTCGTATCTATGTCTTACCTAGTTTCCCTGGCTACCACAATCGCTTCCCAACGCCGAACATGTACATCCACATGCCTCACCTTACATAATGAACCACTTTGTGCGTAACTACCCTGAGCGGGATGCCGCACACCAGGTAACCCTCACACGGAAGCCATTATGTAAGTACTACCACTATTCGACATAAAATATCGCGCGTCTCGTTCTATTTTGCGAACGGAATAATCAAGCCACTATTCGGATACGCCAGAAGGGCCATTCAGATTCACTAAAATGCGAGAAGGGCCAATCACATTACTTACGCCCGAAGGCCATTCAGATTCACTGAAACGCCAGAAGGGCCAATCATAGCACATACGCCCACACAGGGCAAATCACATGAGTTGTGGTAATCAGGTTCTAGGATTTTCGTTACGTAATTTATTCAGGTGTCATACATTTATATCTCAGAATCATTCCACTATATCCCGTGCAGGTCAATTACCTTATTGCACTAAGCCACAATATTTAGAAAATATCTCAATTATATCTCATAACTACTTTCATTCTTTCACGTGCTAATATATTATTGCACTACGCCACACTCCCGTGGGAAATATCCACAAATACTATACTACCTCATAGTAGCATCTCACATATATAATAATAGAGTGTTTATACATTTATTTCTCCAAAACTATTGCATTTAATATATATATCCCAACATATTATATAATGTCACAATATCAACGTCAAATCTTAATTAGATAATGACCACCAAATTTATACAAGCTTCCACAGTATTTTTGCATTTGATTTGTCCATACAATTTACAACATAAAATGTAGCACAATTAAACAGTCCACAGTCCACAATCAAAGCCCAATATATATATATGTTTTACACACTACTCACGTCAAATCTTAATTAGATAATGACAAACAACGTTATATAATTTTTGACAATATTTTATTACTATATTTGTCCATATTCTTAAATATGAGAAAAATTGGAAAAAATCAACATTCCACAGTCAACGGTCAAAGTCAACGGTCAATGGTCAAAATCAACACGTCATGGTCAAAGTCAAACTGTCGTTTCCATGTTCGACAGGTTCAGGGTCATAGCCATGGTTCATGGCTAAGGTCAAAGTTCAGGTCATGGCTAAGGTAATGGTTCGTACCCAACTGGCCAAGCCCAAACCTTAAAACCCGGCCCCAAAAGTCTAAACCAACTTATTATTCAACCTGACCCAATTGGGGTCATAAGGACCAGCCCACATAAATTAGAAACCAGTCCAAAGAAAACTAATAGAACTGGCCCAAAACAAAACAAACTAAAATCGGGCCCAAAACCAACTAAGGCCCAAGACAAAACCAACTAGTTTTAGCCCAAACAACTTAACCTAAACTGGGCCCAAACTAAACCAAATAAAATCGGGCCCAACAACTAAAATAGAATCGGGCCTAAACCAAAACCGACCCACTTAGTCCCGACCCAAGCCCAAGCCCAAGTCGTCATCTCCTTCCTCCAGCAGCTCCACCAGCCACCAAAATTTTCCGACCACCAACTCTCCTCTTCATCAAATCGGTTTTGACCCAAATCAAAAACCCTATAACTTTAATGAAAGCTCCACCTCGATTTGCTACCTCAATCTCACTCCTACAAAGTAGATCTGGACCGTCCGCCATTAATGGCTTCTTGGAGCTTTCAACAGCCCCACCAAATCTAACGTTCAACCCTCCCACTACAACCAACATCAAACCAAGAAATACAAAGTCATAGCACAAGAGTTCAACCACCAATCCGGACAGGCGACGCCATAAAAACTATTTCTCACTTTCGACAGCCTCCACCAAATTCAAACCCGACCTCGCCCATCATCTACCAACAATCCACATTCAATACAAATACCCAACACTTCATAACACTAGGAGTTTAAAACCCACACAAAACAAAGAGTTAAAACTATGCAGGACGATTTCTGTGAGGCTGACGCCATTAACGCCTCCAAGATCTGACAGAGCTTCGACGGTTTAAGTTCAGAGTTTCAAAACCACAAACAAAAAGAGTCTAAATGAAACACAAGCCGAAATCTTCTTTGTGAGTTTTGCGCCATTAACACGACTTTTCGAAGCTTTCGGCGGTTTAAGGCACAGTATCACAGTTCAACAGTTCAAATAAAATTTCCAGAGTTTCAAGTTTAATAACACACAGATTTCAACCGAAAAGAAACCGATAGTAATGAGACTTTAATAAAAAATTCTATAAAATATCTACTCACAATAATGAACAGCTCGAAGAAATTCCTCTGAGTCCGAGTCGTCGCGCTCCACGCTCTAGCAAACGAGTTTCTAGCTCTGCCTCCATTTTTATTATTTTTTTATTCTCCAAGAACCCTATTCTCTAGAACAATGTGATTATATACTTGGGTTTGAAACCCAAGCCCAACACAGACTCGGGCCCAAAAAATCAGGCCCACGTATCCCAAATCCAAACCAATCAAATATTAAATAAATAATTAAATTAATTAATAAATTAATTAATAAATACGTATTTTAAATACGGGCATTACATTGTGATTATAAGTTCTGATGGTATGACTACTTCTGTTCCGAAGCAAAGTGTGAAAGGAAACTCATTGGTACTGGCTCGGGCTATTGTTCTGTATGCCCATTAAATGTTCTCAAGTTGTTCTGGCCATTGACTTTTCTTGCTCTCCAACTTCTTTTGGAGATTCTCTTTGATGGATTTGTTTGCGGCCTCTACTAGGCCATTGCTTTGTGCATATCTAGGTGTACAAAATGCTTGAGTGATGCGCCATTTTTGTAGAAATGCCTTGACTTGTGTGCCGACAAATTGGGTTCCGTTGTCCATGATGAGGGTGTGGGGTAGACCAAATCTTGTGATGATATTGGTCCATATAAAGTTGATAACATGGACTTCCTTGACTTGAACAAGTGGGATTGTCTCAACCCATTTGGTGAAGTAATATGTGGCTGCAAGGATGTATTTGAGTCCTATTTTCTTTTGGGGGATAAATGGTCCCATGATGTCTAGCCCCCACATATGAAAAGGCCATGGGCTGGCTATGTTGATCAACTCCCATGCTGGACTTAGGTGGTTGTGGCCAAATGTTTGACACTGGTGGCATTTGAGAACATACTTCTTTTCCTCGATGTGCATGCCTGGCCAATAATACCTTTGGGAGATTGCTTTATGAGCCAGAGATCTTGCTCCGGCATGGTTGCCACATTCGCCTTTGTGAATTTCGTCGAAGATGAGTTGGCTTTCGTGTGGAGTTATGCACCTTAGGTGGGGTCCTCCTATGAATTTATGGAACAATCGTCCGTTGATCACGGTATATCTGGGAGCTCAAAATTGTATGGCACGAGCATTCCTTGCCTCTGTTGGGAGCTCGCCATGTAAGATAAATTTTAGAAATGAGCCTATCCAAGATTGGGTGATCTCTTCTTTGGATGAGGACTGGAAATCCGTGAGGCTGTTGACACTTTCATGTTGGTAGGTAGGCCTCTCTAGGATGTCAATGTAAACTGTGCTAGGACATGCATCTTTGGTTTTTTAGGCTAAGAAAGTCAGGCTGTCTGCATGTCTATTATCCTCTCGTGGAATGTGTTCCAAGGAGAACGTTGTGAACGAGCTGATGATATCATTGACAACCTGAGCGTACTTGGCTAAGTTTGCTTTATTTGTCACATACTCTTTGGTGATCTGTTTGACGATTAGTTACGAGTCACTGTAAGCTTTGAGCTTTCGGACTTGTAATTGTTGTGCCATGCGGAGGCCTGTGATTAACGCTTCATATTCCGCTTCATTGTTGGATGTTGCGAAATCGATCTTGATTGACTTTTGTAGCTGGGTTCTTTCTAGTGAAGTTAACACAGCCCCCAGTCCACTACCGCTGTTGTTGTAAGCTCTACGTAGAGGTGTCATATGTCTGGGGTGGTTGGTTGATGGAGTGAAGTAATAGGCTCGGGTTCCCAGTTGATATCTTCGACAGGGAAGTCAGCAAGGAAGTCAGCAACGACTTGACCTTTACGAGATGTTATAGGAAAAAATTTGATGTGATGTCCTCCGAGTTCTTCAGCCTATTTGGCCATGCGGGCTGTTTTGTTGGTGGAATTCAAGACCTATTTGATGGGTACATCTGTTAAGACCTTGATGTCGTGAGCTTGGAAGTATGGTCGAAACTTGCGAGCATAGTATAACAAAGATAACATTGTTTTCTTAATTGGAGAGTAATGCTTTTCTGAATCTGCCAATGTCTTGCTGGTGAAATAGACTGGTTTTTTGATTCCCTTGCTTTTGGGAAAGAGGACCGAGCTGATGGCAAAATTGGTAGTCGCAAGGTAAAGCCCCAGTGTTTCTCCTTCATTTGGTTTAGACAGGACAGGCAGAGTTGATAGGTAAGCCTTCAGGTCGTTGAAAGCTTTATGGCATTCCTCTATCCATGTGAATGTTGTGCCCTTCTTTAGTATTTGCAGGAACGGTCTGCATTTGTTAGATGCACGTGAGATGAATCTGTTGAGGGCTGAAACCATGCCAGCTTGTAAATCTGTTGTTTGGAAGTTGGTTCTGGCATTTCAATTAGAGCTCGTATTTGTTAGGTTTGCTTCAATGCGTCTTTGTGAAATGAGGTATCCTAAGAATTTCCCTGAGGCTACCCCAAATACACACTTTGATGGGTTGAACTTCATCTTGTTTTGGCACAATCTTCCAAAGGCTTCTTGCAGGTGAGAAATGTGGTCGCCAGCCTTTGTGCTTTTGACTACCATGTCGTCTATGTAGACTTCCATAGTGTCACCCAGCAAGTCTTTGAACATTTTTGTGACAAGTCTCTGGTAGGTCGCACCGGCGTTCTTCAAGCCGAATGGTAGGACGTTGTAGCAGAATGTTTCTTGTTCGGTTATGAAGGACGTCTTTTCCTAGTCTTCTTCTGCAAGCGGTATCTAATTGTATCCGTTATATGCGTCCATAAATTATAGAAGTTCATTTCCGCAAGTTTGATCTACCAATATGTCAATCCGGGGTAGGGGAAGCTGTCCTTCGAGCAATGCTTGTTGATGTTGGTGAAGTCTATGCAGAGTCGTACCTGGCCATTTTTCTTAGGAATGGCTACAATATTAGCTAACTAGGTCAGGTACTCAACCTCTCTGATGAATCCAACCTTTTTGAGCTTTTCTATCTCTTCATTGATGGCTTTTTAAAATTTGAGTGCTAGTTTTCTAGGTCATTGTTTAGTAGGCTTTATAGTTGGATCTACATTTAATTTGTGGCAAGCGACCTGAGGGTCGATTCCTGGCATATCGATGTACGACCAAGCAAAAATATCTTTATTAAGAGATAAAAAATTGACAAGTTACTCCTTGAGCTTGGGGTCTAAATCAGCCCCTACATAAACAAATTTTGGGTCATCATTTGTGCCCAAATTGACTTTCTCTCCATATTCGACTTGTGCTTATTTTTCCTTGAGCTTGTCTGTTGCTGATGCTAGAGGGCTGGAAGCTTGAGGATCTTGCAGCTTTGGGATGTCTTTTGTTTGGACGACCTGAGTTTTGGCCTTGGTTGTTGCGTTTACTTGATTGTATTGATGAGCTTCTAGTTGGTTGCTTCTGAGCTCCATGATACCTCAGGGTCCGGGGAACCACATGACTTGGTGTAAGGTTGATGGAACTGCTTGGATCTTGTGAATTCACTTGCGTCCTAAGATGGTAGTGTATGATGACTTGACATCAATCACAGTGAAGCGTGTTGAGGTCTTAACCATGTCCTATTTTTCTCCAATAGAGACTGGTAGGATGACATCTCCAATGGCATCTGTGTAGTCTCCATTAAACCCGTAGAGTGGCGCATTTGACTCTATCATCACTGAGTTTGACAGGTGCATATCCTTATATGTTTGGTAGAAAAGGATGTCGCAAGAGTTGCCTGAATCGATTAGGACCCGCTTGATTGTCCATCCGTTAATCTTGACGTGCACTACCAGAGCATTATTATGGGGTAGGCACACCTTGTCGAGATCTTCCTCGGTGAATGATATTGCGGTTGTAGTTTGAGAGCTGGCAGGAGTGATCACTTCAGCTTTGTGGGATAGGTGATAGATTTCTTGCAGTGCTCTTACACGCCTGCGCTTCTCACGATCGGAGGTCTCGTTACTGGAGGTGTATGTAATCATGTGGATTATCTTTTTCTCGTCGTTATCGGAGGAGTGCTATCTTCTGTTGTGCCTCAACTGACCTGGAGACTTAGATCGTCGAGTTGTTCTACTTCTACTCCTTCTGCGAGCAGGTCGTTCATGACTACGGCTCCTACTTATGTTGCGGTTGGCATTCAGTTTATGCCTGAGCTCGCTTTCTAGTAGGAACTCTTTCAGCTTTCCCTCTTCGACTAAGTCTTGTAGGTAGTGCTTGAGGCTCCAACATTCATCTGTGTCATGGTGATGAAGTTTGTGGAAGTGGCAGTATGGACGTCCTGGTATTGTTATCACCTTGTTGATGTTTGGTTTGAAGTAAGGTGTTATATATATCTTCTTCAGGATATGGCTTGGCATCCTGGAGAAGTTGGAGAATTCCCTTTTGGTGTATGATGGCTTCTGGGAGTTGTTGCCCTTGTTGTTGACTGAGTATTGATTGCTTTCTTTGGGTCCCCGTTTGTCGCTTACTGCAAGGACTTATTTGCCTTTACGCTGGGCCATCCATTCTTCGTACTTTATATACTTGTCGACTCTGTGGTACAGATCGTCTAGGTGTTCCGGCTTGTTGCGCATGAGAGACCCTGCTAGTTTGGAGTCGTCTAGGAGGGCATTGGTGAATGCCGAGGTTGCAAAGCTGTCCTTGAGGCCTGGCTCCATTGATAGCAATTCCTTTTTGAAACCCCCTAGGAAATTGTGAATAGTCTCACCGTGTGCTTGCTTCAGCTGGAACAACGAGTCTAGGTCGGCTTGTTTCTTCCTGTTGTGGACAAACTCTACTGCGAATGTCTCGGCCAGCTTGTCGAAGTTGTGGATTGAGTCAAGAGTTAGCGTGTAGAACTAGTCTAATGCTCTGTCCCTCAAGCTAGCTGGAAAGAGTTTGCATTTGAGGTAGTCAAAGTCTGGAGCACTGTAGAGCACCAGGATTTGGCTAAAACGAGCTATGTGTTGGCCTGGACATGAGCTACTGTCATACAACGGGAACTTTGGCTGGATAAAATCAGTGGGAGGCTGTTTGTCCCTGACTTCTGTGGTGAATGGTGACGCTTTGTATGACTGGAGCATCTTCTGTACGATCTGGGTTGCGCTGGCTTTTTCACTTGACTTCTCCAACCGTTGGGCGAAGTCCTCTAGTCGTTGATTGGTGGTTAGTGAGGGTTGTGACTACGTTGTTGTCAATTGCGTCTGTAGTTAGGTTGTTGGTGTTGGAGGTGGTTTGTTCATGCATAACTTGGTTCTCTTGTTGGAGTGTGATAAATTATTCGTGGAGAAACCTTACTTGACCTACTAGAGCTTTTAGTTGTTTTTCCATGGTGGTTTTTTAACCAATTTCGTGGGCTTGAGAAAATAGTGTGGGTGTTTTTCTCAAGGAAATGAACTGACAGATGACGCCAATGTAGAGGTGTGGATTTGTATATATGACCTGATGTTGTGGTTAGTAGGGAATGGTTGTGCTCTTTCTTGGGATAAGAGTTGCCTACGTATCAAATTTCTTGGGTGAACTTGAATCAAGCCTTACGTAGTTCATCTATCTCTACTTATAGATATTTGAGCTGACTTTCCTTATTTGCTTCAGGCCGTTGTCAAGTGTAGATCTATATTTTGTGCTCTCTTCATAATTCGTCATTACTCCTGCTGTTACAAAATAAATGTCTCCTTGATTGGTGTGTTGACTGAGCTTCATGATCGCGGTAGATCATTTGTTTCCATGTATGGCTGTATTTGATATTTGGGACGACCTGAGTTTGAGTCGTGGTTACGTCCTGGTGGCGTGGTACGACCTGGTGATGTACGAGCTGTGAAGATACGACCTGGTGTGTGGACACGTGTGCTGTAGTGAACTTCTGAAAACGGAGGGTACTTACAGTATTTCAACTTCAGAAGGGAACTAATAGGTAATGCATCAATATTGTTTTCACTTAACTTTTGTTACTTTAGTATAACTTCAGTTGGATTGACTTCCCCTATTTTGTCTTCACATGCTTAAGACGACATCCAAGATATTAGAATGTCAAGAATACGTTTCCTTATGCGCAATTTATTCAGCTTTAGAGACTTCGAGACATGTTGTTCAAATTTACGTAAAATTAACTTTGAAACATGTTTTTGGTCACGTAGGTTTTTTAGATTTTAATAATAGCCTTCGTTTCTGGTGCATGTGTGATGATGCCAACATCATAGCTTCGACGAGGCATCAAAGCAGGTTAAGTTCATGAAACCTATCTAAAAAATGAACGTTTAAATTCTTTAAATTCTCTATTAGTAACCACGGTTTCACATTTAATATTTAAAATCCTTTGGAGAAAATTCATACCAAAGAAATGAAGAGTCTATCGTTTCTCAACTACAAAGGAAATTGTGGTTTCCTCCCATCTCTTACTTCTGCGTGAGTTAGTCACAGATTGTTAAGGTCGAATGCTACCTTCATTTATAACGGTAAACCTACCAACTAAAACAATCACTGAATAGTTAATCAAACTCTACATACCAAACTTCATCTCAGTTACTTAAAAAAAATCAAAACAATAACTACAGAGCTTCCATAACTAATTGCCACACCACAAAATCAAGACAACATTGATAAAGTCTACGTCCTCCCCTTACAACTTCAAACTTAATACATAATCAACCATGTCTTAACCTAACCCATTTTAATAATTAAATACTTAAAAGCAAGTTAACAACACATACCTCTTCAACAAAAGCAAATTTTGGTTTCTCAATACTGTATTTTTCTCATTCTAAAAGCACTAACTGTAATATTATATATACTTTCATACCTTTTCAATCCATCTTGATTGTCTTAATAAAACCATCTCCTGTTCATGTGTCTTGTTTTGCTACATTTTAACTTCTCAATGCTCGAACCAACTTTGTTAGTGTCTGTCCCCTTTTATCAAGATATTTTGAACAGATATGCCCCAAACTAAAGCACTTGACAATTCGATGAAGTTGATACTTTGGTGAAATTGAAGCAACCTGTATTGTAATACTTAAAAGTAATACTTGGTATTAAATTCACCACAAATCAATTACATCATCAAGATACAAATTATATGAGAGGATAAATCATTATAACAATAAATTTTTATTCGAAATATATAATAAAACTATAACAGGCTATAAACATGTTAATTAAATAGTTTTAACTTTTATATACTACTCTTTTATGTTGAAAATAGATGCTATTAAACTCGGGACACAAAAATATGTAACAATATAAATAAACTTATATTATTTTTTTGCATCTAATATCGTATGTCTATATATAGCCATTCATATATATACCCAGAAGTTTAAAACGTTAGTTGAAACCTTCCTTAGTTAACTCTCCTAACTATTCAAAGCTACGATACAAACAAATTATTCTATAAATCATAACATCCAAACCCACATAAATGTACACAATGCGTGTCAAATAAATACACCACATTGTTACACGCTTAGGTCTCCTTCTTGCTCCACACGCCACTTTATTTCATTCCCACATTGTCTACCTATATGATACAAATCATGTTGGTTCACATCAATAACCATATATCTTTTCTACTCTTTCCCTCCCTCCTCCCACGTAACATTCTATTAACTTTATCTCTTTTTCATCTCCCCAAATTTCATGCGTACCCACTCCACCATATACTAGTATATCACCTCATCTATAGTTTATCCCTTACCCATTTACCCTCATAAATCTACACATCACAATAAAACCACATTCATCCACCTGATCCATATCCTACCCACTAACCTATTTGCCTTATTTACAGACTTTTTGCAATTCCAATAGAGCGACTCAATTTATCGTTTTCTTTCGAAACATATTTAGCTCCACTCCTCATCACATGGCTTGAGATTTTGTACATGAACATTTCACATGCAAACACATTCAATGAATCATCATCTACAAACATTATCGCATGGGTGATAAACCTTACTTTGACCATGTCAATACTATATATATCTACGTATACTTTCAATCAATTTCAACAATACCATACAATATCAAACATAACGGTATAACTCACTCTAAATAAAATCAAAGTTAAATCTTCATCCCAAATTCCTCACTTTTCAATCTTTCTCATTATTAACAAAATGTCAATTCCTCACCATCACTGTGTTAATGATATTATTGGTAATGGCAACTGGAAAATAGTTGTATGCATTGCTAGAATTTGGAAAACAACAGACTATACAACATATCAATTCAAAAGTTTAGACATGCTACTATTTGATGAACATGTACGTATATAATTCGTTATGTTATTTATTTACATTAAACCTATTAAACAACTTAATTATGATTAACATCAATATCTAATTCTAATCCATTTGTTGTTTTTCTTACCAATATTAGGGACACAGAATACACGCAAAAATCTTGTTGACCGTTGAAACAAAGTTCAAACATCAAATCGAAGAAAATCACAGTTACTATATCGAAAGGTTCACTCCGTACAAAGCAGTTAATTTCCGTAATTTAATAGCTGGAGAATAAATTATATATTTCAAATGAACTAAAAAAATTAAAGCTCAAAATACAAATGATCTTCCATTTCCAGAATATGTTTTATCATTCATCACTTTCTCTGAGATACCAAACAAGTTCAATACCAGACATCTGATAGGTCCTCAAATATATAATTGATTTCAGTCAAGTTTTTAGATTTTTTTTATACATCAAAATATAATCTAAATACTTTTATGTTTTTTTGACAGATATAGTTGGACGAATATACACCTGGAATCAAGCACGATCGATCAAGAAAAATAACGGGCGTGATACCCTAATCAAAGAAATTGAGCTCCTAAATGAAGATGAAGTTAACTAATAATAATAATATTATTAACAAATTTCCACTTGCGTTTTCTAAATTCATATACTAACAAAGTTTCTACATATAGGGGTTATCTGTTAAAAGTTACTCTTTGGGGCAGTGCAACCAAACAACTCGATCGCGACAAAATTTGAAAAAATTCAAATAAATCGATTCTCATTGTTGCTTCTACAACTCTTAAATATGATAATGGTATTGTCATGTATAATCAAATTATTATTATTTTATATATCTACTTTAAATATCATAATATATTTTATACAATCTTTTAAAAATAATATCATCTTTTATGTACGACAGGTGAATATGTTCTATCATCTACATCATATCAACAACAAAGTTATATCTTAATTTAGACATTTCAGAAATTGCGATTATTAAAAATAGGTATCATTGCTAAAGCAAAATTAGATTTAAGTTAGACAAATGTTTACAACTTAACATTTTAATGACAAAATTGTCTGTTGTTATATAGTCCAATTAAAAATAACCTCAACAATTGGAAGTACAACCTCCTCAATCACTATCACAATCAACTGAATGTACATCATCGCAGGAATTCACTACGTACTCTATCTGATATTCTTGAATCGTCACTAAATGATATTCCGTTACAAGTAATCAAAAATATATTTTTTGTCTATATTACGGTTTTTGTACATTGCTAACAATATCCTATTTAGGTTACTCAATTCAAATGTGAAGCAGCCATCTCTACTATACTTTGCGATGATGGATAGATGGTTTTATGTTGGATGTATAAGTTGCCCCAAATCAGTTACTAAGACTGCCAATGTTTACGAATGCCCAACACACGGAGCAACTGAAACAGAAAAAAAGTAATATAGTTATACACAGTTAACATTAGATATTTGATCACTTATACATACTAAACATTATCAAATGCTCGTGTATGGTACCGTTTGAGAATGGAAATTATCGACGAAACTTCAAAAGCACGAGTTGTGGCATTCCGTGAAGCTGTTACACTTCTACATAAAACTGAAAATGAACTACATATAACTACATATAATTAAATCACAGGTACAAAGCTACAATTGCTTCTCCAAATTTCAGCATTTTTACATTTATATTAACTTGATGTTTACTAGAATTGTGTACATGACAATGGTACTTAAATACTACTGGAGCTCTTTCAAAATCTGATTGGATATAAACCTATCTTTTATCTAAAAATAGATGAGTTCAACAGGCAACACAAAAATAGTTTCTTAACTGTTACAAAAATATGTCCTCTTACAAGAGCTTCATCAAGCAAATAGGATCTCAGCCAGGATAGTTACAAAAAATTCAATGTGTACTGTTAATATAGTGTGTTAAGCTGCTTTTGTCTCTACTATTTGGGCTATAATATGTTCATTTTCGCTTAATTTGGTTAATTATTAAATATTATGTTTACTATTATATATATTTTTTATCAGTCCCTTTACATCGTCAACATTTTCTGAGACATAATCAACTTACTCCTTTTTAACATATATACCAATCATAATTTGTGCTCAACTTTTTTAACAAACTGTAGTCAAGATACTACATACCTATAAACAACAAATATGAACTTCAAATTATAGTTAGCGACACGGCCATGTTCGAACCACCTGACTCAATGCGTAATCACCTATGTACCTTACTTAAGTAAGCCCTCACCTTTGAGCCCCTTAATAATAATTTTGCTTTATTAATACATACTTGCTTACACATTGAATTCGATATCAATATTCTGGGTCAGTGGTTAACACTTATATATTATATTAATGATTGCATCAAACTAACAAGTGTAGAACACTCTTCCATATAAACCATAACTACATCTAATACTTCTTCCAGACAAGACATATAACATCAACATTTCAACCTTTTTAAACAACACCTCATTCAATGGACAACACATGTTGATAACACTTATATTTTGGCAAGTTAAAAACTCTTACCTCTTCTTTTGCTTTCAGCGTGCGAAGCACGTGCACTTATACTAGTGATAGTTAAGTGTTACTATAAGCATATCAGTACATAGTTGTTTATAGTACTTACCAGCAGTTGGTAAGCTTTTGTATGCATATGTTCCATTTGTTGTGAAGAAATATTTGTGTTGGATTCTCAAATTTGTAAAGATACTATGAGAGAGATAGGAGTTTGTCCATATGGTGTGTAACGTGTTATCTATGTCATGTAATCTCTGGCATATTACCATGTCAGTATGCAGTTTGTTGGATTTGGCATTTGAAGTGACGTCTCTCTTTAATTTGAAGTGACGTCTCTCTTTAATTTAAACAGGGACATCATCAAGTGACGTCCGAGTTAAAAAATTACAATTTATGACTTTATAACTATAAAGGGACGTGATTTAAAGTGACGTCCAATTTTTTTTTTGTTCGGACGTTGGTTAAAGTGTCGCCTGAGCTATTTATCAACTAATAGCGAGATGGGGAATTCCCCACCTCCTCTATCAACTAATAGTGGTATACCACTCCCATTGAAAATATTTTTTTGACACTTGGAGTGTAAACTTTACACTCTATGTGGTTTACACCTTGACACCCCTATTGGAGATGCCCTAAGTAAAATAGTTAGCTTCATGGATCATCACAAATTCATAAGCAGAGAAGTTCTGGTATATAATCTCCCTGTTGATTAATCTCTTTTGTAGCAAGTTGCCATTTCGTAAAGCAAAATAATAAGGGTTTTATAGATCTACACCCCTATTTTGAAACGAAATTAGACTTGCCCCCCCCCCCCCCCCTCAAACTCACACACTGTGAAATGCCTCTGTTATCTCGTGGTGAAATGTCTTAATTACCCTTTCTTGGTTATCTTAGAATGGGGGTGTTTCTCTTGTTCTAGGTTTGTATTAGGGGGGCAAGTCTAAATAAAATAGTAATGTTGGGGGTGTTTATCTAATTATAGGTTTATATTCGGGGTGCAAGTCAAAATAAAAAGTTAGTAAGTAGTGTAATTCAGGTGTAGTTATTCTAGTTGTACTTGCATTGTGTGTATAAAAGATTTTTGGTCTTGCAATCGTGACCGTTGATTAGAATGAATAAGATGCTAACACGTATGCTCTTTTTTTTTAAAAAAAAAACTTGGTATTCTGAAGTAAAGGGGACATTTAGGTAATTTTACACATGTAAGGGTATTTAGGACATTTGACCTCGAGATAACAAAGACATTTCACGTTGTGTGAGTTTGGGTTGGGGGAAAGGGGAGACAAGTCTAATTTCATTGAATTTGGAGGGGAGTCTAATTTCGTTTCAAAATAGGGGGTGCAAATCTATAAAACCCAAATAATAATAGTGAACTTGCAATTATAAGCAATGGGGACGCAAACATGGACACAAGAGAAGTCATGCTCAAATATCCAACAGAGAGCTGTCGTCTATTAGGGTCAAAGGCCTTCTTGCTCACTGATACTATGATTGCAAATACACCAAGGACCGCAAGCAGCAAACCTAACATTTTCACCTGTCAATAAATTTTAAAGAAAACCAGAACACACTCTGTATCATACTACACCTTTTTCGGTTTCTCGGCCTACATATACAATGAATAAATAGAGTAACATAGGTTAATTGGAAGAGCGCACCAACTGAAAATCTTATGCTCAGTTGGTTTAAAGTTAATTTCAATAACTCTCTTCGACTACTATGACCATGGATAAAATGGTTTCACCCAAGTGGTTCCAATATCCAAGCTTTAGGCTAACTCCAATGGTTTGGTGCACCAAAACACCAAACCACAATAGCACAGTAGATACAGTTAGTGGGATAGCGAAATCAAATCCAATGGTTTATTTTTCCAGCCGCCAGTGACAATGGCGTCCAACACAAAATATTAAATATCGGTTAAAAAAAAAACCAAGCTTTTTTGTACACCATCACCAGTGGCGGGCAAGAAATAAAAAAAAAAAAAAAAAAAAACCAAACTTTTTTGTACGCCATCACCAGTGGCGTGTAGTTATTTATCTTCCAATATTACCCTTAAAAAAAACCCCCCACAACAAAAAAAAAAAAAAAAAAAAAAAAAAAAAAAAAAAAAACCAAGTTTTTGTACGCCATCACCAGTGGCGTGTAGTTATTTATCTCCCAAAAAAAAAAACCCCCCAGAACACAAAAAAGAAAAAAAAAACTCTCTCTCTCAAAAAAAAAATCGCTCTCACTCTCACCGTTCAACACTACCGCGGGCACTCTCACTCTCACCGTTCAACACTTCCCACAAAAATGGCTTGAAAAAGAGGGAGGCAAAAAAATTGCAGCAGGTAATTCTACAAGCTTGTTTATAGTATTCTTGTGCTTGAAATCCCTTTGTTTTTTTGATTTATAGTTGTTTTAATTCTCCAAGTTAAAAAACAATTTCACTCTTCAGAAACGTCAAGTTACCAATTCAAGCATAAGGTTTCACAAATAACTTTTCAAAATAAACCTGGAATTTGGTAGCCTCGACTAACTGAAAGACCAGGGCATCACCCTCAACCAACTCATGAGCAATAGCAAACCCCCTCCACCCACCGCTTAATCCAATCTTTCTGAGACCATAATCAAAACTGAACCATGGGCGTTTTTGCTATAGTCTGAAACTTGGATAAAAGATAAACGGGTTTGGGTTCGCGGTTCAACCGTTTTTCTGCCCAGTAAAATTTAAAAGAATGGGTTCGCGGTTCAATCTTTTCAAGTAACATGGTTAATTGTAAGGACTTTCTTCAATGCAGTTGAAACATAGCCAAAGTATTTGCATTGAATTCAGTTGCAGACTTGCAGGAGTCCTGGCCTCTCAAAACTCTTTGCGTCTCTCTCTTGCTTGCTGAACCTCCTAATGAGAGAAATGGTAAGTACTCATTTTTGTATCTCTGTTGATGGTGTTTGGTTTCACACTGTAAAGGGTAGGCAGTAATAGCTTACTTAACGTTTTAATTTTTTATTCACCGTTTTGGTTCGGCAAGGTAAGTTTCCCTACTAAAATGTAGTACTAATGACAAAACAGTATTGGCTAAACGGTTTTTGCTTCTTTGATAATATGTGATACTGAGTGTATGGATGTTTGTCATCAAAATAAAATAGTTTGGCAAGATCAAGTGTTCAAGTGTGATCAAATGTGAGTCACACTAATCTTTTGGTTGAGAGTCCACCAGCTTGCAAATAAAATGGGTCTCAAGTGGTAGGGTATAATATCATATGTATACCTATTTTACTACTGGGATGATTCGAGCTAGTCACATTGTACTTAACCATTCATAATCAAGTGTTGGCAAAAAATGATTCTATGTGATGTGTTATAGTGGTGAAACTTTGTTATTCTTTGCAGTATAAATCTCGATTTTATACCCTATGTTATGAAAATGCAGTAAATTTTTTATGCAATATAATTCCAAATGCACGCTAGTCACAATGTACTGTTGACAGACAGTGGTTCTGGGGAATGTTTTTTGTTGCAAGACTTTATTAGTTTGTGATATTTTTATTGTTAGTTAATAGTATTGGCTTTGCGAAGGTATTCAGTACAATCTTATAGGAATCTAAGTGCTATAGTATGTACAATCAGTCATCTTTATGTGATAGCCGAAATGTTCAATCTCTAAGAGCTTCAATTGTTATTTATCAATATTTCACTTTGATGTTGTTCTCTCAATTCTGCTTTTATAATTTCACTTTCTTATCGTACACAATTATGCTTTTATAATTTGGTTAGATTTTCGTTAATTTATAATGATGTGTTATAAAACCATGGCAGGTTTCAATTGATGTGCTACAAGTTTTTGTGGGACAATTTAGTCACTAATAACTTCCCCCGCAAGCCCGGTTCTTCAAGCGGTTTGACTTGGATTCTCAATACATATTAGCGAGTTGCTCCTTCATTGAAGCCAAGGTTAGAAACACATTGTCTAAGTCTCAGCAATACGATTGTGTGTTGATATACGTAGAATACTATAGTGTGGTCTAGTTTTGTGTCATACCATCAGTAGAAAGAAAATGTGACACTTAATTTTATTTGTCGTAATGCCATATCATCTAGTTTTGTGTCATATTATAACTTGCACTTAATTTTATTTGTCGTAATGCAAGACCAATTTATTTAGTTTCATATTATAAATTATGTTTAATTTTAGTGTTAATTTATTTCTCACCAGTTACAATGTCCGGCATTTTACACAAATTCAGAGGTAAGGGTACAAAGTCAAAAAAGTCAGGGACACCAAATGCCCCAAATCCAGAAGATGTACGTGTAGGGACTTCTTATTCTGAGTTTGATCCTAGTTCTTATCAACGTGTTGTTGTAGAGGAAAGTACACACATATCCTTTACTCTTTCGTGAAGGTGGTGGAGCGAAGGAAAAAGTCGGTAAGAAAGGGACTTTTATTTTGTTATGGAATGGTTGAGCCAAGTGAACTTTGGAGAATTTCAATTGATGCTTCAGAATGTTGGTTTTGACGTCTTTGCTCAAATTGATATTGAAAAGTCCGATAGACAGTTAGTTGAAGCAATTGTAGAGAGATGGTGGGACTCTACCCACACATTTCATTTTCCATGTGGCGAGATAGGCTTTACTCCCCTTGATTTCTCAATGCTTATGGGGTTGCGTGTTGGAGAAGGAAAGATTGTAGCTTTTGATTCAAAATATGAGTTATTTGATGAGGTTGTCAAATATTTACCTTTTTTAACGGAGGATGAGATTTATAGTGGCAGCATCAAACTGAGTCATTTAGAGATGTATACAGCTTATGCAGTGCAAGATGATATTAATGAAAGAGAAATAGGGTTTCGTGCTTTCATGTTATATGTTATTGGAAATGTATTGTTAGCAAATTCTCATAGCAAGGTTCGTTTGGGATATCTAGCTAGTCTCATTCAGATAGATGAGATCGGTAGTTATGACTGGGGAGGAGCTGCATATACGCATTTGATTATGTCTTTGGACTTGGTATGTCGTTTTGGCATTGGCAATGGTAGTAAAGCTGTGGTGGGGATGTGGCAAGTCATTGAGGTAGTTAAAGTTATTTATTTTTTAAATGGATTTGATTAGTTAGTTATGTGCTAATATATTTGTTTTGTTCAAGATCTTGGTATTATTCCTATTTTCGAAATGGCATGCACGTTCGGATACTTGAAGAGCCCGACCAATTTCCTGCTATAAATAATTGGGGTCCAACTTACCGTCATAAGATTGCGGGTGAAGCCCATTGTAATCTAAGTCTAGCGACGACAGATAGAGTCTCGTACTCGGAGTTCTATTGTATGGCTACCATGGGTAGATTCCACATGCATACGCATAAATCATCCATATGTTCGGAAAGCATTAGAGTTGACTAGTCGGCGATGCATCTTGTTTGGACCGTTAGTAAATGTCTGGTATTTAGGAGAGCGTTGTCGTCGCCAAGTCACTGGCGTTCCTTCAGTTCCTTGTGATCCCCCCCGCGATATGAATCTTAACGAATGCCGCGGTGATATATTGCTCAATGGTACAACAATGGCGGCATTTCGTTGATGCCTTGATTAGGCAGGTTAGTGAAGCAGCAATACAGCGACTATTGGGCTCGTGTCTCGTGGGGATGCTTATACCCCCAACTTATAGAGGTGTGAATGTGGACTTTGTTGGTGCATCCGGTCTTAAAGAGGATGTAGGTATCTCACGACCCGATGGGGGCAACCCTTAATCGCTCATCATATCCTCCATTGTCACAAGTTGAGGCGGTTGTTACTCCCCGAAGCCAATTGGGTTATCCCTATTACTTGTCATAATGGTGAAATTTTTAATTCGTGTTCCACCAATTGACAAAGATTTAGTGCCACATCTCCCTATTGATGCCAACTTGACACCGATGAAGTAAATTAAATAGTTTATTTTATTTTATTTTTGTATCAACATTTAATTTATTTAATTATGGTATAAATTTAGGCACAGTTGAAGACGATGTTAGAGGACTATATGCATGCCACGGCTTCTATGGCTAGTTTTATTTGCAAAATGAATAGTGGGTTGCACTCTAGTAAGGATGATATATTGGAATAAATTTCGTCAAGAATTGAATAGTCATGACATTTCATATTCTGAATACCCTGAAGTAGTTGCGCCTCAGATGACCCCCCCACAAGTTCAGACTCGGCCATCTATCTCAAGGGAGGATGTATATGTCCCTCATTTTGCGGGTGAATCAACTGATCCATCCATGCGTTACTCGAGCTCACAGGGAGAAGGAAGTAGCAGTTATGGTTTCTATTAGTATTTCATTGTGAGTAACTTAATTTATATATGTTTTTGTATTGGTTGAATATGTTTAAAATCATATTGATTATGTTGTGTGATTGTTGCATTATGAAATTGAGTGGTGCACTGATGTGATCAAGTCTAACTGAAATCAAAATGTTCATTTAGAGGGCTGTTCAAGTTGCCCCTCAGGATAGGTGTGTAGATTCTCAAAATCATTTCATCTTTCGTAGAAGGTAATATATGGTCGTTACTTGACAAAGTCACTAACCAAAGTTTCCTGTTTGCAGTCATGTTCATGCGGCTTATGCTAGTTTCCTGTGGGAAACAGAAGATGAAGAAGAGGAAGATAATTTACAGCCAGATCGTGGGGGAATTTCACATTTACAAAGCGAGTCATGACTTTTTGCAAGTGCTTGATTGTCTCGAAGAAATCGTTATATGGTTTACACTGCCGATAATCCGAAAAGCAAATACATAATTTACTTTTTGTAGTATACATGCAGTGTCCTTGGTAAGACACTTTTTATTCTATTGAAGTTTTACATTGTCCATTATTAATCAAATAAATGCAAGTTTTTGTATTCACCGCTCTATACATATTTGAGAGCAAATAGTTAATACTACAATCTAGGGGGCACATATTTTCTGTCTTTGTTTTTGATAGCAACGCCGATGAAAGGTGGCCGGGGTCTAGTTATAAACATGAACCTTCAATATAGGAACTAATTTCATTTGTCACGTATCCTTTAGTTGCCGCAGGTTTTCCTCTAATGAATAATCTACTAACAGATGATGATGATCTAGTAGAAGGATTTTTCAATCTGTTAGGCTGGGATAAGGAGTTGAAGACTCCGTGTGAATGGCAATGGTGGTATGACCCAGCCCCCTATCCATTTTATCACCAGATTTAAGAGTACTATACATATCTAAACTGCTTTCCTTTGGTAAAAGTTACAACCGAAATCATATTTTTGATATAACTTTTGGAAAAAGTCTTTTGCATTAATTTTTTGTTCATTCTCTCTCTACAAACATTTATGGAACAGTGCAAACATTTATGGAACAAAGTTGAAATAGTTTGGCTGTTACGCAGAAGCTTGAAATAGTTAGTTTTTATGTCAATAAGAATGTTGTGGACTTACCGTGATGGACTTGAAAATTTACAATCAAAAGGAAGAACTGAAGAAGTACGTTATTAACAACATACATGTTTTGCAAGGATACAAATGTGTTCGGTTGGGAAAAATGATAATTATGTGTAATCTTCAAAACAACTCTGTAATTGTTACTTCATACAGTCTTACAAGAGGTTCTCAAAATTTTCATGGTTGTTTCACTTTAATGAAGTTTAATCCAAGGTTCTAAACTCAAAATTTTAGAGTCGGACTCAGCAGAAGATAAGCCACTCCCTTAGAAGTAAACAAAAATACTGGGTAGTACACTTAGTACACAAAATGCTTCACTAAATTTGTTTTCACCATGTTGCTATACCATCCCAGACCAATAAAATTAAGAGACATAGATTCTCCTCTAAAACAAACTGGTTCCTTCCGAAAATTGCAAAACCACTTTCTAAGAAGGATTCATCAGGTGAAAGCTTTGAATGGGGATGATACTCCCTCTTTTTGCAATGGCTCCAACTCATTACATCAAATTGGCGTTCCTTGAAGTTGACATCCTTTGTTGAGAGCCACGAAAAGATACTAGATATAAGCTTGCTGGGAAACTAAGGGAACTAAGTAGTTCGGTAAAATTTCTTTTCGAGTAAACGCACGAGTAAACGTATACTGGAAACATATAAGAAATGCACGACATAAACACATCTTAATTCCGATCACGCCATTCCCATAAATGGTTAATCAGACGCTGCTCTAATTCCACATGCTCGTGCCTATTATGCACATATGCCACGCGTTGCAAGACTCTACGAAATTCATTTGAATTGGGGTTTCGGTCGGGGAACAACTTCGCTATATTAAGATTTTCAAAGTAATCATGGTTAATAATAGGTTGAGTCTCCATAAACGTAAGCGTTCAAATAGTTATGTCGTTCTTCCTCAACAATCATGTTATGCAAAATAATGCACGCCGACATAACATCATGGAGCACATCTTTGTCCCTGGCGAGCTTTGCCTCTAACAATTGCAAAAGCGAGATTGAAGAACCCCAAATGCTCGTCAACGTCTTTTCTATAAGATTCTTGCATCGCGTAAAAATTTATCTCTTCTTGATTTAGGATTCCTTTTAAGCCTTCACTAGTGTAGACAATCGAGGATATATACCGTCGACCAAGTAATAACCGACAAGTATAGTCCTTACCCATGAGAGAATAGTTTGCCGGAGGGTTAAACCTAATGTTAGTTTGTGAAAAAGATTAGAGCCACAAAACATTAACATCATTATTAGTGTACCGGTAAACCAAAGTAAGCATGCCATATCCACATGTCGAAAGAAGCAAGCGCCTCGAAAGTACAAGAGTTGCCGATCCATGTCGATCAAGATATCTTGTCTGCCCATTCCATTGGACATGCTTGCCATGTCCAATGCATCGATCTAGACGCCAAGCATGCCGGGGAAAACCTCTTAACTTCAAGAACACGGAGCAATCGGCAATGTCTTCTTCATTTGGAGATCTCGGATATTGTGCACCAAATCTCTCCACCACATGTTTGCAAAACATTTTAACAAAGGAGAGTGTTGTTGGTAATGCAATCTTAAAAATACCGATCCATTGAATCAATTTGGGCATCCGTTTGCTAGCATTTGCAATGCACACATTATTTTGCCGTGTGACGACAAACCGGGTTTATTTGGCTGCATCATATTTCTTCATCCGAAATCATCGTGTTTCCTTAAGACCACTCCTAATCCTCAAGAATAGGTATTTGCTCATTACATTTGCGCTTCGAAATAAAACTTCATCATATGTGGGATTGACACGAAATAATCGGCCTTTAAGAGAGCATTTCCGTTGCCTATTACGATTCCTATAAGTGCGTCTTGGGACAGACCCAATACGGAGAGTTGGTTGATTAGAGTTTTCAATGATATGAGCTGCTGTAACAAGATTCATTTGAATTGCGAGTGCAGCTGCTATCAACACTTCTTGTTCATGCATGAAGTGTCTTTCAATACGTCGTCTTCTCTGGAAATCAGAATCATAATCATTATCACTATCAGAATTCATTTTGCTAGTAAATAAATTATGGAATAAAAATTGAAAATATTAAAAATTGTGTGAGATAGCAAATTGGTTTAATTTCTTGCGAAGAGTTATGTTATATATGCTGGTGGAGGGCCAGGATAGTACACATGCAACATGCGTACTCTAGTACTCTAGGTAGATTACATGCATTTCTTACATAATTTTTTATCTTGCACACACCCCAATAAATAGATTCCATGCATGATTCATAATTGAACACCCCAATAATTTTCAATCTTGCCCACAATTCTTTATCTTGCACACACCCCAATAATTTCTTACATAATTCATTACAATTTTGTCCACAACCCAATGACCCTAATCAATAGCGTACAGACCACAATAAAGTAAAATTCAATAATTCAATCTGACCCTATAAAAAGAATGTCTTTTCCTCTATGAAAGTCACATTCCCGCAAACATCAGTAATATTTTATTTTTGTATTATCAATAATACTGTCTTTATCTCTCTCTCTTTCACTCTTTCAGTAACAATGTCAAGCAGAGGATCATCATTTAGCATTGATGAAGACACAGTATTATGCCAAGCATGGTTGGATAATTCAATTGATCCAATTACCGGAACAAATCAATCAGGCAACATATTGTGGGATAAAATTAAAGAACAATTTGAGAATCAGAGGATGATACGGGGTTTTACAGAGGCACGAACTATGAGAAGTGTTACAAGTCGTTGGCAACTTATAAATAAAGCAATTACTTTATTTCGTGGATGTTTGAATCAAGCCGAGGATATGAACAGATCAGGAACTAACGAAATGGACTAGAATATAATTGATTAAACTCAAACTTTTTTTTTTCTTTTACAGATGGAGCAAGCAAAGAAGTTGTATGTCACCAGGTCTTCAGATAATAAACCCTTCAAATTTGATCATGCGTGGTTTATTTTTGAAAGACTACTGAAAAATGGTAGCGCCATTCAATTCCAACTACACCTGGGTTTCTCTCAAACTAATTTTCATAGCGGGTCTCCGGCTCCATTAAGCGAACAAGATGGCATGGGGGAACACCGATTCTAAAATGCAAAGACACGGTTCATAAAAAAGACCGGATTGTGGAAGAGACAAAAAAAAAAAAAAAAGTTGATAGTCAAAATGAAACTTCTCTCAAAGAATTAAGCGACAATCTCAGCGGGCGATGGAGGCCATTGAGGCAAAGAATCGACCGTGGGAAAAATTCTATGAAAGTGAAGCGTTTAATCCTTCAAGGATTAAACTTGCAGAAAAAAAAGAATTCCGTGAGACATTGGCATGGAAAAGGAGATCATGAGCACAAATACATCGACTATGACACCTTAAGGAAAAGAATGGTACAAAAACGCAAAGAAACAAATTTTGAAAGATCAAACTCTTCGCAATTCACGGACTCCTTCAAGAAATTTGCACTTTGAAGAATACGGAGAAAGCAATTGATTAATTTGATTAAGAATTTTAAACGTTTCGTACGAATTTGATGTATTTTTAATGTATTTCCTTTTAATTTGTTGTTTTTTTTATTTTCAATAAATGTTTTATTTAAATAATTAATTAAGTTGTTGCAAATCGGAATAAATTTAATCTTAAAATTGAAATTATAACAAAGAAATACAACTAAATCAAAAAAATTTAAAAGGGTAGGATAGAATGGTAATTGCATAAATTAAGTTATTAAAAAAACTAAAAAAAAAGAATCAATTCTAACCGCCATTGGGAGTGGCGGGTGGAAAATCATAATTGAATTCTGCACGCCATTGTGAGTGGCGTGTAAGTTATTATTTTAATTAATTCACATACCTACCAATCGCCTGGCCACGGGTGCAAGACTAATTTGGATTTTTTGATTGCCCGCCATTGGCAATGGCGTCATGAGCATCTGTTATAACGTTAAAATTGACTGCAAAAAATAGAGAAATTTATAAAGATAGCGTTGGCGGTATAACGTTTTAACGTACCATTGGATCACATTTTACGTTAAATTTGGTGTTTTGCCGCACTATTGGACTTAGCCTTAGTGACCACCAGACAACGATTTTTATCTTGTTTCTTAATCCAAAGTCCAAACGTAAATACCAATATTTCAAATTTCAACACATACTATTAAAAACCAAAACATATCGTGACTGACACCGACAGAAATTATCGAAATATCGCGGCAAAGACACATAACAAGAAGTGCGATAATAACATGAAAAATGATTGACTTGAAAACAGATACATCCTCCTTTCTGGAAAGAAAGAAAGAAAGAAAGAGAGCTTCTTGGCAAGACTGCTACTCTTTTCTCCATCCTATCTCTATTTGGGGTATAAAGGTACTTTCATTACCAATCTATTCCATTTTTTATTTTATTTTATTCCGTTTTTGTATACTTTTGATTAATTACTTATTTGGGTATGTTTGTTTTTTAGTTTTTATGATGGGCTTGTGTTAAATTTGTCAAATTTTAGTTAAAGGTGGGTTTTGTGCTGATGAATTTGCTTTCTAGTTGTTTATTGATTTTGGAAAGTTAAATTATATAATGTACATTCATGGGCAGTAGTAAATTTTCTTTGCTAGATTAATTTGACATTCTAGACTGTGTTTGAGCTATTGCTACGGACTTTGTATACTGTTAACGGTAGATTTTGCTTGCATAGTGTTTAGGTTCTGTTGGTCGCGAGGATAGTGCCGATGGTATAGATTGTTGTAATATATTGATGAAGTTATAAGACACTATGGATGTAAAACTGGAAGTCAAATAGATCACGTCTTACAATGGAATTGTATACCTAGGAAGAATTTAAAAACTCTCCCACCATCTTTATCTCGTCTTAGGAAAAAGGAAAACAATATATCTCACCCGTCCTTCAAATTGTTTCCTCTTTGGTTCCACCCGAATCTTCTTCTGTTTCTTGAGAGAGTTCACCATTAAGGCCTCGAGGAGAAGAGAAGAACCTGACAAACCGTAAGTTGCTGCAATTTCGATTAGTTTGTAAGGGGCCTTTAGATTTGCTTACAGGCACGGATTTATGTACTCTAGCTGAACCTTTACCTGATTTAGATTTTCCAACTCAGTCCACTCTTGAACTGGGAAAAATGTCACTAGATTGGATACCTTATTGACCCAAATCGTCCAGTCATTTATTTTGGATTAAAATTATCTTAGATGAGTATCTTATAGATTAGTGAGCTAAATTTACTTTCATGTTTTCAATTTGCTCTGGGTGTTTCTTTCATTTCTGTATGGGAAGAATGGTTTATATTCATTCTCCCCATGGATGCTAGTGTATATGGGAAAAACCCATCAGGTTCTTGAAAAATTGATATATATGGAACCAAGGTCGAAAAGATTGAAAAATATATATGGCAATATTTTCATATATTTTGAACCCTAGTTCTGACTATTACAGTTACTAATGTCGCTTTTGCTCTGTCATGGTTTGTGGTGTACATTTCTGGGTTCTCTTTGCTCATTCAATATGACCCTACGAGCTCACATATTTTCTTGAACTCTTTGTTAACAGGTAAGATGTTTTTGGTGAAATTAAATTTTCAATCAATGGCTTTGTGGATGGAATTGGGAATGAATTAATTCAAGTCCCCGTTGGAGGCAGACAGTAGTGGTTTCTCTTTATGGCTCGAAAAGGAAATCAACAGAGGAACAGCTTGGATCGCCATTCATCCAATCAAAAAGTTCAAATTTCAGACTCCTGTGGAGGACCTTTAGCAGAAGAAACAGAAAACATAAACAGAGGTGTAGAAGTTAATGGAGTGGGAGTACCAATTGGGAACAAAATAGATAATCCTGCTGTGGACAGAACAAATAAGAAAAAAGTTCTAAACAACGAAAAGAAAAGCAACAAAAAATCTAGGAAAGCACCAGTTAAAGAGCAGCCAGTCCCAGATAAAGTACCCGATTCGGAGCAATCAGTAACAGAGTCTGGTAATCTAAGACCAAGAGAAGATGTACAAGATCCATCTGCATTTGATGTTTCCCAGCTAAGAGGAAGTGACAGAACATCACTGGGGAGTGACCAAGGTTCCGTGGGCTCGAAAGATGGCCTGGGTTGCTCACAAAATGGTTTATCTACTGAAGATGTGATGGAAGGTTCAGGGCCTTTCGACACCATGGTTAGTAAATATTTAGGAGCATCTGCTTTGTCCATTTTGAAGGCAGCCTGTGGATGGCTAGAAAGTAAAAAACCATTGTTTACCACCTTAACTGCAATCTTGTTTGGTGTTGGTGATTATATACGCCTCAAGAGTGAGCAAGCATACCCTATTATCTGGAAGTGGCTCGGGCACTTTGGAAATCTGATACTGCTTATATCCATGGTTTGGTTGGACTGTAGCCTTAGGGGCTTCGTCTCTTTTATGCGCCTGGGGACCACATCCTTCTTTGTAGTCTTTTGGTGTGGTATTCTCTCATTGATAGCAATGGTTGGGATTTCAAAGTTTCTTTTAATCATGGTTAGCTCTGACTCTGCTACGTTCTTTGGCTTATTACTTTCTTTCACATATTACAAATGGGAATAAATTGTTTTCAAGTTATGTGATAGCTGAAGGTGTTTTTTTATTTTTATTTTGTCACAAGCTTGTTTTCGGAAACCCTACTATTCCTCAAAAATTAAATTAATCTCTGTTTTACAAACAAATATGACCTAACCAACCTACAAGCTTAATCAAACTTAATCTAATGGTTAACAATATTTTTCTCGCTTAGTTGCTTATCTCTTTCTTGGTCACTGAGGTATACATATGGTTTAGTTTATGTTTTACTTTCTCTAAGGAGATTTATGAGCTTTACCATCAAACTGATATTTTATGCACGAAAATTACCTTTATAATGAAATAAAATAGAAAGTAAATTATCCAAGAAGTTTGTCGAATCAATCAGATTTCCCGTTGTTTATGTTGAGATGTTTAGTTTAGTCTCACATTCTAAGTTTAGAGCCGTGCAATATAGTTTAAATGTTTATGAGCCTCTCCACTCATCACCAATTGGTTTTGAGTTGGATGCCCTGATGTTTAAGATGGTATCAGAACAGGGTATTGTGTTTGGCCCAAAGGGCCCATTTACTCCACATAACCCAAGTATGTGGTCCATGTGTTAGGCTCAAGTAATGCCAAACGTGAGGGTGTGTGTTGAGATTTAGCTTAGTCCCACTTGGATGTTTAAAGCCTTGCAATGTAGTTTACGTGTTTATGGGCCTCTCCACTCATCACCAATTGGTTTTGAGTTGGATGCCTTGATTTGTAAGAGTTTACAAGTTGATTTTTACTAGCATTAAAAGAATATAAAACGTGAAAGCAAACCTCTGAAAACCATTGGAGAACTTGATTCATAGTAATTTAGCCATCTACACTATTACATCTCCTGACATGGGGATCAGCTTACTTAGCCTCTCTTTTGAGAAAGATGGATACTGGACTAGCTGCTTTGGTGAGTGTTAGCATGGAGGGTTCCTAGAGAGTAGCAACCTATTCAAAAATTGGCAAGAGTTAGACATGATTGCCAGTCCACAGTAAAGAGTGATACTGTAATATCTGTAAACATCGGGATTGTGGATCATTATCTTTGATAATGATGTATCATTCCTTAATCCTTATTTTCTAATTTATGTGGCTTCACATTTTTTTTTGCTGTTATCCTTTTATGTGATTTTATTTTTTTGGTCTCAGGGTGTAGCAACTCTTGTAGCATTCTTTGTTGGCTTAATGCTTGCAGCATTGGTGGTTGCCATCCTTGCTACTGTGTTTTTGTGGATGTATGGGAGCTTTTGGACCACAGGACTTGTCACCCTTTTAGGAGGTCTGTTTATTTTGCCTCTTTTTCAAATTGATCTTTACTATGTATAATTATTTCCTCAAGTTTACTGAGATCTAGAATATGTTTAAATACAGGATTGGGATTCAAAATGCACTACGAGCGCTTTGCACTCCTTTCCACCACAATATATTCCATATACTGTGCAAAAACATATGTTGGATGGCTTGGTTTATTTTTGGGATTGAATTTATCTTTCATCTCAAGTGATATTCTGATACATTTCCTTCAACGTAACATGAATGATCATAGTAGATCCAGTAGACCCCATGAAGAAACTGCAGGTTGGAAGAACCAACCAGGTTCCTTCTCCAGTGACCCAATGCATGCTTCTTCTGAAACTTTTGGAAGATCAGTCGATCGTGATTCAGGAGTACCTTCAACCGGTGGGGATGATGCGGAGCTGACTTCTGGGGATGAAATAGTCCGGCTATTGAACTCTACCGATCACTATGCAGCATTGGGCCTTCTGCGTTATGAAACTGTAGATCTTTCTTTACTCAAGCGTGAGTACAGGAGAAAGGTATTAACTGTGTCTCTTGTAATTTATTTATGGCCACCTGTTGCATTTCCTCTTATCTATTTATGTTGTCATTGAACCACTCATAGACAATGTTTATTGGAGGGATTCCTTAATCTATTCCTTGATTCTCATGTCTGCCTCTCATAATTACGAGTAGTATCATTCCTACATTTCCTTTTTTCAAATGGTAAGTATATTGCTAGACAAAGATTTACAAGTTACCAAAAAAAAAAAAACCTTGAGATTAGGGGAACTTGCTGTGAGCAGTCATCCTTTACAATTTTAAAAGTTCAGAAATTTAAAAATCTATCAGAAGTGTCATCTAGGAATTCAATTCTTTGTAAGAAATCAGGCCTGATAATCCACCACATAGTACTACCCGCATCTAGCTTGGCTCCTTCTCTTGCACAAGGTTCAACTCCAGTGTTTGCTTGCCGCTAGGTTAAGAGAAGTTGCTACAAAGTTTGATTCCTATAATTTCAAGTAATGACACTTCAGTTGATAGGAACTTTCTGCAAGAGGCACATTCAGTTCTCCTACGTTCCTTGATGATTATGCTTTGTGGCATCTTGGGCATCCTGGCATCTGGAAGAGTGGAAAATCCTGTAGGGAGGCCTCACTCAAGGCCAATTCCAGTGGATCACTATAGAGTCTTCTAGAAGCAAGCTACGCTACCTTATGGCTAACTTGTGGAATCAACGGAAAGTCCCTTTGTGCTTATTCTACAGTTCTTTAATTATGATGTCCTTGAGCCACTCACCGAGACACTGGCAACGTTTTATAGGATTTCCTTGTCCTATTCCATTATTCTAATGTTTGCATTCTAACTAAGAATAATTTGATTCATGCAATAGATTCATATGTAACAAAAAAAGTTAAACTGCTAATAACTTCGTGTCTTAAGATACTTCTTTGTAACCCTTGTATCGGGCATACAGAAACACGCTTATAGATTGTGCATCAGGTTTTCAGGTTTCAGCGTGACTGATCCATTTTGAGTTTGGGCATCCATGTCCATGTCATTCTTACATAGTGAGATCCACAGAAAAGTACAAGAAAGACTTATGCTTTTGCACTTCTGTGTTTTGTTATTCAGGCTATGCTAGTCCATCCTGACAAAAATATGGGTAATGAGAAGGCTGCAGAAGCCTTCAAGAAGCTTCAAAACGCATATGAGGTAACTTCTGGTTCTCTCATTCTTTAAGTAAAGAACACCAGGAATTTTCATGTGTAGCACTTTATGTCATATGACAGTAGTTTCTTTTTCCAGGTTTTACTTGATTCTTTAAAACGAAAAGCGTATGATGATGAATTGAGAAGAGAGGAACTTTTGAATTGGTTCCGTAGGTCTCAGAACATTTCTTTGCAGGTTTGATATTCTATCAAACTTTTTCACTGTGCTATTGCTACAACTGGATTGTTATGTTATTTTTAGAGTACTGCACTCCCATTCAATATTACTACAAAAATTGATTTGACACCACACTTACTACTTTGAGTTTCACAACAAATTAGATCCGACCTCACACTTGCTACTGTGATTTTCACAATAAAGATTTATTTGAGTGCTCGTACTCTTGTCTTCTGTCGTTTTGGGGAGATGATTGGGGGCTTGTAGTCTGTTTTTAATCAGACATCAGAGTTGTTTTGGAAAGGTTGTAGTAAAGCTAATCAACACGTTTCCTGGCAGCATATGTAAATGGATTTGAGCAAAGTCTCCAGATACCCAGTAAAAAGCTTGGTGAATGGTGATCACTTTTAGCTCCTTATAGGTGTATTAGTGTATACATAAGAAACTTAACCTGGTTCTGGAGTTGAGCCCGTAGCTAAGGTCATCGAAAACTTCATTTTGACAGTGAATTCCTGCCAAAGAAAGTAAAACAGTTAGTTGGTCTCTTTGAATTTTGTACATCCCACCACCAAATACAATTTGTCCTACCTCATTACATCATTGAAGCGTCTCATGTATCCAAACAAGGCGTAGCCCACACAGTCTCTCCTTTTACTTTTATTTCTTTTTTCCCAGTCAGTAAAGGTCCATTTAATATGTTTGCTCGTGGTAATTGTGGCCTCTCGGGAGAATCGATGACTGCATAAATGAAATGGCTTTTTGATACACAGTATTTGACAGGAGAGAAATTCTTCAAGTCTTTTAATAAGGGATGCCAGAACATCGATGTCTGCCCTGCTCAAACCAAGATTACATGATGTCTCCTCGGTTCTAACAATTTAATCCAAAATGGGTTTGCCTTTATGCTCGGATTGGTCAAACGGAAACTGGAAAGCCAAAGCAAAAGACCCGAGCCTAACCACTGATCATCCCGGAAGTGAATTCTATCCCCACTCCCAAAATTATAGCTAATCCTCTCAAAAACAAAGGGGTGCCACACCCATAAGAGCTATGGGTTGGCCCATTCTTTGTTTTTCTTGCATGTGTATTTGTGAAGGCCTTCTCGGTCTTTTTTTTTTTGGTCGATAAAACAGTATTGTATTAGAATAACAGTGTGAGAGGTTCACACTACCCTTATAATAGTTACATCAAAGTTGCACTATAGCTTCCCAATCAGTTACAATTGACTCAAAATTCAAATTCCTAACAGTAGGAAGATGAGAAGCCCAACCCCAAATGATATATTTGCAATTACAAATCAGGCTATTTAAATCACAAAACCTATCATCAAAGATCCTTTGATTTCTTTCCAGCCAAATAGTCCATGTCATAGCTAGTAATTCGCCGAATTATTCACGAATTATTCGCGAATTATAAGGTTTGGCGAATAAAACGAATAATTCGGCGAATTTTTGAATGATACGGTTTAATTCGCGAATTGGTTGGGTCGGGCTTATAATTGCGAATTATTCGCGAATTATTCACTTAATTATAAGGTTTGGCTTAATAAAATGACATTTGTATTATTTTTTCATGAATAAAATTGTAAAAATAAAAATAAAAAACGTTATATACTTATATATCAAAATTTTAAATGTAAAATATATAGCCAATTTTAAAGAAATATATTCAGATATTATACCCGTTTAAAACATTATGATATCGTATTTTTACCGTTAGCGTTTTATTGGACCGAATATTTAAAAGTATTATTGTTGAAAATTTCGAATCTTAGGCGAATAATTGACGTATCGAACTTTTGCCGTCCACGAATTTACTAGCTATGGTCCATGTAATCCCATGAGCAATAGTGGCCTTCTCGGTCTATAGTGGTACTTCTTTCTACCAAACAAAAAGAAAAAGATAATGATTAAAGATCAATTGAATGGTATCAAACTAATATGAAAGACTGAAGAAGTTATTTGTTTTATTTTGTCAAAACAACTCCACAACATTTAAAATGGTTAGCTAACAAAAGAAAGAAAAAAAGATGAAATAGGTATGGCCAAGCTCTGCTTCATTTTACTTTGCGTTTCTGAATTAAGTATCATTATCAGGAAACTCCTTGCCGAATTCTTGCCTTTTCCCAAATTTGCACCTGATTTCTCATCATACAAGGAATGCTTGTGATTTTTTTTTTCTTTCATGTCAAGCTCATTCATCTGGGTATATTTTTTACTTTGTAGTTATTGAGCTTACCATGTGGTTAACTCTTTCAGAATGGAAAGACTGGTCTCTTTGCTTCTGGATTTAGTCATTCAACTGAAGATTTACAAGGAGATTCAAGACGAATAGCCTGCAAGAAGTGTGGGAGTTTTCACATTTGGATTCATACTAGCAGATCCAAATCTAAAGCAAGATGGTGCCAGGTTTCTTCTCACATGATACATAGTCAATGACATTTCTATTTGGGTGCAGTACTTATGTTTCCCCCTGTGCTATTGAAGGATTGTAATGATTTTCATCAAGCTAAAGATGGTGATGGATGGGTTGAGCAGTCTTCTCATCCCTTTTTCTTTGGATTGTTGCAAAAGGTATTTAATTATTTGCAAGTCTCTATATTTGTTAGGTAAGATAATTTTTTGCAAGAACATCCTTTTAAAGAGAAAAGTAATAAATGGGAGTGCCCAGTAATAATAATACAAAATAACAGAGACCTTATCATCTGGCTTTTCTAGATGAAATTCTCGTAGCTAGCAGTTCATATATGAACACGATACACCAACATTTGGTCTCTAAGTTATCACCCGTGTCAGTATACATATCTTCCATTGTGCCCAGTATTTCTTTGTGTTTATGCATTTGCACGTGTTTGTTTGGAACACTTCGGAACGTGAAAAAGGCTCTACAGATTGATGATTCTCTCATCTGATGTTCATATGATCAGTTCCAGAGTAAGATATAACCATGGGATACATTGACACAACTTTATAGAAAGTTTTCTGCAGTACTTTGGTGGGTGAAGTATCTAAGACATTATCACATAAACCAACTTTGTTGTGTTAATCATGACCTGTTTAACAGTTTCAGTGTCCTGATTGTTATGGAGATCATTGCTAGCGGGAACAATATTAGTGGTGGCACTAGAATTTCTCATCTAGTAAGACAATTGTGAATTTCATGAAATTGGAGCAATGGAGTTGGAGGTTGAAGAAGATATTGAAACTTTATTATAGTGAGGGAGATAGAATACTGGGTTAGTTTGGTAAATTGGAAAAAAAGAAAAAAATTTAGTCTTTTTGGCTCTTTGTTAGAGACATGCTTTGCTAAAACCAAAGCTAATTCAGAGAGAGTGAGAGAATGGTTTGAACTTTTGATTGAACATAGCAAGATGGTTGGTTTCAGTTAAATTCTCTCTGAAAAGAGCTTTACGGACTGCAATGAGAGTCACACAGAAACCTCACCGACTGAAACGTAGTACGATGCAAAATCTTCAATGAGATTTTGTGTTTGGCTTATATGAATATCTGAAATGAGAGTACAATGCTGCATCACCACCACATGACCACCGTATCAGTCAACCACTGAGCAGCTTCCACTACTTTCTTCAGCATCACCATAATCATCTTGATCACGTTCATCTCCTTCAGTAAACTGCTTACTTATGGTGTTTTTTATTAGAGATTGATATAGTTGGGGTTGGTAATGTGATAGGTGAATCTAATGGTAATGGGGTCTGTTTTTTATAACACTTTGTGTGTGTGTGGAGTGGGTTGGGGGGTGGGGATGTGCTTGGAAGATGAGCATGCATGGGAAAGTGCGACCCAACATGGGGAATAAAGCTGAGAGTTTCATACTTTTGAGATGGTCCAAGCATGTTTGAATACTGGTGAATTGGTGTTACTCTGAATATGGTAGGTTGGTTCATCAGTTAGTTGTCTTTCAGTCACATTTTCACTACAACACTTGAGAAGAAAGAGTTGAAGATTACGTAAGTAACAACATCCGGCCTAAAAAACTAGTAGCTACAAAACAAGAGGAGCAAGAAAACAAACAAATAAAAACAATGTCTTTCAACACCAATAATTACACTCTCAGCCACCCTTTCCAACACTAATAATAGCTTTGACTTGCTTTATTGATCTTGATGAACTGCTTTTGGTCCACCATCTTGTCATGCATTTGGTCCTACGCTACTTGATTCAGGCCTACCACTCAGTCCTACAACTTCTCCAGTTGCATTTCCTATAAGTCCTTATTTTCTACTGAGCCCTTCCTTTACCCATTGATTTGAGATTTGTGCCTGAGAGAGGTATAATGTGTGTTAGACGTGAGAAGTGTAATATGGTGTCTGTGTTGCTTTTATAGCAAAAGATGTGGGAACTAACATCTTCAATGCATTTAAGGCATTATATAGTGGGTTAGAAGTTACATTTATGACACAAACTAAGGTTTGAGACCAACATGGCAACCAAGTTCATCGATTATTATTGTCATTCTTAGGTTTTATCTCGCAAGGTTTTTCTAAACATTGATTCACCGAAAATTTGTAGGATATTTAAATAGTTAGATATATGCTTGTAGCTAAAGGAGCAAACATTGTTTAGAAAACATTGGAGATAATAGGAGGCAGCTAAACCCAGTTTGAATTCAAGTTAAATAAACAAGTTTCACTCAAAAACGTTACAATTTAAGTTATTAGAGTTAAGTTAGGTCAAATTTTAAGATCAAGTAAAAATCACCAATTTTAAAACCCTAATTCAAGCAAATTAGGGGAATCAAAGCCAAATTGGGTCTACAAACTGACAACCTCCAAGTTAAATTGATGAGAGGCGAAAATAACTTACGAAGGGAAACAGTGACGGTCTTCGAGAACAGACTAGGATGATGATTGGAAATGTGAGTACAAAAGTGGGCAGTGAGGAAAAAAAATTGACAGCTGATAGGGAAGCAATTAGAATGTGGGAAGTGAGGGCTTTCTCAACACATGGGCCAGGCTTTTGGCGGTTGTCCCTCACCATGGCCCAAGAGCATAGCAGAAGTATGCACACAAGAATGTATCCAATTATGACATTTTTTGTGACATACATGGAGCAATATTACTGTTGGGGTCTGCAACACCGAACAGACTATATGTTTTCAGGAGACAGGTTTGCCTAATGAAACATTATGTATAGTATGACATCGAAAGTGTCTATGTAGCGGTAAGTTTTAAGGGACTTAGGGTTAAGCTTAGATTAATTGTATTCAT
Organism: Coptis chinensis; assembly: GCF_015680905.1. Taxonomy (NCBI): domain Eukaryota; kingdom Viridiplantae; phylum Streptophyta; class Magnoliopsida; order Ranunculales; family Ranunculaceae; genus Coptis; species Coptis chinensis. The sequence goes on from NC_141457.1 coordinate 46,536,422, forward strand.
GGAAATGCTTTCATTCTTTGAGAGGGAAAAAACCTTGCAAGAGAGATGAAACCTAAGAATGACAAAATGAAAGGACCCGAGAGACAAAGATTCATGGAAACATGGAATGTAAACACAAGGATAGTGAGCGAGAAAAGACAGACATGTGTGTGGGAAAGAGGGGAAGCAGGAACGTTCAACTTGAATACTGATGGTATGCTACAATGACAACTAGGAGGGTGGGCTGCTGTGATCAGAAGTGAAACAGGAGAAGTAGTTGCGGCTGCTCATGGAAAGTCGCTATTTCAGTCAATTGCTTTGATTGAACTTCAGGGACTGCACCAAGGCTTAAAGATGGCGAGGAGAAGAAACATAAACAGATTGTGCGCGCAAACAGATTCGACAAATGTACTCTCTTTTCTTAAGGGATCACACCTGTGGCAGGTGAAACACATCATCAAGGAAGTCAAGCATATTACACAAGAGTTAGAAAAGTTCGAAATAATACATGTGTATCGGGAGAGTAATAAACTAGCTGATGCAATAGCTGCAAATGTACCTAATGTTAGTTTTATTGAACTGATCCCTAGCTCATTCTCATAAGATATTAGGAAAATTGTACATGAGGATGCTAGTGGAAAACAATATATGAGATGTAATTGACTCTAAGACTTAATATTTTAATAAAGGGGTAGGGGACCTCGTTAAAAACCCTGCTTGCCGACCAAAAAAATAATAATGGTCTCAATCTTTAGTTTGTGTCATAAATGTAACTTCCCACTATATAATGCCTTGAATGCATTGAAGATGTTACTTCCCACATCTTTTGCTATAAAAGCAACACAAACACCATACTATACTTCTCACGTCTAACACACACATTATACATCTCTCACATACACATCTCAAATCAATGGGTTGAGGAAGGGCTCGGTAGAAAATAAGGACCTATAGGAAATGCAAGTGGAGAAGTTGTAGGACTGAGTGGTAGGCTTGAATCAAGTAGCGTAGGACTAAATGCATGACAAGATGGTGGGCCAAAAGCAGTTCATCAAGATCAATAAAGCAAGTCAAAGCTACTATTGGTGTTGGAAGAGGTGGCTAAGAATAATTATTGGTGTTGAAAGACATTGCCTTTGTTTGTTTGTTTTCTTGCTCTTCTTGTTTTGTAGCTACTATTTTTTTAAGTCGGATGGCTGTTACTTACGTAATCTTCAACTCTTTCTTCTCAAGTGCTATAGTGAAAACATGACTGAAAGACAACTAACTGATGAACTAACCTACCATATTCAGAGTATCACCAGTATTCAAACATGCTTGGACCGTCTCTAAAGTATGAAACTCCCTCTCACATTACCAACCCCAACTATATCGATCTCTAATAAAAAACACCATGAGTAAGCAGTTTACTGAAGCAGATAATAGCTAATCAATAGAACATTTGGTGACCAAGAATGGACTTATGAAGACAAGTTAGACTTGTGGGAGAGTTGGAGGAGGCAATTGAATCGAAGAAGATGCTTGAAAACAAGGAAAAAACAAATCACGCAAGGCTTTTGAGGTCATGTAACCAAAAGGTGGGTACTAAAGTAGTTGAGAATAATGGAAAAAGGGTTTGCCAACATATAATTGGAACCACGGTGGTGAGGAAGGAAGCCTAATATCTGTTCAATCTTCACAGCAGCCATCAGTCAGAAATACACTTGGTTGGGGTTTATTTACCAGTGATATGGATATTGATCATGTTGTGCATACTCCAACAGATGATACTGCAGTGGGTCACAATTCCGGAAACTTGGTTGGAGATGATGGTGATCATGATGATTATGGTGATGCTGAAGAAAGTAGTGGGAGCTGCTCAGTGGTTGACTGATACGGTGGTCATGTGGTGGTGATGCAGCATTGTGACTCTCAGAAATGTAGTACAATGCAAAATTTTGCTACTTTAAACACAAGCATCGACTGAAACATCGCACTACATCAACTGGAGCATGTCAGGTAAGCCATACAGAACAAACCATGTTGAAGAATTAATGGAGTCAATTTTAAGCATGAAAGATCGAAAAGCTGCTGGGGAGCTAATGGAGCTCAGGCGCCAGTTACTGAAACTCTAATTCTGCTAGCTCTAGCGAACATCTCATATACTAGGGAATTTCACTTGGAAAAGAAAATGTTCCATACTAATGGATTTGGGTCCATAACCATGGGTTCCAGGAGGAAAAGGCCTGCAAACTCTGAAGCTTGTAGATTCAGCTTCATGAAACTACTAGATTACCTTGTTAGTGTTAATGTTTCAATGTCATTCATTACTTTGAGGTCTTGTAGCAACCTTGAGAGAGAGAGTTTGAGAACATGGTGATCTTCATTGAGAGAAAGAGTTTCGCGATAGCATGGACAGGAGTTAGAGGTCTAAGTTTGATAGGATTAATGGAGAAGCGAGAAGGATTTAGAAGCAAAGGGTTTGTTACGAAGGAGACATCGATATGGGTTGCTAACAGACTCTGGTCCTTTGTTGCAAACAAGGACACAGATGATGTTCGTGCAAACTGGAAAAGGGATTCTCAAGCTGTTGAATCTATGTATCAGATCCAACATCAATGGAAGGTACATGCATATTTCTATCAATCCCAGCTCTAATAAAGGTCGCTTGGTCTACCTTTGCGTACCGGAAGTCGAAAATGGCGAGGGATGGAGAAATTTGCTACATTGCTTAAAGGCTTTGCAGAAGGGACTACAATTCAAAGTAAACAAGGTTTTGGGGCTGTGGATCTGGAGAGGAACACCACTGAGGATGGGGTTGGGGTAGATATTGCGAGGTCTGTACTGGTATTGAGGAAGGTGGTGAGGTGGCTACTATAGGAGTGAATAAGACTGAGCCACGGGGTGGTGTCGTTCATGGGACGCATCACGAGGGGATGTTGCTGAGCTCTTCAGTAGCGGTAAAGCAGGGGCAGAGGCTGGTTCAAATGACAATAACATGTTGAATGATCGCCCTTTGAGGGTGCAGCATGAAAATCATAATGAAGATAATGTGGGTGCAATTGCAAAAAGAATATACAATTGCAGAAACACGGATGATTCTCGCGATTGGATCAAATACATGGTCGTGCCATTAGCAGGCAAATGGGGATATCATCTGGTTTGGGAAGAAGGGGCCTTGAAAAACTCTTTGGGGAAATACATGGAAATAATAGTGGGGAAACACGGATATGTTCATTTGATGTAGGTGATCTTGTGTTCATCAAATCCAGGACATTTGAAGTGTTTTAACCTCAAAACTTTAAAGGTTGTTGATTTTTCAGTTCCAGTGGTAAAGATCATCCTTCTGCATTCTCCAACATCAAGTGGATCAGTTCCACTCACCACAACTAGATTACATCTTCTGATTTCTTTGTTAAAGAAAATCTACCAACCCCATTTAATATCAACTTACTTCTCTAGGTTCAGAGTCTACCTATAGTGGAGGTTTTGTTAGTGAAAAGTTGAAATTGAAGAACTAAATTAGCTTTTACAATTCAAACTGTATTATGATGAAGCTTGCAGCTGTGAATCCATGGAAATTTAAGAAATAGAGGAACAAGAAGTAGAGCTTTCTTTATTATTATTATTATTATTATTTTCTTTCTTTTCTTTCATTTTTTATAATAATTAATATTTTATTGATATATGAACAAATTACATTGGGAGAGGCGACAGACGCGCTATAAGTTGCACCACTAGTCCCGTTGGACTAGCAAAACCTACCCTTCTGAGTACAAACTGTCAACCGTCATCACATTGTTGTCCGTAACCTTCTGCAATCGTTTAAGTAACTCAACAAATTGCGATGCCAAAAGACCAAAAGTGTCAAAGGCGAATGGAATAAAGCTTAGTTATATTGACACAGATAGGTGTGTCCATATCTGACACAGATACGAAGTGTCTGACACGGTGAAATATAAAAAATTGAGGATATCACATACAAAATGTGTCTGACACAGACACGTGGATGCGTATCCGACACGGATATTTTTTTGAAATATGGCGTGTCCATGTTACATAGGAATAAAGCAGTCATCACATTTTTTTTATTAATGTTAGAGTCATGTGGGACACATTAGAGAAGATGGCTTGCTATGAAAAGCCAAAGGGCATGTATGGAAAGTGCAATGCAATTTCAGGAAACCTTCAAAAATGACCGTGGATATTTGCAGTTCCCATGTAAATAAATAAATTATTCATTCTCTCGCAGATGTACTGTTCCAAAGAATAATCTACTTTGCAAGTGTACTGAGAAGTAAATTTCACCAGTATGGTTTTTTATACCATTGGCAACAAATTTTACTTGTGCAGGTGGAAGCACCATGCGCCTTTATTTGTGCAGAAAGTAGGATATATGACGCAACTGAATGGTTTATCTGTCAGGTATTACATTAAACTTCTGATTACATGCGCTTGGATACTTTATTTCAAGATGCCTGTAGTCCATTATAATTACTAGCCTTAAGCACCTGGTTCCCACATAGGTATGGTCTCTCTCTCTCTCTTATTGACTTTTGTTTTCATTTTTTATTGACTTGTTTTTTGTGGCTCGGGCCCTACTGGAGAGTATTTTGTTTTTGTTGAGTTTTTTGTAGCTCAAATGGCCAAGTCATGCACGTGCCCAAAATTTAGGACTTGTTAGAACCGACAGAAAGCTCCTTCGGCTAGCTCACCCACGCCCCTTATAAGTAGTAGAGATATTCTACTTTTAATTTGAATGGTAGTTACCGGTCTACCAACTGTATAATGGTACATATGACACTCATGCCCGTAAACGGGACCCTCAGTTGATGTCTTTGACTAGAGTATGACATTATTAGACTATTTGAGATGATCTCTGTAGGAAAATATCATCTGTCCATTGGATATGACTGATTAAACAGTTGATGTATCCCGCTTGCACTAAAAGCGTTTCCAGCCGCTCCATATATAATATATAAACGTGCCTTCTATTTCCAGTGGTTTGGTCTTATTGAATCATTGTCCTACTCTAACTATTGTGGCAGGAATTTCCTGATAAGAATGGTCTAATAGATACAAATAAGTATAACTAGATAAGACCCAAAACACAAGTTTACTTCCATTTATTACTGCAGTTGATGGAAAATAAAGATTCAAGTACCATAACCGTACTACTTGTTCACTTTTATGCAATTTGGTCCATGAACTTTTTCCCTACTTGAAATCCTTGAATGTTTACTTTCTTTACACTTTAGTCATCTGTTAGCATGCTGTTAAATGTTGAAGTGGCAAATGTTTTTCCTATGCTGCACTTCCAAGTCAACCGAATTTGTTTGAATGTGAAACCACCACCACCTCCATTTCCTCCTTCACCATTTCTGCCACCGTAGTCCGCCATCCCCATCTTCACTATGACCACCCTCCCACCTCATCCCTATTCAGCACCAGCAACACCTCCATCTCCACCAACATGCTGCGGTTTGTACTTTTTTTTCATGTTCAGCATACTGCTTTGACTTGGAAGTGCAACCTCAGCATAATGTTTACCATCTCAGCATCCTGTTAACAGACGATGGACGAAACTCTTACTTTCTTTACACTAGTCATCCTTTGACGATCAGTTCGTCCCAATTTTTAATTAGCAACTTTATTATAAAAAGGACTTTAAAATTGGTACAGACAATTGCAATACTCGGAGGTTGGATCTCTTTTGTTTCGTATCAATGAAATCTTATTGTTCCGGTAAGAAAACAATTAATAAAATTTATATGTTGATCATATACTCCAGAAAAGTACCAATACATTGGACCAAGGTATGCACCATGAAAAGGTCTCATCATATGAGAGTATGAGACTTGATTCTGCCTGATTGTTCAGTCTGCTTGGGCGTTTCCCAAATTGATTCATTACACTTGATTCAGAAGCAGTCCGAAAATAATGATGAAAGATTAAACCATCAATGAGCACGTGACACTTCAAATCCATTGTTGTTTGAGGAGGAAACTTAAGATATACCAGTCGAGCTTTTTGTTTGTAGATGGGAGTCTTATATATTGAGCGGATGCTCTCGTTTGTAGATGTTATAGGTTTATTTTCTTTGTTTGGCTTGATTTTCTCGAGCTTTAGATCCTTGTACTAGTAGGACAGCTCATCCTACTTTGATTGCTTCTATATTAATTATAGGGTTTTTTTTACCTGCACCCTCATTTGAAACCACACCCCCAAATTCAGGGAAATTAGACTTGGCCCCCTAGACCAACTCGCCGTCTCAGTCAACGCATCTTGACCGTTATCTCCATGGTCGTCTTTGAATATCATTGTCGTTGTAAACTACCAAAATAACCCTTGACTTCCCAATTCAAGACCTATTTACATGTTTGAGAAAGAAAGAGACACGTGTCGACATCTCGTCCTATCTATTCTAACGGTCACAAGCGCTTAATACATTGGACAAGTGTCGACAAGAGGGGTATTGGTAGCAAGAAAAGACAATTAGAAAATAAATCTAAAATTATAAATTAGGCATGCCACCCCTCCCCCCCCAAATCGCCATTACAATTGAATAATCTCCATTAATGTCTTCCAAGCTTAAGAAACACTAATACACATTCTTATTAGTCATTATTCACGTTTATTACTTGTAACCTTTTAAATTTTTGAACACCCATCATCTTTCTTGAACACCCATCATCACTTTACCCATATTAAAGTGTTACTTTTAATGATTTCAAACAAAATTGGTGCTTAATTAGTTAATTAGTTGGGCAAGATGAACTCAAGGTTTATGGCTTAATTATCAATAAGTGATGTGGGCAGTTGCATTAAAAATTTATTGCATTCTCTAGTTTATATGGATTTTTTTTTTATATGGGTAATTAAGCACCAATTAAGCAACCAAATGCAAAAAAAATCCATTGTTTCTGCATTTGGTTGCTCTGCCCCCTATCAGTTGTCTGGTCATATGCTTTTGAATGATGTTTTTTGGTGAGGGAAAATGCTAACTGCATGCATATTCATCGGAATTTACTTACAGGGAATGAGATGTCCAGCTAATACTCACAAACCCAGCTTTCATGTCAATACCAGTGTAACTTCAAAGCATGGTGCAAAGGGAAGTAGTTCAGGACAGAGAGGAGCAGGCATTGACATGGAAGAGACTATGACAGAGGAAGAATTCTTGGAATGGTTGCAGAGAGCAATGCAGTCTGGTGTTTTTGAAGCTAATTCAGGCAGCCCCACAGCAGATGCCCCTTCCTCCAGAACTGGAAACTTCACCAAGAGTGGTGGCAGCAGTAGTAGCAGCAAAAAGAAGAAGAAAGGCAAGAAGCAGTGGTAAGACAGAAATATGTTTCACCAGCACACAGGCACTCATCCTTCATGACCTTTCCAAAGGTTGGTTTACAAATTTGACAGCCATAAAAAAGGTTGTTTAGTTGTTGGCGAAATATATAATAGAGAAGCCTGCATTATAGAGAGAGATTGTATAGGCATTCCGCATCGCCCCCTCCTTTTCTACAGGTACACCGAACAGTTTAAAGTGTAATGAACATCTTATTTTTCTAGTGGCCGTCTCATTTGGCCACTACATCTAATCTCACTTTACACCAGAGGCATATATTGATCAAGATAAGATTGGGCATACTTCACAATTCAGTATCCCACAATTTCCATGTATACAATTCTTATGTGCCTTTTCTTTTCCTAATTTTGAACTTTAGAACAATAATTTGCAAAGTGATGTGAGGAAGCAGCCATACACTCGTACATACAAAGCACAAGACGGCATTTATTTATTTATTTTGAAAGGCAAGCAGGATTTTTGGTTTTTGAGAGGTCCCTTCTCCCTATTTTACCCCTATTTTATTAAAATAAAAAGTAACTTGGTTACATTGATTACATTCTAACATTGATTTTGCCTGCGGCATCATCGTTCACAATTTTCCATACATCCTCTGAGAATGAGCAAGATGGAATGAGAATATAACTTGCTAAAGGAATATTTGCAGCCATAGCATCGGCAAGTTTGTTTGTTTATCGACAAGACAAGACGGCATCAGTCTCGCTAGGGCTGTCAATGGGTTTCGATAACCGACTTGAACCAAACTGATAAAAAATGGTTTGGATTTTGATAATTTAATTTATTTTCTACTGATCCGAAACCGAACCGAATCGATAAGATATTGGTTTGGTTTTGGGTTTGCCCTCCACCAAACCGATAATATGACATTTTAGTAATATTTATGATTAATTTTGTATATGTTTATCAATTGTGTGGTTAAAATTAATTGATTTAATTGATTTTATAGTTTTCGGTTCGGGTTGGTTTGGATTTGGTTTACAATATTTCTTATCGGTTTGGTTTGGTTTTGAGTTCTCAATTTTTTTATCGGTTCGGTTCGGTTTTGAGTTCCTAACTTTTTTATCGGTTCGGGTTCGGATTTTTCCGACCCAAACCGATCCATTGACAGCCCTAGTCCTCGGCCTCCTCGCCATCCCATAATTCTCCCAAGATACGAACAAAAGTAGGGAAATTGTACTGACATTATTTTTATTATATTTTTCCGATGAGTCTATAGTCTACTGACATGAACGATCGTTTTCTGGGAACGATCCAAATCAGAAGTTCAGGTTGTACCAATCAAAAGTCCTTCGGTGGAACGAAAGCTTGAAAAGTTGCAGTTCCAAAATGGATGGTCAATAATACCTCAAGCTGTTGTTCTATTCTAGATTATGCAATAAACATGGCGTATCCAGAATTCCAGATTGTAGTGAATCCTTACAATTGCCCATAAATACCTTCACCAATCGCTTGGATAACGTATACGCCCTACCTGGTTTTTACACAACTGCAGCGACTAGTAATTCCAAACTTAATAAAAGTTTCAGTAAATCGGCTAGTATTTCTTTTTGGAACTGCATACAGGCTTAGTAATTCCTGACAATTTCAGCAACGTATTCCGTAACGATGGCGGTGGATGGAAGAATAGAACACTTAAAAGCTTGTAACTGAGGACAAAAACACTCTTAATGGAACCCGTAAGCACCAAAAACTTGACGGTTTATCAGCAGACACCAGTAATGAGAGAGACAACTCAATACGACTTTATGACCTCTATTGGCCTTCAAAGCAACATTCTTCAGCAAGCGTAGCTCCACCTCTTAATAGACCTGCAAAAAAAAACCTTGTTATTACTACTTATTAGTAGTTCAGAAAATTAAAACAAAAGCCAACAACATCATCTATAGGAAAGCAGCAGCGTCTCGGAAAGAAAAAGTGAGACTATATTGGAAGCTTGGATTGCAAGTCTTCTTTTGTTATTGGCAAATGTTAGACATATTTGTATGCACAAAAGATTCCTGTAAGTAGACCCAGAAGTATGAGTATAAATGCGAGTTAAGTCCATGTCTCGGTTGCGAGTTGAAGAATTTTATTAAACCAAGAGAAAAGGTTGGTCGAAAAATCAGAACTCCACAGTTCACCTCTGAAATGGGACACCATGGGTTGGTCCGAACTTCCTTATCGTGAGTTACACATAGAATGATTGAACTTTTAGTATGGCTCGTGTTGCCACGGACTGGTTGCCAATTGCAATTAACTCCTATCAGCTTTGATTGTATAATTCATTTAGCTAGGAATTCCAGTCATTATGTTACGTGCGTCCTTTCCGTTTCTTATTGGTTTTTTACGACTCCAGTCAGTCTCTACAAAGGCGACTAATGAGTACTGACCATTTTTTAAACCATCACCCGGCCAATATAATCAGCCATAAAGTGATGAAGTAAGATGGCTTGGTCTCTTCTATTGCCTGGCATACGATATCTTGTACCTTAGCAGCGTGCTGCTCATTGCTGCTCTGACTCCTGAATTCTGACTTGAGCAGTAACTGTTAAGTTCACTATTCATTACTTTTTTTCTTTGGTAAAGACACTATTCTCAACTGATGCGCTATGATCAATCCTACGGAGCAGCACTACTATGATCAATCTTAGTTGAAATAATTACTACAATTTACACTTGAGCAGCAAAGTTAGAAAGTCCAGACTGAATTTGAGGAAACTCTGTTCTTAAGGACCAGTGTAGCTCCTCATTTACATTTGAAGGCATTCCTATTTAGCTCTTACATTTCTTCTTCTATTATGCCTTTCTATTATCCCTGCAAACTTCAACCCGCTAAAAAATGGAAGAAATAAGAACATAATAAGGAAACATGAACATTTAAAACAAAAAACATAGAGAAATAAAGGGTCATAAAAGTAATGAAGCTAGGTATAGGAATTCAAGATTCTTTACTTTCCCTTCCTTTTTGCATTTTTATCAGCCTAATAAAGAAAACGACTATTAAAAGTCAAAATTTAAGAAAGCTAAGGAGACCAACTTATTTTCACTCTGTCATACAGTGCTAAACTGCTAATCGGTGAAATCTGTAATACCAAACATCCGGGATCTACAATTCTGTAATCATGGTGCAGCAAAATGGCCTCCCTCCAAATGGACAGCAAACCCATTCTTGACATTTATTGCAGCAGCAGAAGATGCTTCCATTCATAGGTTTAACCACTCCCAGTTCAGCGCCTTCAAAGGTAGCAGCAGAGCAATGGCGATACCCTTTGCAGAACCATTGTTTTCCAGCTTACTGTTGCAATCTGAGATGAGTATGCACGAGTGAAGAGATACATCTACGGGCAGCCCAAATAAACTGAGGATGTAGTAACTTAAACTACTGCCATGAATTCATTGTTTTCGATCCCAGTCATGTTTTTGAAGCCTTTATGCAGTCAAAACTTTCCCAGCTTTGCAAGATATACCTTGATTGATATAAATAGTAAATTTGGCGGCAAATCTTGCATCACATACTTGTAAAAATGTTAGTGTTTCATCCACTCAACTAGCCTTGCAATAATGAATAAACACGACTGACATCGCTGAAAATGTAACACTTAGCAATATTGGTATCCTGACCTCCCAAACTGTTTTCTAGGACCTGTATTCGAACTTGCAAACAATAATCCTCCATCAACCCATTTTACATGACTCGATAGGCTCTCAACCCTCATAAGCATCATCTTGAATAGTTCACGCGTTCACATGTGAAAAACAGTGAACATTTTCTTGGATAAACTCATGGATTCTTTCCACCATCTCTGCAGGGCAAATATTTTCCTTGCAAAGACTGTCAATGTCTATATGCAATATATATACTCCATGTTCAAAGTTTATCATCCATATAGTATCACTTTAATAGAATACTAGACATGACAGCAGATAATTATAACAAATTTCAAAACACAAATTCACCCAGACCTACATAAGAGTAACAATTGCTCAAGTTGTTTCTCTTATTTGGGCTGGTAATATTCCGAATAAATCATAATTTTTTACAAAGAAAACACAGAGGAATAGGACTATATCTTGCAACACAGTAGCTTTTGCAGTTGAATTGTATTTTAGGAATAAAATAGTGAAAGAGGAGAGGGTAGCTATCACCTGTTGTCCATGATATATTGTCGCCGCCATATTTTTCAATATGGTCCATAGAAGAAAAGACCTAATAGAATACCTCGCTGCAATCCTGCACCACTCTCTTTTGGGTTTTATAGTGTGGGATTTATAAGCCAAATGCCGCAATAAAGGAAATGCCGCAAAATTAATGAAGTCTTGTGAAATCGCAGTAATCTGTTAACTTTCGGGATTTGGACTATAGACATTAACTTAAGCCCGAAACCTCAATTTGTTATGAGGTTTGCTTCCATGCACAGGCATTCCAATGCATTCCAATGTGCATTGGGAAATCCATGATCCAGTACAGACTTGTTAACTGGATAAATTGGTTTGGAAAAAAATATATATATAAAATACCAAATTTACTCAAAAACTAATCCAACCTAATAACCATCGTGGAAATTGGAAAGTCAAATAAATACATCGCTATTTACTTCGGGCTGGTTCGAATAAAAAAGGAAAACAGTTGGCGCCAAACTCTCATACTCTTTTCGGGTTCATCTCCACTAAACTGAGTTCATCTCCATTGTTTCCCTTTTTCACTATCTTCTAAGAGAAATCCTCTGCATTTCAAACTCTGGATTGGGCATTTCTCAAATACTCCTTCAGTCTTCCTTCAGGTTTGGATATGAGTATTTAGTAATTTAGGCTTAGTTTAAGAAATTTTTCTATGGATTAATTAGTGAATTAATATCTAGTTTCAAAATATCTGTTATTTACATATGGTGGTGCTTGGTCTTCAATGGCAAACACAAGTTTTTTACATATATATTTTGGTTCAATGGTTTGCTTTTCTTGCTTGTTTATGACTTTCACACATATATCATGGCTTCCTCTATATAAATGCACTGATGCCATCAGAATCCGCAATTAAATGTGCTAGGCGATAGTACTATCTACTAAGGCTAACAGCAATGATCGCTAGTAGACCTGATGTCTTGGCAATGCCCTAACCCGGCTCTGTTGGCCAGCAAAAGCATGTTAGATAAGAAACACTTATTTTATTGATGAACTTGGCCTGTTCATAAATTTAAGTGTAGTAGTAGTTATCTTATTGCACTAAATTTGTTTGTAAACTCTTGAGATGTGCAGTAGACAAATGGCGGGATTGCAAAATTGAGTTAAAGTAGGTACCAGATTATAATCTAGAATATTTATATGATTGTGCTAAAGTGTGTACAGTAATAATGTGATCAAGTGAAAAAGAGTTGAGAGATACGAACCCTGATGCTTCGTGGCCAAAAATGCGAGGAAATAAATGAGCAAGTGGCTGAGAAAAAAAAAGAATTATTAGTTAGAAATGTGATTCGCATAGGCATACACAGGAGGGGGAGGGTGGACCAGTTAAACAGTTAAAAGTGTACCAGTTAAACTGATTTACTTTCATCCTGATATCACTGCTGGCATTGTTAGTCGATCCTATAATTTTAGTGGCACACATGACAGTATGACACATGCAAGAGCATAAACAATCCTTGAGACCAGAGAAACTAAATTGTCACTTTTTTCTAGCATAAATGTAAAAAAAAAATGATGTTGGAATAGTATTACCTCTTTTATAGTTATGGAATGACATATTGAAAGAACTATAGTACTATACAACATAATAACGAGAGAAGTAGTGATAGTTTATAAATTATAAGTAGATTCCTGGCCTGGCCGGATTGCCAATTATGAAGGTATTCTACTCCTTGAAAATTGAAATTGATCATATTTTCAATTATAGGATTCAAGACATGTAAATATTGAGCTCCATATGGGGAGTTTAATCACATATTGAACTTGCTTATCTTCTTATGTCACATAATAAGGAGAGTTTAATTTTACTGCTAGTTTCTTTTTACTTGTTTCCGTTGCTTAAATTATCGTTACGCGTTACTCACCTTCACCTTTTGTCCCTTCATGACACAAAGGTGAATCTTTTAATTATTTATTTGTGAACCTAAAATGCTATTGTCTGTTTTATTTTTTATTTTAAAATAAAATTTTAACTTCAAATTAATGTTGCTTCACGTGTATATTCTTTATTTGTTGTTTATTTTATTTTGCACTTATAGTGCAAGAAGTAATGAATGCATATTTATATTATTACCATATTATAGTGATCAAGTGATGGTGGATATCTCTAATGAAGACAGAGATTGGGCTACAAATATGTGTAATGACGCATGTCCGTATGAGGAAAGTGATTCTTTAGACACCGAAATAAATATTGTGGAAGGTTCAACCAATGTGAGTTTGGAAGACAAAGATGAATCAGATGACCATAGTGTTAGTGAAATTGAAGGTTTTGAAGGACAGTCAAATGAAGCAGATGCAAGAAGTGAACAAACTAATGAGAATGATTTCGATCTATTCAGTGGTAAGTTGGGAAGGGAAGATCTAGATGAAAATGCAATCATGTTTTCAATGCGTTTTAAAACCAAAGAATCCAGGCATTTGAGTTCTACAACGAGTATGCCAAGGTTGTTGGGTTTAGTGTACGCAAGGGTGTTTACCGATTTCATAAAGATATCCCGGTTAAAAGAAATTTTGTGTGCTCATGCCAAGGTGAGAGAGGTGAAATATTTGAATATGGAACACAAAAGGAAACAACGTGAGTTGTCTAGATGCAAGTGTCTTGTGATTTTTGAAGTGATTTTTGATATTAAATGCAATATGTGGGTTGTTAATAAGTTTGTTGCTGAACACACTCATCCATTTGTGCCTTATCCTAGTTCGATATTTAGTCACTCACATAGAAAGATGGGCAGTGAAGATGCGGCTTTGGCAAAGAGTCTAATTGATGTGGGCATTAGACAATGTCAAGTGATGGATTTCCTTGTTTATAGGGCTGGCCAATTTTGTAAAGTTGGTTACATAAGAAAGGATTTGTATAATTATATGACCAGGATGAGAAAAATGTATTATATGAATGGAGATGCTAGCACACTTGTTTCCTGCATGAAAAACAAGTCGAAGATTGATCCAGAATTTTACTACTCATACGAGCTGAATGAACTTAGCTAATTGGTCAGATTGTTCTGGGCTGATTCGACGTCTCGTGCAAATTATAGCTGTTTTGGTGACGTGTTATTGTTTGATTCAACATACCGGACAAATCAATACAAAATGCCAATTGTCGTATTTGATGGAGTGAACAATCATATACAAACTATTGTATTTGGTTTTGCAGTTATGACTAGTGAGTCAGAGCAGTTTTACATTTGGGCGTTAGAGCGTTTTTTTCCGATGGGATGGTAAGGCACCTAAGTCGGTCATAACAGATGGTGATCATGCAATTGCAAGGCTATTAAAGCTACCTTACCTAGTGCTAGACATCGCATGTGCTTTTGGCATGTTCTGAAAAATTGTATTGACAATGTCCGTGTCTCTGGGTTTCAAAGGGACTTTTGTTCACTCATGTTTATGAAATGTTCAGAAGAAGAGTTTGACCAAATGTGGGAACATTTATTAGAAGCACACCAGGTCCAGGTCCATGACCATGAGTGGGTGAAGAAGATATACAAAAAGAGGATGAGGTAGGTAGAGGCATATCTTCAAGGCGCATTCTTTGGTGGTTGTAGAACCAACCAACGTTGTGAAAGCATGAACTCTGTTATATGGCTTCATGTAAAACCTGGTTTAAAAATGGTTGAGCTCTATGGAAAAATGGAGCTAGCACTTGAGAAGATCCGACACCGTGAGCATGAAGAAGAAGTTATTACTCTGACAACCAAGCTGGTAATTGTGACCCACCTGACTGAGTATGAAAATCAGGCGAACTCCATCTATACACGGGCGGCTTTTAATGTGTTTAAGATGCAATTGCAGCAAGAGGCATTGTACATTGTTGATTCAATGAAGGATCATCAAGGTGACAATATTCGTTACTACACTTTGCATCGTCATTTGTATAAGTAATCGCAAGTCTATTGTGGGAATACAATATTGTTGATAAAAAGTGAAGTGTTCTTGTGGTCTATTTGAGTCATTTGGTTTTCCATGCCGACACATCATTTCCGCCTTAAAAATGAAAGACGCATTTGAAATACCCTCTAGTTGCATTTTATTGAGGTGGACACGACATGTGAAAACGGTCATTCCTACTGTTACTTCAGTTAATGTTCATAATGAAGCAACTTCTGCTATTTGTTATAGTGAGCTTATGGGGATTTGCAAGAATATTTGTTTGAAGGCCTCCAAAACTAAAGAAGCTAGTGAAGAGTTCAAAGATTTCCTACATTCTTATCTTATGTCAAAAGAGATCCCATCAACTGCTGAAGAAAATCCTCAAGTTCCCGTTGAGGAGCCATCAGATACTCACGGAGATGCAGCCCACTTAGAACTGATACGTGATCCACCCCAGGTAGCACCTAAGGGTCGACCAAAAAGACTTAAAGGACACAATAAGACAAGGAAGAAAAGTTGTGGCTTAATGTGGTGTTGTTGGGCATACAAAACCCACGTGCCTTAATTACATCGAGAAATTGGGGGTAACTAGTTATGTTCACCGCTTTAGTTTTTCCAATACAAGTATCTATATTATTGAAGAACTATAATTTTTAAACATGTTCGTTGCTAGTACTTCTATTTTTTAATAACTACAATGCTATGTGTGTGTGTAATAGGGCCAAGTACAAACTCAAAACGTGTGAGAAAATGTGCTCGATCGGCCGATTTGAGCGAAGAAGAGGAGATACATTCTAACGAAAGTGGTAGGTAACCGCCATTTGCTCAATTTTGGTTTCCAAAGCTCAATATAATTCTCAATTTTTGTTATAATATAGGTGTGTGTGGTTTTGTTGCTACGGAGAATTTCGATAAAAATAAAGGAATATCTCGAATCGCAAGTGTGGAAATTGCAATGAAACGGGCATATGAAGACTACGTGTACATGGCCTAAACCTCAATCACAAGGTAGGTACTACATATTGAGTAGTTATATTTGGAAGGTTACAATATCCCGAACTATGTATATACTTATTTAATATTAGTATTTTCAAAATCTTAGTATTTAATTATTGAATTTATTGCTTGAATTCTTTTCAAACAGCTTCTTCTTCTAAGGTTCCAACAACTCCTCCACCTTCGGGTAATTACATTTATCTTCTAGGATATATTTTCCCACCAATCGACCATATTTACTAAAACGAATGTAAACTCGAGGAATATGTTAACTGTGTTGTATTAGTTTTTTGCAGGGTGGTGATCAAGAGTGAGATTAGATGCTGTTGGGAAGGTTTTTGCAGGGTGATCAGTAGTGGATATTAGCTGCAGTCTCATGACCGTAAGTTGATCAGTTGTTTGTCAAAGTTGGCAGTTCCAGCTAATAGGCCTTGTATTGAGTTAGTGGGACGAGGAAAGTGAATCATCAGTCTACCAGCTATAGAAGTGAAGAAGTACTCAATTGTGAAGAAAGACATTGTCCCAGTTCTTGGTCATTGCTACTAGACCTGATGTCTTGGCAATGCCCTAACCCCCTGCTCTGTTGGCGGCAAAAGCATGTTAGATAAGAAACACTTGTTTTATTGATGAACTTGGCCTGTTCAGAAATTTAAGTGTAGTAGTAGTAATCTTATTGCACTAAATTTGTTTGTAAACTCTTGAGATTTGAGACAAAAGAGGTTTGAGAATTTCACCATCATGTCATAATAACAATTCTGTTTTTAGAAGAAGAAGAAAGAATGGGAGTGTTCACTTTTGTCTGCAAGAGTTCTGAGAAAGTATGGAGTGGAAAGCAGTATTCAGGAGATTTAGAAGCATCAGCTTCATCAACTTTTGAGTTGCAGAGGAAACTTGTTCAAGCTGCTCTTTCTGCTGACTCATCTGGTGGTGTTTCTTCTTCCTTTTCTCTTGTCACTCCTTCTGCTGTCTTTCAGGTTATTGTTGGCGGTGGTGGTGGTGGTGGCTTCATTGGAATGTTTTGTTTTAAGTCTTAGTTATGTGTAGATATTTAACCCTTCTTCATCTGTTGGTTCTTTCCCTCAAGTGCAATGTTATTTTTGTACAGGTTTGAAAAGCAAGATGGAGTTGTTTTGATGGCTACAACCAGAAATCTGAAGCAAATAGATCAGGCCCTACAAAGGATTGGTCGGATGATAGAGTATTTCATCTTCAACAGCCAACTCAAAGAGAAAGAGAGAAAATCTTGCAAATTTCTGCTAAAGAGACTATGGACGAAGAACTAATTGATTTTGTAGACTGTGGAAAGGTAATTATTTGCATATTACTGTTAAATAATTCAGAAAATGCTTTTATATGTCAACTCCTAATTTTTTTTCTTTTTTTCTTGTCAAATCATATGCAATTTGTACTGTAAAATTCTATTTTATTTTTCATCCTTTTCAGATAAGAAGCTATTATAACAACTAGCAGATTATTAGCTAGTATTAATATACTTGTTTGAAAATATGTTTCATACGCTATTTGGCCTGTATACTCTATTTGGAAGAGTTTTAACCTGATTCTGCCATCCTTATGCAGTGTTCTATGCTTCCTTCATGGATGAAATTTACTCACCGAAAAATGTGAAGAAAGTATAATACAAATAAAATTTTAAGTGGTCAGGCAGGGGTCTGGTTAATAAAATTCCAAGCACATTTGTTTTCCCCAAACCAAACTCCTAACATGCCAAACTTCGTTACCTTTTGCAGAGTGAATCACACAACTTTAATTTAAATACGTAGAGTCTTCATCGTATTGAACTTGGTTATGGTCATCTCTTATCTGATGTATCGACTTAGGGAACGGTTTTGCACATGGCATTTTATCAAGCTTCCAGTTATGAATAAGGAGCTTAGAACTCATGTCCTCTGCTGGTTGTGGGACTTCTTGTAACAAAAATAGACATTGCTATGGCAGATTTAATTTATCAAATGCTTTGCAATTATCATGCCTTTGCCATAAGTTCATAACACCTTGGCGAGCTATTAATTGATCTCAGAATATAGAATTAATCTTTTGTCTCTCTGTAAATTATATATATATAAAAAATCAGGCTGTAGACACAGCCTGTTGGAGATGCTGGTGAAACAAAATCCATGTATAAAGAAGTAGTTTTAAGCGGTGATGTTTGGGATCTTCTTGACGAGTTAATGATTTATATGGGAAACCTTATGCAGTACTACGAGAGATAAGTGCAGTTTGTTCGGATAATTTTTTCTAATTCTGTTATTTATTACGTACTATTTTTAATCAGCAATATCTTATTCTTTTTGGAATAAGCTTAGTTTCTATTGGTAGATTTTGATGTAGCTCTTTGGTGTCTGACAGGGTGTTCTTCTCTCTGGTCCTCCTGGAACAGGTAAAACACTTTTAACTAGATTTTTCTTTGATTGGACCCCTTGATTAGAGGTTACCGTTACCACAGCTTTAACTAGACCAGTATACCTGTTTTCCAAGGAATGAGGAAATCTCAGAATTTAACAGGGATCTCTTATTTGAAGAGGATAGCTGCTTTAGTGGTTTGTAGCTTCCTGTAGTATAAAGATATGGTAGTAGTATTTAAGGCCTACTAGTAGTTTATTGGTGCTCAGCAAGTGTAACTAGTTTCTCTGTAGTCCTTAGGAAGTCTTATATCTATTCTGGTTAGGTATTTTGATGTTTCATTGATTGAATTTTTCTTCTCTATATTCAATACTTTCGTAAATTTTCAGGAAGCCTTCATAGCGAACTTAATCGGAAAACTAATCTTTCTTGACTTTTTCTGTCTTTTACTTTTTATGATCATTTTGTTTAAATGGCAGTTTGCACCTCTTGATACTCCTGCTGCAGTCGATGCTTTCCTTAAATATTGGAGTCCAAATGTGTTCGTGCTTTGGGAAAGAAGGTCTGGCCAAATCTCATATTGGGTGCCTAAAGAAAAGGCGTAAGTGAATATCGTGAATAATAATTCGCGGCCTTTTGTGGAATTTGAAATTGAGGATAACCTGAATGTGGGCAGATATTTTTCCTTTAGAATTCACTTCTCTATTTCAGTGACAGAAACAATTGATCACTTTTTAGTCAATAGAGCTTTAAAGCAGAGGATACTTTGAGTATTTATCAGTATGCCACTTTCATGATATTAGATTACCAAAAGTTTGTAATACTTAGCATAGTCCACTCCCCCCACCTCCTCCTCAGCCTCGTTCCTGTCCTCCGTATAAGCATATTACCTTTAGATCCTTTGGTAAATAAAAATCATTCCAGTTGGTTTTCGTTTGATCTGTGCATTTGGATTGTTGACTCTCTCCTTTCATCTCTTTTTTTGGTGATCGGTAATTGTATTTGTTTTAATCCTGGCAAGTTATGCTCAGGTCGTGCTGGCTTTGTTAAATGCCCAGGTTTCTTCCAGATCTTGCAAACTTTGGTCACAGCCACTAGCTCTACCCTTGATTTCGTTGATCTATTGCAGTAGTTTGGATTTTTATACATTGGCAACTCTATGAAGTATTGGATTCCAGATGATGGCATATTCAGGATTAGCTTTTGTAGTTGCGGCTATGTGTCTTAGACTCTAGTGCAGATGCTGTTATCTCTTATCTGACAACCAGAAGATATTCTATATTTTTGGATACGTGGTCATTCTATTTTCCTTTGTGATAATATTTATCAGGTTCGTGAAATATTGGAGCTCTATAGAAGGATATATGAGGAGTATCTAGCAATCCCAGTTGTAAAAGGGAAGGCAAGCGAGCTTGAAAAGTTTCCTGGTGGGTTTTATACAACAACTGTTGAGGTGACTCATGATAGTTTTGTGCAACTCATCTACTTGTTTCAGTGATTACTATAAACTATGAGCTTTCTTCATCTCTGTTCTGATTATATTTTGGCAGGCATTTATTCCAAATACTGGTCATGGCATACAAGGTGCAACATCCCATTGCCTCGGTCAGAATTTTGCCAATATGTTTGAGATAACCTTCGAGAATGAGATGAGAGAGAAGGCTATGGTCTGGCAGAATTCCTGGGCGTACAGCACTCGAACAGTAACTCTCACACAATTTCTTTTGTTATTTTTTATTTCACATAATTGCTTAGGTACTTAACAGTACTGAGTTAACCATCTCTGTGAAATTTTATAAAGGCATTGGATGAGAAGCATTTCTACTGATATTTTCCGACTGTTAGTTAAAAATTGAGTGTGAAAACCAATAGACTCTTCGTTAGATCAAGAGTTCATTTAATATAGAACTTATAGAAGTCTGATTCATTCTGAAAGTAATTTATATCTCCTGTTCACTTAGCTGTTTGTAGGACTGTTCATTCTTGTATATGAAGAGACGAGATGTGCATTTGACAATGATCACAACATTCTTGAATGGGCTAAGGTTTGATGCTCTATTGTACTTTGTCATTAATTGACATGCTTTCAGGTGGAACACCTGGGTGCTCTGGAAGCCATATTTCGCCATTTAATTCTAATGCAATTTTGTGTTTTCAGGCAAACAATCATGGATCCTTGCAAATTATATGTGAGTATTATCGTTTATGTTGTCCTACCAGAGGAACAACACTTGCATTCTGTCCTCTGGAGCACCTGCATCCTTTGGAATTCCACAGACCTAGTGAAACAGTGCTACATGTTGCGGGATTAATCATTGATTTGAAATCCTGCAGCAGTCTGGAGTTTGTAGAGGTAAATTCCTATATTTAAATGAGTGTACCAATGCCAAAAATAACAATTTAGTCAGTTGTAAGACAAATGGATTCACCCCTAAGTTCTGATATTTTCCCAATGAACAGAGGTGCATGTGTTGGTTGTGACTTGTGAATCTGTGGTAGAGCATTGGGTATGAAAAGTAATATTATGCTCAAAATATTTTGGAGCTAAAAGTAATATTTTTATTTCATAATACCAACAACGCAGAGATATGATGTTATTAAAAAGATTTTGATAAGCTCATCACATATCTACTATTGGCATATTTTCAGTGAAAAAACATATTAATTGGAGATCAGGGAAAGCACAATAGATGATAAATGTTTTTCAGTAATGATCCTATACAAGAGAAGTAAAAATTAATGGAACCTACTCCACAAGAGTCATATGTCCAAAGCGTGTATGTAAATGCTGTTGGTTTTCATTTATTGTATTATATGTTTATGGAGTAGGTTCTGTTTACAAACTTTTTATGCAGCACTTCATACAATGCCCCCTAACAAGGTGATTTAAGGGATAATTTCTTGATTTCACCACCATGGAGATCATGTCTATATAATATCAGCTCATTTACAAATAGCTAACCTCTTTTTGAAATTGTTCTCAACTTACGAATTTTTTAACGGTCCAGTAAAGAAGATATTGCATCCATCTTTCTGGCAATGTCAAAAAATGTGCAAAGGAACTGATTTTTGGGGTGATGATTTCCATGGAGTATCATACTTAAAAATAATTCAGCCTTCGATTCATCTTGTGGGGTGTGGGAGGGGGCATTGTATGTACATTTATGTATGTATTTCTGATTTCACTTCTCTATGATATTATCAGGCACGCAATGAAGTATTAGCAGAGGAGGAGGCAACTGCTCTATCTGTGTGGACAGTTGCATGCTTATGTGGCTTGTTGCGCCTTGAACATGTAATTATCTGCTCTATCTCGATTGACAAAACCATGCCCTATCATCTGATCCTAGGGAAATAGTTATAATTGTCAGCCTTCTTATGAAAACCAGAAAGTATGTCTGTATGATGTCATTATTGAGGGTAATTCTTGTGGTGTTCACTCCTCGGATCAGGTGATCCATATACATTTTTTATCAGCTTTGTTATAGCTTCTTATTTATAATGGTATAATTCTTCAGGTTTATCTTCAAGTGATTATGCATCTCCCAATTTAAGTGTATACAGTATACATGTAATTTTTGATACTATATGTAGAGTAATTGGATTGAAGTTGAAATCATTTGTACCTATTCTTGCTTTAAAACTTTCACTGAACTTTTTTGTTTAAATTCATATTGTATGCTTAGGAAGAAGGGAAAAAAGTCGTGGAGTAGGTTAATTTGAAATTAAGTAACTGTAGAAGTTAAGGACCAATGTCTAATTTTGCTGGATTATCTGAAACATTTGTTCATTGCACACGCCTTTTTTCCGTTTCATGTCAAATCTAATAAGTTTTCAAATGGCTGATTTTTGCTTTTGAATTCTTCAGTTCCATAGAAAATGATAAATTATGTTAAGACCAAAAGAAAATTGGTAACAAGAAACCTTTTTAAATCTGATTCTGTAAGCGTGCCCGTTTACATCCTATGATTGTGTTTGCATGTTTCAGGTATTGACAATGTTAGCAGGGGCACTTTTGGAGAAGCAAATTGTCGTTGTCTGCTCTAACTTGGTATGGTTGAGTTATGACATTGACTTCATGTGAATCCTCCATGTACTTATGGTTTTGTAGAAAGCCTGTCCACTGTAAACAAATGTGGAATAAGGAGTTACTCTGTTACTTGAGCGTGTAGGAATTGTTTCTTGGCCAGAGGTGGAAGATTGTAATGACTTGAGTTTTATGGCTGATTGACTTGGGGCTCATTGAGTCCAGCCTTCACCCGTAATATCTATGTATCTAACCAATAGACGCCGCCTTAAAAAGCAGTCAGTAGTGCTATGAGCTTTATCTATGCGTGAAGTGTGTCAGTACCTATCAGCCACTACATTTTTAGAAATTCAGTGCAGCAAACCAATAATTTTATCTCCACCACATGCACATCCTCCTAGCATGTGTGCCTGCTTTTTTCCTCGCTCTGTTTTGTTCTGCCGTCACTGTCAAAATTTTATACATGAATTGAATTCTAAATTCAAACCCATCACTTCATTGAAAAGAGTGAGATTTGATCTGAGGCGTGATTCATCCAAAACCTTGTGATTTTATTGTTGGTTGTGCTGATATAGTTTTGAGTGTATCTACTGCCCTTGCATATTAGGTGCTTTTAGATAAAACTTATGGATATATTGTTTTTTCAGGGAATCTTGTCTGCTTCAGTTCTCTCCGTTATTTCTTTAATCCGGCCCTACCAGTGGCAGAGCCTTCTAATGCCAGTATGGTACCTTCTTCTTTATGATTCGTGTAAAAAATTTCTTGAACAATTCGTTGTAATTGTAATGTGGAGATTCAGGTGTCAGTATATCCTGATAGTCTATAGCATCTTGTATGAACTTTCAGGTTTTGCCAAATGACATGCATGATTTTTTGGATGCACCGGTCCCATATATAGTAAGATTTTCTAACTTCCTCCTTTTTCTTAAACATCTTGTATGTAATATGTTACCCGCAGAATCCTGCATTGTTTCTTATTTTACCTTGTGGATTTGTGGAGTTCACTTTTTGTGTTTCAATACTCTCAAGGCAACTTTACTGCCAATCTTGACAGTTTTAAGCTATGCTGATGGGTCTTTTTCTGGCACTGACAATTATAGAATTTTCTGAAGTGCGTCTAAAGAATTTTGAAGATATTATATAAAATTCATCTAGTTTTAAACTTAGATGTAGCACCTAACACTTTCAGTAGAGACAATCTTTAGGAGAATATGATATTGAAAGAGGAGAATATATAGACATTTTGAGTATTGCTTTCATCAATCATCAATTGTTTCAACTCCCTCTTTAACATCTAAGAGATGACTAGCTGGAAGTCAAAATTCGTAAGGGCAAGTGGATTCCTTGCTGTGCAAATAGGTCTGACTGTTTAATTTAGTACTCATCAGCACTAACCATTCTAGCAGGTGCATTGGTGCAAGCATCATGGTAGGTATTCTAAGATCTATACAGACAACGTAGTAGATACCGTGTTTTCCAGAAGCAAATTAATAAAGATCTTTTTTCAAGTGAGAATTCCTATGTGTAGACTACCTAATAGAATCACTGAATTCAGAATCTTATAATAAATTTGTTTTGTATTGCCTTCGGTTTCTAGCATTATTGTATATGAATGAGAAATGTTTAGAGCTCCTTGTAGGTTGGTGTAAAGAACAAAACTGGTGAAGTACAATCAAGATAGGAAATGTCATTCTGGTCGACGCTTAACAAGAACCAGGTATTTAGTTTCGTCACATAGTAGAACTTTCATAATAAATAAAATTTTAATTAACAAAAAAAAATTATACTTGTAAAAATCAGGTGCGGTCTCCCACTTTACCTCAATTGCCCCAGAACAAAGAGTTGTTTAAGTCGTTGAGTCCATACCATGCAAAGCTTGTTGGAGAAAGCTATTTAGGAAGAAGACGACCTGTCTTCGAGTGTACAGATGTTCAGGTTGGCTCTTAACACAATACAAAGTGCATAGACGTTATTGACTGTGAAATGCTAATAACTCTCTCAATTGCTTGCTGCTCGTTATTCGGTCCCACAATTTGTTAATTTTTATGAAGAGGAGGCCTGGGGATAGAAACACAGGTGCAACACATGTAGAAATCAGGACGGAACAATCTGAACTGTGTCCGAATTTGTTCTCACATTTAGCGACTTGAAAATTTGTTTGGTCGCTTATATACCAATTTTTTCTATGTGCAGATTGAGGCTCCGAAGGGCTTCTTAGCTGTTCTAAGGTCTTACCTGGATTCTCTTTGCTCAAATCTCCGGTCTCATACAATTACTAATGTGCAATCTAATGATGACAAGGTTGGTACCCCCCCAATACCAGTAGCAGAAAATGTGTCTCAGTTGAAGGGCAATATGATTCCTTCCTCGACTTTAAAATTTCTTTGTATTTTCTTGGGCCACCATCTGTTCACGTTCTTTCTATTGGAGAATTATTCAGGTCATGTGGTGTGATTGCCCATAGTCTATTCATAAAGTTAATGAGTGAGTGGTGAAAAACTTGATATTCCATAGTCTCATCCAACAGGACATTCTCCTTCGAAGCATTAATGATCTTTGGAAGAGAAACATGACCGTTATTAAGTTTTGTTCTTTGTGTGGCTGGCCCTGTGTCAGCAAGAACATTCTGAGGTGGCCTTTGTCTTAGCACATTTTTTTGTAATAGTACTTTGGTAGATGTCCAGTATGGCTTGTGTCATGCTAGCGGGGCGTTGGTACATGGGTCTCACTCTCCAAGTGAGAAAGTGCCTCTGAAGTTGTGGTTCCTTTTTGCTGCTTGGTCTTGGTGGTTGTGTGCAGCTAGTCATTAGGAGCCTAGGTGATTAAGGAGCTGTGGTCTTTCTCTCAGATATTTTTGTCTTTAGGGGAGCTGTTCCGTTTTGTACTGGGTGTGTCGCATGTGGTAGATTAGTTTTAGGAGCAGATTTTTTTTGTCACTTTTGGCTTTGTGTTTTTCCTCTCTTTGTTCTTGTACAAAAGAAAAAAAAATGATTATTTGCTTCTCCATTGACAGAATTAACAGACACTATACACACTTACGCCTGCATTTCTTTCCACTATCAGGTGTCTTTACTCTTGAAGGAGAGTTTCATTGATTCATTTCCAAACAGAGACAGGTCTTTTATGAGGGTAAGCATCTTAAACAACTAGTTTTACAGGTCTTTTTAAATGATATAAATTGTACTTAAGCGTCTGCTTAAATAGTCGGTTCTTTGAAATTTACTATCGCACTTCATACCAGTTTGTATATTTATACTGCAAAATGTCCAAAAATCTTGATGTAACCATGCTAGAAATAGACATTACTTTGAGATCTCTTACAGAGTCCTGACCCTTCACTTAGTTCCTTACCTGTAGCGGTGTAATAATAAAAAGTAAAGACTCTGGACATACAAAAAATCCGACAAGTCATTGTATAGTTGAAAACAACATAAAAGTTGGTATTGTTACTAATTTCTTTTTATGTTGAACAGCATTTTGTAGACACACAGCTCTTTTCTGTACATACGGATCTTGTTCTATCCTTCTATCAAAAGGATTAGCGTCACCATGTAAAGGTTACTGGATAAGTTATGGGCGAAGTACCTAGAGCGCAAGCTCTGTAATTTAGACAAGTTATTTATGAATTATTGATCCCCAGTTAGGGGACACAGAGAAGTTTGTTTCCCCAAGTTTTCCTTCATTCCTCTTGTTCACTGTGAAGGAGTTTAGTAAGTCCAAGTTCTTACGATGAATTTGGTTTTGCTAGTTGCAAAGAAAACTTTGCGGTTGTATTGTAGCCTTGTAGGTGAAAGGGAACTAAGTGTTGTACGATATACATACATTAATCTCATATATATTTTTTAATGAGATTATGGAATTATTGTTTATATTTAACCAATCTCCCCCCATTCCATCAATCTCTTCAATGCCCATGCTGCAAAATAATAAATGAACAGGGATTAGTGATCTCTTTGTATAGATAGCGAGGAACTCAAAATGAAAATATATATACATAGTACAGAGGCTTTGATACTAGCCAGTAATGCACTACTGACTCCTGCTTTTTGATGTTGTCTGCTTTTTGTGCTGGTGTTCAATTCACCTCATTAGGAACCAATCCAAAGTGTTCCACCCCACCCCCACACCTCTCTTTTATGCATAGATTACCAGTTTGTATGTACTCCACTACTCCCCTTCTCAAATTATATTCTAATTATTAACTATATATATCAGTTGTATATGATCTGTACTGAAAGTAGGTGTCAAAAATTTCTGGGCTGATAAAACGTACTACCATAGTTTAGTTACTACTGCATATATATTACATCAGATTGCCATTCTTCTTACCTACTGATGAGTCCTGACCAGTTCTTGGGCATTCAAGAGCACTTAAGCCTATTAGACAGGATCTATTTCATTTGTGGCTTTACGTTACCTAACAGTATGATGTCATGGATGTATTCAGTTCAATTTTGCATTCCTTGTGTAAAATTCATGTGATGATCTGAGAAAAAAATAACTCGTTTGCTGATTAATTTGCAGGTTGGAACTTCAGTTCATCGTGTTTTTATGTTTTTTATGCATACAGGTGGAGGAGAACTATATACATGGGGATCAAATGAGAATGGATGCCTTGGAGTCGGTTGCACGGAGGCCATCTATGAACCAGAACGAGTTGAAGGTCCATTCTTGAAATTTTCTGTGTTTAAGGTATCTTGTGGTTGGAAGCATACGGCTGCAGTTTCTGGTGGTAAGGTTTTCACATGGGGTTGGGGAGGATCACATGGAACATTTTCTGTAGATGGACATTCCCCTGGTGGTCAGTGGGGACATGGAGATTGTATAGACCTCTAAATCACTGTTCCCTAAACGCCAAACTATCTCCTTCTCTTTGCTTTCCTCTCCTCTCTTTTTTCTCTCTTCCTACTCCTCTTCTCTCTTTTTTCTCTCTTCCTACTCCTCTTCTCTCTCTTTTTCTTGGCCCCCTCTTTTTCTCCACATCTTCTCCTTTTTATATCCCCCTTCCTTTCTTCAGGACCGTCCATCTGCCCTGTCATCCTACGACCCGAAGTCGACCGTACACTAGCCACCGTGGACTAGGGTTCCGCGGCTTTGATCCGATGCTCCTCCTCGTCCTTGCGTAGGTTGCTTCCTATCAGCTGCACCGCGGACTTGGTCCAAGAGATGCATCTCATGCTATTACAAATACCCCTTCTCGACTCCGCGGTCCTGTTAACGGATCCGGGGTCGAGAACACTCTTCGCTATTCTCTCTCCAACGCCCTTTCCCTTTCCTTGGTTTGCGTGTGTGCTTTATTGCACTCATCACGCGCACTTTCAGCCGTCTCTCGATCTTTGTGCGTCCACGTGTCTCATGCTGGCTGGGCTGCTCCACGACCCCTGAAATTATCCTTTTGCCCTTCCCTCTCCCCCTTCCTCACTTCACTTTTCCTCTTTTTGTTTTTCCACTGCCCTTCACCCTCCTCCACTCGCCCTCCGGTCTGCAAGCTCACCGCTGGTTTCCTGGCGATTCTCTCCCCCTTTCGGACTTCAACTACGGTGTATCTACTCTCCTTGAACCCCTTGGTACGTTTTCTAGGCCTATACTACTTTTGTTCAATTAGATATTGCGTTTTTTCCATAGTTTGCACCTGCCCCTCCATTTTTTCCGATGCCGGGTTCTAACTCCGGACGACTCTCCCCTTCCCGTTCACCTCGGATGGCCTCCCCGCCTCCTCCTACCCATTGCTGAGCCCCTTCTTCCACCTCGGGCACCCAGCCTCTTTGCTACCTCCCCCCTCACGATGCCGCCGCCCTGACCTAGGTTCGATTAGGGCTGCGTACGGCATTCCGGCCAACATAACCCTAGAACATGTGCCATCCACCACCCATTACCCTCATCTGGTTCCCCGCCGACCGGGCACCTTGTGATCACGCGGTGGGGCAAATTATAGCCCGGGCCGCTGCCCTCCTCACTCTCTTGGATGTCGGTGTGCAATCATTTCAACATTCCCCATGCCAAGGTATAGGAATTTTCGAGAACTATGTATGCCGCGAACGCTTACAATAGAACCGGCGAGCCCAAAATAACCGGCCAGCGATATTTTCTCCCACTACTTTCTTAAGAAAAGCACTAAAGACGCCGGTGTGGGCTACCAATCCTTTTTGTAAGCGCCCCTCGAAGTTGCCCTCTTGTTCAGATTACCTCTTCCGACAAAGTATGGCACCACTACCCCCTCATGCGTGTCGGGACAATTTACGTCGCGGACCTTCCTTCCGATTTAACTCTTAACCACCGCGCCTTCATCCCCCGTGGTGAGTATCTTTGTACTTCCCTTCTCTCTTATTGCATTATTGGCGTGACGCCAGGTTTCTAATGCTCGATTTTTCTGTTGAGCGGGTTGGCGGCGATTCCAAATCCCGGACTTACTTCGGCGTGTCTTGTCCCATTTTTCAAAGACTCCGCGATCTCGGACCCGCTCAAGCCAGCCACTTAGGCATCCATCCAACCACCGCTACCCCTCTGCTACAAATCCCCGGTCGCACACTTTCCGTGGTTTCTCTTATCCCTTCTACCGCCCCCCTCCTCCCAAAGAACGGAAACCGAGAGCATCTCCCCCTATCCGAAAAAGATCTCGCGTCTCCTCCTCCCACCGCCGTCGTCCTCGCACCTCCACTCAACGCTCCCGATCTTGTGACTCTCCTGCCGACTCTCGGCGGAAGACATCCCATCTTACCGATCCATTTCAACTGGGACGACCGGTATACCTCTCCCGCTCTCCCTACCGGCGACATGGATGTACACAAGCGTAAACTTTTCGACGGTGACTCCGGGAGGATGAGGTGACGAAGTCTCCCGTCGAGGTGGTGGCACCCACCGAAATGCCCCCATCCAAGAGGTACGGACCTCAACTTCCGGGCGGTCCGTCCCTATCGCCCATGGTCGTGATTGCGAACACACCTTCCATCCCGAACCCCCTCTTCCATCCACGGTCTCTTCCCTAGCCCGTCGGGCCCGGTAAAGAACCAATTCCACCGGCCTCCTCCATGTTTTTGGACATGGCTCTGGCCAAGAAGACGCCCCGTCTTCAATGTGCGAGAATCGCCGAAGTATCCACGGCCGACTCGCTCTAGATAATGCCGCTTCTAGCTTCTTCCTTATTCTACAACTCCCATCCGCCGGGGGACATCGTGATATGCCGGCGGGGTTCGTTTGACACCCACCGCACCTCCTTTTACACCAATTGGGAGCGGAACGGTTTTTTTTTTTTTTTTTAAATCTCTATGTTTCGTCTTCAAAGTGAGCTTGGACATTTCTTTTCATGATCCGCGGCCTTCTTCGGACCAAGAACAAACTTGTCGCCTTTGGAGAAAGAGGTCAACGGCCCTTCGTGCGCGTCGCCCATGCCGATACGCCGAGTTGAGCCGCCGCTTAACCTGGCCAAACTTAAGGCCGGGATGAACCGCACTCCACGTAGTCGTCTTATCAATCCTACATGGATTCGTGAATGATCGTCTCGGCCAGGTCGGGACGGCTCCTTGAACACCATCAATTACACCTATCGACTGTCCCACAACAAAGACCAAGCCGCCGATCACTTTACTCCGCCAAGAACATGAGGTCGCTACCGCTTCTCGCTCCAAAGAACATCAAGATGATATGACTATTCTCCGCGAACGCTTCCAGACCCTGGCTGAGAAAAGGATAGCCAAGAAGATTCAAGAGGAGCTTGCCCGACTCACCTGTGAAGCGGCGGCTTCGCCGACAAGCCTTCACCCCGGCCGCGCCGACCCTCCCCGTGCATGAAGAAAACTCTCCGGCAGCCGAGGCCACCGAAGAGACTCACGCTGGAAGCTCGGAGCAAGCTGCTGCGGCCCTCCTTACCGAACCCTCTGAAGATGTGTCGGTTGTCCGTACTGCCGCTGACTCCCCCCTCGAAAAGCCATAGGAATACTGTCTTTTGTAATAAGTCACGTTGTTCACTCTGAGCCAGTTACGGCCTTACATTAGTTTGATCATTTCCTTTTGTGTTTATGTTTACGTTTATGCTTGCACACTGCTCTCTTTCTTATGAAGTTCGATTTTGCTCAACCCGTTTGCCATCTTTATCTCGTCTGATTTGTCTATGTGCCCAACCAATCCTGTGTCTCCTGCCCTTGGTTAATAAGGGCTCATGTTACCAGAAATGCTAGTTCAGTAGGACGAGTACCCCTCTGTGAGGTACTCCGCCTCCACAGTATTTCTCTTTATGTTTGGCCTCCTCTCCCATTGGTCATTAGTCTCTGTAATCCGCGAAGGGCTCCTCCCACTCCGTAGATAATTTAACCACGTGGAGTCGTATGAGGCAGCTCCTCCTGCCCTTGACTCCCTCTAACTACCTGTCAGCGAAGGCTCTTTCCCCCCGCTGTCTCTCTCCCCACGGGGTTCTAATGCCCCATGTGTGATTTGCTCCCCGCGGAGGGCTCATCCCACTTCGCGGCCTCGGTATCCTCGGCATGTCTCCTGGGGACGCTCCTCTTGCCCCCATCTCCTCCGCTGTCTCTCCCCCTCCCCAGGTTCTATGCCCCAGGTGCATCTCGTGTCTCTCGCCCCGATCCGCGGGATTCGCAGCTTTCGGGAGGCGCTGGGTTCATGTTTGGTTTAGTTTAAGTCTCCTATTTTTCACAAATGGCGAGTTCTTTTCAAAAGTGCTGGTGTATTATATTTTTACATACAGACACAAACTCATGCATTACATTTCCCTCACGCTCAAGCGTGGAATTTTTTTAACATCCTCACGTTCCACGGTTTTCTCTAAAACTTGCCTTCCCGCGGTCCAGAATCAGATGTGCCCGCCCTCCGATATCCACCACCGTATATGGTCCTTCCCGGTTTGGGCCAAACTTCCCATCTTTCTCCTCCCCGGTACTAGGCGCCACTTTCGGCGGAGCACACCAGTCGCCCAAACCGTAATCGCTTTAGCTTGACCCTACGGTTGTACTGTCTTTGCAATCTCCGGTGATACTCCTCCAGTTTTATGCATGCAGTGTCTCTTCTCTCTTCTGCTAAATTCAGGTCCGTTGCCAATATTCTCCAGTTTGATCTCTCTTCCATGGACTTCGTCCGCATTGTAGCTGCAACCATCTCCGAGGGGATCACGGCCTCCATCCCGTAGGCCAAGGAAAAAGGAGTCTCTCGGGTGGAGTATCGAGGGGTGGTCCGGTAGGCCTATAGCACATGATTCAGCTCATCGGCCCATGCCCCTTTCTTGTCCTCCAATTTTCTCTTAAGGTTGTTCATGATGATCTTGTTGGATGCCTCTGCCTGTCCGTTGCCCTCGGGATTGTAACGGGCCGAGAACCCCTGTTTCACTTTATAGGCTTGCAGAAACTTGGCCACCTTCGCTCCCGTGAACTGAGTACCATTATCCACGATGATTACATATGGCAACCCAAACCGGCAGATGATATTCTCCCATAGAAACTTTATGATTTGTGCCTCCTTCACCTGTTGCAGGGATACGGCTTCGATCCATTTAGTGAAATAATCCGTTGTCGCGAGCATGAATCTCCTTTTGCCGCTGGCCATGAGTAGCGGCCCCACTATATCCATTGCCCACATGACAAACGGCCATGGACTTGAGACGTTATTATGAAGGGCTCCTCGGGAATAATATCGGTGGGCAAATCTCGGCATTTGCCACATTTCTTTGCAAATTCCACAAAGATCTCTTCATATGGGGCCGAAATACCCCCTGGCCAAGATGGCGATGGGCCGTCGTTCTCCCCATTTGAGTGACTCCCGAATCCCCTCATGTAATTCTCGCCAACACTTCATGGGAGATACCATGACCCAAACATTTTAACGGTGGTCCATTGAAGTTTTTCCGATATAGCTCTCCTTCCAATTAGAACGTATCTCAGAAGTTTGCTTTAGTCTCCTTCTTTTTTTTTTTATCCGCCACCTCTGTCGCCCCGCCAAAAGCCCTTAATTGGACCCATCCAACTCCCTCCTCTTCCGCCACACCGACAAATCTCTATCACCTCCTCAGTGCTCGGCCTCTCCAGCCTTCCCACGCGTATAGTTCTTTCCTCTGACCTCGGGATGGCAGCTGCTACATATGCTAGGGCATCAGCATGCCTATTCTCTCCCCGGCCCAAATGAAGGAAACGGAGCTTTGTGAACTTCGCGGCTCTTTTACGCACCACTTCCAAATATCTGGTCATCCGGGGGCATCTAGCTACGAACCCTCCATTCGCTTGGCACACCACTAAATTTGAATCAGAATATACTATCAGCTCCTGAACTCCCAGATCTTCAGCCATTCTTAGTCCTGCAATCACTGCTTTGTACTCTGCCTCATTACTTGACGCCGCGAAGCCCAATTTCATGGTTTGTTCTATTCTGCTATTGTCGGGCGTAACCAAAACCACCCCTATGCCGCGGTATCATTTATTTGATCCGTCGGCTGAATACCCTCCACCCATTCCTCTTATCCCAAGCGGTCTAGGATATCCGCTCCCCCTCTTCGTTCGGGTTCCATAATTTTTCCTCTCCCGGGTGGGATCCTCCGTCAGGAAACTCGCAAGAAACTCAACCATCGCCGCCTTTTCCACGGTCCCTTATCCGATATTGTATCTCATAGAACTCGATTATCACCGCCCCACTTCAACATCCTACCCGAATTTTACGTCTTCGCCTATCTCGAGGAGGCGATTCGTTACTACCACTACCACATGTGCTTCAAAGTAGGGTTTTCGGTTTGAGGGTGGAGAAACCGGCCAAGGCATACCTTTCAAATCCTATCGTACCTCATCTCGCCTTTCTAGCGGTGTCTTACTCTGAAAATACACCGGCTTCTCTATTTTGTCCACCACCGCACTAGAACGGAACTAACCGCATACTCCGTGTGGCCCCTGTGTACAAATACAGCTTTTCCCAATCTCGGGGCGCGATAGCAAAGGTGCTTTGCCCAAGTATTTCTTCAAGTTTCGAATGCTTCCTCACACTCGGGTCCATATGAAGTCCCTGTGGTGCTCCTTAATAATCGATCTGGTGATGCGATTTATCGGATGACTTTGAAATGAATCTATTCGGTCGCGGCTACCCTTCCCGCTAACGGCCAGATTTCTTTCACACTCATGGAGACGGCATCTCTACCGGGGATCTTATCCGCTTTCGGGATTAGCCTCGATTCCCCTATGGGTAACAATATAGCCCAAAACTTCCCCGTAGTCACCCGAAAGTACACTTCTCCCGGATTCGGTTTCAAATTGTGCTTACGTAGTATATCGAACGTTCAGAACCCTCTATATGCTCCTCCTCCGTCATGCTCTTCTCCACCATGTCATCTATATAAATCTCGATTCCCCTCCGGACCTTGCTCGCGAACATTTTTTCTCCCAATCGCTGGAAGGTAGCCCCCGCATTTTTCAAACCAAACGGCATTCTCGCGTAGCAGTATGTACCGCCCTCCACCACAAATGATGTCTTCTCTTGGTCTGGCTTATACATCACAACCTGATTATACCCCATCGAGACGTCCATGAAAGAAAATATTTCGAACCCAGCCATCCTGTCCACCAACTCGTCTACGCGTGGCATGGGATAGCTGTCCTTCGGGCACTCCAGGTTGACGTCAGTGAAGTCCACACACATACGTACTTTCCCATTCTTTTTTGGTACCGCGACTATGTTCGACAACCAGTCCGTGAACTCCACCTCTCGGATTATCCCTACCCCCTTCAATCGGGCAACCTCTTCTCGAACCCCCTCCGCGTACTTCGGCCTGAGACTCCTCAATTTTTGTCTCACCGGTTTGGCATCCTCTCTCATATGCAAGCGGTGACATGCGAACTCTGGGTCCAACCCTGTAACATCCCCTATCGTCCATGCAAAGACGTCTCCGTTATCTGACAATAATTGTATCAACTTAGTCCTCCATTCCGCTGGCAAACTTGACCCTATCGATGTGATCTTCTCCTCTTCCCCTATCCCAATATTCACTTCCTCTATCTCGTCAAGCGTCTTGTGGTCCGCCGACGCCTCTTCACCCACCTCCCCCGAGGGTGATCAGAATCGCTATGCGGCCTCTTCTAGGGTTGAAAGTTTCTCCTTCCGACCCGCCCGATCAAACGTTTCACGGTCCCTCGCGGACTATTCTTCATTTGTTCGATCCCCGTAGACCCTCATACGTGCGGTGGCGTGGGGAACCGTATCACCGGTAATACGAGGGGACCGCCTTCATCTCATGAATCCACCGCCTTCCCAAGATCGCGATTATATTGTGAAGCCGCGATCCACTACCATGAAGCGGGTGAAGACGGTCACCGGTCCCGCCCGTCCACGGGCAATAAAAGTTCCCCGTGGGCTCGCCATCATACTCCCATTAAATCCATACAAGTTAGTGCTGGTGAACGCGATCTAGGATCTACTCCCATTTCTTCCAAGGCTCCTCGAACAACAGTCTACCGCGACTTCCGCGATCGATCAACACCCTCTTCACCATGTAGTTTCCCATTGCCATCGTAATGACTAGTCGTCCTCGTGTGGCGAATCCACCGCCCGTAGGTCCGCATTGCTAAAGACAATTTTATCTTTCTCGACCGGCATTTTGTGACTTCTTTGCCGTGGCCTATTCGTTTCTCATTAATTTGTTGGATGCTCGCCGTCCGCCATTATCTTGTCTCTATGAGCATTATGACTCATCACTTCCCCATCAGTAAATCACATTGATGGTTCCCGGTATTCTTCCTTGCTGCGGCACTTTCGCTCTTCGTTCGTCCGTCTCTCACAAATTCTCCCATCCTCCCGCTTCTCCACCATCCTCGTACTCAACCACTTGAGGCGCGATCATCCATCCGTCTCATGATTTCTTATCTGATGATATGCACAAAGTGGCTTCCCGGGTTTTTCCGCTGGCATACTTCGCGGTCTTTCATACCCCGGCAGCCCCTTTATTAAAGGCAAAATCTCACTGAGCGGTTTGTTCAATGGGGTTTGTTCCACTTCGCGGTATGGCTTCCTCTCTCTATACTCCCTCCGAATCCCTTCCCGACTTCTCTCCGTTCGTGCTCCGCCTCCGCGGTATTGACCTCTTTCTTTTTCCGTCGCCCCTGACCTACGTCGTTCCTGTTCCTTATCCAAAGACAACACAGCCTTCCCTGCCCTCTTAGAATCCTTTTGCACAGAGTCTTCATACCTTATATACTTTTCCACTCGTGGATACAGCTCATGCAACGTTGCTATCTCATTTTTTGCTACGGATTGGCAGTTTCCGGGTGCAATCCCCTTTCAAACGCTATCACCGCTGTCCTCTCATCCAGATTCTCCACCTTCAGTGTCTCCGCCTTGAACCGACATAGGAACTCTCTGATTGACTCCGCGGATCGTTGTCGTACATTGAACAGCGCCGCGATATCCACCACCCTCTTTTTATGATGTATGAAATGATCCACGAACGCCTGCTCCAACTCTTGAAAGTTCTTAATGCTCCCAGACGGCAATTTGTAGTACCAATCTGACGCGCCTCCTTTTAGACTAGCAGGGAACATCATGCACCATGAACCATCAAACCGAGCCTCCGCCATAGCGGCATCTCGCATGCCTAAAATGATGGATGTGGTCTCATTGGGTCTCCTTTGCCGTCATTATCTCTCAAACCTCGGCCGGGCGACCGCTGGGAACCTCCGATGCTCATATGTCATCTGCTAGCGGGTTACGGTTCAACCCGACCACCACTGGCCGGGTCGCTCCCCCCACTCTTTCGTGCGCGCCGGTTGGCTTCCCCTATCATTGTCTATCATTTCTTGGACTTGCTCTATTATTAATCCCGCCACGGGTTTTCCACTAAGTTTGGTCCGGTCTCCTCCTCGTCTCCAAATTCCTCACTCGCGCTCTCTTCCCCGCCTCCTCCTCCTCTTTCTCTCTCTCTCTCTCCGCACTCATCGTTTTCCTTTCTTAGCCTTTCGATCTCTTTCACGATCGACGCTGGCGCCTCTTCCGCTTCGCCCTTCTTCAGTTCTTCCCCTCCTCTATCATAGCTTCCGGTGTCGACTCGATCCCTAACTTTCTTTGGCCTTCCATTTGCTCTCTTTTGTGCCATTTCTGAGTTGCTCTTCTCGGTCCCCACAGACGGCGCCAAATGTATAGACCTCTAAATCACTGTTCCCTAAACGCCAAACTATCTCCTTCTCTCTTCTTTCCTCTCCTCTCTTTTTTCTCTCTTCCTACTCCTCTTCTCTCTCTTTTTCTTGGCCCCTCTTTTTCTCCACATCTTCTCCTTTTTATATCCCCCTTCCTTTCTTCGGGACCGTCCATCTGCCCTGTCATCCCTACGACCGAAGTCGACTGTACACTTGCCACCGTGGACTAGGGTTCCGCGGCTTTGATCCGCTGCTCCTCGTCCTTGCGTAGGTTGCTTCCTATCAGCTGCACCGCGGACTTGGTCCAAGAGATGCATCTCATGCTATTACAGAGATGATATCGACTATTACGAACCAATGATGGTAGAATTCGGGAAGAATGTCAAAGCGTTGGAAGTATCTTGCGGATTCAATCACACAGGCGCAATACTTGAATACGCTTAATCTTATACAAGAAGCTGCAAGAAATGGTATAGTGTTGTTTCTGACGAAGAAAGGAGTTGGTATTTTCCTCAATTCTTCTTTTATAATGTTTAACGTGTTTAAGTACTCATTTCTTATAGAGCTCGATGGTGTAACATCATTATACTTGCAAATCTAACATGGAAACTCAGTTCTGTAATGAAACAACTGTTATATGGTAAATTTTGTTTAAACCATCAAGCTGAAGTCTTGTGATATGAACGCAGCCATTCAAAAGTCGAAGTCACTACTCAACACGTTAAATACAGAACTTGATATTTGGCTAATAAAAGTATTTATGAAGCCGCTTCACCATACAGATAGTTCTGATATAACAGCACAAATCACATTAGTCTACAAAGATATGTATTTCTTCCCTCAGCAACTACATGTAACCCAACAACCTGAGACCAAAGATCAAACGAAAATACAGTCTTTTCTAGTAGATATGCAATAAGTTTCTTCAAATAGATTACAAGAAATTGAAAGTTTTAACCATACAAATTGAAAACCATTCAATGGAGAACATGATTTTCTCACTTGAGAACAGAAGTACAATAATGAAATTCTATTAAAACTAGCAAAGAAAGATTTTGGATCTTAAAGCGGATAACATTCAAGAGAAATCAAAATGCATCATATAGTGATCTCACCTGCATCAACTTAATACTCAGACCCGATTTAGCTGCCTCAAGAGTTCCAAAGAGTGAACCTGCGGCATATGATGTGTCAGAAAACGAAGCAGAAACACACCCTCACCCCTTCCCCTGAAGCAAAAAAAAAGCATAGAAAACGAGCACTATTTCCATTAGTTCTATCCCTCTAACTATGATCATAAATCATGTACATGATAAACTACCGAAATTTGTATGACAAAAGGTTACAACATCAGATCCGTGTGAGACAAATTGAACTTGCTTTTAAAGTTGTAACAGCATACCAAATATGAAGTAGAAGTCATCAGTAATCACGTCTTTTCGCTAAATTCTTGATGTATAAAACTGTAGCAGAACT
Source organism: Coptis chinensis (assembly GCF_015680905.1). Classification (NCBI taxonomy): domain Eukaryota; kingdom Viridiplantae; phylum Streptophyta; class Magnoliopsida; order Ranunculales; family Ranunculaceae; genus Coptis; species Coptis chinensis. The sequence goes on from NC_141457.1 coordinate 46,574,739, forward strand.
CCCGGCTGAATAGTTCTGCATAAATGCAAGGAAGAATGCGCAACTCAGTAAATATTTTTCATGCAAATGGTACTTAGATCTAGACTCCACTGCATTTTGAAATGTTCTGAATTTCTCCTTAATCTTTAAGGATTATACTAATGATGCCTTAGCATGAAATTGACATGGGTCTCTACTATGACTGATATGCAGGCATAGATATTTTTAAGGGTGCCCACCGCCATCCCAAAATTGGAGTTACACAGAACTCCGTTATTTTCTTCGATTATACACTGATTAATTTTTAGCACGTTCAAATCATATTCTTTCAGTTTTCGATACCTTAAACATTGGTAGTGATAAGATTTCTTCGGGAGGCAACTTTCCTCTCTCTATATCTTCAGTTGTTGCAAATGGTTTTAGCTCCATGCCCTCTTATTCTGGCTCCCCTGATTCATTCATGTTGTCCGCATCATATTTATCTTCATTATGTATTGGTTTAGCAGCGAGTTTGATCTGCATCCAAAAAAAAAAAAACAAAAATTAAATTACTGATATATATTGTTTAACTAAAGAATCTTAATTAACTCTTCCGAGGATGAGAAGCTACCTGCAGAACAGGGCTATTTTTTTTTATCATCGGCATCTCTTTTGGAGCTAACGTGGCTACTTTCAATCCAACATCCTCATGAGACACATCTTTATTTACAGTCAGCCCTACAATAGTTTCTCCTCTGCAACGCTTTCGACCACGCTTTGATTTACTATGAGCATCGACGAGGCCGCTTTTGTCTTCATCCTCATCTCCCTAAATTTTTGGGCATGAAGGTGAACATTCCTCCTACTCCTAAGCTCAGACACTTTTTTCTTTTGGTAATCTTAACTCAGAGACTTAATGCCTGTAAGTATACTACTCGCGACAATACAAAAGATAAAATGTTCCGAGAAATAAAATCTGTGAATTCTAATCCTACTGTACAAAAATACATAGCAAATGCACAGTTAAAATCTCAAACACATTCTTTAAGTGGTAATAATGGCCCAACTCAAAGGAACAAAACCTTTAAACCAGTAGCTGCTAATGTGTTCATCTCTAGAGGGCTTGTTTATCTTATGCATTCCGACCAAGATTTGTAAGTTCTTGCAGTTCACTAAAAATTCAAAAAACTGAAATCTACACCAAATCCGCAATACTCTAAAGTTTGTTTCTACTTTAAAGAAAATAATGTATGTAACTGAAGCCATAAATTTAGTACCTCCACTGTGAAGGAGTTGTCACTTTGGAACTCGTCCATGATACCTGACTCATGTTCTGATAGCAGGCAACAACCTGTAGAAAATATAGTAACAAGGAAAACAGGGTTCTAATGCATCAACACTAAAGAAAAACTATAAACAACAACACAAAATAAGGTCAACAACATACTTTCTCAATTTCTCTAGTACAGAATGAAGAATTAGAAACAGGAAGTAAACAGCCAACAGTGGGTCACAACTTGCAACTAAATCATCTCGGATATATTGTAAAATTCAAGAAGAAAGTATGTACAGAGTAGGACATTGTCCATTCAACATGACCACTATGTAAAACTGTAAATTGGAGATTTAGGTTGACGCTCTACCTCATTATCCTTATGTTCTGCCTCTTCTTTGCTATCCTTGTGGCTGCTGTCCTCTGGCACACTTTCTACCACTTTGACTTCCTCTTTTGAGGACGGCTGATTGTTATCTGGTACACTTTCGTCCACTTTGACCCCACCTTTGGAATCGGCCTGGCTGTCGTCTGGTATACTTTCACCAACTTTTAAATCTTCTTTTACAGAAGCCCCTTCTCTGAACTTCTGCCGCACATCCAGGAAATCGTATTTCTGGTTCCCTGAATCAAGGTTAACCAGAAGGTTAAAAAATTCAACATGAATGACGAGGTCCGTAATCTGTGTTTTCTGACATAAGTACTGCCTGGATGGGCATAATATGTACAGATTGGAAAGAAGGAACAGAATCCATACTGTGATCCTAGACTTATATAATTAGTTAGTAAGGATTCCAAGTGATGTATGCAAAAGGGTCACATACAATAAAGTAGATTGAAAGAAAATGTTCTGTGTGTAAGACCTAGATCGAGTTATGTTAACGTTCTTCCTGACGTACTGATTGGTTTAGAAAACAAGAACCATCTACATTTTAGTATTAGTCAATGAAGAAGGTGAGAACCAAGATCAATGGAGTCAGCTTCCAAGAGATGTTCTAGCTTATTTCATATTTGTTTTAAGACACTAGCTTATTTCATACATGAGGAGGCGGAAGCAAAGAAGTGGATATGCCACTGCAAAAACTAGGTAAAAAAAAAAAAAAACAAAAAAACGTAGCAATCTAGTAACAAACCTTATCTGGTTTGTTAGCTGCAAGAAGCACATTTGTGAGACCATGCAGTACTTCAAAGTTAATAGATTCACACACCTAGCACAAGTGAGAATACATTTGTGGGATCTGGTCAGAATTCAGAAGTAAGCCAATACTTTTGATTTAAGCGAAAGCAAGATTTGTAAACTTAATCTCAAATTTCATAAACCACTGACAGATGCAGAACTCCTATAGGCAGCAGCACTCCCTTCATAATCCTTGAGCTCATATTTAACTTCGCCAAGTAAACGATAAACATCAGGATCACTTGGCTTTTCCTAAAATACAAAAGTAATTTTTTTGGAAAGTAACCTCCAGAACTGTCCAAACAACTGGATATATATAGCAAATTCTACTTTGGTTCTACGCACTGATAATTGAGAACAAGAGCGGAGCAAACCTTGGACAATTTCTCAAGTAGAGAAGCAGCTTGGCCATATTCTCCTAATTCTGAAAGGGTTACAGCAGCTGCTTGAAGACCATTATTCCTTTAAAAATTAAATCCACACTAAGGTACTTACCCTCAAAATTTGGAAAGAAGAAATTTGTACTGTGTTAGTTGTAGGTGTTAGTTGTACTGTGTTGTCTGCTAATCGCATACTGTAGGTTTGTCAAAATAACATATTAACAAACAAAATATTTCTCAAGGAAATTATAACATTAGAGTTTATTTAACCTGGAAACCTGCAGTGGAACTGTCCAACAACTACTAGCATAGCTGCTTAGTTGCTGAAGTCCTTTAGCTTAATCAATAAATTTTAAGAATATTATTATTAATTTAATAAATATAAGTATTGCATAGATTTTTTTTTTAACACAAATGGTACATCTCACGTTTTTCTAAAGGTCCAGTGAAGTACAGGGCACTCCTAGGTCAAATCCCTGCTAGCAATATCAAGAATGAGGGGTGTAAGTGTTAGTACAGATATAACTTAAACCTCAAAGCAATTTGGAGTTCTTTGTCTTCAGGATCCCGCCTCAAACCCTCAGAGAATGCATTTGGTGCCAAGTTGAATTTCTGCACTTCCGCAGTATAGATTAGCAAATCCCCAGTTGAGATATGAGCACATATTTTCAAGGATGATGGAAAGATTAAGAAAATTCACTCACTTTTAGTGTAGCCCATGCAACTCCTTTCCTATAGTACGCCTCCGGCCAGTCAGGTCTTAGCCTTATACATGCGTTGAGAAAGCTGTGGAATGCAATTGGATTAGGATTTGATTGGAGGTAGACTCCTATGCTGCAGTGCTAGCGAGTAATGGTGGCTCTATTACAATGGACCTGTAGAAACAGGAGGAATGATAGCAGGCAACAACCTGTAGAAAATATAGTAACAAGGAAAACAATGTTCTAATACATCAACACTAAAGAAAGACTAGAAACAAACAAAATAACTCAAATTCAAAAATTATAATATTGTACTTATTGACACTAATGAAAGACCACTAAAGAGGACTATCTGTCCAAACACCTAACTGAAATAAAGACAACATAAACTAGAAACTTCTCTACACCAACGAAATAAGTCTTAAGAAACCAAAACAAGGAAGTAAAACTACTCCTATCCAGTCCATCAAACTCCACCACTACCACGCTTTTTCCCTCGGGATTCAGGAATTGTACCAACAACCTTCTTGTATGCATCAAAGTGTGGTTGAAAATACGTTTCCCAATCACCGTTAGTAGGATAATGATAGTCAAACCAGAGCTTTGCAATTTCTGGCATCGGGTAGTTTGTTTTGAGCTTGAGCTTTAACATTTTGTTCTCGACAAGCCCAATACTTATAACATTAGGGCCATTTTTAGGGATAGCTAATCTCAGTGGGAGAAATGTGACGGACTTTGCCTTTGAAAAAAAGACAACAGCAATATGATACTTCGAAGCTGCAAGATAACCAGCTTCAGGCATCTTCACAAATTCATCCGTACCAGATTTTGAAAGGTTCTCCACACAATTTTTAAACCCATGAACACTGAACATCTTTACATACTCTTGCTTAAAGCAACTCAACTCTACCAACAGATCTGCTTGTATTTTTATCCAATTCTCTTTACAATAACCCAATGCTAAAGCCAAGGCTATAAAACCACCAGTTCCATCTCCCATTGATTCTTTAATATCCAAAGTGAATGGCCTCACAACTTCTGGAACTTTATCCATATAGTGAAAGTAGCAATGAGTATAGGAAGGTATTTCAACATCCCCGAGATACTCTACCTACAAAAAACATCTCACTATTCAACAATTTTTTATTTTATTAATTCCTACTTAATCATAAAAACCTTTACACGAATTTACCTTCTCTTTTCTTTTCATTGCCTCCTTCATTAGTCCAAGAGTGACGGGTGAAGCATCGCTAGCACCTTGATCTGTAATATTTGCATCATTTGCAAATTTCTGTTTTTCTTTAATCAATTGAATTCTTTTCTCAATATTGTTGATATGAGACACTATGCCAATAAAAGCCTCATCAAGGTACTCTTTTATTGCATACAAATTCATCTTCAGACCAGCCACCTCCTCCTCTAGTCGATCCATTGGAACTTGGAAATCTAAGAGAAAAAATAAATAAAGAAGCATTTAGACCTAGGACAATATCAACATTGCATATACTATCTAGCGAATTTTTAGCACTGTAAAATAGTTAACTAGTTACTCTATTTTCATAACTTATTGAAATTTTCACGGGAATAGTGAGCTAAGTATAGTCTATCTTTCACTCTTAGAATATATTAGTTATGTCAGGGACGAACATACACCGCACTGAGTTGCTTGATTTCTGGTCAGGTTTTCTAGTCTCAAATCATGCTTACTGAAAACAACCTTCCATCCAAATATAAATTCAATAACGTTTAAAAGTGAGACAGTATGTAAACATAAATAAAGGCTCTCTTTAAACAAATTACAAGAGTCCTACTCACATTCTCTCAAATCAATAACTGAAAGGAACAAGATTCAGCATAACATCATTACTGTACAGGGCAGTGAATTCCCAAGGGTTCATTGACATAAGATCGGGTTCGGACTAGAGACTACAACATATAAAACTCAACTCAAAAGCATATGAACCAATTACCATGGTCAACGTCTCTTGTCAAATTGGTCACTATAACATAGACAACAAACTAAAAAAACCACTTACAGAACTAGATTACATTTTTGGGTAATATGCTATGGTCTTACATGCATGAATATCAGAATAATTGCAGAGAATAATTTATAACAGGTGTTCATTAACTAAACATGAAGAACTAAAGCATAAAACATATAGAACATATAAAATATTACCTTTTAGTGTTGACACGCGAGCTGAAAAAGAAATAGAGAACAACTGTTGACTGTTGATGGTTGATGTCTCTAATTGGGAGGGGAGGTAATAAATGGAGCGGAAATAGAGAATGTGCAGTAGAGATCCATTCAAAAGTGGAGGGGGAACATGGTGATCGTGGGGTTTGGACGTGGTGTGTGCGGATCGTGGGTTTGGACGTGGTGTGTGTGGGGGAAGCCGCGAAAATAAATTATCTAATTTTTTTGAAGTTTTGAAATTTTGAAAATTCCGATAAACTGAAACAAAATTGAAAATTGCACTTCATCCGAAATGTGGGTAACGGGGCAAATCCACATGGCCCAATTTTTCCATATCTGTCGATCTCTAAAGCACGGACGCACTAACCCATGGGCTGTGTCCAAGTCGGACACGCGATGGACGCGGACGCGGACATGGACGCCCGTCGGACGCGGTCAACTAAACTGGACGCGGGTCAAAACGCAGTCTAGACGCGAGTCAACATGGTCAAGACGCGGATTTTGACCCAAACAAATAAAAAATAAATCAAAATAATATTAAAAAACTAAAATTTTTCATTTCTTGTTTTATTAAGACTTCTGACATGTTTTTAAAGTTTGATTAGGAAATATTAAACTTAATTTTGTGGCTATTTATCTTTAATAGTTTTGAATTTATAAATGTTGATACATTTAATTTAGTTTTTAATGTTCAATTTATATAAAATAAAATTATTAATATTAATTAATTTCCGCGTCCTTTGTTGCATCCGCGTCCTACATTTTTGAGATATAACCGAGTCGCCGCGTCTGTGTCCGCGTTCGCGTCAATGTCCGCGTCCGCGTCGGTGCAACATAGCTCCACACACACCCAAAACCGAAATATAACGGTCTATATCGATATTTCAGAGATTCTAGCTTTTTTGAAATAGTTAAAATTTTAATATATATCATTATATATCTGATATATCGCTGATATATAACGACATATGTCAGAATTATCTATCAACAGTAAATATAATCGGTCAAACAGTCAACAAGTCAATCGATATATATCAAATATATCATATATATTGCTAATATATATCGATCCAAGTCAATCGATATACATTATTTCCATATCATGTACCCATATTTCGATATATTGATATATCGGACGATATTTTCGACCTTGGTTGAAGAGAAAAATAACTAAGTTAGGGGTTCAATAACATTTTTATTTGACAATTTTTGGTTTAGGAGGAAAGTAAAATCAGCTTATGTGTTTGCTCAATAACCCCAAATAGATATAAATAATGATTGTGAATATGAATAGTGATTGCTCATAACTTATGTTAAGGTATGAGCAGTGATTGTTCATACTCATATTGAGGTATGAACACTCATTATTCATACCTAAAATAGGTATAAACAATGAGTCTTCATATAAATAATGACTGTTCATAGCTCAGGTTGAGGTATGACCCTCCCCCCCCCCTCCCCCAAATAGGTATTAACAATCATTATAGGTAGGAAGAGTCATTGTTCATACTCATAGCTTATGTTAATGTATAGTATGAACAATGAGTGTTCACAGCTCATTTCGTCCTTAAACTAAAATTTAACTCGTGGCTACGCCACTCGAGTCATAATTAAATGAATACATGTAAATTTAATTTTTAGAACAGAATTACCCTTTTTTTTTTCTTTGACATTTAAATTGAACTTGTTAGTGTCATTGTGATACCCTTAATTGAATATGCCTTAGAAAATCTTCCTGCCCGAGAATATGTATTGAGAACAATTTGTTCATCCAGAAGCGGAGTGTACATAGACTTGTTCCAATTCCTCATTCATAGCGTGGATGCCACTTTGAAAACATTGATCTTCTAATAAGTTCAATTGTGGTACTACTTCAATGTGTTTTGATATTGGCGTTCATGCATTGGCACTGAGAAACCACTTAATAGAGAATATGCAAGTTACACGATTCCTTATATATGAGCATGCTTCTAGGAGCAACTTTAGAAATACCATGAATCCATGATTATATTCCTTGATATGTACTTTGGACGTTGAACACCAGTGATGGAGAAAAGGTGAGTTGAAATCCTTGATCTAATTAGGCAAATTCAGTCAAAAGGAAAACATATATACCTTAATTATAAACGATTTTGTTTTTGAAATGAAAATCAAATATACCTTAATCAAGTTTCAAACTGAAATTGCATAAGCTAATGTATACCATATTTAGTCATCTTTCATAAAAGAAAAGAAAAATGAAAAAGAAAACTTGCTTTATTAGTGTGGCCTTTGTCAATATACGTATATAGCTTCATTGCCCAACCTATAGTGAACTTCTCTAACCATGGTCATCGATGGAAATCTCATCTTATAATCCCACAATTTATTCGACCATATCTTCAATGTATAATATGAATTAACTTGAGATAGTACGTGCAGTGAGCTCAGGCCCATTACCTTGATACCTTGAAGGCCTTGAATAGTTGAACTACAGTCTTCTTACTTTTTATGTTGAAATGTTGAATAATTTGTTTACCCAAAGAAAAAAAAAAAAACCATCTCAAAGGCACTATATGAATAACTTGGTTTTATTTTTTTGGGTAATATAGATAACTCAAATATAATGAAAAAAAACAACAAAGGATAGAAAAGTGATGTAAACCTATTAATTGAATGTTATATGATACACAACATTCAATTTGAAAGGATACAAACATAAGATCAATGAATATGAACATGAACTTAGGGAATGAGACCGAAAGGCCCACAAATCTAATTGAAGCATCTAATTGCTTGTTAGCAATACTTGTAGAATGATCTCAAACCGATATTAATCAAAAGACCGTATGTCATTACATGCATTAGAATAAAGAAAAAGAATGAACTCATTAAATAGTCCTAGAAAAAATACCTACTTTAAGACGTGTAATGACAAATATCCCGGATTTGAAATTAATTTTTTCCGATTTTGCATTTTATGTCGTTTTGGTCATTGCTCATACCTTATGTGATATATGAATAGTGATTGTTCATACCCAAATAGGTTAACATACTTCATACCATAGTACAAAATATCAGGATGAGGCAAATATCGATTCTCGATTTATGTATATATATCGTGGATATATCCCCTTCTTAATAGATATTTGACATTGTTTCATATGCAAATATCGTGGATATATCTAAAATATTGACAAGTATCTATTATATTATGGAAATTTCTTGATATATCATGATATATAATTTATATTTATTTGAAATATAATGGTAAATATTAAATAAAATTATTACATACACAAAATATCGCCAAATATCCTTAAATATCATAATATATCTCAAAATATCAAAAAAATATCGCTGATTTTTTGTAGTTGTAAATATCTATAAGCATATCGCGATATTTACTTATCCTTTGCTGAAATCTCAATATATATCGCCATATATCACGATATATCGCGATATTTTGTACTATGCTTCATACACTATGTTGATGTATATTCATTCCCCAAATACGTACGAACAATGATTGTTCATACTCCAATATGTGTTCTTACTGATTATACTTTATGTTAAGATATGAACTTATGAACAATGATTATTTATACTTCAATATGTGTTCTTACTGAGTATACATTATGTTAAGATATGAACTTATACATTATGAATAGTGATTACTTATAACTCATGTTAAGGTATAAACAGTGATTGTTTATACTCATATTGAGGTATGAATGAGTATGAACAATGACCTAAATAGCTATGAACAATGAGTATTCATATAAACAATAATTGTTCATAGCTCAGGTTGAGGTATGAACCCCCCCAAATAGGTATGAACAATCATTATAGATATGAATAATCATTGTTCGTACTCATTGCTCATGTTGATGTATAGCTCATTGTTCGTACTCATAGCTCATTGTTTGTGAGTGATTATAAAAAAAATCATATCCTCTAGAGTTGTTTTGAAACGAACTTGTGGCCTGCGGCTAATTTATTGTTTTTAGAATATATTGCCTTGGCTTGGCTTGATTTGACTAAAGTAATTTCAATGTGTATCTGATAAATAAAAAAAATCATTGTGTAATAAAGTTAACTGCTGTTTGGTAATACTCAAGGTCTGCAGGTTTTGTTTGTTTGTTAAAAAAAAAAAAAAAAAATTAAACAGTAATGCTACATCGACCCACTTATTTGACCTACTATTTGAACCTACTGATGTGTCAAAAGTCCTAATCATTGATTTACATAGAGATATGTATGTGTGTGTATTGCAATGCAAACCAACTTCATACAAATAGTGAGTTCAATAGTAGATCTAAAAAGTAGGTCCATGTAGCAGTACTCAAATTTAAGTCCACAAAAAAGCCCAAAAGATAAAAAAAAAAAAAAAAAAAAGCCCGAAAGAGAAAAGCCTGCGAATCCATATATTGAAAACGTTGACGAGTTAAACGAACTCAATGTAAACAGACGCTAGCTGAAAAGAAACTCCTGAGGTTATTTTGGAGGTTTTTCGGAACTCCCAACCCCCACGTTCAAGGTTCAAACCCCCCACGTCTCTAGTCGTTTCTTCATTTGTTTCGCGACTTAACATTTCCGAGGTATACACGTATCCATTTCCCGTTGCTTAGAAGTTTTTAGCTTTTCGTCCATTTCCCGTTGCTTAGAAGTTTTTAGCTTTTCATGTTGCAACGCTTTTTGTTCCTACAGTCCAGAAATGTTTGATTTGCTACAAAATCACTTTATGGATACATAATTTTATTTTTAATCGGTGATGTCCTCTTTACTGGTAAGCTATCCTATATACATTTCTGGATCAGTAGGCCAAATTGCTTGTTCAAGAAGGGTTAATGGACTTGTGATTTCTTTTTATTTCCCATTTCGTTTGTTGTATTACCAAGTTCAAGTATGTTAACATTTTAATTTTTTTTCTCATATTCTAAGCCATGCATCTCTCTCTTAACAGTCCATTCTCACTTCAAAGAATAGCAACCATGGAGATGAGTATCATAGTGACCTGCATACAGCTAAAGTAAAAACTTAACTCGGCTATTAAGCGGCTTCACTTTGGTGTATTTGGAATCTGTATAATATTATGTGAGGGATATATAATATAGTTCGACTTGCAATTGTAGGACAAAAAATTCGAAAGCAAGAACGTGATTGAGAATCATAGAGTTTCTATGGAGTGACAAGGGCCTCTTTCTCATCTTCCTCTTGTTCATCTTCATTCTCCTCGGTTGAGTGTAACAGATCTGTAGATGAATCTATTGAGAGGGGAATCAATGGGAAGTATAAGGTGTCTGTTGATCCTCTGAATGGCCTCACTAAACTTCAAGAGGCCTCGGTATTTTCATGATACAAGAGAACCGCCAAGATCATCACCGTATGAAGTTCCGCATGAGAACTTCCTTTTCAGATTACCAAAGGACACCCCTCGGCTCTCTTATGATGGGACGTGAAATACCTCGCTCTTCTTTTTGATTCTCGAGACACCTTCAAATCCAACACAAAACTCGAGAGCTGCCAAGGCTTTCTTTGGATAGCGAGGCAAAGTTATATGAGAGGTTCAATCGGACTCCAAATCAAACTCATTTTGGGGATTTCCAAAGCGGTGGTGGCAATTCGAATAGAACCTCAAATACACATCAAGGGTTGGAAAGTCACAAGCACAATCACAGTGTTGTGGCGAAATTGATGGGCTTGGAAGCTATCCCCAAATCGTTAGCATCCAATGAAGGCTCAACGAGGCCGACTAGGACCTCTATCTACCCAGGTGGTAATCATGATTCTTTGTCAAAGTCATCAAGAACAACAAGTGATTGCAAGAAAAATTCAATCTCCCCCAGAAATTACCTTAAGGAGTCTGTTTCACCATGATTAAGAAATCCCGATGCTATCACGAAACCATTGCCAAATTCACGGTTCCCTGTCGAGGCAGATGGATAGTAGTCATACTATCTAGAAACCTGTCTTCAGGAGTCATGATAGCCCTCCTAGGGAACTAGTGGCTCATCTTTACGTGGTATGCCGAGATTGAGAAAAGGTTGAAGGAGCTTGAGTTCAAGCAATCGGACAAAGATCTTAGAGCTCTTAAGCGGATCTTGGACGCAATGCATGCCAAAGGGTCATTTGGAAACCAAAAGCAAGAAGATCAACGTTTTGTTTATGACGAAACTATGACAATCTAAAGCAGAATATCCTTGATCGGAATGAAAGATCGGCACGACAAAGTCCGGTAAGTAGATATCCTGTTTCTACCACCGCCAAGAGAAATAGTTCACCAAGGACATTCGAAGTCTCCAATTGTGATAATGAAACCAGCCGGACTTCGTTAAAAGTCCGGCATCCTCGCTTCCTCTGTTATACCTATTGAAGGTATATCAGATCTTCGAAAAACTTCAGAGGAAATATGATTGAAAACAAGAAGAGCTCGGTTAACAATCGAATGGCTAAGGACTTGCCTTATAAGCTAAATCCCAAAGAGCACGCCAAGCTCCCTCTTAATTCCATCGATAGGAAAAGCGAAAGTACCGGGAACCTAAGATCAACAAACAGTCCAAAGAAGGTCTTCCACGGTTGCCAAGAGAAAACATGGTAAGCTTAGGAAGAAGCTCGGGATCGTAAGCCCAAGACCGCAAATGAAGAAACTTCGATTTGGAGAAGCGATCTCGCCCCTCCCACCCCCACCTCAGATTTAACCAAGCCTAGAAAGTTTGGGGGAGTGAAGATTCGCAGCAACCGCAAGGAAGGTCCTTGAGATTGCCGACGTCTCATGTAATAGCAGTTCCACCATTGAGGTTTAGAAATATTGGCCTATTTGATGTTCATGTATAGAAATTGAAAGCAAAAATAGTGATTGTATTCTTGAATGTTGAGTTCAACAAGTAAATCAAGTATATTGATTGAGGAGAAGAATATATCGTAATCTGATTTCTGTCCTTAAGAGTTGCTTTTTCTTCCATGAGGGCGATTGAATTTCAGAATTTTCAATTCATTTTTCAGTTACATTAAACAGGGCCAAAATCTGCTATTTAACAATGCTAAAAGTAGGTGCTAAAGTGCTGATTTGGCACAAAACTTGATGAGCCTCATACCATTGCAACAACTAACATAGATAAACACAGGTTACTAGAAAAGCTTTATCTTGTCGAGGAATACAACTAGACTAGATTGCCCTATTTTATTCAAACAAGTGTGGATAATCAAAAAATTTCGACAAACTACAATTTAATTCCATGATCGGAGATACCTCGCATAAAGGCTTACATAAATTGATCTTTAGCTTGCTTTGCCAATACACCGATAACCACCCGTACTACATCCACACAAATGTTCCAACTTTACTCTTTTTGATGGTTGGACATCCAAATGCATTTACAGGGCATCTCTAATTTGTGCAGATTTTTTGAACACAGAACCATTGGCAACATTGCGTTCTTCATCGACTTTGGGCAATGCATCAAAACCATTCCTTTTGGATTTGATGATTTGAGATAGAAGTGATCCCTACCAAGGTACCTACAAATTACTTCAATAAGTTTAACTCAAAGCACTCTAACAAACAGGTCTAATTGCATGATAATATAATCTAAGAGGTAGTTAAAGTAAAATCCATAACCACAAATCTAATTAACATGAATCAAAACATAAAGAACTACCTAAAATTAATTTGATAAGAGAACGTGCACCCATTTGTTCTGCTGCCTTTTTGCTTCTAGCGGGAGTACCGGTATATGTTTTACCATGAAAATCCAAAGTTGAGATGAATACTGGAATAAGACAATTTGACTGGGTAGTTGTATAAATAGGCATTTTCAAACCAATCTTCACAGCAAATTCATTAAGGATGGATTTGCAATAGGTCATATCCTACAAGAGTGACAAAAACAAATAAAAATATATAACCTAAGAGGAAAAAGTAGAACAAAGTTTAACATAATAGTAAAATAACACACACAAACACACGCATACATGCAACACACCTCATCTATTATTGGACATCCTTTGTCTTTGACCTTCTTCAATATAGATTCCAGAGCAACTTTAGCAGCATTATGTTCTGCCTCTTTCTTATGTAGAAATGTCTCAACTGACATATAATTTCCCCCATCAACAGAAACAGAAGATCTAAATTGTGGCACAGTTCCAAAGCATTCAGTAGTATAGGTTGGAAGTGGCAGTTTGGATTTCTGAGCATACTCTTGCAATCGGTTCTTATGCATCATGACTTCAATTAGACCACGGGGTGTTCCCAATTAGACAAAAAAATAAAATCCATGTCAACAACTTTTTTGCATTGAGTTAAAAAGTGCAAAAATAAAATTTTAAGTCCGAAGGGAAAAAGCAAAAAACCATTCCTCAGATTTAATCTCTGATACTCATTGTCAGACAAAAAACCATTCCGCAGATTTAATCTATGATACTCATTGTCAGATGTAATGTAATAAGTGAGTTTAAAACCTAATCAGATTATGTCTTTGCATTAATAGGCCATAATTATCCTCAATGATATTTGGTAACTATATAACTCATATATATGAACATGCAAACTATAAACTATAATAGTCAGAGTTTGTATATTAACTATAAACATGCAGACACATGAACCACCTCAAACACAACCAAACTTAACGAAAAAAATCACAAGCTAATCTATCTTATCAAAACAAATATATCTTTCTATGATGATCAATCTCATTTAAATCGAAAACCTTGAATTGTAAATAGAATCAAATCTTAGTTAAACGATGAAAAACCGGAAGAAATCGAAGTGAATGCTGAGAGAGAAAGAGTACCTATCAAAGAACTCGTGCCTGCGATTGAGGATGAGAATGAAGAGTGATTTTGTTATTTTTGTTTTGAGAAATCAGGAATACTCAAATGGACTCTAAGAGGTAAACAAGGTAACTGATGAGCTAAACCGAATCTAATCAGTTAGCATTAGATTCGGCGGTTGACAAGGTAAACCGAATCTAAACAGGGTTGACAAGGTAATCAATCTTAAAAAAAAAAGAAACTGCTGAGGTTATTTTGGAACTCCCAAACCACCCCAACAACAAGGTTCGTTCAAACCCCACGTCTCTAGTAGTTTTCTTAAATTGTTTCCTCTACAACGCTCATTACCCTTAGATGTGACACTTTTATTAGCATTGGTTCATTAAAGGATATCAGTGGACTTCACATTTCCGAGGTATAGACCCATTTCCCGTTGCTTAGAAGTTTTTAGTTTGTCATTTTATTTTTCATTTTGTTCCTTGGTTTTGTTACTTAGTTTCATTATGTCTCCCAGGTAGTAATTATTGTTTTTGTTCAGATAATACTCGTACCTTCTTCCTGAGAAGTAATAGAAGTTCGATTGTTTTCTAAATTTTTCTATGTTAGTTCTCATATATTCATATACTGCACCGTCTCGTTTGCGAGTCAAAATGAACGTTTAAAGGTCAATTGTTATGCTCGAATAGAGTTATCAACATGTCGTTGAAGCCTCAAATATTAATGCTTATTTATTTAGTTTTGATTTTCAGATACCAATGGAAAAACTGCATAAGGAGGTGGTTGGCGTGAAGCTAGATTTAAGTGCAATGAAATCGTATCTTGATGAGAGTTTTAAAGGTTTAGAGTCTCATGCCAACCAAATTGAGGATAGAGTTAAGTTGGAAATATCAGCAAAGAAATGGGAGAATGATCCTGAGATGAGACGTTTCGAAGCAACTTTAGTGGAACTAGAGAATACTCTTGCGCCAATTATTAGATATAAAGATGCTTTACCTATCACTCCTGAGCTGATGAAGGAGACAATGAAAGCAAAACGGAAGGTAAAATCATGTTATGCTAAGGATTTTATGATTAAGTAGAAACTATATTAATGAAAAGAAAAATAGTTGCATAGTGAGATGTTGTTGTACCCTTGAAATGGTGTGTGCTAGAGATTCTTTAGACAATACCCCCATTGTAACAACGAAAAAGGTGCATTCACATAATACTCATTTTACTTGTTACAAGTACGAAGATAATCATTTGTTATTGTTTTAGGTTGAGTTTGGTAAGGATATTGGTGATTGCTCCTTCTATCGCTATCTGGATTAGTTCCCAGACATTCTACAACCTTTAATTTTGGATATTGAAGATCCAAAGGGTGACGACAACTGTGGATTTAGGGCCTTGGCCATGGCATTGGGGTATGACGAGGAGGGTTGGGTCCAAGTACGAGTTAATCTGATTTCAGAGTTGCGCGCAAGTAAGGAAGAGTACATACGAATGTTCGATCATGAAAATGTGACTCGTTGTGAGGGAAGTCTATTACACTTTAAGGGTGATGCTCCTGAAGAGAAATGGATGTTGCTACCTGAACATGGGTATCTTGCAGCATCAAAGTATAGCGTTGCGATTGTGTATTTCTCAATGGCAGGTTGTCACACTTTTATGCCGTTAAAGTCAGCATTCAATGAGAATGACTATAAAGTCATTGGTATTGGGCGTGTTCCAAACCACTTTTTAAAGTTGAATTTGGAAGCAAATTGTCCAATGCCAAAGATCGCGACGTTTTGGGAAAAACATCATCGTGAAATCGCAAATGAGTGGAAATCATATTTCATGTCTCGCTTTGATGCATTTCCACTTGTCTCTTGCAGAGATGATCATTTGGGCGACCATGTGATTCTGAGTGATTCAGACTGACTTGGTAGGAGGCTCCTACATTGTGCGATATTTAAAATTTTCTTTTTTCATTCTACTTTTTTAAGATCTAACTTTATGACTTCTTTACACTTATTTTGAACTAATATGGTTTTGTGTAAACCTGCAGGAAGACATTTCATATATTATTTAGGCCATCTCGTAGAAAGGATGGTTCGTCATCCCAAATGACGTGACAAGCATTCTCTTATTGATATTTTCAGTTAGTATTAAGAAAATATTTTTCGTTATTGAGTAGAAGTGTATGCTTTTGTTTTACGGATTAGACTATTGACAAACATTCTCTTGTTGATGTTGTCAGTTAGTGCAACAACATTGAATTTTCTATCCGGTTGTTATTGTGATGTACTTAAGTTAAAATTTTATTATTTCTTATGCCTAAGTTGATATCCTATCAAGTTCTAAATTGATGGTGGTCAAATAATGGTATTTGATAATGAGGGAAGGATATGGTAATGCGGACGACGGTGCTAGTGCTCCAAGTTTGTCATAACGTGTGTTTTACATTGGGTGCGAGATAAGTTTCTTTCTTTATTCATTTTTGTGTTTCCATTGCTATTCTGCGGCAAGTGTTTTCCTTCAACTCAATTTGGTCATTTAAATGATCTCTTGTTGCATATGCTGTTGATTTAGTCTGGTCTTTGTATATGGTTATGCTGATGTTACTTTGTAGTCTTGTAATCTTGTAGTGATGTTACATTGGGCTCTGAGCTGTTTCAAAAAAGAACATCATTGATATTACTATCTTGCTCATCACGTTCCTATTAGTGATATGGTGACGACAAGTGTGGAATCTGCAATCAGCCAGAGCATACAAAGCCCACATACCCAGATTTACATCCAGAAGCTGGGGGTAAGTGGTTACATTTACTATCGCATAAATTTTTCCGATACAAGTAACCATATTGTTGAAGAGTTAATATTTGTAAATGTGTTGCACTGGTATAAATTTTGTTTCTTAGTAAGGAAAATGTTATTTGTGTGAATTAGGTTCAAGTGTGGAATCTGCAGTCAACCAGGTCATACTAAGCGTTGGTGTACATCGTTGAATCCTCAAGCACAAGGTTAGTCGCTTCTTTCCAATAATGATGTTAGGGGATGTAGTTTATCACCGTTGCATCAAGGTTTCTTTTCTCTTTTATGAATCTCTCCCCGGTCATTAACAAAACAAAAATGGTGTGCAACTATTTCTGTGAATAGCTATGCGTGAGCACTTGGAGTGCTAGCAAAGAACTTGGTTATGGTGTTCCCATTGGCGAGACTTTCTACCCGCACACACTTTCTTAAAATGTTGCCAAGTGTGAAACCGGTGTTTTCTCGAGAATACCGAGTAATAAATTTTATTTTTCTTTATTTTGTTTTATGCCCCTCGTATTTCAATGTTAATGTCTCGAACTCGATTTGCTCAGATCACATGTCTTTCTCTTCCTATTCATGGAATCAAAATCAATATTCAAATTTGGCGTTTTTATATTTAGGTCTTGGGGCTATATGGAACAAAGCAAAGGTTGAAGCAGGTTCCATTGTGGCTGTATTTGGTCTTGGCACCGTTGGTCTTGCAGTAAGTCAAAACACTGTTTCATATTACCTTCTAATCATAGTTAGTGTTATTTATTCTTTATTTCTTTGTTTGTTTTTAATCCAATAGGTTGCAGAAGGTGCAAAAGCAGCTGGTGCTTCACGTATCATTGGTGTTGACATTGACAGCAAGAAGTCTAATATTGGTACATCACTACATCTATGACTCTATTTTATCACATTTATCACTGCTTGAAATAATATTCATCTGGAGCTTGATCTGAATAAAAAATCCCGACTATGATCAGTGCTGCAATGAATTTGGCCACCCCTAGAATGCTTATATAACAGAATTGAATACATGCTTTTCAATTTTCAGCTACCTCAACCTGAACATATTTCATTCACAAGACCGTAAACTAGAGGGGGAATGTGTATTGCCATTATTACCTTCCTTGTTCACAATCCACAAATATCTTACTTCTTGAACTGTTAAATATCTCCTAACCTCGTTCACTCGCTACTTTCAGGGGAATTTTAGACACATTATAGAAAGTGAACTGGAGCTGATAATTGAGTACAATGGCTGAGTTGTTCAACATTGTCTGTTTGGTACGGAGATCATTGCATACTTTTATGTTTTTGGAAGGGATTGACCCCTTCCCTTAACAAAAAACTTATTGCTCCTTTTTGGAAACAAATAAGTTTCCATAAGATGGTTATGACTCGCCCTAGGTTGAACCTTTTGTTTGTTTGTTTGTTTGTTTGTTTGTTTGTTTGTTTGTTTGTTTGTTTGTTTTGTTTTTTTTTTTTTTTCAATCCGTAAAGTGAATAATTCCAGTAAAAAAAAACCTTATATGATTTAAAACGAATAGGATAGGTGGTTGTTACAACAAAAGTAGGTCGAGATTCGAGAAAACCTACGAGTACAACTGATTAAATCGTAAAAAGATAAAGTTTACCTACGAAATGAACGATGAAACTCAAAACGCAAGTAAACTAAACTTATTTACGTGCCTATATTTATCAAAGTTTTCTACTCTCAATCCTATGAGATATAGTGGAGTAGATGATTCGTTCCACTCCTAGTCCTTTCGCATGCTGTGTTCTCTACGTATAAGTAATCTTAACTAAAGTCTAATGAGAGATTTACGAAATGGCAACTAGACTACGATGCAACTACCCACAAGATGCAACTAGTCGACTATTAGAACAACTATGGGAATGCTACGTCGATTCTATGATAAGGAGTTAGAGGGGTGGTTTGATTCCACCTTAACTCGACTAAATCCTACTAATGACGAATCGTTGTAATCCGAATTGAACTGCTTCGCAGAACAATCTGGTTACTCCTAATCCCTAATTACACATGGCATTTCTACCAATTCATAACTAGCATGTGAACGATTACACCCATTCTCATGGTGAACTAATCGTTTCTAGAGTGGAAAGGAAATTACGACGACTCTATGATAATCGGAATCAAGCTTTCATCAAGGCTTCTCAACCCCCTCTAATGGAGGTTTAGCCGAGAATCATTACGCAATTATTCCCAATGGAATTCAAACAAGACATGATATAAAGATTGAAACTTTGCTTGTTTAAACTCAATTCAAAACTACTCATGCAATAATTGAATTTAACTAATAATGACAAACAATTGAATCTAAGAATTGAACTAAATAAGTAAATGGACAATGAACTAGATTACCAAGAACACTACTTTATTAATCTAATGAATAATAAAACAATTATTCAAATACTAAATTAATAATCTACTTGTTCTAAAGTAATTAAATATGAACTAGATCTAAAACAAGATATGAAAAACTAATTAACTAACTAATTGAAATTCTCAAACTAATTAATGGAGGCTAACTAATCTAGGTCTAACTATCTACCATTAACAAAGAGCTAAGCTTTGGTTTTTATATGTTCAAATCCAAAAATTGTGCATGGGCTTGGAGCCATGTTTTGGGCCAGAGAATCAGGCCCAAAACCCAATTCTTTCAGTCTAAAAAGGCCTCTTCAGCTGCAGTTGGCTTCAACAGACTTTTTGTCAACTTTTGCTCCTCTGATTGGGTCATGGCTTAGACCATTGGAAAGCTCTTTTCGAGCTGGTCGTTTTGACATAAGGTAGGCCCAATTCTGAGGTTTGAGTCCAAAGATACGGCCTTCGGAAGTTCTACTGACTTTGTGTGCTGTTTCTGCCCGCGTCGACTTTTCAGCTTTTGACCGGGCTTTAGAAAGGCTTTGTCTTCTTGAATCTTGGCCTTTAATCACAGAACTCCTTAGCAACCGACCTTTGCTCCTTTATCTCGCTAAAGTGGCACATTTCTGCACATAATGGACTTGAAGCCTGAAATGCATAAAACACGTGAATCGAAGATTAACTCTTAATTATTACTCACATAATTGGTCTAAAAGTATGACTATTTACGGGGTTAAAACTACAGTTTTGGGCTCTTATCAAACCACCCCCAAACAACATTTTGCTTGTCCTCAAGCAAAGATGAGAAATTAGAATAAATGACCAAAATGGAGTTCTATCTACTCGCGTTTATTTGAGTGCGATTGCATTGACCATATGCAACAAGGCCTTAAACCACTAGGAATTCCCTAGTGGGACGAAGTTATAGCCTCATGAGAGTTTTCCAGTGAAGGTACTCACAAACTTCATCTATACTACAACGACTAAGAAATAAAACTATTGTTTCCTTTATTCATGCTTTTAAATTAACTATACCTCTCACTAGCAATGCATATAGAGTAATCAAGTCGAAACCTAAGCTAATATATGCATAATAATCAATCATCTACAATAAATATATATACAATGAGTAATACTATGAAATGCCTAGCAGGTTAAGTTTTTAAAACTCGAATAGCGTCCCCTAAGTAGGTTCTCACAATAATAGTCAAGATACAACACTCTGAATTTTCCACTCAAGTTTATTTACTCCGATTAAGTAAGTGGGCACACTTTACCTTACAATCTCAATGACAACAAGGAAGTCGAGTCGATCAAACACATCTGCCACTTACTATCACACTAACCTATTCCTAATTGAGCTAGAGGTCTTTATTAGGTGTTGCGGGGATTTGGAGATGGTTTAAGAAGGAAGGAAATGGATATTCAAAAGGGACAAGTCTGAGATAATAGAGTCTTCATATTATGTAACTAGAGAAAACCTTGTTATTTACTTTTGCTTCTACACTTTGTTGCCATCCTTAGCCATATATATTTCTTTTTCTTTGGCTTTTGACTCCTTTTATTCTTTTTTTTTTTTTGGAGTTTTTATTTTATTTCTATTTTCTTTGGATGGAAACTTCTTTTCTTTATTTTCTGAAGCAATTAACTAACTTTTGTTTACACAGGTTTTTCTCTTCTTCTTTCTTCCTCATTCTATTCTCAGACTTATTCTAGATTGGGTAGGTTGATTTTTTTATTTTTTTATTATGTTTTGTTTTTGTAACAGGGTAAAGGATTTGTGGTTTATAAAAGGCTAAAGAAAGGCTCAGAGGGGCGACTAGCGGAAAATAATTCATAGGTTTGAATTTCCGGCTATATCGATCCAAAGAGGGCCTAAATTTCGCTTAGGATATGGTTTAGTGATCAAGCAAGTGGGACGTGTGATTTTCTATCCGGATTTTACTTCTCCCTTGTGTCATTTCTCAAATGTTTCACTCATATAAGGCTTTTTAGGCTATATTCTCACAGGATTTGTAGAATAAGTACTCTAGCCTAGAGTTCAGAAACTCACTGCCAAACAATCATAGATACTCATGTAATATATTTATAGATAGATGTAAAGATTATTACCTACATATTAACCTAAGTTTCTTTTTTAATTTTTGGTTTTAGGTTTTGAATTTTTGGTTTTTGTTTGATAATGGCGGTTTGAGAAGATGAAGGCACGACTGTTGGTGTGGAGCAAGGGCGCGGGTGCGCTGCAGGTGCGCGCGAGTTGGGCCCAAGCCCAATTCGAAATTTTCTAATTTTTCGATTTTTCGCGCCACTTCAAACTAATATTGCCGCTTCGTTACCGATCCGATTTTTGCGAATGAGATATGGAAATGATCAAGAGAGAATTTCCAATCCAATGATCCATAAAACACTCTATTCCGACCGTGGATGACATATAAGATAGTGGAAAACGCCTCAAAGTGCGTGCATGCTATACGTTATGCGAACGAATGAACTCTAAATTCATAGAATATGTCAACCCGAATCGAAATACAATTAAACGGCCTAAGCAACTCTAATGGGACATAAAACATTCTAGGATGGAAACACGAACACCCCACCCCCAAACAAATTTTTTACAACAAAGTTTAGAAAATTTGTTTTATAAGTGGGTCTTTTAAAGTCAGATTTCCAAGACTTCCTAGATTACTATGTTTATTCTTTAATATATATATATATATATATATATATATATATATATATATATATTTACTTTTATAAGGAAAAACAATAATGAATAAGGACATAATTCACCCCATAGAGAAACATGACTAAAAAATCAGAGAAAACATGCAAGAGTGGAAAACGTGAATTATGTTAAATGTGGACTTAGGATCCGATACCTACAGCCACACACTCCATAGGGAGGGCCCGGTTACCTTAATGGTGCACTCACCAATATATGGAAATAAAAGGAAATGCACCAAACACAAAAAAAATGAGTCATTTATAGTCAGATACTCGAGACTTTATCTAAACATATGTATGAACATGCAGTTTATCATATATCAACAACCGAAATAGTTGGGGATCATTCCATAAATAAATATCACATAAAACATATCCAAACACAATCAAGCACCAAGATTTCCTATGACGTAACCTAATGAACTGAAAGCGAAGTCGGATAGACCTATAACGTAACCTAGCATGCACCTTCTTTTTCATCTTTGAACGAGAGGGTGTCCTAGTGAATAAGTGTGGAAAAGTGAATGGTTGTGGAAGATATGGTGGATATGGATAAGTTGTAGAAGGAAAGCATGTAAACAATGAGGATGTGGGTTTAGCACAAAACTCATTCATGGTGTAGGTAGGGACTGCCTCAAGTCCGAAAATGAAGGTGTCAAATGGTTTGTCCTTCCAAGTATTTGTTTACTAGGTGGATTTAAAAATTATGAAGCTGGGGAGAAACAAAAAAGGATCGAGTGCAAAACTCGAGATTCCTTTGGAAGGGTGGAAGGAGGGGAGTCGAGGTAGATGTTGTGCAAAGTAGTTTTGATAGGGTGAATCATCACCGCTTCTAAGAAACTCATCGAATTCCTCATCTAGATTGGTCATATACACATTACTATGGTAGTCATTTATATCTTTGAGAAAGTCATCTATCTCGGCCCTCATCCATAATATGTGTATCGACTAGTGTAGGGATGAAAATGTTGGAGTCTGAACTTCCAAAGGAAAGAAATTTGGGCATATGATTATCGAGGGAACGTGTTGTTGAAATAATCTCGGTTTAAGCTCTCGATCATGCTAACCTCTCCATCCATAGAGGCAATAATCGGGTAAATGTGTCTTTGTTTTAAAAACATTGACTTCAACAAAGAAGATGGCCAAAAAGACATGGACATCAAACCATCGCAAAGCAATTAATGAGCGATTGGCGGTTGCTAGGAAAGGACGCCTCTAAGATGATCGGGACAGAGTCATTAGCGACTTCTGTGATCGAGGATGACAAAATCAGCGGATAGTAGAAATCCTGAATTTTTACCAAAGACATTTTCGACCACACCCTTAGGATACTTAATAGACCGATCGCCTAATTGCAACGCCATTTTAGTGGGTTGCATCTCGTCTAGACCTATTTGTCTATACAAATAAAATGGGAGTAAGTTAACACTAGCCCCCGTGTCTAATAACGCCGGTCGTCAGATAGGAATCTCTTAAGGTGCATTATGCAAGATGGATCGACCGTGGTCCTTGTACTTAACAATTCCATTATGTTCGATAGAGTTGGGAATTGTTTTGTTAAAAAGCGTCTTTTGGTGGTATATTGGTCTTACGCTTAGTAGTACACAACTCCTTAAGAAACTTAGCATGGTGTGGTAGCTTTTTAATAGCTTCGAGGAAGGGAAGGTTTATAGTTAGATTCTTGAAAATGTCCCTAATCTCCTCATAATTTGTATCCCTAGTTAACATCGCTAATTTTTGTGGAAATGGTGGTTTCTCTTTATATTTAGCAATGGTATCACCTGGATGTTTAACCTTGGCTTTCTGTTTCTTAGGTTGTGTTGTAACTGGTACCTCTACAGTGGTAGGCTTTTCAGTTTCTATTTCGGTATCTAGTAAAATAGCAGGTGTAGGGGCTACTGGTGGGGTAACTATAGGCATAGTTACTTTGTTATCAACCACTCTGCCAGAACGGAGAGTGGTGATGGCATTTAGCTCACCTACCTTTGCATATTCATTACTAGTATTATCGGTTACCTCAAAGGCTGTGTTTGTTGTATTAAGATTAGGTAGTGCGTGACCTGGAAACACACCTTTGGGTTGGGCTTTATCTTGGGCCAACTGTTGGCTTAAATTATTAACGGATTGTAGAAGCTGTTGGTTAGATTGAGCCATGGTTTGGAAAAGTTTTTGGCTCACTTGTATGAAGGTGTCAAGACGATCCGGTTGTGTGGGTGTAGTAGTCACGGGTGGTGTGACTGGAACTATCTCGCGTGAATTAACTATGGGCGGATTTTGATAGTTATTATTTACCGGAACGATACCTCTATTAGCATTATAATTATTATAACTACCTTGACCTTGTGCTTGACCTTGTCGAGGTTGCACTTGGTTGTTATAATTATTAAAATTACCCTGTCCCCGTCCTTGTCGTGGTGGAGCTTGGATAAAACTGTGCGTTGGCCTAACATATTAATTATTGTACCATGGAGATGTGACGTGTTGGTTATTTCTCCAACCGAAGTTGGGATTTTGTCTCCAAGGGGCGTTAGGTTCACTATTAATGGAACAAGCCTGTTCATAGGCTATAGGACAGTGGAAGTCGGGATGCTCAGGGCTCCAACAGAAACTACATGGATTTGAATTTACATTCATGATGGGGATAGGCTTTTGTTGAACAGAAATGGCCTCTACCTTTTTAGTGAGTGATTCGATTAGAGTTTTAAGCTCCGGATCGTGTTTAATTTCAAACATACCGGCGGCCTTAACTGTATTAGAAGAACTAGCGGAGCGGTGGATATCGTCACTACCCCCAGTTGTTATTTCGCTTAGTTTGATCCTCTATAAATTTATAAGCCTCCGAGGCTCCTTTACTTAAGAAACTACCCCATTCATTATGTCAAGGACTTCTTTATGGTGGTGTAGAAGTCCTTTGAAAAAGGCACGAACTAACGTGTCTTTTGCTAAGTTATGATGTGGACACTCTATAAGGAGATCGGTGAAACGATTCCAAGCCTCTGAAAATGATTCATGAGGATTTTGTCGAAAGAAATGAATCTTGGAAAGCATCTCATCCGTCTTTAGGGGTGGGTAAAAATGTTCCATAAACAGCTGAACAAGTTTAGCCCACGAGTCCACGTAATTAGGCGTTTTGGGCAGTTTAATCAAGACGCCTTTATCGGCTAAGGTGAAAGGGAATACCCCTCGGTTTAATTTGTTCGCACCAACCGTAGGATGGTGGAATGTTGTTATGACTTGTTCAATCCTACGTATGTAGCCGATAAGGTTTTTCATGGTCTAAACCATGAAAAACGGGTAACAAATTAAAATATTTGGGGATTCGAAATCCCCAATCGGGTCCGCTAGAACGATGCAAGATTTGGGGCTATCGCCAAGGCTTTGTAGAAGTCGAGAGAGAGGAGTCTCTCCTTCTTCGTGCATTATATCGGTGGTGTGTGTGAAATAGTAGCTAGAGGTGTAGTGGGTGGTATACTAGATAGAATTGTTTGTTGACGTTGTTGTGTAATTACGTTTGGTGTTTTGTTCGACTGGACCTTTAATCTCATACAAGGCTAAGACCATAGCTAAACACATCAACACTCCAAACAATTCGATATACTAGTATAAACCTTTAACGAGGAGATGCGAGGTGTGGAAGAAAGGAATACCGATACGCCCTTGCTTTGCTTATGAATAGCGTCTTGTTTACGCGTGTTGTTGTAAATAACAAGTTAGAACACTGAAAAACTTGAAAAATCGAGGTTCGAATCAAACCTGTGGAAATCGGGCAAAATTTAGCTCGTATGTGGCTGGTCGCCACTTTGGGCTTGGGGCGCCGGTGTAAATTCAAGTTACAGTTGTTTTAGCTGGTCGCGCTTCGGGTTGGGTCGCTCAAACTTTCGTAAAGAATTTGAGAGTCGTGGTCCTTCTTTGGGGGTGCAAAAGGCCCGCGGCAAAAATTTTTTTTTTATTTTGTTTGAGGAAGTTTAATGCTGAAAAAGACAACCACAGTTAGAATCGAACAAGGGTGGGTGGGTGAAATGAGACTTTAAGAAGAGTACTTATACTACGAAAACAATGCGAAAGTGAAACTAAGATGGCAGCGGCGCCATTTGATTAAATCGTAAAAAGATAAAGTTTACCTACGAAATGAACGATGAAACTCAAAACGCAAGTAAACTAAACTTATTTACGTACCTATATTTATCAAAGTTTTCTACTCTCAATCCTATGAGATATAGTGGAGTAGATGATTCGTTCCACTCCTAGTCCTTCCAAGTCTTCGTGGTTCTCTACGTATAAGTAATCTTAACTAAAGTCTAATGAGAGATTTACGAAATGACAACTAGACTACGATGCAACTACCCACAAGATGCAACTAGTCGACTATTAGAACAACTATGAGAATGCTACGTCGATTCTATGATAAGGAGTTAGAGGGGTGGTTTGATTCCACCTTAACTCGACTAAATCCTACTAACGACGAATCGTCATAATCCGAATTGAACTGCTTCGTAGAACAATCTAGTTACTCCTAATCCCTAATTACACATGGCATTTCTACCAATTCATAACTAGCATGTGAACGATTACACCCATTCTCATGGTGAACTAATCATTTCTAGAGTGGAAAGGAAATTAATAACGGCGACTTCTACGATAATCGGAATCAAGCTTTCATCAAGGCTTCTCAACCCCCTCTAATGGAGGTTTAGCCGAGAATCATTACGCAATCATTCCCAATGGAATTCAAACAAGACATGATATAAAGATTAAAACTTTGCTTGTTTAAACTAAATTCAAAACTACTCATGCAATAATTGAATTTAACTAATAATGACAAACAGTTGAATCTAAGAATTGAACTAAATAAGTAAATGGACAATGAACTAGATTACCAAGAATACTACTTTATTAATCTAATGAATAATAAAACAATTATTCAAATACTAAATTAATAATCTACTTGTTCTAAAGTAATTAAATATGAACTAGATCTAAAACAAGATATGAAAAACTAATTAACTAACTAATTGAAATTCTCAAACTAATTAATGGAGGCTAACTAATCTAGGTCTAACTATCTACCATTAACAAAGAGCTAAGCTTTGGTTTTTATATGTTCAGATCCAAAAATCGTGCATGGGCTTGGAGCCATGTTTTGGGCCAGAGAATCAGGCCCAAAACCCAATTCTTTCAGTCCAAAAAGGCCTCTTCAGCTGCAGTTGGCTTCAACAGACTTTTCGTCAACTTTTGCTCCTCTAATTGGGTCAAGGCTTAGACCATTGGAAAGCTTTTTCCGAGCCGGTCGTTTTGACATAAGGTAGGCTCAATTCTGAGGTCTGAGTCCAAAGATACGCCTTCGAAGTTCTCACGACTTTGTGTTTGTTTTACGCCCAGCGCCGACTTTTCAGCTTTTGACCGGGCTTTAGAAAGGCTTTGTCTTCTTGAATCTTGGCCTTTAATCACAGAACTCCTTAGCAACCAACCTTTGCTCCTTTATCTCGCTAAAGTGGCACATTTCTGCACATAATGGACTTGAAGCCTGAAATGCATAAAAACACGTAATCAGTATTAACTCTTAATTATTACTCACATAATTGGTCTAAAAGTATGACTGTTACAGGGTTAAAACTACAGTTTTGGGCTCTTATCAACAACAAAAGTAGGAAAATTGAATATCAGGTGCCTACCTCTGTAACAGCTATAATGAATAGGATAGGTGTTTGTTACTTAACGACTCCTGTCTCAAAAAACAAGCCCAGACTAAGTGGCGCATTGTGTTGGGGTTGTTGAGTTATGTTGAGCTTTCAATTTTCATTGGTTTCATCGTTGGATTTGTACTAGGTGGTTTATACAAATACAACTTCCATATAATTGAGTGTGTTGCTCATGTGTTAACTTCCATGTAATTGAGGTTGAGGGTGTTGCTCATGTGTTTGCACTTTTGGAATGAGTTTGATGAACTCGTTTTTTCACTTTTTGTTTTGGAACTTGCTTGATTTTTTAAGTTAAAAATGTAGGTAAATAGATTATTCATGGGAGGGAATACAAACGAACTTGGATAATGTTTTTCTATATTACGTTGTCCAAGATTGTATGCTTTATTGAGGCCGATAAGAATTGCGATAGGATCCGGTCTTAAGTAATGATACCAATTTGTTGCAACTATTTCCATGTGCATGAGCCTTTTGTTACTGTCCCCAAGGACACTATCTTGGAGGCTCGAAAGTCTTACTTGGTAATCGACTTGTTAAAACAAGTTGCCACGTGAGCAAATTTTATCTCGTTTTTCATTATTTCCATTTATCTAACTCCCTTACTTGTCTTTTGGTATCTTAGGATGTCGAAATCACCCTGCTTTTGATCCATTGCAAACGAAAGCAAGGTATGTCCTATTATCATTGTTGGTAGTTATTCTTATTTTTAAGAAGAATATGGTTTCCTTTTTGACCGAATATAGAAACAAGTTCATAACCAACTATGTCTTTTACTTTCCTAGGATGAGCACAAGTGTTAATTGCTGTAGGAGTGGCTTTTGGTAATTTCCTCGAGGAGCTAAAGCAAGCAAGGAAGGCTTTTGAATTAGATGAAGAGAAGCTAACTACTACAGCAGATTGAGATTGGAAATTTAGATTCGATTCCTACTCTTGGAGCTCTGTTATGTGCTGACTCATATGTTGATACTTCTTATTTTCAGCATTGTAATTAAGAATATCTAGACAGATGTACAAGTGTAATTGCTTCTGTGTATTTTTACCCAGACTTGTTTTTTAACATTGAACAAGTTTCTCTCCAAATTGAGCCTCTGAAATTTTTTATGCTTGCTTTGGAACAAATTGTTGAATATAAGCACACCATCTATGATCCTGCTGAAAACTTCTCGCAGGAATTCTTTACCGATCCTTGAAAAGATATCTGGAGAAAAAGAATTGTGAACAGCTCATGTAGGAATTTTTATGAAGTTCGAGTAGAAAGATCTCTCTTTCAATTACAGTGTTCAAGCCTACACTTCTTTGTTCAAGTACCATACTAAAATGAAACACTCCAACTTTAAGAGCTCCATTGTAGCACTACTCATTGGATTGTGCTCTGTCCAGGCACTTTTAAGATACATTTTTTCCTCATTATCACTCTTGCCTTTTCCACTTGATCCCATTTACCTTGTTCTGCATAAATATTGGATAGTAATACATAGTTGCCAGAATTCCACGGCTCGAGATGTATTAGTTTTTTGCGTGTTGTTCGCAAGTTCTAGATGTCCATGTACTTTCGGCAAGCACCGAAAGCGGTGCACCCCATATAGCAGCATTTTGCATCATTGGCATTCCTTTAATTAACTCCAGCCTCCTTTTTACACACCCAAGGCGACCAAGAAGATCAACCATGCATCCATAGTACTCGAGTCTGGGTTTGATTTTGTACTTCTCTGTCATAAAAAATAACAATTCTAGGACCTTTGGCACCATTCCTGTGTGGGCACAACACGCAAGAGCACCTGCAAATGTTGCATCATTAGGATCCACACTCATCCTCTCAAACATTTCTAACCCAAGCTTGCCCTGTCCATTATAAGCCAGACCTGAGATCATGGTATTCCATGATACCACACTTTTCTTAGGCATCTTGTCGAAAGTTCTCCAAGCCATCTCCAAATCACCACACCTGTGATAAAAATCAAGAAGTGAGTTCTCCAAGCCATCTCCAAATCACCACACCTGTGATACATACAAAGGGTACAAGAAAATCAATTTAAGGGTGATTTGATGAGGGAAAAGGTAGGAGATTCACTTTAAAAAGGTTCAAGATAGATATAAGTTATAACATTGCAGCAAGTGAAAATAGACTTCATCAAGGTATGCTTGTATGCGCTCACTGCTCAGGTAATTAGATTGCTCATGTATTCCAAGAGGTTTAGTTTATCCGAGCTTTATTTCGAAGTAAGTAATGCAATTCAAAGTCCTGAAGGAACACTGTTATGTTCCCACCAAATCAGTATGAAATAACTTGACACACAGGCAGTTCTTTGTATTGTGCTCTAAAAAACTGAATGTGGGAAAATAACATGCTAAAATGTAGAAAGAGGCATCGCTTCCTTGAACTTTTGAACAGGACTACCCTGCCTTAAAGCATTTTCGTTCAGAGATAGTAGAGAATTTGGGGTTATTCAGCACACGGCAGGTCAAAATATGCAAGCTGAGATGCTATTAAACTATTATGCAGAAAGGGGATGGAATAATTGAATCAAGCATATCAAACATCAATTTTTCATCATGACTACTGGCTTGCTGCATATATAACATAATAGAATAGTACTTGCAATCATATGTGTTGCATCTCTGTGTAATAAAGTGACGTTACATAAAAAAAAAACATATGCAAGCCAAAATATAACAACTTGTTGAAAATATTAAATATTTCATTAGAACGGTACACAAGGTTAGGAGAAGCCAACCCTTCTATGTATCATAGTATGGCCAATGATTGGTTGGTTTGCCTCATTTTCATGATCTGGAAGAAGCCTCAAGTTAGTTAAGAAAGGGGTCTGAAGGACCCTCTGTGGAACATCAGGCCACCTTACACGGCCAAATATATTGGTATATTCATTTTTATCTAGTTCAACCAACTTCCTCTTGGATGTTGGATGGGCATAGCTTTCCTCGCCATTCACAAATCTGTAAATAACGGAACAAATTCTAAGGTAAGATCATATCTTTTTCGGCACACCAATTTAAAACTGCATGTCTATGTTGAAACCTCGACACCGGTCGCGACGATAGCTTTTAAAAGCAAAAAACTGAAGTAGTTTAAATGATAAGTGTGTAAATAAAAAATGAAATCAGAACACGGCTATGAAACCTAAGTGGCGTTCTATACATAGTTTCGAACGAGGACTTTTCACTCTAACTTTTACTATAAACATCTCCTTCACAGATAGAACAACTTTCATTCTGATGTTTGTTACCTTAGCTTCGTGAAAAGAACCATTATACCGCTCACCTAGTGACAAGTTCGATGCCCTAAGCCCCAAGGGCCAAAGCAGCAACATAACCACGCCCATCCACAATACCACCTGCAGCAATGATGGGTATATCTTGACCAGCAATGAGATCAACTACTTTTGGCAATAGCGACGTCAATCCATCCTTAAAAAACAATTAGAATCAATGCTAAAGAGGTGAATAATTTTCCTACATACATCTGTAAATTAAAAACATCAAAAAGTTAAACACATTGTGTCACTTAGTATCCATGAATCGTGATAATTTTCTGTAACATGGCAAACATATTGTTAAACCTCTTACAAAGGGCAAGTAATAATTTTCTGATATTAATTAACATCATACAAGAGAAAAATAATAACTTGCAACACTTGATAATATAAGTCTCAACTATTATTTCAACCAGGGTTCAAGTAAATGATATACCTCCTTGCATCATGAGGAAGAGCAGTTCGTACATTTTTTGCCATAGGATGTCATAATCCTTCCATCCACAGAAATCTAAAGCTAGCGTGCTGAAGGCCTCAAAGATAAGCTTTGTGTCTTTGTGTGTATTTGTATTTAGGTTATAAGTTCAATATTATCTTCGTTAGATTGGATAGTACCAAGAAAAGGAAAATGCAAGCAAAACCTATTTGTCAATGAGTAAAGAGAGACGGAGGAGAGAGTTATCGAAAATAGAGACTGGGGAGAGGAGTCTGGGCACGAGTTTCTTGTTACAGAATAATGGGAAACCTAAACAAAATTTCATCCAGTTTTATGCCGGTTTCACCCTTAGTACATTTTCTCATCTTTATGCTAGAAGATGACAGATGTGTGGTCTAGATCTGTGCTCATTGGGATGCATTTAAAGGTATGCGCATTGTAGATTTACTAATTTGTTATATATGGACTAGTTAATGCCCGTGCTTTCGGCACGGATTTTATAAAGAAATATTTTACCGAGTGTGATTTAAAATTTCACATGCATTTATTGTAATAATGGAAAAGAAAATTTGATAAATTAATGTATTCGTGAAGTCTAATGACCGTCTAAACTATCTGTGATAACTGATATTGAGAGGAGTTTCCACCAAATAAACAGACCAATGCATTGAACACAGTTGCTTGCTGCTAAAGTCAATTAGTGTGTAAAGTTATATGAGAGATATATCATCTATTGAAGGCTGATCCGTAACTGGTAAAAGCCAGTGTTTAAATTAATGAAACCACAAAGTGGGTCACCCAAAAAAAAAAATTGTTTATAGAGAATTATAATTATGAAATACTAATATTGCATCAACTTGATTTTTTCTTTAGCGCCAACAACCAAGCCATTGCGATGTCCATCAGCTCACCAAAGAAAGTAGAAAATTGCGGGAGATATTGTCATAGAAGACATGTTAAAGTCAGGGGCAACTAATTATATGGGAAAGTGAGGCGGAAACACGTTTCAACATAAGAGAACTCCAATTAGGTCTTAGAACACCTAATCCATATGGTCACTGGTGAGTATAAGGGTCACTTGTAGACTCTCTATGCACGTTTTAAAAGGTATCCATAAGATTGCAGACTTCATTACAACAGCAAGGTGGACAGGCTTTAGTACAACTCTCCATGATTTTGAAGCAAAAAAAAAAAAACCTGAACTGAGTTATCAATTTTTCTGACATAATGTCAAAAAAGTAATAATGTATTACCTTAACCACTTAATGACCCCTAGTTGACATTTTGCGTGTGTACATTTTCATCAATCTTTTTTTTGTATAAAAGTAAGATATCTGTCAAAAAATAGTTAAAACTACATATTGGTCTAGGTATCAGGTATGCACACCGTTTGGCTTGCACCCAGAGCCTCATAAATTGTTTACATTGAATGTACATTTGGCAACAAGATGTTGTGCCTTTCACACACTTAGAATGTAAACGGTGTAGATTAGCAGTATATCCTAAGGTCATAACGAAATTCCAATGCCGAGGCATTGATAATTAATTAAAGTTGGCATTCCCACACTCATCCATCAAAAACCATAAAATACTTAACTGATGAATTGAGCTAAAGAAAAATCTATATCTAGAGAAAAAAAAATTAAGGATCGAGTATTAACATACATCAGGTACATTCCTAAGCCACCCATGTGCAAATCTGCTCTAGCATCCTTCCCCAATGCATTTCTGTTGCGTTCTGTTGTAGCATGGTGATGTACACATATGCGAAATAGGATAGGGTTCTATTGATAAAAAAGTTGTATCACGGATAATTTCAACTAAACGAAGTTTTACAGAATATGGCCCATATATGTTATGTTAACTGTTTATACGACAAAACGACTCAATTTCGAATCAATTCGACCATAAAACTGAAATTGATATCGAATGATAGTTTTACTTGATAAAAGTCAGCGACAGTATAAGATCAGGCCTCACGGTTATAACTGGAATCCATAAATTGCCTAGGAAGATAAATTAAGAAATGAGACCTAGATACGTGTGAGATTCATCCTAAAGCAAATAACTCAATAATAAAAGATATTTCAACAGTCACCTTATCTCTGGTCTTGTCTGGGTGGTCTTTTATTAACTGGTTTTAAAACTCCATCTAATGCCTTCATTTTTGAGTTCTCCACCTGTTAGGAAGCTCGAAGCTTAATGCTACTCTACATTATCAGCCCTGCCCGAACTAAAAAAAAGGAAGCTTGTATTAGTAGCCAAAAGGTAGCAAGTTACATAGTGTTAATCTATACTAAGTTCCAAGGACTTTTAAAAGAAAGCTTTGTTAGTTTTAACTCTTTTATAATATTAAAAAATCTAGAATAAGTGAGTCCACCTATGTAGGAATCCAGGCTTACCTTCCCACCAATGTGCAGTTCCTTTAGCGATGGATGTTCCTTTAGCTTTGGCTTTACATACATCCATTATGATCTAACCTTCTAGTTCACCTTGTTTGCTTGGAATGCCTTTTTTCTGCTTCGGCAGAATTAGACTCAACACAATAAAATTCCATTCCAATTCATTTGGCTTCACCAGTCCCTTCGATAAGGGCCGCATATTGAGTTACATAGCTACTGTCTACACCAAGTCCCTCAGTAAAAGAAACTGTTCTGACTTCTGAGTAATACACCCCCAGCATGCTACCCCTGGATTATCTTTAAAGTATTCATCATTTGACATATGTTATGAAGTTAAAATTTACTCTAAACTTGTGAATACTTTTCTTGTTTGGATTTTTTCTCATAACTAAATCCCAAGGCATCTAAGAATAATGAGAATGGTATATACATTACGACATAATATGAGGTCCTTTAAGTATCATGATTATTTGATACGTAATCTCATGTATCCTCAATTTTATGCCCAACCCCTTTTCAAGTAAGGAGTACATGATCTAAGCTAGTTCAGTCTTTGCCCCTTGTGATCATTAGTAGTAGAAGATGCATAATGCTTAAATAAAAGGCCATTTTTAGTATGAGTAAATTTATAATTCCATTTAGAGTAAACAGACCAAAAACAACCTATCAAAAACTTATTATTTCAAATATAATAGAGAGTTCATGATAGGGTGGGTAGTAAAACTTTGAGCAATTTGAATAAATCACGTCATATAGTCCTACACGAAAATGAGGTGGTGGGGGCTGCTTATCTAACAATTCTTCCAAAAAGAAAGAGAAGGAAAACATTAAAGTAGCCTACAGGAAAATGGCAAAAGGAATAATGTTAAGATTCAACTATAAAGCCATATCTCAATCCACAAACTCATACTTGTAGAAGGCTATGGACTTTCTGAACTAAATGCAGAATCTTAATTGAAACACTATGATCCCCTTAAATTGGCGTAAATGCGTTTATACCCATGTTAAGAAGCTGCTCCCCAAGATTATAGACTGTAAATCAGTTGCACGATAAGAAAATAAACAGGTAGTATTGAAGCTAAGAAATCATTAG
This sequence comes from Coptis chinensis, assembly GCF_015680905.1. Taxonomy (NCBI): domain Eukaryota; kingdom Viridiplantae; phylum Streptophyta; class Magnoliopsida; order Ranunculales; family Ranunculaceae; genus Coptis; species Coptis chinensis. The sequence continues at coordinate 46,609,960 of NC_141457.1, forward strand.
GCCAAACTCGCAAATACCAAATCTCAACGCCATCATATTGTTACTAAAGGTAGAATATCATCACACTTCTATAAAGAAAAAACAATTGGAATTGCTGGCCAAAACGTACTATTCACACGACCATTACATAAACTTCAGAGAAAAATAAGAACGAAGATATAAACAATTGATTGGAAATTGAAAATAAAAAGGACCTCAATTGATGAAACCTTTTAGAGAAATTAGAAATTGACTTGCAAAATCGATCATTGTATCATGCGCCATTTTAACGTGGAGAAGTAAGATCGCTTTTTTTCTTCGTTGAGAACTTTGAGCACTGAAGGGCTTTTGTGAGCTTTGGAGAACTATTCATTTTCACAATTAAAACTCAAATTAATTTCTAATCCTATTTGGTTGCATTGTAACCCTTGATTTATCCACCGTTAGATCAAATCCCAACCGTTGGCTATAAAATAATAATCCCCACACAGGCCAAACCTTTTAAATCCCCTCCGTGTTTGGGCACTCACAAAGTTAGTGGCTTCTTAGGATTAGTAAGCAAACACATGCACTCCTTCAGATAGTTTTAATTTTTATTTGAATAGATTACATTCGAGTCATTTTAATTGACATTCTAATCGACCAAATTCATCCATATAATATAAAATTCAAGCAAGATAATAGCAAGTGAAAAAGCGAAGCCGACTCACCGACAATCCCAAATTGGAAAGAGATAAATTTTTACTTCAAGAGATGAAAACAATTTGGGAAAGATCTGTAATGTGCTTTTGAACCTAATTCACTGGAAACGACAAAAAACAAATATTAGTGAGGAACTGCATATTTTTTCGTATGAATAATCAATGATTATCTGATGAATATTTAGTATCAGGTAACAATTCAAACTCAATGAGCTTATGCGAACTTTTGGAATGAAAATAATAAAAATTGCATAAAAAAGGAAAAAAACAAAAACTTAAACTGGGGAAGCCCCAAGTTGAAAATAATTGATTAAATTGGGTGAGCAAGTTCAAAATAACTCGGTGAAGATGACAGTTGTATTACCTACTATGTGTACTTGAAAGGAGTTCCATTTCACAAAATAAATTGAGAAAAATATAAAAATGAAATAGGAAGAAATTGAGTTATGAGAGAAATCCAAAAAAAAAAACGGAATGAGGATAATAACCCTTGAGAATTTAGGGGACGTCTCTTTTCCAGAGTCAATGTTTCGTCAAAATCAGAATTACTTTGACTATGAAGCTCGAGAGTATTGTGACGAAATTACAATTAGAGTGTCTGTTCGGTTTCAATAATTTAGACACAAATAACTCCTAATCTCATTCAGCGCATTGGGTGTTGGAAGCATACCAACACCGTTATAGGTGCTACATGTTCCTTTTATAAGTTTGGGTCTTTTTCTTTTAAACATGAATTCAAGGAAGAAGAAGTGAATTAGTAGGGATGATGCATACTTGAACCTCAGTTAACATTTGTCCAGAAATATACATACTTTGATAAAAAAAAAAAATTATATGATTACCTCATTTGCGAGTCACCTTGTTTGCTCGAACTTGCTTCGGCATACTTGTCTGAGAAGCTTTCACATTCCTTCTAAAAAAAATGTAGGAGGGGCTGACAAATAAGTTAAAAGAGAAATCAAACCCGAAATAAATGAGTCTTTAACAGTTGACCCAATCTGGTGTTATCACCACACACACAATAACATAAGCACACTGAACAGCTTAAGTTGCCGCAAGCTATCAATGCTTGAAATAATTGAGAATCCAAATTCGTAAATTTTACTTTCATTTCTTTATTTTTCAAAAACAAAAGACCAAGACATCAATCGACCTTCCTTTCCGACAATCAAGTAAGTGACATAGTAGGAACGAACTTGTGTAACAATTATGATAAACGAATTTCACTATCCAAAATTATTTTAGTAATATAATTGCAAAATCAGAGGAAAAATGTTGGAGGGTTCACATTCCTTTGTTAGAAGTTAGAAGATAACAACCGATATCCCTTTCAACAATCAACTGATAATTGATCAATTGAGCGAGATATCAACTGATCTTCCATAACGACAATCAAGTAAGCAAAATAGCAGGGACTAACTTAAGTAAATAACCAAAACGTCGGAGGTTTTCACAACTAAGCACATCCGAGTTTAAAAATAAATAACTGAAAGAGATACTTGACGTACCAAATAGAAGTAATGGAAGGAAACCAAAATATGGGAGAAGAGGAGCCGATTGTAAGCGCCTAATATTTGATTGAGCTATAGGCGTTTGGTAATTGGCTGTAATAGAAATGAATCACCAAGCAAGGTACATAATTTTTTGAGCTAAAGGAGAACCGATCGGGGAGACAACCATTGTCTTTGTAAAGAGTTTGAAGCGTAAGGTTTACTTTTTACTGCTGTTAATATAATGTGAGGGGAGAGGCGTAATCGATTGGGTTTGCCGTTTATTTCACATTTCAGAATTTAATTAATTAATTGTCAGGGCTAATTTTCGGCTCACATTGTGGCGCATTGATATTTTGTTGAAGAAGGTAAACACGTATAGAGATAAAAAGTAACTTGGAGAACCCGAAGGGTTTATTGGAATAAAGAAATGTAGGTTTATTGGAGCCGAATTATTTGTGCTAATTAATTACTCATTAATTCTTTTCTAATTTTACACGTGCCTTGGGTTTTGACCCTCGATTTATACCCCCTCAAATTGAAACCCAGCCACGAGTCAGAAATCGAGCTGTTTTGTTAAGTAGATGAAATAAATCCTAAAGCCACCCCTTTTAGATTGCATGCAGGAGACATATAAGCCTTAGGCACGCACTCTTTTAAATTTATGGCTAAAAAATGATTGAAATAAATGACACCCTAAACACGTGTATAAAAGACTATATAGCCCCCTAAATCATATACTCTTTCATCACTATGCTACTTTTAAGAAGGTTATAGTATATTTGATTCTTCTACCTTGTTATCCAACCTCACAATTTGCTCTAGTTCTTGAGACATTCTTAATTAGGTGGCGTCGTTGCAAATGCCATTCCTTTGTAGTTGGCGATGTTGTAGACCTATTGGAAAGGAAAATTTAGAGATCATGAGCATAGAATCCACCTCAATTAAACTTTGACCTGATAAGTAGACCGAACTCAATGAAATTCAAGTGAATTTGGCAATGCGACCTAGGACATTATAATCTGATTTGAGTGTTTATTAACGTGAATTAAATAACCACTATCCTCAATCATTCGATTATAAATTACGATCTAGCGACTTGTATAGGGGAGAAAAAATAGAAAAATAAAACACCACACAATTAATTCACATCACATTAATGTAATTCAACTAATGAAAAGTACGATGGTTTAAATATGATGAACTTGACACTAACTTTGATACGTCCTATGCACAATTGTGTGAACCAAAATACTACAGAGAAATCAAATTTCAATACGTAAATAATTTAGATATAATTTGTAACCTCATGCATAAAAAAAAATATAAGAGAAATCTAGCACACACACACACACACACATATATTTTCACGACTCATGGGTCATTAAAGAGTTGTAGGAAAGAAAATAAGCTAGCAGCTATTCATAATTGGCCAAGGTCCATAATGATCGATCCCCGCATATAGTAAGCAAGCGACAATTTTGATATGGCTGAACTTGAATGCAAAGTAAAGGACTCATGGGTCATTAAAGAGTTGTAGGAATGAAAATAAGCTAGCAGCTATTCATAATTGGCCAAGGTCCATACTGATCGATCCCCGCATATAGTAAGCAAGCGACAATTTTGATATAATTTGGACTTGAATGCAAAGTAAAGGGTTTTTAAACATTTCTACTTCTCAGTTTGTTTTTGCTAATGTCAGTTTGTTTTTCTCTGAGTAAAGCATTGCAATTCAAAGTAAAAATATTTAACATAAACCTTTGCATGTGACATTTACAAAGTATATCCTAAAGCAGTTCATAAAACACGCAGAAAGATACACGATTTGCATGGGCTTGGAGGGTGCCTAGACTTGAATGCAAAGTAAAGGACTTTTAAACAGTTCTACTTCTCACTAACAACAACAAAGTAAGGTTGTTTTTGCTAATGCCAGTTTGTTTTTCTCTGAGTAAAGCATTGACATAAACGTTTGCATGTGACATTTACAAAGTATATCCTAAAGCAGTCCATAAAACACGTAGAAAGATACATGATTTGCATGGGCTTGGAGGGTGCCTAGAAGGATTTCTTGATATTATATTGCTCTTCAGTGAAGGGTTTAATGATAAAATTTGACCCAACACATAGCTAAAGCATCCCGGCAAATATTTGAACGGTAATGTGGAAATAGTATAACTGGTTCCACTAAATGATGCCTATGGCCAACTACCCTGCTACTTGCTACTTCACTTCAGTTTTCAAGGACTATTGCTCTGGGATCCATTCCCTCAACCTTCATTAACTTCCATCATAATCACAAAAGCTTATAAGAGTATTTAAACATCAATCTATTGGAGAAGAAAAGGAAATTAGATAGATATATATAGCTTACGTAGGATGGTTTTATTTGCATAGAAAACAAATAAACTAAATACTGTTTTCACTTTTCAAAATTAACAGAGAAAAGTCGAGAATTACCGGAGATACCTGAGATGATTTGCGATATACCTGAGATGGAGGGGGCGAAATAGAGCATTCAAAACCGTGACCTTTCCTTCTTAGCTTGAGAAAGGAGAAAATGACAGAATCAAATTAGAGAAATACCGAAGGAAGCAATTATTGGAAAGAAGAAGTATAAGTAAGTGAGGTACCTGGTAGAAATCTTAAAACCATATCTTATGCTTACCATCAAGAACTTTAGAGATAGGAGATAGAAGTTCGCATAGCATAAGAAGTGAAGAGACTTTTGCTGGAGATTGGTGTTTAGAAAAAAACGTGCTCTTTTTTTTTTTTTTTTTTTGCCTTCGTTGAGAACTTCGAGGGATTTGGAGAACGGAGAACGAAGGGTTTTTGTGAGCTTTGGAGAATGAAGGGTTCAAGCTTTGGAGAACTTAACCGAAGGGTTTTTATTTATTTATTTATTCAATTTTAGAATTAAAACTCTAATTAATTCCTAATCCACATGGCGCATTGTGGACCCTCGATTTATACCCCCTGAAACTCAATCCTAGCCGCGAGTCAGGAAACAGCTTTGTTTTGTTAGATAGATTTACTGATTTAAGTACGTCTGGTCAATATTCAGCCAGTAACTTTGAAGTTTACCCCTTCTTTCCTTTGTAACTTTTTTACTTTATGACATGTTGGGTACTTGGGTGACTTATTAGCAATTCGCGAATAATTTGCGAATCAAATTTTTGAATGACAAAACGTATAGTACTTCCGAATGTTTTTAAAAGATTCGTAATAATCCGCGATTTTTTGCCTTGAAATGAATAATACGGATTTTGCCCGCTCAAAAATTCGGCTAAAAAAAAATGAATACAAATTCGGTTGCACTTTAATTATTTTTTATATACTTTATGTCCTCACTCTTACTTCAAATCTCTCACTCTTACATTTTTAGTGATAAATTAATCCAAAAACTTTGCTTTTATACTTTTTGGACATTATTTAAATTGTCATGTCAAAGTGTGTGTATTTTGAAATTTGAACGGTAATTTCAATCCAAGAACAAATAAATGAAGGTACCTATGTAGACCATTCAATTGGTTTCAATATTTTTATAGCTAAATTGTTTAGATATGTTTGTTATGTTGTAAAGAATGACAACTATTATTAATATTTATTAACATAATATCATAAATTTTTTACTTCCGAATTTTTACAACCAAACATTTAAAACGTGTATTAATTAAACACCACATAATTGCCATATTGCAAATTTTTTACCGAATATTTGACCGTACCATTTTTTTGAATCACCAAATAATTCTTGAATTATTCTGTACCAAATTTTTTCCGTATCCTGAATTGCTAACAAGGCTTGGGTGTATGTACAAATAGACTTTTTACTCATTAGATTTTGCCAAAAAAAAAAAAAAAAAAAAAAAAAAAAAAAGTAGTAGTCATTGTTTTAATTATCAAAAATGCTAGCGGGACAACTACTGTGTTGTACCAGGCTAACAGCCCAATCAAGTGAAGCCACGTTACAGATGAAAAACTTGTTACTCTTTCATCCGGTTCTCTCTCTCCCTCTCTCTCTTTTTTCTTTAGTTAAAAAAAGTTAAGATAAACAAATAACAATAAAAGAAAAAGAAAAGCACAAACATTAATTCTCTTCTTCCCACTGTTGTTAGTAGAAAACCACTTATCTCTTTCAATTTTGCTTAATCAAGTCATTAATATAAAGAAAGAACACTAATACAATGAAACCCAACTAGCAACAATACAAATTAAAGTTTTATTTTTCAAATAAAAATCCTGTTTTTATGTTGAAAGCAATACAATCATTTGGATTTCATCCAGAAAATGAGCGATCTTGTATGCATACTGAAAGAATGTTTTCTCTAGGTGATTTGTTATTTGAGATATTTTTAAAATTATGTATTTATTTGGGGTTTTTTTTTTGATAAATATGCATTTATTTAGTAGTGGTGAAAGTCATGACTATTTTTGGGCTACCATTACTGTTCGAGTCAAAGACGAAGAGACACAACCATGGCTGGTACAAGTGAACAAGGTGAATCCCTTGGTTTCTTTATCTTAATCAAGTGAGCGGAGTGAAAAATCTGGGCATAAGAGGGGGTTATGCGGACAAAAACTAAATTGGTTGGTTTCTGTCTGTCTGTCCTCACCTATCCCTCTCCCTCTCCCTCCCTCCTTCCCTCTCCCTCTCCCTCTCCCTCTCCCTCTCAACCAAACCCTAACTCTCTCTCTCTCTCCCCACCCACAAACCCATCTCTCCCTCTCTCTTCTCCACCCTCCGCTCACGCCCCCACTGCTTAGCAATTATCTAAGAATAAATCAATTATTAACTTGTCATATGTATCAATTCAAAACTTATCGACGGTGAACAAGACGCGGGCCACTATCGTCCTTTTGTACATTTGGGTTTCTATTCTACGCTGGTCTAATAAGAAAGCCCGCACTCGATTCACAAACACGGCACCAGCTCAGATTCTTAGATTCTTGACCAGCGCCCAAAATGAACAGGTATGATTTTATGTACAAGAAATTAGAATCTCTGAAATGCATTAAAATGAGAACCATTTTATGTCATTATTATTACTCAAAATCTCATTCCCAACCAAAATCTCGTCATAGGATTGTATTTGCTTTTTTGAGTTGTGAATGCATAGTTTTATGGCCATTAAATTGTTCTTTATTTGATAGGATTGTCACGAGAAGAGTTATTGCCACGATACACGCTTTCAAGGTTCCAACAAGGGGTTTAACTAGTGCACAACAAAATTCTGTAATCAATTTACATTTGTTTGTCTTTTTTACTTTCTTTCAGTTAGCAAGAATGATTTTTTTATTGCATAAACTAATTGGTTTTTCAATAAACATCGTAGGAGAACAAGGAGAAACTTGGCTCAAAAAATGGTAATGACCAATATGACATTGCAATTGTTGGGGGCGGCATGGTTGGCATGGCCCTTGCTTGTGCCCTGTGTAAGTTTCTTACTCCTTTGGTTCTTACTCCTTGATGTAATATATAAAACTGGTGTTCTGACATATATTACTTAATGGTTTACATAGATTTAAGTAATTTACTGGTTATAAGCTTTATACATGTGTATAGAGTTAGTATTACATTGTATCTATTTCCATGCATAATATGATGCTTTCAAACTTTTGAGACTCACATATACCTAGGCCGATGTGTATTATATCTTAACCAGTTGGTTTTGAGTTGGATTACCAGATTTAATAATATTATCATTGCTTATTGAACTTAAAAGAAAAAGAGAAAAAGAAGAAAAGCAATATTGTTGAATCTTTCATTCCGTTTATACTTTGTTGGAATCATTAACGGTTTCAGTCTTTGTACTTACTTTTTGTTTACTGTGTGTTCAACAAGCTCTCCATTGACGAAGAAATTGAGTGTTACTATTATTGATAGTAACCCGGCATTGGGAAAGGAAGTTAACATCAAGAAAGATGACCTCCCTGACCCAAGGGTCAATATTGTTACTCTTGCTTCTATTTCCTTTTTCAAAGGTATAATTGTGATATATCTTCTAATATACCCTAATTGTTGTGTGCATATACTATCTCCAAGCATTTCTTATTTTCTTCTCGTAATTCATTATCTTAATTGAGCATCACATCATTTATTTCTTTAACGGACAATTTGGAACCTTGTAGCTTATATTTGATAAGAAATGTGAGAAAATTGGGTACATAATGATGTTACTATACAGAGATACTATAATTTGCTTGCATCATATTCTCTTTTGCATAACTTGTCATTTTTTCCTTTCCACATGTTTTTTTTTTCAAAATTTAAGTTTATCCCATATTCCTCAATATCCATATAAATGAATCTGGAGGAATAAAGGATATCTTAGGAGCAACTATCGCAAACTAAACTATTATTGCTTTAGTTCACTAGTAGCCTAGTTAATCATCTTTAGTTGTTATGTCAATGTACAAGTTGTTCTGTTTGCAGATATTGGTGCTTGGCAATATGTAATGTAGCATCGACATGCATATTTTGATGCAATGCAGGTAATTGTTCACTTCCATTGTACAATTATGATATTTCAGATTCACGTTCAAATTTTAATATGTAGAAGATAGTAAGAACTAAGAAGCCTCCTTTGGTTAGCATCTAAACACACGAATTTAAATATAATGTGGCACTGCCCATTCGGTTGTTTGTCATAATAATACCTAGGGCAACCATTTCAAAATTCAAATTGCATAACCGATCTAAATTTTTTGCCATTTATACATTTGTGACATTAAACTCTCTCTAGAAATGGTTATTAAAGGTACGATCTTAAGGCTTACCATACACACATCTAATTATTAGTTACACAACTAAATGCTCTGATTTTAATGTATATGGTCATCAATTGGATACCCGCACATTATATATTCACTCTTCTAAAATGTATGCCATGTGCATTAAAAGCTGGGGTGGCATAGGGGGGGGGGATTCTGAGTGCTTTGTTGTCATATCTTTGAATTCACCTTAGTTATTACTCAGTATATGTTTACTCTTTTTTGAAACATCATCACCCTGTAAATCTTAGGATATTGTTGCCCAATTGCAGATGTTTTACGTGGTCGTTGTTGATACCTTAATGTTAACTATAATAAACAGATACATGTAATAGCATGTTTTTTGTTTCCCCCCTTATTTTGTAAATTTGAAACAGTTATAATACATTACATCTTCAAGAAACCTTCTAGTATAAATCTCTTGTATCTTTTCATATTTCTCCTTGCATGTTTGGGATTACACTGGCTTGAGATACACTAGGTACACCGCAGGCAATGTAGATGCAGATATACTAGGGTAGGATTTGCATATCAAGAAAATTAGAATTATTTTGCTGCTTTTAAAGGTATTGAAGTAGCCAAGTAGGTAACTATGGTGCATCTGGTTGTGATCTGAGGTGTGCGATGAGAGAACTGCTTCATAGCTCTCTCTTGTCATGTTTGCAGGTATTCTCTACATTTTCGTTTATTTAGTTTTTCATTACAAATCTATATTGTTCCTTCCAAATGGTGATGAATATTGTGTTTTCAATAGAAATTGCGAGTGGTTTGTAATATAGTTGTCATGTAAAGTGTGATTATTGAGCTTTACCTCTGAAATCATTGAATATTAGTAGTTTGGTTTGCTTGAAGTGTGATATTAAGCTTTGTCTCGATTGCTACTCTTGTTGTTTTGGTTCTTCAGTTTGTTTAGCTACTGAGTATTGATCTTCGTTCATTCCACGTCATTTAAAAACTTATTTTTCATTTCTTTGACACTTTATGAAACTTAATGTATTAGAAATAACAGAACACAGATTTTCAGAAGACAATCTATCCTTCCATATTGATGACAATTGATAGAAAATTAACCGACCTAAATAATCATGTTAATTAAACCCTACTTTAATAATAATAATACTTCTCGCAAGCGCACGAGGTCTATTGTAATAGGTGCGCAAGAACGAGGTCGATCCCACAGGGATTGCTGTTTAGGGACAATTGAATACTAAATATTATCTAACCTAATTCGAACAATATTTGTTGATGGAATTTGGAATTAACTATTATCTAAATCTATTTAATTTAACTACGGTCTAAGAAATGAATAAACTAAATAATGAGGTTCTGCTAAGTTGAGAGAATTCTAGGACTATCGAATCCACCTTAAATCTCCGTATACACTATCGACTTAACCTTTGGTATTCCAGTTATATATTTCTGAGTAGCAATCGATGATACTATCGTTACAATTCTTTTTGCACTTTCTTCGCAAAATTATCTTCTTACTCAGCTAAAGATTAAACCCAAAGCATTATTTGTCTTCTTACAGCATAAACAATCAAATGGTTTAATACTAACAGTTATACTAAGCTTGATTAACAATCACCTATTCGAACTACCGAAAATGCATCACATAATCGGTGAAAGAAATACTAGATAAATTAATCATGAGTTCAAAGAAGAATTTAATCATTAATAACAATTCAGGAATACCAAAAATCAAATCTCTAACATCACATCAATCTAAGGTTTCATCTACACCCTAGAAATAGTTTAGTTACACATCGAAAATAAAACAGCAGAAACAGAAGTAAATAAAGCCATTAACAAAACCAATATCAACTATCGTGAGCCTGACTTCGGTGTTCTGTTCTCCCTTCTCGATCTCCTCTGCGCCTTTAACTCCCTCCCACTTATACCGTTTTGTATCCTTCCTTTTCGGGTTCGAAAGAGTTTTGGGAGTTTTGGTTCAATTTGGCAAGGTTCTGTTTTGGTGAAGATTCGTAACCGAGAGATTCGGTACAAATCTTAGTTGGAAAGGGTGTTCTCTGTTCGTGAGAAGGATGGAGACTAACGGACTTATCTGGTGGTCCAAGTAGCTGATTTGGTGAGTGCGGCCTTTACTTGCACATGGGTTGATGGAATAGTTCTTGGACCTTAACTCAATTTAGGCCCATATTCCCACCAGCAGATCCTCGCCTTGTGACTTCGAGCTCATGATCATATTATTTTGCTAAATGCAAATACTTAAGGGCCCAAATACTTAAGGCCCAAACCAAAGGTAAATAATAACCCAGTAGTATACTAATACTGTTTCGAGCACCTCCAATGAACTGCACAACCCTGTCAGGCCAACCAAACTAGGGGAACTCAGACATTGACATCCCGAATCTCGACAATTTCTACACTTTTAATCAGGTTAAGTCCAATTCCTGTCAAATCACCAAAAATATACTAACTAAATCAAACGAATAAATTAAATGGACTAACTAATATAAAATTGGGCGTAAATAAAATATGTAACATTTACGTGCTTGTCAACAATGGATGTACAGCCAAATACTGGAACTAAAGGGATCGATTCATCATGTTCACGAATGGCAAAGTTAGAATTTAGTGATGGACAAAGCATATTTGCAAAGCTGGTGGTAATTTTTTTTTTTTTTTTTTTGGTTTTGTAAGAGTTTTGATGTCACATGCTATTATTGCACGCACTGGTCAGACATGTGCCACAATTTATTTTAGTAATTTTCTACTTGCAAGTTTCATAGGATTGGTGTTCAACAAACGTTGTCTTTTTCAGATGTTGGCACTGACCACATTTGCGTCATTGTCTGTGTCAAATAGGTTATGCTTTGTCCTACTCATTTGTTATTAGCTAACAAATGGCCAATTGATCTTTTTGCAGGTTGGAGCAGATGAGGGAAAATCACATGTTAGGGAATTGGCGAGAATCAAAACACCTGGATGGAATTAATCACAGAATGCAATCATCTGTACTGTTAAGCATACTGTTGAAAATCATTGTGCTTGGCAGAGATTTCTGCCTTCTGGTCCAATTGCACTTTTACCTATAGGGGACGAGTTTAGTAATATTGTTTGGACTATGATTCCAAAGGAAGCAACAGAGCGTAAATCGATGAGTGAGGATGATTTTGTTAAAGCAGTAAACCATGGTCTTCATGATGGGTATGATCCCAATCCTCAGTCAAACTACCTGGGGTACTCTAGAGATTATTCCTGGGAAGTGCCTCCCAAAGTAGTCGAATTGGGCTTAGAGAGAATGGTGTTTCCTTTGTCACTAAAGCACGCCAATGAATACGCAGTCAATCGTGTGGTTCTTATTGGTGATGCAGCACACACTATTCATCCTTTGGCTGGCCAAGGTGTTAATTTGGGATTCGGAGATGCCTGTGCTCTTCCAAAGATCATAGCTGATGGCATTGCAGTAGGTGCTGACCTTGGGGAGGTATTAAATAGTTTCTTATTTCACAAACATGTCAGTTTGATCTTTGAACATCAACAAGTAACACCAGATAATTCACGTGTGCACTTGAGAAGAAGAAGACCTGTTTTTTAAAGAGTGCTAGCTCTGTTGACATATAAATTTGTCGTATGAATGTCAAACTGAAGTGAAACAGTATGTCGTTCCTAGACCAAAGGAATTATTTGCTATTTAATTTGGCTTGTTAGGTCATAAGGCAAACATCTTAGGAGCAAGGACAAAATCAACAGTTCATTTCCTCTTCTGGTAGTAGAACTCGCAATGACTCCTAGGGGCAGCATGTTATTATATAAACTAACAAATGCAAATTTTGATATATAGTATTTGGTAAAAGCTCATCTAAATATGATATGTTATATATTGTTCGTGTTTAGTTTGTCCTTGATGGTCTGTTTTTTTAATGCAGCTCTCATTATTGAAGAAATATGAAGCAGAAAGGAAGCCAACAAATATTATGATGACCGCAATTTTGGATGGCTTTCAGAAGGCATACTCTGTTGATCTGGGTCATTTCAATGTTTTACGAGCAGCAGCATTTCAAGCAGTGCAATATATCTCTCCGCTAAAAAAGAATATAATCTCATATGCTACAGGTCAACAGAAATGGCCACTTTTCTTTTAAGATCAGACAGAATAACCCTGAATCCGAAATGTCAGACATGTTGTTCATTACTTTGTAAATATGAAATAGTGCAGTAACGTCCCTTCACCATTATATGTAGAAGTGAGAAATAAAAAATATTAATCCTCCCCGTCTTTTATTATTGGAGCCTGTGCTGGACCAGTTTGGTTATATTGATTGATTACCTAAATATCTACAATGGGCATGCCAGTGCTCGTAATATAGATTCTGTGACACCCTTTTTGAACCGTTTAGAAGATTTTACGAAAGCCCATTGTCGAATTTCTATTTTCAGGTTGCAATTTGCTTATACAAATTGTGAAGCCTGACTAAGGAACTTTAGATAATGTCTCTCACTTGGTCCTTTGACAAACTTGTGGAACATGGTTCCTTCAAGAGAAGTACTTCACTGTCTTCACATGGTAGGTTAACTACTGGTGGGTCATATATCTACTTTGGAATTCAAGCCGGTAGAGCTTCAGTATGCCCAGGCTGGCCCTGTGTTCTAAATCAGCTCTAAAATCAGTCCGGGCTCTGGCTGATATTGTGAAAAGAGCATGCTTGTGTATAAGAATCACTTTTTTAGTTTTTAGTGTATAATTGTTTAACATTCCTAGAGAAGTAGTGAAGTGCCAACTCTCTATAAGTACTCTATAAGTACTCAGACAAAAGGGAAGAAATCTAACGTCAAAGAGTCGCTCTAGCTATACAATTTGCAAGGACAATTTCAAAGTGCCCAAAGAAGCAAAATTATGAAAATAGATAAAATATCCCGAAATACACTGGATACATGGCAATGCACAATTGCACACTACGTCTAAGGACTAAACACGTTACTGGATAAAGCCGTTAAAGTTCCCATGTTCGTTACTGAATACTTTTATTTTCATCAAAAGAGTGATACTCCAGCTCCCTGTCCATATCCATGTCTACTTTGGTATTAGTCCATCATGATTTACATTGGAGAGTATTTAAGTTATTTGGCCTTCAAACTCGATCAGAAGAGTTCGAAAAAGTTATGCTGATTGGAAAATTTATACGATATATAATCATCCGAAAGTTTTGTGATATATCAGCAATACACCCTATGGAATCCTATAGGTCCGATATATCTAAAATATTTTAATAATGGCGCCCTTCATCTACAGTCGGACAATATTATTTTAATATATATTTTTTTTATGTATCTCTCCTATCTCTGTCACTTTTTTATAAAGATTTTTGTCCATATTAAAAATGTTAAATTTCAACCAGCACATGTTAATAAAGAGAGTGGAGGGAACGTTTCTGGGAGAAGTGGAGTACGTGGGACAAAAAATAGTAGTTTGGGTTTAGGTTTTTATTCTGTCACCTCAGGGGTAAAAAAATGGGTGGGGCCAAATTTATCTTTATGAGGGTCGGGCCCTGTGAGGGAGGCCAACACTTGAAATTATACAGCCCTTGCTTCACCTCACCCCCCCGGAAAACTGTGGGTAGAATTATATCAACTTGTCAATTATTCAAAACTCTTGAATACAACTTGTTTAGACTTTATTAACATATTTGGTTTTTATCAGATTTCATTAACTGATTAACATATTCATTACAAAAATTCTTGAAAATCTATAAAACTTCATTAACATATACAATAGAATATATGAATATATTCTATAGGATAGAGATATATCCATATAATACAGCTGTATCCTATAGAATATATTCACATATTCTAACAATATATTCATTACAAGAGAGAGAACCTCCATCAAGGACATGTTCATACTTCAAACAAATAAAAAAACAGGTTTGCAAAACAACAAGAGAATTGTTTAAATGCATCATTAAGCTTCATAGTATTCTTTGTACTTGATTCTTGATCACAACTTATATTTGCTTTAGTCTTCAAATATCTGCAAAGCAAAAGGATAAATATTTACAGTTAGACAAATCCAACTCTCATCATTGGCTAAGTATTATGTAAATATAAAGAACTGACCTCTAGATAAAAAGCATCATTCTATAGTCTGTACACATGCAACCATGTCAGAGAAGAAGAATCAACCAAAATCAGCAAGTTTAATCCCACTTCATTTCAAAAGTAACTGAAGGCTTGTGGGATCACTTCATTTGGTGCAAAACAAAATTGCAAAAGCCCCCTTCCAAAATCTGCAAAACAATAAGTTAATAGTCAAGATTCTAGTATCACATAAAAATAAATACATAAATAAGTCACGTACACCACAACAATAGAAAGTACTAACGCCAAAATCCTCACGACCAAAGTCCACACACTACATCCCCACGTCGCTCATCGTCTCTTCTACTAAATTTTCATCTTGAAGTCCTTCCTCAGCTTGAAACCAATCCTTCAAACAAACCAAAGCTTCCACTGTCTCCGGCAACAAACAACTCCTATATTTGGTAACCACCCATTCGCTTCCACTAAAAGCCGCTTCAGATGGAACAGTAGTAACAGGCACCGTTAGTAGGTCACGTGCCAAGGCAGACAGAACAGGATAAGTACCTTCTTCATTCTTCTACCATCCCAAAAGATCAAATGTCTTTTCACTACAAACATTAACAATGGGCAGATCTAGATACTGCTGCAATTCAGATTTGCTAGTGAGTCTAGAAGCTTCTTTACGTTGTGATAGCAATGTGGCAACCATATCTTCCACTACACAAGTGTTAGATACTGCCACATTCGGACCTGGAACATTCACCTTTATCTTCATTTGGTATTGATCAAAAGTGCATACAATTTTTCTTTTATATCGATTCAATCTTTTTTCGACTCTCCAAGAAGGATAGGTGGGACACGGTATCGGTTTCAGATTCATGATCAGATAAAGGTTCAGATTCATAGTTTAGGTCCAACAACAATTCTAAAATAGTAAACTTATACCTTGGATCCATACATGAAGCTAAACCAAGAAGCAAAGGGACACGCTTCCGGTATTTATCATACTTGTCCTTCATGTCTTCATACATAAGTATAAAACCGGGTTCATTAGCATACTTCTTTAATAACAATGAAATTCTACTCAATTGATAGCAAAAGGCGAAGAAGTAACATAACTAGTCCCCTCAAAAAACAGCTTAGTCGAGTCAAAGAATATTTGAAAAAAATCTCTAATGACAATGGCATTATTCCAATCTTCGGAGAAAGAGCACGTGGAAAATCACTATCATAGAAAAAAAAAGATCAAGAACTTTTCGGTATGGAATTGCATCATAACATTATGAATGTCGAATTCCATCGAGTTGGCATGTCAACGGGCAACCTCTTCTCCTCCATGTTCAAACTCTTACAATTCTCAAAAACTTTTGCAATTTTCTTTGGAGAATTTTTCACATGCTTTACACTCTCTAATGTTATCAAGAGAGAAATCAACATGTTTCAAATCCAACTTTCACTATAAGATTCATAACGCATGATTACAAATGAATGTGACACAATTGTTTAGATAACAAATCAGTCTTAAACAGTGAATTTTTCAATCGAGACACAGCAACATCATTGTTAGAAGCATTATCCAGAGTGAAAGAACCTATCTTGCCACAAAGATTCCAACTCGAAGGTTACAATACATTGCATCAGCGAGACTTACCGATTATTGGGGTGAAGGAAGCCAAGGGAAGCTTATGACCCTTTTATGTAACTTCCAATCTTTAGTGATGAAATGAGCAGTAATACACATATACCCTAGTTTCTTATTTGAAGTCCACAAATCTGAAGTGAAAGATATTTTTCCGGGGACAGTGTCTAAGAGAGCTTTCAAAGCAGCTTTGTCCTCTTCAAAAATCATCATGACATCACTTCTCATTGTGATCCTACTTGGAGGTTTAAACTGGGGACCAAAAGACTTGGTAATCCACCTATGGAAAGCTGGCTTATCTACTTTAACGAATGGCAACTCTTCACGAACAAAGTATCGCACAGTCTCACGACGGGATCTCGCTTGGTTAAAGGTGAAAGAGAATATGGAACCAGAAGGGCCAACACCAATGATGGTTTGTCCCGTATTAGTTGCTGTTCTATTGAGACAAGATTCCTTGTGCCTACGGAGATGACTAGTCCCACCCCTGTTCCCACAAGACAGCTTTTGAAAACATATTTTACATACAACAACCATTGAATCAGACCCATCAGCATTTTTTACAACAATACCATCATCATTAATTTCAACAGTTTTATCGAATTGGGTCCAAACATCAGAAATTTTGCGTTTTTGTTTTTTAGGGGGTCGAGCATAGAAATTCACACTCTCCTTCTGCCCCATCTTCAATTGGAGTTTCTACATCAGTAACAGTATCTAATATCAAAGCTGACACGTTGGTCATTCCAATCAATTAGAAGTATTAAAGATCTACAAGTTAAAACAAGCAAACCTTAGCACCGCACAAGCAAAATTCGTCAAACCGGAAGTGTGATACCAACCTGTCCAAAAAGTTAACGAAACAACACAATGCTTTTAATACTCTAGAAAAGTACTACAAGTCTACAAGTATAAAACATAAAAAAGAATTTGAGTGCATTCAAACATGCAAACAAAAAAATTGTACGAAGATCAAAGGTATACCAAATATAATCACCAATAGCATAGCAGCTCAACACACAATATTATGCTTTCACTTCTACGATGTTTTCCATTTACTTGAGGATATCAAATTACAAGCCATATACGAACTCTGAATGTAGGACCATGTTGCAAGCCATCTTGAGGAGAGAGAATGTGTTGTCGGAGCAGGTGGACAAGTCAGAATGTCAGATGGCTTGTTGACACATGGAGGGTTGGTTCAGCTGCTCTCCAGGTATCGGTCTTAAGATTTTAAAAAATTCTTGTGGAAATGTTTATAGGGTACTAAGTACTACCAGAGTTTTCCGTTGAATTTGCGTATTGAAAAGGTAGAATCCACCATTCTTTGTTGTTAGGCATCAGTTGATCATTATGTGTGTTTCACTAGTATCTGTATCTAAAGCATTGAAGGGAACTAATCAATAAGTGCTTTCTCTTTAAATGTTACAAGGTCAATTGGTGATGATGATCTGAAGCCTGCAGTCACAGCTGAGCCTGAAGTAACTGAGACTACTTTAACTTATGAAGATGAATTTTTGGTAAGCACTCTATCTGCCCATCAAACTAATTTGGAATGATAATTTTAATCCTTGGAAATGTCAAGACGGGTGCATGTTCAGAAGCCTGACAGAGCAGTATGTGGCAGCTAGCACAGTCTACAAATCTACTATCTTCTCTACGGTTTTAATGTCTCCTTGAGATTGTTTACTTCAAAACACTTGGGGAGCTTCATTTATCCAACTCCCTAGGAATGTTCAAACTCAAATGTTGTTTACATTTATTTTTTCATCTTTGTTAGTTTAAGCCCTGAAGTATTGAGCCTAGTATACTATATCCATTGATAGTGTTCCAAAAGGCTAGCAATGTAATTAAGAGACACATATCTGAGACGAGAAAATATACAGAATTAAAATCTATAGATTTACAGTTTCACAACTAAGTTCATAGCTCATCAAGAAGTTATCATGATAGCTGCTAATATAGTAGCCACATATGTACAAAAACATAGTTGACTGATAATGTTCAATGATTCTAAAGTGATAATGGATGCATTTTCTTTTCATCTCTGAACAATATATCTAAAAATAAATAAATAAATTGAAACATACACTAGATTTACTAGATTTTCTTTTTAATTACTGATCCTCGTGGAGTTTGGAATTCCAGGTCTCAAATTACTTCACATTCATAGTACTTCCCAATAGCGGAAGAAACAACCGAACGCATACCATATAATGCAGTTAAGCATGCTAGATATGACTATGATTCTTTTAGTAAGTTGTTTCACATTATGAATGAAATTACGCTAGATATCAATATGATCCTTTTAGTAAGAATTTTCACATTGTTAATGTGAGCATGCTAGATATCAATATGATTATTTTAGTAAGTATGTTCACATTACAATTATTGCCAATTCGCAAAAGATTATCTAATAACGGGGTTTAAGTTTCAGTTAGATTACCGGAAGAGAAGTTAATGTAGCAGCAAGCTTGACCAACTTAGGGTCACAAGCTATGTCGATGTGAGTCGCTCCACCTGCCATATGTCCGATATGAAGTTAGATATGCATATAATAGATGAAGACAGCAATTGTTAAAGAGGATTAACATCCTTTGAAGCAAAAACGAAAGAATTTTAACAACAAATACGGAAACTTTATTAACCTAGTTATATCAAAATATCGACGATATTAACTTTGTTAGTTCAAAAACTGTCAGCTATGTATGAGATAATTCTTTGATAACACCATGTTTTAACAAATAGATGGAAGGTTTTGAACAAAGACTAACCCACCCTTTTTTCTCTCAAAAAACTTGCTGAGGTTTGGATCATCCTAACATGGAAAAATTTCACTGACGTTAAAATAACTCGCGGAGGGTTTGAATCTTACAGGAAAGATGTTTCACTCGTTGAAACATATGGCGCCAATGAAGTTGTAGCAACTTGAGGTTAAAATCTTCATCCACTAATGTTAAATACGCTTTCCCCCTTTCCTTCGCAGCCATCTTGATTTTTACTGGTTTTAACAATTTCACTTATTTAACAAGTGTAGACCTAATAGACAATTGAAATCCTAAGTTCCTAACAAAAACAGAATTTCATTGACATGAGCCCAAACGCATATATGCATGTAATAGGCTAATAGCTATGGGAAGGTAAAGAGGAATAATGTTTTATCAGTTATAAATGTGTAAATCAAGAAATACATAACTAATTGTTTTCGTGCTTGTGATAAATAACAGGTAATGGCTAGTGATGGACTTTGGGATGTGGTGAGCAATGAAGACGTTGTATCCATTATCAGAGACACTGTTAAAGAACCCGGAATGTGCTCCAAGAGGTTGGTTACAAAAGCTGCTGAACGTGGCAGCAAAGATAACATCACAGCCGTAGTAGCTTAGCAAGAAAGCAAGAGAGAAATATATATATAGATAGAATCTATAAAAAGAAGACAAGATCTAATGAACAACAACAACAACTCTGCTTGTTTCCTTATTCTTCTCATCTCACTACTCGTTTTTACTAAATCAGCTTTTTCTTCAAACTACTTTTATCAACAACAAGAACAACTCATCAAGATGGCTTCTGGTGCTCTTGGTGGTATATGTGATTTTGAGGAATGTTCTCAAAACAGTGTCGAGATCGAAAGTCTCGCAAAATTCGCTGTCAATGAACATAAAAAAAAAAAGATGTAAACTTAAAAAAGACATCTTTTTTATTATCTTTTTTAAATAGATCCAAGCTAACTTGACCAAAACAAGTGCTACAGCAGTCTAATTTCTTAGCCTAACAAGCCACAAAGAAACACACAACAAAATTAGAAAACAACACTACGAGAATGAAAATGAAACCGTACAGACAAAAAAAAAGAAGAAAGAAGGATGAAGATACCTAATTTAAAAAGATATAATTGGAAGAATGATTATGGGGAAAGAATGGTTAGAGGAATAGAAGATGCATATTTGTGTGCAGCGGAAAGAAGAAAAGAGAAAAGAAATGAGTAGTAGGGTTTCATTTGGTTGAATTTATATCAACTACTATACTTGAAATTTACATTTCTACCCTATGTAATAATAAGTAAAACTTAAAACCCTAAGGGTATTATAGGTAATTTTGTTTAGAAAATCTAAATATCAATGAGGGCCTTAATACGGGCTTTAGAGGGTCGGGCTGAGGGCCGCCCTCATGTTTCCATATCTAGGCCCTTACCCTCTCCTCAAAACATGAGGGTCGGGCCGGCCTTGTCCTCAAATTGCATGCGGGCTTAAATTTGAGGGCTTTTTTGGTCTATGGACTGGGTCGGGTCGGACGGGCCGAGGGCTTGAGGGCCGTTTTTACACCCCTATCCTCACCTATTTCTTTTTCTCCTTCTTTCTTTTCCTCTCCCTCTCAACCAAACCCTAACTCTCTCTCTCCCCACCCACAAATCCATCTCTCCCTCTCTCTCTTCTCCACCTTCAGCTCACGCCCCCACTAATTAGCAGTTATCTTTTTATTTTTTTTCATTTTTTTTATTGTATAAGCTAAAATGTGAATTATACGGAATGAGTAGCAAGTTTCTCTCGTGTGATGTGGCATTAGCCTATTGGGATGTTAGCCAGATATATGACAGCTAGCACTAGTCTTTAATTGTTTACCTCTCCCTCTTCCCGCTCTTCAAATTCTAAATCTTCGGAAAGAAGCTAAAACAAAAATCAATAAGCAGAAGAAGAGTCACACGCGTTTCTTGCTCGAAAGACCCCATTAGGTACTGTTTGGATTGCTGCTCATCTTCAAAAACTTCGGAAACCCCTTGTCTCTGTAAAAACGATTTAATTTTTAAGCCTTAAAAGATAAAATTTCATTTGTGTAAATTAATTTCCTTGAATCGGTTGTTTCATTTTGTGTAAAGGTGTCGTTAGAATATATTCAAAGAAAGTAAATGAATTCCGGAACTATCAACAAATTAATCTAATACTATCACTCTGCCAGAGAATTTCGATTTGGATGATGGGTCTTATAATAATGAGATACTGCTTTACTTGTTGGAGCTTTACTGCTCTCCTCGTGCGTTTCTTATAAGACCACCTATTCTGCAACCATCAACAGATACAGAACCATCACTGTTCAACTTTACTGTATCATTATCCAGTTTTGTCCATATGCATTGGATTGGATGCTTAGTTTTGAAGTTGACTAGCAGACCTAGTCGGTTCATAATGCTTCGGGCTTCTACAGAATCTTGTATTTCCTTGATCTGGCCTTGTAAGTAGAGCTTCATGTCCTCTTGCAGTTTATCTCTGACAACTCCCCAAGGCTTTGAGGTGTTTCTAAATCCTCGAAAATTCCTCTCAGTCCAAATATATGAGACAACAGCACATATGTAGACTTTAAGGATTTCTGATACAGTAGTGTTCTTACTAGTCAACATTAGTAGGTGCATCCATTCTCTATTAGAGTTTGAGTGCTGGAAATTGAGATCCAAGCTGCTTTTCACACTATTCCAAATTGATTTGCTATATGAACAATCAAAGAAAAGGTGCTTTTAGTTCTATTTGGCATTGTTGCAGAGGCAACATTTCGAGGCATGCAACACTTTTCTCTTGATCAATCTATCCTGGGTAGGGAGTGAACCTGAGAATAGCTGCCATGATGTAAAAGAATACTTGGGGATGACCAACTTTCCCCACACTAGATTGAACCATCTAACCTTTTCTCTTGGATATCGCAGAGCATTATAGGCTGACTTGGAGGAGAACTCTCCGTGCGGGTCAGGGGTCCAGTAGACTTTGTCATGAGACATGAAGTTGTTAATTTCTGTCTTGAGAATACTCTCTTTGAGCTGTGAGTTTGGAAGAGAGTGTACAATGCCATTCCAGTTTCCATTGGTGATAAGGAAGTTGACCTTAGCGTCAGGTGGAGCTTGTACAAGATTCCTAACCATTAGATCGTCAAAGAGAGGGGTTGTAGTGCACCACAAATCATACCACAATGATGTTGTGTCTCCATTTGCAATGCTGTATTTGATGAATCTATTAGCTTCAACTCTAGTGTCAAGAATATGCCGCCATACCTAAGAACAATCCTTTGGTATAGGCATAGACCAGAAACTCTTGCCCTTAATGTTCTGGTTCCAAACCCATTGTGCCCAGATACTCGTTTCATTAGAAGCAATTTTAAAAACAAGACCACAGTATGAGGCCGTGTTCCAGGTTTTCAAGTCTAAGATACCCAAGCCTCCTTCCCTCTCTGGCGAGAGTGGTGATGTCCTTCCGGCATGATGCATTTTAACTTCCATTCTTTGGGCCACTCCACAAGAATCTATGACATATCTTGAAACTTGTTCTAAGGCGGTTATGGGTAAGACGAATGTCTTTGACCAGTACACATGGAAGCTAGATAGAACTGATGTAATGAGCTGAAGTCTTCCTGCGTGTGATAGTAACTTAGATTTCCAATTTGAAATTCTAGTAGTTACCTTCTCCACTAAAGGTAAGTAATACCCAGCCGAGCTAAGATTAATGGCAGGCCAAGATAAGTAACAGGTGGAGTAACCAATTTGATATCCATTGAGTCCGCGAGTGCTTGGCTTTCATCAATAGTGGACCACCCGTCAGCAGTGTAGTCTTTTGATTGTTGATTTTCAGACCTGAAACACTTGTAAATATGTCAAGAATACTCTTTACTGCTTGCAAAGAGCCTTGGTCCCCTTTAAAGAAGAGTAAAAGGTCGTCTGCAAAGCAGAGATTCACAATCCTTGATTTCTTGCACTTCAGGTGGGCTTTGATATGGCCCGCATTAAAACCATTTATGAGAAGGGAGCTCAAAATCTCCATCACCATCACAAAGAGATATGGTGAGAGAGGGTCTCCTTGCCTGAGCCCTCGCTTACCTTGAAAGTAGTTCACAGGTGAACCATTTACAAGAATTGAGTAAAAGGTTGTGGAGTAGCATAGTTTTATCCATTGAATCATACGAGGAGGGACAGAAAATTTGATGAGCAATGGTTCTATCACCTCCCAACTGACTGTCATAGGCCTTGCTTATGTCTACCTTCAAAGTGCATCTAGGAGACACACCCCTTCTTGTATACTTGCGCAAAAGCTCATGTGAGAGAAGTAAGTTGTCATGAATATCTCTTCCTGGAACAAAACACTTATAGGTAGTGTTTGAGATAACTTTGGATAAGAGAGGATTGGATAAGAGAGGCTTTGGTTTGTTTGAGATAACTTTGGCAAAACACTTATAGGTAGTGTTTGCAAAAACAATCGGTCTGCGATCAGAACTCTTGATGAGGTTCGGGACTTTAGGGACCAAGCATATGAAAGTAGAGTTGAGCCCTCTAGTCATTGTATTAGTTACAAAAGCATACTTAATAGCTTTAGCAAAGTCAGAGCCAACTATGGACCAACAAGACTTGTAAAAGTATGCATTATAACCATCGGGTCCTGGAGATTTATAGTTCTCCATACTAAAAAGGGCCTCCACAATCTCCTTTTCATTGATATCAGAACTCAAGAAAACATCATCATGTAAGGTGTCCCTAACATTGAGATTGGCAAAGAAGTCATCATCAAAGTTGGAATTTGAAGGTTCCCCCAATAATTCCTCATAGTGAGTGGTAATCATAGAGACAACTTCAATTTGTTTGGTGCATACTTGCCCTTTTGAATCTTCAAGTGACCAGATTTTGTTCTTGCCCTTTCTTTCTTTGACCATTCCATGGAAATAAGCATTGTTCCTATCTCCAAGTATAATCCAAGTACAACCTGATCTCTGTTTGATTTCCTCATATTCCATATTGAGCAGGTTACAATATTCCTTTCGAGCTACTTGCTCTTTAGAGATTAATCTAGAGTTAGTAGGTCGAGACTGTAGTTCAGTTTGAATAGAGAAGAGGATATCTCATGAACCTTCAGTTCTGGCATGAATGTCTGAGAAATTAGTCTTCGACCAGTCCTTAAGCACTCCCTTTAATCTTTTCAGTTTTACATTAAGCACAAGTATAGGGTTGCCACCGATAGTCTGTTCCCAAGCATTCTTAACCACTTCATGAAAAGAATTATGCAAAGCCCAGGCGTTGCAAAACCTAAAAGGATACAAAGATTTCAGCATATCAAACCATGATAGAACTATAGGAGTATGGTCGAAACTCCTTTGCGGCAAGAAGGAGGCTTCAGAGGGTCGGAAAGATACTACTTCATTGTAGATTAACCAAGCATCTGTCTATTTTTATCCTTTTCTACTTGGACCTTGAGTTGATAGTCCAAGGGAAAATAGTCAGAACGTAAATCAACCGGACCGGTTGAGTTAACGCTAGATCAATAAAATCCTCCATATCCCGGGGTGGACGGGGAGCACATCCATACCGTTCCACAGAGGACAAGATACTATTAAAGTCACCGCAGACGCACCAATGCATAGTCATGGATGCAGAAATAGATACAAACAGACCATAGAGATCTTCTAGTAATCTTAGAGTTGCTTGCATAAACAGTAGTTAAATGAAAAAACTGATTAGTGGGTAGAAAAGTTACCTCACAGTGCAGCATTTGGGATGTCTCCTTCAAGAGATTAACAGAAACATAATTACTTCTTTCCTTGCCCCTTGGGCCTACCTCACTTCCTTGCTGTGTTTTTCTTGCCAGAATTTTGCTACTGAGAATTATTCTTCTGGTGAGATTGTTGAGATGGAGATTGACCATTAGCCTTGGCAAATGGAGTAGCCTCTGGAGGGTCCACGGTCGTCTCTGTAACCAAGTGATCATGAAACATCTCAATTTTGGTTACTTCGGTTGCAATTGGTGTTCCACTGATTAGTAGAGGGTTGTTCACTACATTCATGTCAGTGAAAGCCTCCTCACAACTATAATGCTCTTGTTCCTTCCCCGAGATAACAGTTTCTATGTTGTCTGCTTCCAAGGTTGAAACCATTTCAGTAACCACATCAGTGAGCGCATGTAGAGTAGGCGTTACAACAGCATTACTTTGTGGGGACATATTGTACAATGAAAAGTCCACCACAAGGGTTGATGAGTTAGGTATTACTACCCTCGGTTGATTGATCAAGCTAGAAGGAGAACCAGTTTGACTCACTGGTGTTTGTACAACACCGCTGCTGTTTGATGGAGGTACATAAAGAACTAAGCTCTGAGCATTGGCCTCTGCGGGCACTGTAGGTGAGTTTACAGCCATTGTAGTAGCTGGTTCCTGTTCTGCCTCAGTCGGAGGGGGAACAGTAGCACCTCCCTCTTGAGGTGTGGTTGTTGTTGTTGTTGGTCTCCTAATCCATGTAGTGTTGGTGGATTTTTGAGGACACCTTGTTGCATTATGCCCAAACTTGTTACAGTTGACACAAGAGAGTGGTTTCCAAACATACTCAACTGTTACAGTAGCTTCTCTCCCTAAGCCCAA
Organism: Coptis chinensis; assembly: GCF_015680905.1. Taxonomy (NCBI): domain Eukaryota; kingdom Viridiplantae; phylum Streptophyta; class Magnoliopsida; order Ranunculales; family Ranunculaceae; genus Coptis; species Coptis chinensis. The sequence goes on from NC_141457.1 coordinate 46,635,966, forward strand.
CTTGAACTTCAAAGAGGTAGGATATTTTGCATTAACAGGAACCTCCACACATACCTTTGCAAAATCTAATCTTTGCTTCTTCTGTGTTGCTTCATCCCAGCAATGAGGCTTCCCTATTCTACTAGCTATAAAACTAATACCTTTCTTAGTCCAAAGTTGCTTGGGGATGTTGTGAAGCTTTACCCAAATAGGAAGTGTACTGACACTCTTCCTCTGGATGTCTAAGTCCTCAGACCAGGGTCTGATCATGAAGATTCTTCCTGCAACAAACATGGGCCTCCTTCAAGAACCAATTGTCTGTCTGATGAGTCCAGAAACTTGAAATAAAACAGATCTCGATCTGTTGAAATTTCATAGCTTGCTTTTGTTTTCCAAACCCTTTCAAGAGTTTTCTTCACCAAGGGTAAAGGCATTCTCTTGTCGGCAAAGAAACCCACTAGATATTCCTTCCAAAGTTCAGTGCCTATGTCCTGGATATCAGTTGGGACTTCTACTACATCTTCGACATCTGAAATATTGAAACATTCGAGCTTACCATCCTCTACACTTGAGCTCGAGCTTATGTTTGAGAACAGAGAGCTCCATGTAATTGGAGCTCTAGTAACTTCAACTGTTTGCACTCGAGAGTTGAGACTAGTAATAATCAGTGTACTCTTTGATTTGATCGAGGTTGAAATTTGTAAATGCATCTTGCATCACACTTGTGTGTGTAATTCACTTTAAGTTAGTGCACCTCATACCTATATCAATTTTGCACATAAGAATAGTCTTTTCACCTGTGTGCCTATACCGATTTTGGACAGAATCAGATATCTTCTATAGCCACTCTATACACAAACGCACAGACAGACGTAAACACACTTTCTTTTTTTGTTTATTTGAACAATCACGTATTGGAATGATCACTAGCTGTTCAATAGGTTTAAGAGTTACTCATTATGAAAATTTACATTCTAGGTATGTTTGCAGTCGCTTAATTCTAATTGATGGCAGGTTCTGAAGAGTCACGGGCTTATTGACGTAGAACATGAAGAAGCCTATGGTGACATCGCATTGTTGTTGGCTCCACTTTCAAATGCCAATTTTTGAGTTCTCATTCATTCTCTAATGAGCCTGTTGGGGCTTCATGTTCTAAGGTAAGGTTAAAAGACAGTCCTATGAATCACAGATTTTTGTTAATCTTTTGCTGGGTATGATTGATTTGGGTTATGTCTGCTTATAATTTTGTTAGGATCTTTGTTTTTGTCATGACAAACAATGCTCCCTTCTATGATTGGATGATATCTGAACATACTTTTCCTACTTGGTCGTCTATAACTTAGACATTTTGTAATTGGTTCATTTTGTTGAAGATGGTCTCAACTATCATGGGATCTATGCCTCTTAAGTTCACTATTGTTGTGCATGTTTATGCACTACAATTTAGTATCTTTTGAAGGTAAAATGTTGTTGATATTTGAAATAGATGCCATTATGTCAATGATACCAATGTATTATTGATCTATAGCTCTTCCTGTACAATATGGTAGCATATGCAGGAAATGTCTCGTGGTTATTCATATGTTCCAACGTTATGGAATTGGTGGATTTTTCGGTGAATAGTGTCCATGGCGGTGACATTGTCCTTGCTAAAGATGTATGGTTTGCAATTCTTTTCTTGCATTCCAGCATACATCCGTAATAGAAGACTAAGAGATGGTATAATAGTTTGTCCTTGGGTACAGTACAAGGTCTCACCTGGCAAGATCTGGGCAATGAGCATGGGGGCATATGTATGTATGAACAATGCAGCTTTAAACATTTTTATTTTTGTTATTTCACTTGTTTATGCATGCGGTTGTGAAAACATCTGTATAAATTGTGGCTTCAAGTAGTTTTATTTTTGACTTACCTACTTCTTTGTTTTATGAGTTGCAGTGAGATTTCTACAGAGATAGCAAGGGCGTCTCACTCTCATCAAGAGGAACTTCGTGCATTTCTCGGGAAAGGGAAATTGTCGTACATAGTAATTTATTATATAGATCTAAATCGAGGCTAAAATATGTAATTATTCTCTTCTTTTTTCTTTATAATTTTATTAAGTGTATTTTCTTTTTCTTGGAACGGGAGCAACAGGTTCAGTTTGCTCTCTCTCTCCCTTTTTTTTTTTTTCGAGATAAACCATCCCCCTATTAAAGGCTGAAAATAGAGTTTACAGACTTAAGATTACATGGAGGGTGTCTACCAGGAATTTGTTGTGAGGCTCAGGAAGCCAGACCATGAGCCAAACAATTCTCAGTATGATTTAACCCAATCAAAAACATACTTATCCAGCCCTGAAACTAAGGTAAAGATATGCTGAAAAATAGAAAAGGAGTTCCACCTTAAAAGAGATCTATTACAAGCTTCTAGAGCTGGTATCAGGGATTGACAATCTCCCTCCAAAATAACAAAAGAAAGGTTTAATCTGAGGGCCAACAAGATTGCAACTTCAGCTCCAATCATTTTTGCCTGCTCTGGATCACTTGTAGAGAATCTTCTAGTGGCAGCGCCCAGAATGACTCCCTCCACATTTTGAACAACTGCCCCAACAGCCGCACTAAAATGAGATCTGTCAAAAACAGCATCAAAATTAACTTTAGACCATGGAGAGGAAGGTGGAGACCAAGAGCTGATATTAAAAGATATAGACAGATCAGAATGGGATATAGAGAGAAAAGTAGAGCTATTTCTTTCTCTCTTCAACTCAGACAAGTTCAAAATGGATTTCAAAACTATAGGCATGCATTCCATCCTAGCCAGCCAAAGTTCATATAAGAGATAAAGACATAGATAGCCTCTTCTGCAAATATCTTCATCCTTAGAGGAGCACTAACAGATGAATTGATTTATCCAGTCTTTAACTTTCCAATCAAGATGAGTATTTATGCATTGGAGACATACCACATCATTTTAATCCATTTACAAGTGAAAAAAACATGAGAAGCAGTTTCTATACAGCTTTGGCAGAATAAGCAAGAAATATCTCCTTTGAATTTTAACATGTGTAGGACATCCCTCATAGGAAGTCCACCCATATATAATTTCCAAATGAACAACTGAGTAGCAGCATCTAAATGAAGCTTCCAATGCTTTTTCACAGATAAAGGATTGAAAGAGGAAGAAAAAGATATATTATATTGCTTGGTGAGAAAGATAGAAGCTGATTTAACAGTGAGTTCACCATTCTTAGTAATAGGCCAAATAATATGATTAGGGGATCCTGATGGTCTAATCTGGATTCTGTTGATGGATTGGATGATTTGAAAGGGAAACAATTCTCCCAATCGATTTTGATTCCAGGACAGGAGAATAGGGGAAAAAAGAGAGCTAACTTTGAGGTCAAGAAGAGTTGGGTCAGGATCCAGCAAATCTTTGAGGATAAGAGGTTTACCCAAAAAGGTGAGCCAAGGATCATTGTAGATAGAAATGGAAGAGCCAACTCCAATATTCCATAGAAAACCCTCTTTGATCTCTTTCAAAGTTCTGATGATGCCTCTAAAGAAATAAGAGGTGTCCCTAGGGAGACTTTTCATATCAATCATATTCTGCCATTTTGGATAAGTTTTCTTAAATAACAGAGCCCATTTGGACAGCTCATCCTTAATCATCCTCCAACAATGCTTGCTGATCGGAGCTTGATTAATATCCCTTGCTTTCCTAAACTTAAGACCTCCATTAGATTTGCTTCTACATAATTTGTCCCAGCTGATAGTATGATAGGCATGAGATGATTGAGAGCCATTCCATCAGAAGTTTATATTAAGCTGATCCAACTTATTTGTAATCTTACAAGGAAGACGATAGGTACTCATAGCATAAATGGGCATTGCTTGGGCTACAGCTAATATCTATCACTTTGCGGTATTAAGATTGAGTTCTCGTTTCCGTTCGGTGTAGGCTCAAGTCTTTACTCACGTATTCGTGCGTTTTGCTCAAGTAGGGATTCGAACCAACCTAAATTCTAGGACAGCGTACAACTTTCTTATACTCTAAGTAGGGAAACTAGTGAGTAAGTTTCATATTGGATTACTAGCTAAGTTTAATTTTGTTGTTTAAATCCTACGGACGCTTAAAATGCGAAACACAATAAAAATGAAAAAGAACTAAGAATTTCGTAAGATAATTCAAAGAGAAAGAAGAGGTGGAGGATAATTCTACTCATGCGAGGTCTTATTAACTTCTCTTAAAATCGGATTACTACCTTCTCTAAGCTGTTTTGGGTTTATTATCAAACCCGAACCGGCTTGAGCGTTGATCCCTAGCGAGATGAACTCATCTCTAAGTCCATTTCTCTAGCATAAGAAGTTGAACTGGGATTTCATCTCTGAAATCCCATCTCAACTCCTGGACTCATACAACATAATCCTGTTAACTATGAAAATAAGAGATTGGAGAAGACTCGCGCGCGCGGCTAGCCCAGGCATGAAAAGGGAGGCGCACGCGAGTCCTTCTTAATTTCCAGGTCTCAAGTTTGGCCAGACACTACCATTTTGGGGTAGTGTGCTATATATGCCCTTAAGTCCAGGCAGTGAATCCTATTTCTAAGAAATTTCTACGAATCCTCACATGAGCATCATTAACCCTCCAACTTGAAGAGTTTTAGCTCATGATCCTAGGATTGTTTTAAAACTACAAGAAAGGTATGTAAAAGAGAGATGAGAAAAAAGTAAACAAGATGTAACAACCTGTTTTACCTAATGAAGAAAGTAGTTTATTCAAGAACTAGAAGTTGGTTTTCACCATTAACATGTTACAAGCTTTTCTTCTAAAAAACAAAACTAAAAACTAAAAGATAAAGACAAGGAATGAAAAGGAAAAAGAGTCAAAGGAGTAAATGTAGTTAATCCCCCCTTGTTTTGTTTTCTTGCTCTATATGAGAGCAATCTCCCTCCATCCCACGTGAAACATAAATCACATTTAATTTCTTCTTACCCACACATTCAAAACAAGTGACACCTTGTTTTGTTTTGATTATTAGCACCTAATCATATCTAACCTCATCAATTACATGCAAGGTGTCACTTTTGCACTAATTATTTGCTCCTTTTGTCTTTTTTTGCATGATGACTCATCAACTCTTTTAGGCCCACATGGTGGGTCCATGTGCTGTGTCCAGTGGCGGTCTAGTCTTTTGACATTTTTGCAACTTCCCGCCTATGCGTAGAGTTCATCGCACTGATCGTCTGAGCAGCTCACTTGTCGCATTTGGAGTCCTGGTTCAAGAGATATGAGCTTCGGCAGTTTGATGCTTTTGTCCACGTAATCCCGTTTCTGACTGGATTTTGTACTGTTTGAGTCTTTGGGCTTTAGTCCGGATTTGTTGGGTTTCACGTGGGCTTGATTGGAAAGCTTATGTATACTCCCTATTCCATGCTTAAATGCTAGCTTTATCATCATTTGTACGTTAGTTGCTCCAATCTACAAAAGCACGAAAATGAGATTATTTCATGATTATTAAGCACAAAATTAACCGAAATGTTATGTCTCTATGGGGCTTTATAGTACAGTTTTGGGTGCTTATCACACTTTTCCCAAATAGCACTTTGCTTGTCCTCATGCAAAGAAGAGACATTAAAACAGAAAAGTGGCCAAAATTGTGCATTCTAAGCTAAGTCTCGTTTCGTAGAGTATGGTTGCATTGACCGTATGCAACAAGGCCTTAAACCACTAGGAATTCCCTAGTGGACGAGTTATAGCCTTGTGAGAGTTTTCCAGAGAAGATACTCACAAACTTCATTTATACTACAACGACTCAGTAACAAAAGCTTGTTTCCTAAATTAATCTCAGATATCTATACATCTCCTTAGCGGAGAATGAGGATTAATTCCTTTGAAACTCAAGTTAATATGCATACAATAATTAAAACATCTACATATGAACATGCATACAGTGAACTTTACATTGAAATGCACAAGCAGGGCCGTTTCTGGATCCTTTGGGGAGCGTACCTAAATGGGTTCTCACAGGTATGTGTCGAAACACAAATTCGCTCATAATTTTTCCACTCAGGTTTTGCTAACTCTAGTGTGCAGTGGGCGCACGTTTCCTCACATACTCGATGACAACAGAGGAGCCGAGGTCGATCAATCACATCTACTACTTAATATCTCACCATTCTACTCCTAATTGAGCTAGAGGTCTTTATTAGGTATTGTGGGGATTAGGTGATAGTGTAGAAGAAAATGGAAATGGATAATCAAAAAATGATAAGTATGAGAGAATAGGGTCTTCAAGATATTTACACTCGAGAAATCCTTGTTTTCTTTTCCTGTTTCTACCTGAGTTTTCCTACTTTGCTCTTAAGCCTTTGTACTTATTTCATTTTGTTTTATTATTATTATTATTTTTTTTTAAAAGGCTTAAGAAACATGATTCTATTTTTTTTCCCCTGAAGCAGGTAACTAACTTTTATTTGGGACAAGTGTTTCTCTTTATTTTTCTACATTTCATCCTATTTCTCATACTCATCATTTTGGTTAGTTCTTTATTTGGGGTTAATAGATGGGTAAGGAATTTTTGGTGAAAGTGAAAGGTTTGATGAAAGGTTCAGTGGAGTGACTAGCGGTAAAATTTGTAACAGGTAAGAATTTTTAGCTATGTCGATCCAAAGAAGGCCTAAATTCTCGCCTAGAACTCGGATGGTGATCAAGTAAGTCGACGCGTGATTTTCTCTATTCGGAAAAACTACTCCTTTGTGTCATCACACACATATCACTCATGTCGAGGCTTTTGGTTAGAATCTCACAGGATTGATAGTTTAAGTAGACTAACCGTGGGTTCTAGAAACTTACTGCTATGTACAATTGATGATACTCAGTGCATGGATACTCATGAAAAGATGTAAAAACTATTGCGTACGTATTATCTTAAGTTTCTTAAAAACGAATCCTAATTCAAATGCTAATGTGAGACTTCTAGACAATTTTCATCATTGAAAAGGAAACAAGACTTTGTCACTAAGTACATTTACTAACAAGAAAATAGAAACTATATACAGCCTACAAGTTGCCTAATTTTTGCTACAGGTTTAAAAACACCCCCAAATTGAATGATACTTAGTCCTCGAAGTAAAAATAGATAAAGAAAGGAATTACCTGATAACCGTGAGCAAAATTAGAGCTGGATTGCTGGAACAGAAAGTTGTAGTAACATAATATATTATACAGAAAAAGAAAAACAATAACACACTATATACAACTATATACAGTTAGATATATGTACAATTCCCTACTCAGGTTTACTATCCAGGATGTGGTGATGGTATGGCGTCTTCTTTAGTGAAATGCATTTCCTTAGCATCGCGCGAAAAGATAATCCTTTGCCAAATGGTGGCCCATTCTTGTTCACCGGATTCGTCTAAATGTTTCAACATTTTATCATCGTCCGGATAACAATGAACATGTCTCAAGTACCGTGCAGGACATTTCCATTGCCTAAATCTTAATGAACGAATGATTTTGTTTGCTAGGCACATAGAATCTACCTTGACCCAGTCATGAAAAGTAGCTAAAAACTGTGGAAAATGTGTCTTCATGATTCGGCAAGCGGTTACAGGTAAAAGTATATACTAATCCCGAACAGTGCGAGCTCATTTCAGATTGGAGATAACACAGTTTAAGATATCAAAGAATGCATGACCTTGGGCAAGCGTATTGAAGACTACATATGGAACATCATTGGCGGTCGAAAAATGGCAATCTCCCATGATGTTCAGAAGGACAAACAACATCACATTTCCCACGTTCATGGTGATAAACACCCAAAACTGTGATATTATACCCCATAGAGACATAGCAATTTGGTTAATTATGTGTTTAATAATCAGGAAATAATCGCAATTTCGTGCTTTTGCAGGTTGGAGCAACTAACATAAAAATGATGATAAAGCCAGCATTTAAACATGAAACTGTGATATTATACCCCATAGAGACATAGCAATTTGGTTAATTATGTGTTTAATAATCAGAAAATAATCGCATTTTCGTGCTTTTGCAGGTTGGAGCAACTAATATAAAAATGATGATAAAGCCAGCATTTAAGCACGAAATAGGGAGTATACAGAAGCTTTCCGATTAAGCCCAAGTGAAGCCCAACAAAATTCGGACTAAAGCCCAAAGACTCAAAAAGCGATTGAGAATCCAAATAAACGGGATTACGCAATACTTGTAAGCGTCAAACTTCCGAAGCTCATATCTCTTGAACCAGGACTCCGAATGCGACGAGTGAGCTGCCCCGACGATCAGTGTGACAAACTCTATGCATAGGTGGGAAGTTGTAAAAATGCTAAAAGACCGGACTGCCACTGGACACTGCACATGGACTCACTAGGTGGGCCCACAATATTTGATGAGTCATCATGCAAGTCAAGACAAAGGTGCAAATAATTGGTGCAAATTTGACACCATGGATGAAGTTAATGAGTTGGTTGGATTTAGGTGATAATTGTCTAAAAAAATGAAAGGTGTCAAATGGGGGTTAGTTGTGGATAAGAGAAAAATAAATGAGATGAGAGTGTTTCACGTGGGAGAAGAGAAAAAAGCTCTCTTATGTAAAAGGGGGCTGTTTTTAGGGAGTTGGCTAGCTTTTACTTCCTTGACTTTTACTTTTCATTTACTTCCATGTCTTTACTTTTGGTTTTAGTTTTTAGTGTGAAGAAAACAAAAAGCTTGTAACTTGTTAATGGAGGACTACACCTTCTAGTTCTTGAATAAACTTTCTTTGATCCTTAGGTAAAATAGTTGGTACATTTTGTATTCCTTTCTTCTTTCTCTCTCTCTCTTTTAGATATCTTCTTATAACTTTTATTTTAATTCTAAGGATCATGAGCTAAAACCCTCCTTTTGTGGAGGGTTAGTGATGCTTATGTGAGGAATCCTTTTTTATTGTTTTTCTAGATAGTTGTTTTGGAAAAACAACTAGACTTACATCCTATCCCAAAATGGTAGTTGGTGTAGGGTCTAGTTAGGAATCAAGGTGATGATCTTAGAGATAAATCATTATTTGGGTTCCACATGCTAAAAATATGATATTAGAGATGAGTCATATTTTTAGGGATCAAAATAATCTTGTTAGGATTTGTCTTTGAGTTCTAGGAAGATTAAGTTGCAATAATCTAGAGTTAACAATAGAGATCGTCTTCACATAAGGAGAACTAACTCTCCACACCTTTCCTAGAAATCGATTTTCATTTTATTTTAGTTTGCATGTTAAGTAAACTTAAAAGCTAGAAGAAAACTAAGTAGTTAGTATCAATTCAATCATAATTTAAAAACTTACTCACTAGTTTCCTAAGGAGCAAAAACAAGTTGTAAGTTGTCCTAGACTTAGGTTGGTTCGAAATCCCTACTCAAAACTATGCACACGAATATCGTGAGTAAGAAAAAATCTTTGTATTCATACTTTGCCGAAACAGAGAATCAAATCTCTAACATACTCAAAAGGTGAACATCACATGATCATGCTAGCTAAGGGAATGGTGATGTCTGACCATCTGCCAAGTTTAGTTCCTTCATCTTTAATTTCAAGACCATCACCGTATGCTGCGCGAAAAGCAGGCCATGAAAAGGAACGGGTAGAGTTGTAAAAAATATATGGCCATGTTGCTGTCGGCTCGTGATATGGAAAATCCAAAGTTAGGGCAAGCGTTGGCTCAGAAAAGACATGGTGTGTGCCACCAACTTGGATTGTGAATCCGTCTAAGAAAAAGCCATGAGCAGTGTTGAATGCTGGTGTATCTCCCATATTAGCATAAAAGTAGGCCGCCAAACTTGGAAAATAAGTTTGGTCAGGGCGAATAACAAGGGAAGACCACCCGATGTTAGTAATGTAATCACGGAAATGAAGGCCATAAGCATTGGAATCCATCGTAGCCTGAAAGGATTGCTCAGGAATGATTTTCGGAGGTGCCATGCTTGATGAAGATGCTACGTTTGATGAAGAAGCCATGTGTGATGGAGTAGAGCGATGGATAATGCAAAGATTCCTGACATACTATCAATTAGTGTACGTAAGGAAACGTCCAAAATGAAGTAGCCACGTTGTGAATAACAACGTGAGAGTTCAATCGGAAGGAAATCAAGTATGTCGCCCACACTTAATGGATAAAGATGGTTTTGAAGAAAAATGTCGAATAAAGTTTGACTGGATGGATGACAGAGTATGGAAGAAGATAGACTCCTCCTGTAATCAAATTTAAAATACATGTTAAAATTTGATTATTGGATATAACAACGTGAATTATGATAATCCTAGTAGGTCTAGTTTATAAAAGAGGACAGAAAGATAACAACAATATTAATTAAAGGAGCACACGACGAAAAACTTAATTAATAATAATAATTTTATTTTGGGGAAAGTTGAGTTTTATAAAAACAAAACGCGAACCCTTTTTTTTAGAAAATCATAGATCAGGATGATGATGAGGATGGTGATAGGAATGCAGATCATGGATAACACTATTCAGTGCATCAATTTGTTGGCTAAGATGGAGTTGAAGGCCCCTCTGGTTGCCAGAGAGTGTAGTTTGATTCTCTATTAGAAGAGTGTGATTTTCCAATGATTGAGAGTGAGTTTCCAAGATTGCCTCCTAGTCAACATCATGCATTGCTTGACGTTCTTGGAAATCCATAAGACTTTTGATGATGATTTCTTGACGTGCATGTAGTTCCCACATGCCTTAGTGAAGAAATTGAACGCCTTCCATAGGATTAAAAATGTTCTGCAATACATGTTCATTAAAGAAATGTTCAGAGTTTGAGCTTTGGTCGTCCTGTTCATCTGCCAGACTATTTGGAGTCCAAAACCCAACGGAGTAGTCTGTGTGAAGTATAATAATGGCCGCTCTTTGAAGAGGTATCTCTGGAGCAATTATTGGATAACCCCAACACGTCATGATTTTTGTGACTAAAGTAGGCAGAGGTGCTAACCTTTTTGTTTTCCTAGTGATCGTGTTCCAAAGGTGTTGGATTATGCAAAAATCATCCCTTTGATTCTGCATAATCCAGAGTAGGTGGAGTTGAGGTTTTGACACTTCAGATTGGTGTGATGTACCTACCACATTGTGTCCTAACCAGTGGAGCACAACTCGTTGATTCTGTTTCAAAGAACGTTGTAGAACAACGTGATGTCTATTTTCGACTTCGCCACGAGATACAGTGGCACGTAGTAAAGTTTTGACGGAATCACATGTTGACTCTGGAAGATGGAACTCCTGTGTATTCATTGGAATTTGAAGTATGTCGGAGATAATTTCCCTAGTTAATTTAAATCGTTGTCCATAGACATTAAAATAGAATTTTCCATTTTTAGGTCCGTTAAATTGGTAGAACATCAAAACCAATTCTCTAGAATAATCAACTGCTGAATGATATAGAAGAGGCATCCATCCTCGACGTACAATTTCTGTGTCAAAATAAGGAGAAAATCGGCCATCATCAAAAAAATTCAGGTAGTCTTTTTCGGGCACTATCTTTCTTGGTTGATCTATTTGAAAGTGTAAGTGATGGAGGGATCTTGTACGAATCAGGATGCCAAGTGCAGTTAGATCAAGAATTAATATATGAAAACACAAGTGAAATATGTGGTGTTGGTACACATAATTATGTAACAGCAACTATGGGTATCCATAGTATGTCTTTTCATGTCAGATATCCAAAAACAATTAATGAGGTATTAAAATGATAGAAAGTATGGAGGAAGATTTCACAGGGCAGTTAAACCTACACATAATTTCAGAATTGATGATCATACCTCAATATTGGAAGCTTGATAGAATTATCGAGCTGTGTGCGCAACAATGTTTAGGTGTACCGTATAGCGTGCACGATCTTCCATGAACACAATGAGTTTAGATTGAATTATTTTCGTGAGTTATTGATTTTTCTTCTTTGTTATGGATTTGATAATTTTTTTTTAATGTTTATGATAAAGTGAAAATACGATTAATACACACAAATATTAAATAGGGGACTTCTCCATTTAATACGTAACTCGTACAAATGTTTTGAGAATTATTTAACACACCATAGTAATATACAAAGCGACAAAGGGAAATAGAGATGTAAGTTACATAAATCTAGATATTCTGAAGGATGTTATGCATGATTAACAGTATCACAACGATAAATACTGCTATTAGTGCGATTGTGAATGCCCCCCATCACGTTGCTCCTTGTTGAATTTCTCGATTGGATCCATTACGTTGAAAAAGATGAAAATATATGAAGATTAAGTTGTGGAGAGTGAGAGAATGGAATGAGTGAAATTGGATGAGAAGCGGCGGATTTAATAGTCGAAAATCTGACTGTTTTTGGATATCTGACCGTTGGGCCTAGTGAATCAAAGTGATGGGGTCACTATTTAAATAAGTTCGTTGGGCCTAAAGAGTAGGCCCAATGCATAAAGGAACAAACTAATTATTTATATTAGGAAGACAATAATCTAATAACATAAATAATTTCTCATTTAATCCGTCTAGAGATACAAAATTATGAGAAATCATATGATATATCGTTTTACATTACTAGAAAAATAAAAATGCACTGCATAAGGGAAATAAATGACAGAGTCATTTTAGACTAAGAGAAACAAGCTGCTACTGTGAGTCCTCAGGGTTAGCTGATGAAGAACCCGGGTTCTGACGACGACGAGTATTGCGAACTCCTTAGTGAGCTTACTGGTCCTGTATGTTGCCTAAGGACTGAATTATTCGGTCTTGAAATTGTTGTTGATTAGCCAGCATCATGCGCTGAAAACGGCCCTAACGATTACGCATCTCCTGCTGAAATTTACTCATGGAAGTACGCATCTCTTCCTGGCGAAGAAACATGCTGCGCATACTAGTGTTCATTAGTCTCAAAGCTTCCATGGGAGTGTTGATTCGGCGCATGATATTCTCATTAAAACAGTTGGGCGGTGAAGGAGGAGGAGGAGGCACATTGTCATGCTTAATATTATCTCTTGCTATAGGTTCCCAGTGATCCATGACACAAGTCTCGAAAATCCCAAAATTTTCGAAGGACCTTGTTTGAATTAATGGAGTAGCAGACTGAAACCCTAAATTAATCATAATCTGTGTAACAAGTACAGCAAGAGGAGATGACCTGTCAAAAGCAGTCGTAAGGATATGGCCAAGGAAATGAACCATGCAGAAAGTTTCCTTCTTCTCCTGAAGGATCCACAGCAGATGCAAGAACGTTTTATTGATGTCAGACGTCTTCGATGTACCAATTACGTTGTAGGTCAGCCATTGTGTGACTGCCAATTGGTTTCTTCGGAGGAAATGTTGGTACACGCATCTCGAGCCATCGTTGCTCCAAGGGGAAACCACCCACTCTCATCCTTTCATTCATTTCATTCATTTCATTTTCCTATTTTTCTTGTTTCAAACTTTTCCCGTATGGCCAAGGAAATGAACCATGCAGAAAGTTTCCTTCTTCTCCTGAAGGATCCACAGCAGATGCAAGAACGTTTTATTGATGTCAGACGTCTTCGATGTACCAATTACGTTGTAGGTTAGCCATTGCGTGACTGCCAATTGGTTTCTTCGGCGGAAATGTTGGTACACGCATCTCGAGCCATCGTTGCTCCAAGGGGAAACCACCCACTCTCATCCTTTCATTCATTTCATTTTCCTATTTTTCTTGTTTCAAACTTTTCCCACGTTTTGGACCTGACCCCATATCGGATTTTTTGTGGCACTTGCAGAAAGCAAAAGTTAGGACCTATAAAATCATCTATACACTGCTGTAAGACTACTGTCAAAATTTGAACCATCTGTATCGGATTACTGCGCGTGCGTGATACTGTACTCGCGTCCGCTATCATAACCTCGCGCGCGCGAGTGGTTTTAATCTTAACCTGCTCGATTTTCATCAGCAGCACCTACTGATCTATTTCATTCCAGTAAAGGGTCTAAGTTTCTGATCGTGCCACAACTACTTCAAATTGACCTCCGGTGTTCGGGATGTCCACGGGTTGAAACGACAATTTCATTTCTTTGGTGGCTTTGCGGGACGCTGCAGGTTCCAAATTTTATAATATTTTTGCATGATTCACATGTACATAGTTATTATGTCGTAATGAATGGACTATCTTTTACGTATTAGATTAATAATATGTATGAATCATGTCAATACCCTTGTGAATATATATATATATATGCGGTTAAGTGATTATGAACTGCATATTAATATATATATACATACATGTGGTACTATTTTGCATGGATATATTTATCTATACGTATAAGTAGCCGTTGTTGCATGTTTAGTATTTATCTACGTATAATTAAACTGTCTTGTTTAATAAGTTGATTTTGTCATGAAAGAAAAGAACATTCCAATGAGGGTTAAAATATGAGTTTGGTAAGTTGTTTCTAAACCCTACGGGGTGAAGCTGCTCTCTATAAGACAATCACAATCTCAATGAGTATTGACGAAATCGAATTATTATGCAAAACAAGAATCGGATATTAGTCTATGTATAATACGTTGCATGTTTAGTTTTTACGTATCTATTACGACTTTGCCTATTAGTATATCTACGTGTACGTATAATATCTTCGCATGTTACTGTATCTAGATATGTATGAGTAATTACAACTTGCCTCTTAGTGTAGATATACATATACGTAATATATATCTACCTATTTGCCAACATATACATATTACTGATGTATATTTTCCTGTACGTATAGAAGTATTTATTGACGATACAACCTTTCCTATTCGTATTGCTATATGCATGAGTAGGGTATCTTCACATGCTATTGTATCTAGTAATGTATGAGTATGTTATATTTGCATGATTAGACTTCAAGTCTAAAAGTATGAGTCGTATTTCCATGCTTACATGATTTTACTTTCTCCCTTGCATAAATTTTAATAAAATAAAAATAAAAATTAATTAATTAATTAGGACCTTCTATAAATTTTAATTCCATAAATCTTAATCATATTCCAATGGTGTCTAGGAAACTTGAAAGATTGAGGTTACTTAATTAGAACCGTGCTTGCACGAAAATCCTCCCTCATATATCTTTCTTGTAACCTGGTTGTTGGTTTATGTACACGTATTCCTAGCTATACTGCTACGTTAGCAGTGGCTTAGGCCTGCATTGTTCAACTCTAATGCTTAAAGATAATCATAAAATCCAAGTAATAATAAGTTCCTTCTGTCAATTAGATCTAATTTTATGCTTGCATGAGATTAAGTTCTGGTTCTACTAAAGAATTTGAACATACTTATCGTAGGAGAAAATACGATAAGCATTTGCGTAAATTCTCACCTCCACAAAGTTCTTCATCTATTAATCCAAATCAACAAGATTCCTTGTCACCATTTACTTCATTCGTTATGGCTGACGAAAATCCACCAGCTGAGAAGCCCCTTTCGGACTTCTATACAGCATTACAGGAAGGACCTTCTTCCTGCATCAAACTCGAGGATATTGTCGGTGATTTTCAAATTTTGCCCAACATTTTTAGTTTGTTACCTGTGTCATGGTTTGGATCATGAAAAACTGTACAATCACCTTCGTAGGCTTCAGCAAGTGGCCACAACATTTCACCATCCAGCTGTCTCTAAGGAACAACTTTTGCTTCAGCTGTTTCCATTCACTTTAGCGGATAAAATGTCAGTTTGGCTAGCAGGAAAACAGCCACAATCCATAGAAACATGGAATAAACTTGTCCAAGCTTTCATGCTACAATTTTACACTCAAAAGAAAACTACTGAAATGCTTCAGAAAATCCAATTCTTTCGTCAAAATCCTCATGAATCCTTTACAGAAGCATGAAGTCGATTTACAGATCTTCTTTTAGAATGTCCTCATCATCAGCTTGACATCGCTGTCCTTGTTCGTTCATTCTTTAATGGCTTATCAGATCATCAAAAAGAAACTTTTGACATAATGAACGACGATTGCTTCATAGACAAAGGAGCTACTAAAGCATATACTTTTCTTGAAAAACAAGAGAAAATAGGTACACATTGGGGTAACATTGATTCTTCTAGGTCATCTAAGGATACACATTGGGGTAATCCAATTTTAATTGTCAAAATTTTTGATGTGTGGGGCATCGACTTCATGGGTCCCTTTCCAAATTCTCATGGTTTTCTCTATATACTGGTAGCTGTTGACTACGTGTCAAAATGGATTGAGGAAATGACATGTCGTGCTAATGATCACAAAACTGTCATTTTGTTCGTAAAGGAATATATTTTCTCTCGATTTGGTGTTCCAAAAGCTATCATTAATGATGGGGGAAAATATTTTTGTAATAATTTTTTTGAATTGTTAGTAAAGAAATACGGAGTCACTCACAAGGTGGCGACTCCGTATCATCCTCAGACCAGTGGCCAAGTAGAAGTCTCTAATAAAGAGATTAAATCAATTTTAGAAAAGATAGTTAATCCATCTAGAAAAGACTGGTCTCTAAGATTATCTGATGCCTTGTGGGCATATAGAACAACTTTTAAGACACCTATAGGCATGTCCCCTTACCACCTCGTTTTTGGTAAACCTTGTCATCTTTCGGTTGAACTTGAGCATCGTGCTCTATGGGCCATCAAAAGCCTCAATTATAATACCAATGCGGCAGGCGAGAAGTGAAAATTGTAGTTAAATGAGCTTGAGGAGATTCGGAGTGATGCCTATGATCTCTCAAAATCCTATAAAGCCAACATGAAAGGAGTGCACGACAAGCACATATTAAGAAAAGATTTCAAAATTGGTCAAAAAGTTTTGTTGTACAACTCAAGATTACACATTTTTCTAGGAAAATTAAAAACTCGATGGCCTGGTCCTTTCACTATCTCTGCTGTCACCCCTTATGGGGCTATATCTTTGAAAAATTTAAACAATGACAGTGAATTTCAAGTAAATGGCCAACGCCTTAAACATTATCATGAGTTGCGCTCTCCCGATGTCGAAAAGACTCTTCTCAAAGATCCAGTCTACCAAGACTAAAAGATTCGCTGGTGTACTTCCTTCCAGGTGCTTAAAACAAGGAAAATATGCCATTATGGTAGCCGGGTCCCTCTTCTATTTTCTTCTCTCAAATCTCCTAGAGTGTGTGGTTGTAAGCACCGGAACCTGAGTCCACAAAAACTCTATTTCAAAACTGAGTATAAATGTCTTCTGATAATCGAGCAAACGTACTTTCTGGTAAACAATGGGTACCAAAAATTTCATATCCTTCATTCTCTTCCCTTTTCTATTCTCTTCCTTGCGAACTCCAACTCATAATTTGGTGTAAATCTCACCCATCTCAAATAGGTAATGGTTGTAGTACTTTTGTTCGAAAGCGACGTACGCGAAGGATGGGGTGGTGTATGAATTGTCAAACATCTTTCTGTCCAGGCCTTGAATTACTATCCGATATGAGCCGGTATAAGGTATATTTTTGTCTGACACCAGCTCAGCAGGATAAACTTCGTCGATGGCCCGTTGCTCCCACAGGTTGGGATTCCTCTTGAGGATCTGACGTTAAAAGACTCACATGTATATACCCGTGTCTTTTATTTTTCCCTTTGCACTAAGCATTGTGCACAAAGAGACTCACATTCCCTTTGCACTAAGCATAAAGGTTAAGCCACAGTCTGGCTGGATTGGGTTCGCCCCAGAGCTGACATGACAGTTATCTAGTTTTACTGTAATGGTTTTCTTCTTGAAGTCTGGTGTTGTTGACACGTTCATCTCCCCTTGTACATTTGTAAATAAAAAAAATAAAAAAATAAAAAATAAAAAAAGGTTGAATGTGCCTTCTTCATATTCCATTGGATGACATTTTTAATGCTGATCATTTTGGCATCTCATTCGTTTAATTTGGAGTTGAAACGAATTGAAATTCCGCGTTTGAAATTTTGGGACATAATGGGAATTTCTGGAATTCATTTGGGCTTGGGCCAAAATTTCGCACCCAACCCAAATCACGTGTCCAGCCACAAAACCCATCACGCGAGACAACCACGCGTCAGCCTCTCCCATTTTGTCCTCCCTAAATTCCGGATCTCGCTCCCTAAGAAAATCCCCGGCAGCGGCGCCATTTTATCCCTTTGCGGTAATAAGATTGAGTTCTCATTTCTGTTCGGTGTAGACTCAAGTCCTTACTCACGTATTCGTGCGTTTTGCTCGAGTAGGGATTCGAACCAACCTAAATTCTATGATAGCGTCCAACTTTCTTATACTCTAAGTAGGGAAACTAGTGAGTAAGTTTCATATTGGATTACTAGCTAAGTTTAATTTTGTTGTTTAAATCCTACGGATGCTTAAAATGCGAAACACAACAAAAACGAAAAAGAACTAAGAATTTCGTAAGATAATTCAAAGAGAAAGAAGAGGTGGAGGATCATTCTACTCATACGAGGTCTTATTAACTTCTCTTAAAATCGGATTACTACCTTCTCTAAGCTGTTTTGGGTTCATTATCAAACCCGAACCGGCTTAAGCGTCAATCCCTAGCGAGATGAACTCATCTCTAAGTCCATTTCCCTAGCATAAGAAGTTGAACTGGGATTTCATCTCTGAAATCCCATCTCAACTCCTGGACTCATACAACATAATCCTGTTAACTATGAAAATAAGAGATTAGAGAAGACTCGCGTGCGCGGCTAGCCGAGGCATAAAAATGGAGGCGCACACGAGTCCTTCTTAATTTCCAAGTCTCAAGTTTGGCCGGACACTACTATTTTGGGGTAGTGTGCTATATGTGCTCTTAAGTCCAGGCAGTGAATCCTATTTCTAAGAAATTTCTACGAATCCTCACATGAGCATTATTAACCCTCCACCTTGGAAGGTTTTAGCTCATGATCCTAGGATTGTTTTAAAACTACAAGAAAGGTATGTAAAAGAGAGATGAGAAAGAAGTAAACAAGATGTAACAACCTGTTTGACCTAATGAAGAAAGTAGTTTATTCAAGAACTAGAAGTTGGTTTTCACCATTAACATGTTACAAGCTTTTCTTCTAAAAAACAAAAACTAAAAACTAAAAGATAAAGACAAGGAATGAAAAGGAAAAAGAGTCAAAGGAGTAAATGTAGTGAATTCCCCCTTGTTTTGTTTTCTTGTTCTATATGAGAGCAATCTCCCTCCATCCCACGTGAAACACAAATCAAATTTAATTTCTTCTTACCCACACATTCAAAACAAGTGACACCTTGCTTTGTTTTGATTATTAGCACCTAATCATATCTAATCTCATCAATTACATGCAAGGTGTCACTTTTGCACCAATTATTTGCTCTTTTTGTCTTTTCTTGCATGATGACTCATCAACTCTTGTAGGCCCACATGGTGGGTCCATATGCTGTGTCTAGTGGCGGTCTGGTCTTTTGGCATTTTTGCAACTTCCCGCCTATGCGTAGAGTTCGTCGCACTGATCGTCTGAGCAGCTCACTTGTCGCATTCGGAGTCCTGGTTCAAGAGATATGAGGCGGTTTGATGCTTTCGCACGTAATCCCGTTTATTTGGATTATGTAATCTTGTTTGAGTCTTTGGGCTTTAGTTCGGATTTGTTGGGCTTCACATGGGCTTGATCGGAAAGCTTATGTATACTCCCTATTCCGTGCTTAAATGTTGGCTTTATCATTATTTGTACGTTAGTTGCTCCAACCTGCAAAAGCACGAAAATGCGATTATTTCATGATTATTAAGCACAAAATTAACCGAAATGTTATATCTCTACGGGGTTTTATAGTACAGTTTTGAGTGCTTATCAATAGCTTTAATAAGTGTAGTTCTACCTCCAAGAGATAAGACTTTGGCCTTCCAGCCAGTGATTTTCCTTTGCACCTTCTGAATCAGATATTCAGAATCCTCACTTTTCTTTTTCCCCAACAAAATAGGAACTCCCAGGTAAACTTCCTTCTCATCAAATAATCTCATCTTCCATTTTTTCAGGATACTTTTCTGGGTTTGTATAGAAACATTCCCACTAAAGAAGGCTCTTGACTTTTCAAAATTCACTGCTTGCCCAAAAGCTTCACAATAGGTTTTAATAAGATTCATCATGCAGTCAGATTGTTTTAAATCAGCTTTGCAAAAAACAATAGAATCATCAGCATAAAACAGATGGCTGATACCAAGGGCCCTTCTCCTAATCTTGATACCAGAGATTGAATTTGAGTATTCAGCTTGCACAATAAGTCTAGAGAGAGCTTCTGCAACAATAATGAAAAGGTATGGAGAGAAGGGGTCTCCCTGCCTGACACCTCTTTCAGGGTATACCTTATCAAGGGGAGATCCATTCAGAAGAACATTATAAGAGACAATACTGAGACATTGTTGAATCATTTTCCTCCATTTGGCAGAAAAACCAAGTTTACCAAGAATTTGATCCACAAAGCACCACTCAACCCTATCAAAAGCTTTTGCCATGTCTAACTTTATGGCCATCCAGCCTTGCTTCTGTTTTTTCATCTTTCTCATATTGTAAAGAACTTCACTTGCCAACCCAATATTATCTCCAATTGATCTACCTTTGACAAAGGCACCTTGTAGGGGGGATATGAATTTGTGAAGAAGTGGTTTTAGCCTGGTGGCCATGATCTTTGAGATAATCTTATAGGAAAAGTTACAGAGATTGATAGGTCTAAATTTGGTGATATGCTCAGGGTTTGACACCTTGGGAATAAGAGTGATGAAAGTCTCATTTAGACAAGGAGCTAATTTAGAGAAAGTAAAAAAAGGCCTTGACTGCTTCAGAAATCTCAAGATGATGCTTTAGAAATCTCAAGATGAATAGTGTCCCAATACTTTTGGTAGAAAATACCTTTGAACCCATCATGCCCAGGAGCTTTAAGGGCACCCATACTTTTGATGGTAGACCATATCTCAGAATCAGAAGAAACTCTAGTTAACAAGATGTTTTCATTAGGAGTGATACAGGGATCAAATAAGTTTAAGATATCAGGGTTGGTATTAGGTTCATCAGAAGTGAAAATGTTCTTAAAATAAGCATTGATATTGTGCCCAACCTCCATATTTTCTGTATCCCAACCACCACTATAATTTCTGAGCTTTTCTATACTATTTGTATGTGCCACCATATCTGTACCCCCATAAACAATCAACGTTGGGTTGGGTACTATTATAGCGCCACCCACTACTATGTACGCCTAAAATCATGGCGTGTGGGCGCCTTCAAAATCGAGGCGTGCGATCTTTGCCCAATTTTATGGCGTGCCGCCGCCCAATTTTATGGCGTGCTGCGCGCCTAATTTTATGGCGTGCCGCTGTCGCCCATTTTTATGGTGTGCTGCCTAATTTTATGGCGTGCCGCCGCCCAATTTTATGGCGCGTGCCGCCACCCAATTTTATGGCGTGCCTACACCGCCCAATTTTATGGTGTGCCGTCGCTTAATTTTATGGCGTGCTGTCTACTCAAAATTATGGCATCATAAGCTAGATATAGCAGGTTTCAGATTTAGAAAATATATTTGGCAAGATATGCTTCCATATTAAAACTTTACATAATTACAGAATATTATGTAGCAATAAAGGAAATAATATTTATCATTATTATCCTATAAATACCACATTCCTCGAAACAAAGAACTACGTTCATTTGAGAGACTTGATTAGGAGAACGATTTGGGATGAGGGCAGCCATTAAAGGTACGATCAACAGTTCATTGCAACAACCTCCCCTTATTTAAACCATGGGTGTGTTTGGGCGAAGTTTCTACCCAAACATAATTGGCTCGCCGTCGTGGTTCTTACCAACGAACTTTCGCCCACGTTCTTTTTCCAAGATCCGGTAATGGCAAAACAACAAGATCTCAACCGAGCAAGAACGCAAGATTACAACAACAAGAAGAAAACAACTTACCCAATCGAAGTTCTAACTAATCGGACCTTGATGAATCAACCCGCCGCTCCGGATCTGCAAGCTCGACCTTCAAACCTCCGGTGCCGCAACAACGCCGATCTAGACGCATACCGCGACTTGGTGCTCTAATAACTCAAGATCTAGAGGCAAGCAAAGCGGATTCAGAGAATATGGAGATAGGAGATGAAGATGTGCCTTTAGAAGTGTTGCGTCGAGGTTCAAAAGAGAAAGAATATAGCAACTACTTGCGTATAACCGGACAAAGAGAAGCAAATACAAAGGGATGACGCCGGTCTTTGATCTTCTACACGGCAAGAGCCCCCAGATCTGGTGAACAACGGAGTGTATTCAACCGACTACAATTTAAGTACGGTACATCCCATCCATTGGACCCTCTCCCTGAGCATCATCAGAATCACTCAAGGTCAAGCAGACATTCATCCCATTCAAGAAGGCGATCCAGATCTCAAAATACCAACAACACTAGGCGTAGCAGTGGTCATAACATGACAAGATCATTGAAGGTCGATCATAGCACATCAGAAAGGTGGACAACATCCACCATAAGACGTAATGCTAGACGCCAAGATCAGGACCTCCGAGACGAATTGCAACATGACCTTAGACATGGCTTGAATGCAGCAAACCGATACAGACAGGTTAACAAAGGTCAGCCTAGAGTACGGCGACACCAAAGAAGCGGCTCCCCGGCCGACAAATTTTAGCCCTTTTATCGGCATAGGTCTCGCAGCCCAAGGAACCAGCCAAATATAGAAGAAAGCAATAGTTGGGGGCGACAACAACGTGAGATGCAACGTGGTGAAATTACTCCTCAAATCAGGAATCTAGAAGTCATAGCCGTACCATTCACGGAACAACAAATCAAAGACATTGTCAAGAAAACAATAACCAATGTGGGTGTCGCTGATGCACGATGGAAAGACCTTGCAGTGAACGAAGATGTTGTTGGGAGATTTTCCCTAAAGATACAAAATGCAGAGCATCGGGAAGGATTCAAACAACCAGAACTTCCTACGTTCAAAGAAGCAGGAGGTGACCCGAACGATTATATTATGGAGTTTAAAAGTAGGCTAATTCTCTGGCGCAGAGATGACCCCCTCTTATGCAAACTTTTTCCATCTACGTTAAAAGGAGAAGCTCTACGTTGGCTTTCCAGCTTGCCAGCTCAATCAATCGCGTCATTCCAGGAATTAGCAAACCAGTTCACAGATGGTTTAAGCATAATTGGACACGTTCTAAGGATGTCAACATCTTGCTTAACACCAAGCAACAAAAGGATGAAGCACTGGCAAAGTTCGTAATTCGTTTCCGCCAAGTACAAGCAGAGGTCACCGATGTCCTTGACGTAATGATCATTCATGTATTCAAGGAAGGAGTTCATTTTGATAAAAACGGAATCTACAACTCCCTTGTAAGGGACCCCCCACAATCAAAGTCCGATTTGTTTACACGAACGCAATAGTTCATTAATGTGGAGGAAGATGTTAGATCAAAAGCTTCCAGAGATAAAGACTTTCGGAGTAAAGACTCAAACGAAGGTAAAGGAAAACATAAGCAAAACATATCGGAAGGGCAACAAGAGAAATATGAAAAGGTTAACACAGTTTGTGAGGAAATGAAGCTCACTCCATTAAATGCCAAGTATGATGCGATATATGAGAAGATCAAGGGACACAACTTACTTTTTCCTCCGATGCCCTTACCTGAACACACTAAGTCTAAACGTGACAAAAATCTTTGGTGTCACTTCCACAATGATTTCGGTCATGAAACAGAAGAGTGCAGATCCCTCAAGGGAAAAATACAGAGACTAGTCGACAAGGGACAATTAGACGAGTTTTTGCTTTCAAAAACGGTGAAGCAAAATTTAGCAATGACTGGCCACAATGTCATACTAGCTGGTCATGCCAAAATCAATGACATTTCACGATCAAGGCAAAAGTGTGAACAACGAGCTAAGTTCGGTTTCTTGCGTGAATTTTATCACGTGAATAACATTGATTTTGTTGAAGGAATTCGTTCAGAAACTACATAGCCTGGTTTCCGCCAAGTACAAGCAGAGGTCACCGATGTCCCTGACGTAATGATCATTCATGCATTCAAGGAAGGAGTTCATTTTGATAAAAACGGAATCTACAACTCCCTTGTACGGGACCCCCCACAATCAAAGTCCGATTTGTTTACATTTAACGCGCCAGCAGTTCATTAATGTGGAGGAAGATGTTAGATCAAAAGCTTCCAGAGATAAAGACTTTCGGAGTAAAGACTCAAACGAAGGTAAAGGAAAACATAAGCAAAACATATCGGAAGGGCAACAAGAGAAATATGAAAAGGTTAACACAGTTTGTGAGGAAATGAAGCTCACTCCATTAAATGCCAAGTATGATGCGATATATGAGAAGATCAAGGGACGCAACTTACTTTTTCCTCCGATGCCCTTACCTAAACACACTAAGTCTAAACGTGACAAAAATCTTTGGTGTCACTTCCACAATGATTTCGGTCATGAAACAGAAGAGTGCAGATCCCTCAAGGGAAAAATACAGAGACTAGTCGACAAGGGACAATTAGACTAGTTTTTGCTTTCAAAAACGGTGAAGCAAAATTTAGCAATGACTGGCCACAATGTCATACTAGTTGGTCATGCCAAAATCAATGACATTTCACGATCAAGGCAAAAGTGTGAACAACGAGCTAAGTTCGGTTTCTTGCGTGAATTTTATCACGTGAATAACATTGATTTTGTTGAAGGAATTCGTTCAGAAACTACAGAGCCTGGTCCCCTATGCTTTAGTGATAGAGATCTAATTGGCGTCCATCATCCTCATTATGATGCTGTCGTCATCTCAGCTTTCGTTGGATTATGGCGAGTACAGCGCATCATGATAGATACTGGAAGTTCTGTCAGCGTCGTTTTTGCAGGTTACTACAAGAACATGCAGCTATCAGAAAATTTAATTATTGCATAAAATAATCCAATCATTGGGTTTGACGGAACAAAGAACAACCCCGAAGAGGGAAGAGTCTCTTTACCCGGTCACGCTTAATGGACAAGTCAATCGACATTGAATTCCTTCGATGAATTGCAATCCCCTTTACAATGCAATCCTAGGAAGGGATGGCTCCACAAAGATGGGCGCGATAGTCTCTACATTTCACCAGCAATAAAGTTCCCATCTCTTGACAAACTTTGTAAGGCGCTTGCGCACGGATGGCTTCCCACGGTATCCACTTAAAAGGTCTTGGAGGAATATCGTCAGTCGGATATGCGGGGAAATACAATTCTCAGTAATGCGCAGCAAATATCTAAATCAGAATCAGTCCCACACAGTATTTACACTGCTAGTTCAAGAAATGAAGGACCGCCGACCATAGACCGCCTCTTAGAAGTTCAGATTGGGAATTTAGGCGGAGAAACAACTTTCATATCGGCAGAATTGACGGAAAATGAACAAAAGGAAATGGTAGCACTCCTCAGAAAGAACAAAAAGATTTTTGCTTGGTCAGTCGAACAGATGCCAGGAATTAGCTCAGAAGTTGCATGTCACACACTTGACATTGATCCTACCATCAAGCCGGCCGCGAAGCCTCCAGCGCGATGGCCCCCCCGAAAGAAAACTCAAAGTCAGAGAGGAAATTGATCAGTTACTCTCAACTAAGTTTATACGGCCAATTTCATATCTGCAGTGGTTGTCTAATGTGGTTGCAGTACCCAAGAAAGATGGTAAAATGACAGTGTGCATTGATTTCACCAACCTTAACAAAGCTTGCCCGATTCATCCCTACCCTCTCCCACGAATATCGGAATTAGTGGATGCCACGTCTGGCTACCCACGATTATCATTTATGGATGCATATTCGGGATACCACCAGATCCCATTAGCTGTGAAGGACCAAGAAACAACTGCATTCATAATTGACAAAGGGATTTTTTGTTACCAAGTTATGCCTTTCGGTTTAAAAAACGCATGGGCTACGTACCAGAGGATGATCGACACCATATTCGGAGATATGTTGGGCAAGACAATGGAAGCTTATATTTATGACATGGTTGTAAAATCCAAACACAGTGGAGATCATAATTCTGACTTACAATCAGTTTTTGACAGAATTGATGAATTCAACATGCAGCTAAATCCTTTGAAATGTGCTTTCGGACTAGTATCAAGGAAATTTCTAGGGTATTTGATGACTCGTCGAGGCATCGAAGCTAACCCAGAACAGATCCAATCCATTCAAGCCATGCCCTCTCCAAAAACAAAAAAAGAGATTCAACAACTCCACGTATTTTAGCAAACACTAAATCGTTTCATCTCTAAATACTTTCGGACCGGTGTCGCCCTTTCTTTTCGGACGTTAAAAGACTTCAAAGAAGGTGGAATGACGATTGTGAAAATGCCTTTCAGTCAATCAAGAACTACTTGGTCTCACCACCAATCTTGGCCAGCCTAGCTACAGGGCAACCTGTTGGAGCTTACTTGGCCGCTACAGATACTGCAGTAAGTGCAGTCCTGTTCATCGATGGAGAAGGCGGTCGTCCGATCTTCTTCATTAGTAAAACACTAACGGGGGCGGAAAGCAAATATTCGAAAATTGAAAAAATTGCTCTAGCGTTAGTTCATGCTGCCAGACGCCTCAAGCCATATTTCCAAGGAAGACTGGTCAAAGTATACACGGAATATCCTATAAGCAAACTTTTTCGAAGTGCCCAGGAATCAAGTAGACTCGCAGAATGGGACATCTACTTAAGTGCTTATAGCATCAATTTTGAACCTCGCGTTTCAGAAAAGGGTCATGCACTTGCATCCCAAATGGCAGATTTCCCTATCGACGATTTCGTCCCTGAAGTCAACCAAGACGAATGCATCTCTAGTGAAGCGCCAGCAGTTGGGGGCGAGGAAGGCCCAACAAATCTTACGGCCCCATCACCCGATTCATGGATGGTTTACACGGACGGCTCACACAACAAATCCGGCTCTGGATTAGGATGTGTTTTTATCAAGCCAAACACTTAGTAGTTTGGGTCGATAGTTCCTTAGAACTGGTCCTTGAAGTAATCTTCTTTTGTTTTTCAGATTATCAATCATCAATAAAATAAATTATTCTATAGTTCTTTATTTTCATTCAGTTAGTTAGTCAAAAATAATATATATCAATTACTCAGTTACCATTCTTAAAGACAAACAGTTGATATGAAGGCTCAACTATACAAAACATATACAAATTCAAAAGTCATGGAGTTTGCGTTTGCAACACCTCTCTCCATGCACCAAAAAGTCATGGAGTTTGCATTTTCAACACCTCTCTCTATGCACCAAAAAGTCATGGAGTTTGCATTTTCAACACCTCTCTCTATGCACCAAAAAGTCGTGGAG
Organism: Coptis chinensis; assembly: GCF_015680905.1. NCBI lineage: Eukaryota > Viridiplantae > Streptophyta > Magnoliopsida > Ranunculales > Ranunculaceae > Coptis > Coptis chinensis. The sequence goes on from NC_141457.1 coordinate 46,663,215, forward strand.
TTTGCATTTTCAACACCTCTCTCCATGCACTAAAAAGTCGTGGAGTTTGGGTTTTCAACACCTTTCTCCATGCACCAAAAAGTCATGGAGTTTGCATTTTCAACACCTCTCTCCATACACCAAAAAGTCATAGAGTTTGCATTTGCAATACCTTACTCCGTGCATTACCAAGTCATGGAGGGTGCATTTTCAACATCTCTCTCCATGCAGCAAAAAGTTCGTGCATCACAAAGTCGTGGAGTTTGCATTTGCAATCCATGCACCACAAAAGCTCAAGTTTTACAACAAAGCTCAAGTTTCACCAATATTTTATACACAACTTAAAACTGAGGGTAAGCATTGGTTGACATTGAATAGTTGGAATATCTATCCAACTGCCGTAAAATATGGTTGTTTCTCCAGTGAAATGCCAACAATTGGGGGCGACTACACTACGTTTAATGCCCAAAGTTTCTCCATCTCATTAGTATTGAGTTTTTTCATACCACTGGTGTTGCCTGAACTAAGCAGTGAACAAAAACAACGATCAATTTCATGGCCGTACAAACAGCCTTAGGCATTCATGCCAAGCAAACAACCTTTGGTTGCTTTCTTTTCACAATCTTCACCTCTGTCTATAACTTCCACTGTCGTATCCTTTTCGAACTAGTTTTTTTTATTATTATTCTTCACCACAAGGAACTAGTTCCATCCGGCAAAGAGGGGGCGGTGTATGTGCCACCATATCTGTACCCCCATAAACAATCAACGTTGGGTTGGGTACTATTATAGCGCCACCCACTACTATGTGCGCTGCCCAAAATCATGGCGTGCTTGCCGCTTAAAAATCGAGGGCGTGCGGTGCCGCCGCCCAATTTTATGGCGTGCACCGCCGCTTAATTTTATGGCGTGCGGTGCCGCCCATTTTATGGCGTGCTGCGCCGCCCAATTTTATGGCGCTGCCGCCCTAATTTTATGGCGTGCCTGCACGCCCAATTTTATGGTGCGTGCCCGCCCCAATTTTATGGCGTACCTGCGCCCAATTTTATGGCGTGCCTGCCTGCCCAATTTTATGGCGTGCCAGCCTGCCCAATTTTATGGCGTGCTTGTCTGCTCACAATTATGGCATCATAAGCTAGATATAACAGTTTCAGATTTATAAAATATATTTGGCAAGATATGCTTCCATATTAAAACTTTACATAATTACATAATATTATGTAGCAATAAAGGAAATAATATTTATCATTATTATCCTATAAATACCCCATTCCTTTGAAACAAAGAACTACGTTCATTTGAGAGACTTGATTCCGGAGAACGATTTGGATACGTAGGCAGCCATTAAAGGTACAGTCTCAACAGTTCATTGCAACAACCTCCCTTACGAAACCATGGGTGTGTTTGGGGGAGTTTCTACCCAAACACTATTTTTCCTCCTATAAATTGTAGATAGATGAAAGAATCTAGTATTTCTACCTGCATCCTTGACCCAGTTTGTGGTTGATTTCTGTTTCCGAAAGCTTGCTTCCTTATCAAGTAAAACCTCCAATTTTGCTTAAAGAGATAGGTACTTGGAATAGTTTACAGCAACCTCCATGTCTTTACAGAGAATATTATCCAACTCCCTTCTAACAATCTTAATCTTAAGAGAAACATCCCCAAAGACCTCAACATTCCATTTTCTCAGCTTTGTACTTGTATTTTTCAATCTATTATGAATAGACAGAGCAAGGGTACCAGAACAGTCACCCCCAGAAGTATCTTCCCAGGCCAAAGCAATGACATCTTTACAAGAAGACTATTTAGTTCACATTTCAAAAAAATCTAAAAGGTTTTTTTGTTTTTTGGAGGGAATTATTGATATTTATAGAAATGGAAAAATGGTAAGAAGAGGGGATGGAAATATTTTGAACGAGAGAGTGTGGAAAAGTTCTAGCCAATTTGTGGTGGCTAGAGTTATATCCAATCTTTCCAGGATATAATATCCAAATAACCTTTTATTAGACCAGGTAAACCTTGATCCTTTAAACCCCAAATCTATAAGACCAAGATCATCCATAAAATCATTAAACACATTCATGCTTCTATATTGAGTACCATTACCACCAACTTTCTCTAAAGGAGAAGAAATAGAGTTAAAATCACCAAAGAGAACCCAAGGACCAGGAATGAGTAAGGACATCTCATGTAACTCATCCCAGACCCTCTTCCTCTTATAAGATATAGGTTCACCATATATAAAAGAAGAAAACCAATCAGAATTGAAAAAATAATTAGAGAGTTTACCTGTGATATGATTAGGTGTAGCTCCTAAAATTTCCAGCTGAATGTTATCTTTCAAAAAAACAGTCAATCCTCCACTAAGACCAGTTGCATGTACTATACATTTACCACCATATTTAATCTTCTTACTAACTAGAACCATTTCTTTCTCCGTAGCTTTGGTTTCAAACAAACAAAGAATATCAGGATCTGAAACCAAAATCAGGTTCTTCAGAGCTACCATTGTCGACGTCGAACCAATTCCCCGACAATTCCAAGCAATTATCGGCATGGCTCTAGAGGTGACTGAAATGGGTCAGTCACCGCGAACCCTTCTAAAAAGATTGAAGCATCCACATTGAGTCCCTTAGAGCTAGAAGTACCAGGACCTGAATAACCAGAGGAATCAAGAAAACCATCAGACTTATTTTCAGAAAAAGAGGGACCATTTGAACCAGAAGATCCACCCAACCCAGAAGAAACAACATGCTTATCTGAAACATCAGAACCAACAGAACCAGAACATTGCGAACCTTCATCCCCAAGCATTATCACTAGAACCCCGAGAACCCGAGCTAGAAGACCCCAAACCCTTAGAACCAGACTCAAGAAACTCAGAGCTTTCCGAATCTTTAGAATCAGAACCAACTGAAGTCAAGCTTTTTGAACTCCTAGAAGTAGATTCTCCTGGACCATAAGAAAAGACACTTAGGTTACTAGAATCCTTACTAAAAGAGTCACTTTTGATTGACTCAGTAGGAGAGGGAGAAGGGGTGACACCCAAAGAACCATCATCATCAGAACTCGACATGATCTCTTTTCCTCCTATATCCCAATCAATTAGATATTGAGTTCTCAGCCTCTTTCCTTTGATAGAGCCTTCGTCCTTAGCAGATTCCTCAGCCTTCCTTTTGTTTTTAAAGCTTACAAAAATCTTTTTTTCCTCATCATCACATGCTTCCTTCTTAGCATTACCTTCCTCCTCTATTGAAAGAACATGAGAGCTGGGAACGTGATCCGTTGTAGAATCAATATCCAGAGGATTCTTCCCCTTAGAGGAATCTGAATTATCACTCATTTTTGTTCTCTTAGAATTTCGAAACTCAGAGGATAAAATTTATGTAGAAACCACAAATCTTTTGCGAGAATAATGCTGAAAGTCTCTAGAGCTATCAGTGCATGCTTGTGAAGTCTCCAAGATACAATTGTTCGTTTCATATTCTTGAGATAATACAAAGCTACCAACTCCCGAATTTTTTTTGGAAACCACATGCTTCCTAGAGCTGCCAAAACTTTTGAGAATATCAGCTAGATTTCTGACAACTTTTCATATGAGGGGGGCCGGAGAGTGGAGTCAGAAACCAAATGATAAAAATATGAGGTTTTGCATGCTTACTAATGCGAGGCTTAGCTAGAAAAACATGACTTTTTCTATCTTTTGGGCTTAACTTGGGCCCAAATGAAGGACACTTTGAGCTTCGAAAAGGCTTTGCCAAGCTAGAAAACACAAAGTCCATAAAGTCCAGAGAGGGCTCAGAGAACATAACTTCCTTACTGGACATAGAAGGCCCAGGATCAGAAACTTGAGGAGGCCCAACATCCATATTAGTCGAGATAGGAAGATTAGAAACCTTAGAGAGCCCATTGACCAAAGGATCCAAATCAGATGAAATAAGAGGACCCATAACATCCTCAGAGAGCCCATTGACCAAAGGATCCATATCAGACGAAATAGGAGGATCTATACATCCTCAGAAGGCCCATTGACCAAAGGATCCATTTTAGACGAAATAAGAGGATCCAAATCCTCAGAAAGCCCAGTAAACAAAAGATCTGAGTGAAGCCCAAAATCCATATTATCCAAAACTAGATCTGTATTTCCAGGAAAATGATCCATGCAAACACCCATCAGGCCTGATCCAGAAACTAGAGAAGGGCCACTTGTCATCAGTTCATCTTGGGAGCACTCACAATGAGGAGCACTCACAGGACAGTCTTTTGTTAGAGTAGGAATAACCAAATTGCTAGATGGCAATCTATCATTGGCAGATACCTCAGAGAATGTCACATCCATATTGGAAGTAAGACCGTTAACGAAGGACGATAACCCACCCTCATCAGTTACCGTCATCTTTTCCACCAAGACTTCATCAGGAACTCCATAACCAGCTTCCGAGGAAAGATTAGTAGAAGCAGCATGCTTACATTTCCTATTGTATGCTTGCATCTTAAAATCCATAGGAACATTTTTATTCAACTTATCAGCCTTAGGATCCCATTCTAGAACTTTTCTGGACTGAATACCAATCCCAAATTTAAAAGAAGCTGCTCTGATCCTATTAGAGAAAGAAAGAACATAAGTAACAGGGGGTTTTTGGTACCTGTTTTAAAAAACAGAAGATGATTAATAAAATCTTTGCATTCCTTATAATCATGCCCAATCAACCCACAACAATAACAAAATACAGGAAGCTTTTCATATTTGAAAAAAAATCTGAATAGACTTGTTTTCATGGAGATTTACCATAGTATTACTCACCATCCTCCTCCTGATCGGATACATGACTTGAACACGAGAGAAAAAGTTACCAGCATCAAAACCTCCAACAGAATCAATAGCCACAACTAACCCTATTGCAGAACCAATTTTATGAATATTCTCCCAAGTAGACCGTTCAAGAGGGAGACCAAAAACCTGAATCCACAATCTAAACTCCTGAAATCTATAATTATTAGTGGGATTATCCGGTATCCATTGCTTGAGGGACATAATAAACCCATGAACAGCCCAAGGACCATTTTCAAGGACAAACCTCATTTTATGCTCATCTTCAAACCAAAATTTGAATAGCCCTTTAGATAAGAAAGTAATCAATATTTTTGAATTTGTATTCCAAGATTTTACTAACTCATTTTTTATATCAACTTCATCAAATTTTCTAGAAGAAAAAAGCTTACCAACCAGAGATTTCTCCCATAGTTTTCTTTCTTTGTTATTAATAGAATCCAGACAAATCTCATCTGGAAACTTATTTATTTTCCACATCGATTCCATCTGGAGATGAAGACGGTGAAACTCATCTTCTTCACTCTCATCAGGGATAAAATCCAAATCTGGACAACTCATAATAGAAAACGCATGGTAGACAAAAGAAGATCTGGAGAAAGGATATAAAAACTAGATAGGTAAACAAAAGAGGGATATAAGAGAGACAAAGGGGGATTGAAAGAGATTAAAAAGATAAAAGAGGATTATCAAGAAACCAGGAAGAGATTAGAAATCAGGAAAGAGGAGAAGAAAGGGAAAGGAAATGTTGCTACGCTCATATTTTTTCTCTTAGCGTAAAGAGTTTTTTTCTTTTTTTAGGTTTAGTTTGCTCTTATTGTTGCCAAAGGCAATTTTTGTTCCTGTTTTGTGTTTGCAGAAGGCAATGGTGTTGTTTTAGAGCATTTCTTTATCGTTCCCTTTTTACATCAGTTGTGTGCTATTCAGTGCATCATACAACAGTAGAAAATGATATCTTGCAACTTCCCAGTGCCGTGGGCGGGGGCTGCTTGGTTCATGAGTTGTAGTGCACAGAATGGCCATTGCAAGTCACAGGTTCACTACTCACAGCCACCCCTGAAACTGTTCAGCGGGGTAAAAATATGGTTTGCAGTTGCGGCATTATAAAGCATCTTCTGTAAGAACACAGAACATTACCCTTTGCCCCTGTATTGGCTTTGGGTGGTTTGACAATGGTCGACACCTAACCATGACCATAAATGGGAATCTTTTGAGGGTCAAAACTATTCAACTGATTTTCTTGCAATTCCCGTGATTTCTACACCTAAAGCTGCAAGGTGTATGTCAAACTTGAAACATCTCAATAGAAACTTGAATGTGCTTCCAGTGATTCGACTAAGAGTGCTGTTACAAACTACACTGTTTAGAAATAATCATGTCAATCAACAAGGAAATCAAAATAGAAGAAGGCTAAAAAATCAAGGGAACTACTGCCACGTATCCAAATAATCAAGTCCCAACCACAAACTAAACCAGTCTGTTACAGAACAGAACTAGACTAAATGTTTTCCATCTCGGATTACTTTCTGCCCAATCCTCTAACCCCCGTAGAAGCACACTAGATTCAGATTCCCCGAAACACCCAGAGCGTGGATACAACAAGATGATTCATTGGGCCTAAGTGCCTAACATATATATATATAATAAGTTCTATAATACAATAGTACATAAAATCCACTATAATCTTCACCTAAAGAACTTTAATACATCTCAGAAGTCGGGAAGTAAAACATCTTAGAAGAAATCGAGAAGAAAAGCTTTGATGCGGTCAATATATGGAGGCTGGGTGGGTATTATATGACCAGATTCATGTCTAACGGTCACTGAGCAACTCTGCTTAAACAAATTAGCAAGATCAGTGCTGGCTTGGCATGCTATCTGTCTGTCTTTGCCCTGGCTGTTGCCAAATATATGAAGTGAAGGGCAGTCAATTGATCCAGGCTCGAGCTGTTCTAGATGTAAAGCAAAACCAGAACACAAAATTGCAAATCTGAAATCAATTTTACCATCCAATTTTCCTCGTTCCACAGAAAGTGAGGCCACCATTGCTGCTCCCTGTGAGAATCCTAAGACCCCATCAAAAGGGCCCATTTGAGTAAAAATATCGTTTAGGTAAGACAGTGATACTTCGAATCCATCAGTTTGCTGCTGGTACTGTAGAGGATCAAATGGTTCATCTGCCATTGCCCAATCTGCTCCTCTTAGACTGTTGCACTTAGCTGCAACTAACCATGCAAACTTCTTCTTGCAGTTTTCAAGTGGTGGGGGACTTGGTTGTAATCTCAACCCCACAGAACAATCAAGTGTTTCGGCTGGTCGTGGTTGGTATATGAACGGTAACTCATTGGGTGCATCTATGAAAACGAGCTCAACTATGTCTTTGAGTTTCTTAGCTAATGATGCAGTTCTTCCCTTAAAATTAGAGGCATTCTGTCGAAATCCATGCAAGCATAAGATTCTCAGCTTTCTTGATGGCATACCTGTGGATAATGTTAACCAAGAAGTAAGGATCCTGGCCCAAGAAACATGCCTTATACCAATCTATCAGTGAGGATATATGGCAGTGCACCAATATATGATGTGTATGAAAGCAAAATGTGTTAACAGTAAAAAACATACAGACCTTACCCGGTCTGCAAGCGACTTGAGATGAGATAGTGATACGCTCCTGCAAGGTGACAGGTGCAACCTCAACACCATCTGACACTTCTGACAGTGTTGATTCTGTTTGATATCTACTATTTTTATCCAAGTGCACAGGTCCATTTTTTATATTATCTTTTTGGCATAGCTCACAGACATATGTTGCACCAACTTTCTTCTGGTTCAAAATAACATTACATGGTAATAAACGTTAGTAGCAAAATATCCAAAACTGTAAGTAGAAAGGACTCAACCAAGATGGATCTGGGATTTTCTATATTTTAATGGTCAGCATAAAAGAGAATAAAACAGGTGTGTGTGTGGAGCCCATTTGTCACAGACACACACTAAAGCATGTACGGCATACATGGTCATGAGCTCGACCAGTACAAGCCTGATAAGCATCGGTGCTCGAGCATTCTCACAGATAGTCAAGGATGAAGGTTACCCCGTTTACCAACTGTTGAATCCTCGGGTAAGTCCGAGAGGAGACTAAACACACTTGTCTCATATCTTGAGACTGGATAGTCAATACTCCATTGGGACGAGGGATGTGATGATGACACACAACCAAGCAACATGGTATGTGCTAGGACATGGTATTTAGAAACCTCGCTACCCCAACGGACCCACGTAGTCAGGCTCCCACTGAGCAACGTCTCTAGACCCGTCCTAGAGTTGTCGAGAACCCATGGCGTACCCTTCAGTATCGTCATGAGCTGGCCCTGGTATCCCCACCAAGGACGTTCCTGGCAAATGGCCCATAGACCATGAAGAATGGGAACTCAATAAAATTTCCACTATAACCAAAAGGGCACATTGACCACATCTTTGATTAAAGTTGACTAGGTTGACTTTAGTCACTCGGTCGCACCAATGCTACAAGTAAAAAAGTCAAAGAGTGGGGGAACGGAGAAATTGGTAATAATGGGTGTAGATATAGAAGGTAGAAACACATGCTTCAGGGAGAGTGCTTAGGGAAGAGCTGAAATGCATAGAAGTATAAAACTCATTATAACAAGCCGGGTCCTTATTCGTGTGTGCCAAAATAAGGAATGGTAATGCACAGACCAACACTGTTTTGTCGTTACTAGTCATCCAACTTAAGCAGAGGCATTCATCCAGTATGTTTATCCATTCAATGACCATGAGTCAGAATATCGACTCCAAATAATCAGGCAAGATGGGCAGTGATTTCTACTAACTCAGTAGTTTGGTAAAGGAGATAGAAGGGTAATACCTGCTTTTCCCTCGACACACTCACACTAGCATATATAAAAAAGCCACTCCCTTTAAAATACTCCCTTAGAGCCACTCCATTGACAAAGTGAACCTCCACCATGAATTACGGACTAATTTTTCGTGCAGATGTATAATGTAGAAGGTCCTTCTATGTAACACAAAGTTAACAACCACAACAGAGTTTAACGAAAAGTAATCAGTCCAAACCTGACATGTATCACAGACCAGTACCAGCATTCTACAATACGTGCATCGGCAACGGGACGAATAATCGTCAAAGGGAGAACCACATAAGAGGCATGAACCAACAACATCTGGATTTGAGCTTCCAACAGAAACCCTACAGCCACGTGATAAAAAAATAATAACCACTTGATACATTGGATTCACACTAAGTAACATGGTCACTCATATTCTTTAAAAAAATCCGTGTCGAATGCAAACACATTGTGCATACGATAATTAAAATCATGTGCTAACAAATATGTGGACTTAATCTACTGGGTTTAGGTGTTTCTCTCAACCAACCACTTGTCCTACAAAAATCTAATCCTCTCAAATTAGCAAAAACATATCTAGCATTTTGCTTCCACTACACCTCTCAACCAACCATTTCTCGAATTCCGCCCTGTTAGACTATCGCCAACGGTCAACCAAATAGTTATATGTAGGGGAACTAATCTCCAGCTGTGAGGCAAATTGTGATCCTGGCAACCTCAAACTAGTTAAAACAGTATAATCACTCTCATATATACGGCAATTTTTAACATGATAGCAAAGTGTTCACACTCCATATTATATGGAGGGCAACACCACACTCCACATCATAAGGCATGTGACTCTCAACCTCCATATCATTTGTTGTGTGAACTCCAAAAACAAATCTACTAACTACTATTTTTCCAATTACTCTATTGCCCTTTCCACACCACTTCATTATTTTTTTGGTTTTGAAAAATATAAAACAAATATTTTTTCTTGAAAAATATAGAACAAACATATTTTTTCTTGTATTCATACCTTAGAATTACCATACTAAAATGTATATTGATTGACTTACAAATTTTCAAAACACATACAAATTTTTATTAACTAAAGGAAACAATTACATTGCATGTATTCGAAAATTTGTATGTGTTTTGATTGTTACATTCAGCATGCAGTTTAGTATGTGAACTTAAAGGTATGAATACAAAGTATATTATATATGTTTGTTTTGTATTTTTCAAAACCAAATAAAATCGGTTTATAATAAAGTGGTGTAAAAAGGGAATTCGAGTAATTGGAAAAATAGTGGTTAGATAGTTTTTGTTTGGAGTTCACACGCCATACGATGTGGAGATTGAGAGTCGCACACCACATGATGTGAAGTGTAGTGTTGCCCTCCATATGATATGACGGAGTGTAAACACTTTGCTATCTTGTTAAAACTTGTCGTATCTATGAGAGTTATTATACTGATTGGTTTTATTTGGTGGACCATTGGAGATAGTCTTATGTATAGAAAAACCATCATCCTCTTCCTTGACATCCAATTTCTTAATATATGCCAAAAGCTACTGCTTCTACCACCCGCCAAGAAAACATCCTCATTCCAAGGCTTGATTTAGCATTCAAGGGGTCAGGCTACCTTGACACTTTATTTTGACATCCAAAACCCAAAAGTGGACTTGCACATTGAACCAAAGGCTAATTTTTGATAGCGAAGATCTCATTACCATGGATAGTATCCCCACCAAAACTCGTCTTAATTAGATATGTCTAGACTTACCAAAAAGAGTGCTATAATTGTAGATTGTTGGATAAATATCGAACTTGAACTCAACTTTTGACAAGGTTAGGCATGTTCAAATGTACCGATTTTTTGTGGAGATGATCTACATTGAACAAGTTCCCAGAAAATCAGCCCTTACTTAATTGTGTAAGTTGACATTTTGTTTTGACACCTTATTTTGACATCCAAAACACAAAAATGGACTTGGACATTGAACTAAGGGCTGATTTTTTATAGAGAAAATCTCCCATGGATAGCATCTCCACCAGAACTCTTCTCAATTGAATATGTCTAGCCTTATCAAAAAGAGCGCTGAAATTGTAGACCGTTGGATAAATATATAACTTGAACACAACTTTTGACATAGTTAGGCGCATTCAAATGTGCTGATATTTTGTGGAGATGATCTCCATTGTATGGAGAACATATTCCCATAAAATTAGCTGTTATTTCATTGTGTACGTTGTGGATGTTAAAGTAAGATGTCAAGGTAGCCTGGCCCATTTTATAGAGAGATTATATATATCGGTTAGGCTATGATGACACCCCAGATTGGCACCCATACAAAAAAGTGCACCTTCTACAATGACTTAATGGCTAATTTTTTTGTGGAGATGACCCTCTTACTATGTTGATCATGTCTGCAAAATATCGATTCATTTTGATATCTCTAGCCTTGTCAAATTTATTTACAAAACTTAAAGAATATAAACCGTAAAAAAAATTGCATACTTCGGCACAACTTTTGACAAGGTTACACATATTGAAATGAGTTGAATATTTTGGAGATCATATCTACCAAAAATCAGCCATTAAATCATTGTGTTTGGTAGGGGTGTCAACGTAGCCTGACCGTGTGGGTATATATATATAATTGATCAGTAGCTTTCAAAATATAAAATTTCATTTTTTAAATTGATACTAGAGACAGAGAGACGCCCACTCTCAACTTCACTCGTTAAATGATAAACGGGTGATCAGAAGCTGAACTAGAATACTAGACACTACCAATTTCATCAAGGTCGGCCATCCCTCTTCCCACTCCGGACAGACCCAAAACTATCCAAACACGACAAGATAGGGCCGTCCTACCTATTAGGTTATCATGCTACGTTAGCTCCATATCAATTTTCTTTTCCTTTTTAATATATCAATAAAAGGAATGTATATTGATATAATCAGAGTTCCAATTATCACGAATCCGAAGTGAGTAGGAAGAAGCTGCCTACAACAGATCCCCTACACAAAACACCCAGGCCCGGACCAAAGAGGAAAGAACCGCAAAAAATGAACTGGAGAAAATATCAACAGAGATAATAACCTACAACAGTCTATAGACTGGAAACCCAAAAGAGACACAATAAAACAATCAACAAAGGCAGCCATAGTTCTACATCTCAACCCCAGCTCTGTGTTTCACCCAACAAGAGCACCTCTCTAGTCCAGCTCCTCATCTTCATCTCCAAAAGCATCATCTTCAGAGCAACTGAAGATGGGATGATCTCATCTTCATCGTCCTCAGAGTCATCCTTGGTCCCACCTTTCTCATTCTCACTTCCACTTTCAATACCTTCCATGCTTCCACCACCCTCCTAATTCTCATTCTTACTAGTATTAATTCATCACCAGTCTCCAAAACGGTGAGCTCCGTATCATACATATTAAGGCGTGCTTGGGCTTTTTCTATTTTTTGGGCATTGGCGGTTTGGGAATGAGGGAAGTATTTCACAGGCTGATTTTAGGACGGACAGAAATTTTATAGATTATTTTTCCAGTAACAAATAAATATTTAAAAATCTAAGCTACCATGAGCTATCTTCTTTCAGCCTTTTCAATCAACAGATGGATGTTCAATATAATTTTCTGTAAAAGGAAGCAATAACTAATCTCGGTGCTCCTCGACAATTTGGGGGAAGTCAGCAAAATTTAAGAGCAACTGCTTTCTGAAAATATGAACACTTACATAGCATATTTATATCCACATAAAGGCAACATGAAATACAGAATACGCAGAATCAAGACAGCCTAAGGTGAACTTAGAACAACTATACCTGTGATCAAATACAAAATTCTTTCCTTTGAAAAAACCACCATCTGGAAACTGTTCCATGTACCTCTGTATTCCACCAAATAACTGCAAAAGAACCCATCTGATTAAACTAGCTACATCTGAACTTTGTTATAGCTAAATGTCAAAGAAAACGATGGCAACAATGCTTCCAAAAAAACATTGTGATCACAAATAGTTTTTTAATCAAATATAGCAAATTCAGAAACTAGGGTGGCAAGTCCATGTTAATTTATAATATAACGTATCTTCTACCGAAAGCCCAAGTTAAAAAGAAAAGAGAGGAAAAAGAATTAACTTGAAAAGGCTCCAAGCCTCCAATAATGTATCAAATGTATATTTCCTTTCCTGCATGCTATGACAACACCAACTTACCCCCGATAAACTTAGGTTGGGTGGTGTGAAGAACGATGTGTTTTCACACAGTATATTGGCAATTTAGCATCAAACATGATTGTCTACCAGGGAAGTAAATATGTACCACTTTTTGACATTACCTGGTATACATTCTCAAAGCCAGCACCTTTTGACCTAATATATGCCGACGCCATCTCGCACCTTATTCCTCCAGTACAGTACCTACAGCATATAAGGACAGAAAAATGGATGTCGGAATGAAGCATATACAGAAAAAAGATATCCAGTAGATTAATCTAATTTTTAAAAACATCATTATGCCTTTTGTCAATCACTAAAGTCAAAGACATGAGGTATCTACCGATTATCTTTAAAGAAAACAAAAAAGAAGAAGGATACATGATGCTATCTTGGCCATATACTCAGTGATTTCGTTTTTCATTCTTTTTAGTATGTAAAAGTAAGCAGCAAAAAAGGAGAACGGTCACATTAGTGAGAGCTACACAATTAACTTGAAAGCTCCCTAAACCCAGACCATACAAGAACAAACAAAACCCAAAAAGGAAAACAACCCAAACTACACAAATATAGGCCTACAATAAGGTCATGCAACCAGAGACAGGCCCCTGTTGCACCAAACAGAATCCAAACAAAGACAGACACAAGAAAGAACAAACAGGAACAGAAATTCAAACTTAAAACCTAAAGGTTAAATCAGTAACACCACCCAGCTGCCACTAGCAGCCACGCCAGACACCTTTATACCATCTTCCACCACCTAAATCTCTGTCATTTTCATCCCCATATTCCTCATAGAAGCTGAATGTAGGCGATCATCCTCTTAATTTTCAACCTCTAATGTGAAAAATCAACGGAATTCCTATTTATATTCAATGATGGCATGCCTCTCCCTACATTTCCTTTATAATTCCATTGATGTGTTCAGGGAACTTTTTCCTGCTCTTGATGAGTCTATGACCTGCACCAAAGCACATCTGACAGCCGCTCCTATAGTCCTATTTTCTGAGCACGCCAAAACCATTTGCTTTTCCAACCTCTATTCAGGTGGTTTTACCCCCCCATACACTCGTTCATCCCACAGTCACTTTTCGTTGAAAAGGTTTCCAAAAATCTTTCGAAAACGTTCATACTAAAATCACTTTTTGTCTACTTCATATTTGACTAACAAATTACCAAAGGGTTTATTAGTGAAAACCCCCCATTTTATGACATGCTTTTGTGTTTACCCCCCAAATTTTGAATCATCACAAAAGTCCCCCCACTCCGTCCTGGCACCGTTCAGAAATCATCCATATTTGCTCTATTGGCTAAAATACCCTCGAGAGTAAACACAAACTAAAAGAAATCGGCCCAAGCCCAACTAACTAAATTAAACAACGATCGGGTGTATAGGATCACCATCATCCTCATCTTCTTTCTCATCCACCAAACCAGCAAACCCTAAGCACTAACCCACCGATTTAATATATTAAACCTCATAACCGCCCCCGGCCGAATAACAACCGGCCCATCGACATTCGCAACCCAATCAACAGCCATCACATCCTCACAAATAGGATTCACAATCCCTTTAACAACTCCCATATGTTCAGGGTGGTCAGAATAATTAAACAACTCTTGTTTACTTGCATACCTGCCATGTAACATGTGAGTGAAGTCATAAGAATATGAACGGTTTTTATAAATGGGCCCAGCTGATGATAAGTGGAGTACATGGTCAAATGAGTTCAAACTGTTTAAGGAATTGATCATGGTAGTTATTTTGGTTTGGTCAGTGTTGGGTTTGACTTTGAACAAGACTATGTGTTCTATATGACTCATTTTGATTGTTTGTGAAGATGAAGAAGAGAAGGAGAGGGGTGGAGGAGTTTGAAGAGGACCTTTTACTTTGCTGACAAGTGTGGGAACAAAACCCCTAAACAGTTAGACTAGGTACAATTAAGCTTACCCAGCCACCTCGATCTCTCACCTCTTGCTTAGGATGTCCATGATCAGTAGCAAGAACTACTTGTAGTCAACAATTCAACAATTTTTCTTATCTCTGTCCTATTCTACTATACTTTCACCATTCCAATCATTTTAATTGAGTACTTTTTTGATGACCTACGCTTTGGAATCACTATTGGAAAACCGAAAGTGATTGTCGGGTGTGCTTGGTTTTGGGTTTTAATTGGGGAAGATGATGAGTCGACTCAATTATCGGAATTTTGATGTTAAAAGATTTTGAAATTTCATTTGGGATATGATCATTTGGTGACATACATTTGTGTACCCCCAAGGGCATTTTAGCCAATAGAGTAAATATGGATGATTTCTGAACGGGGCCAGAACGGAGTGGGGGGACTTTTGTGATGATTCAAAATTTGGGGGGTAAACACAAAAGCATGTCATAAAATGGGGGGTTTTCACTAATAAACCCATTACCAAAAGATGGACTGGCGGGAAAATGTTTTTTTTTGCTGGGTAACTGGCGGGAAAATGTGCTAGTTAGCGAAAGGAAACAAGAAAACTTACGAACACAATTAGACAAGTTGGTCATAGTATTAGCTGCTGGCTAACTCTAGGTGTTGATGTAATTCAGGTTAATTATATCACTATACTAACACTATACTAATTTCTAATTGCATGGTTTCTTTTGTGATTCCCTTCTCAATTTTGTGGATTTCAAGTCTGGTTGTCACACACAACAACCGTAATTGCTCACAAACAATAGTTCGTGATTTTTTGGCATCACGTTCATATCCTATATGCACGCAAGTGCATCAATTTATAAATTAACTTCTCAACGAAGCTTTACAGAAATTGCTAGAAGGAAAAGACAAGGAGACCTTGCTTCACTTACAAACTACTGAAATTCTGGAAATTCTGGTGCAAGTTGAAGTATTGCAGTTAACTTCCGTATCACAGGCTTCTTTTCTGCTGTACTTAGCTTGTGAAATATGCGTTTCACTTACTTTTCTTTTAGAGTCAGTGTGTTGGTATATCTTCTTAATAGTTTCAAATTAAGTTAGCAATTGAGTTTTGGAGTAATATTTTTTTTTTGTTTTTGAAGAGGTAAACAATCAATATATATATAAATAATATAAAAGCGATAATTACAATGTCGGGTGAGATATCCTACTAAGAAACAAAAACAACAGCAATGAAAAGCAAAAATACAATAGTGATTAAACATCTCAGATGATATCCTCCCAAGAAAATGCAAAAGACCCGAATGGTATCTCCTTGAACTCCTTCCACCGCTTACACCAACGGAAAAGCAGTCCTGTGATGTGAAGAATCAAATGTGCAACATCAAGGCTTCTATCCTCGAAATGTCTCCGGTTTGGTGTAATACTAGCCATGTATAACATGTTTGGTCGTTCCAAATCTCAAATTGGGTATCTCAATCCAGTTCATATACATTTGCCCCAATCTCCCAACAATTATAATCCTTTCAGTTAAATATTTGGCCAGTGCCATTCATCAATCGACATACATTTTCCAACCATCCTAATGAAACCCTCCCAGCCCAATGATGTGTAAGGTGCTCTATGTCTATTGTGTCTAGATTGCAAAACCAACTGCCTACTCTAGCAACCAAACTCACCACTTTCTGCGAATCAAAATTTTGAGATTAAAGTTCCTACCTACATAGCCACTTTAACCAGTCCACAAAAGGATTCTTGATTCCATATCCCATGAGTTGGTCAAAGTTACATTATTTCAAGGGTCACTACACAAAGGTCCTTTTTACATGAAGCTATATGCATTAATCTCTAGAAAAAGGTCAGCGGAACTATAATCTTTCATGAAGTTTTGTTGAGGCGGTTGAGCTTCATATGATAATTTGCTTTGGACCTTCATATGATAACTTGCTTTGCTTTCACACAGTTAATCGCCTTCAGAAGCAAATCAAACACCATTTCAAACAGAATCATTCCTAATGATATCATTTCTATCTTACACATGATCAACATCCTCGTACATATCCCCATCCCAACCATGTCCTCATGGTCTTCCTCTTGCTCTTTTACGACCTCAACCTGTATATTTTTCCCATAGTCGATGCTGCAATCAATCTCACTTCGCTTTCCCATAGTTGATTGACCTATTAATCCAAATCATTTCTACTCTTACACGTCATCCAAATCCTCACCCAGGGAACGTTAATGATAGGAAAATGTTATGTCTTGATTGTCAATGCCAACAATAAAATAAAAATCCGTCAAATCTGAAGCCTTCATTACATGTATCACTAACATGTAGACGCCCCAAAAGCTCACGAATACTCAAGGATCAAATCTGACGCAAAACACAATTTTTTTTTTTTTTTTTTTTATCGGTAAAATTAGGACATATATTGATAAATGAAAAACAATTACAAAAAGGATGAGATGTCCAAACTACAAATAACAAAATACAAAAACTTAAAAACAAAAAAGATCATTACCTAGGTTCCACACCTCGAAACCTACTACAAAGAAAGAAAAGCATCGGAATCAGAACATGAATGACTCTCATCTACACACAAAGTACTCAAAAGGAATGTCTTTGGTCTCCTCATGCGCCTTAGACCAGAAAAAAAGAAGGCCATTAATGACCATAATGACCTCTTCCAAAGATGCCTCAACTCCCTCAAAGTGTCTCTTGTTTCGCTCCAACCATAGTCTCCACAAAGATGGCAAAGGAACCATACTCCAGATTCTCCTCCCCTTCACAAAACATAATTTTCCTTCAAAACATGCAAAGGCCAGAAACAGAAACCACTTAACATGATCTAATGAAAACACTCACGATTCTAAGAATGACTCGTGTGTCTAGTATACAAGAATGTTTCCTGCTCTGAACCCACCGATAGAATTAAGCAAGGGACCGGATCATTAAAGAGAACATTTCTGTGGGAAAACTGATTACATACTTCTTTAGATGCACAAACATTCTTCAACACATTGGATATTTCTTCCATAAGTGGCAAAGAGAACTATATCTTATACAACTAGGTCCAGAAAAGAGCTGTTTTAACTTTTAACAGCATACAACCATAGATTATGAACATCATGACAATTGAAACAGATCGCACTGAATACAGGTTCAGGAAATAATGAAAATAGCTAGAAATTTGAGATTAGAAACAGGAAAAGTGGAAGAAAGAGAGCGGAGGGGAGGGGAGTGTCACGACTATTGTCTGGTAGACAACTTTTAGTAATCTACTTTTATAATAACAACTCCGAGTAATTACCACTATTTTAAAATGATTGCAAAAGTCATATTTAAACCTTGTATTGAAATTGCATTCAACAAGTAGCACTTACATGAGAACTTTGGTTCCTTGCAGCCGTTCAGAGTGACAATCTATCCAAGTAGAAAGATCACTATACTGTCTAATTTTTGGATCCAAAGTCTCCACATTGGGGGTTTGAAACTTTCCGATTCTCGTCTCATACACATTCCTTGCATCCAACAGAAGAACCCTACTACGATTAGTGGGAACATCATTCTCCACAGATCCTGCATTAGAGTTTTTCGAAGATTGTCAAAAAAGGTGTAGCATAGACGAGCCAATCCGAATCTATGGAAGAAAATTCAGTATAAAATATCGCTTACCAGCACTCTGGAGAATAGTATTGAACTCAGCTGCCGAGAGATGTTTCCCAGCATTTGAAAGAAGTGGCGACTTTACCAGAGGACAGGAACTAAAAGTAACTAATTCCTGTAGGAAATGAAACTTCTAATCAGATATGTACATCAAAACTCAGTGTTACAGGCAATACCTTGACAAGTCGAATGGAAAGAGAATTGAATCCACATTCTTTGACAATGTTGTCATTTGACTGGAAATCTTGGCAAGAAGCAAGCTTGAAGTCAGTTCCATCAAATAAGTTAATCAACTTAACAGCAGCAATGTGTTCCTCCAAACAAGATAACTTCCCACCAACCTGATAATAAATAAATTATTATTATTATTATTATTATTATTATTAAAAGTATTAGGAGGGGCAGAATCTTATTACAGTGACGTTGACACCATGGGGAGCGAGACGAACACGTCCCAGAAGGCGAAGAGATTGGCAGTTGGAATTGTAGAAGTTGTGGAGGGCATTTAAGTCTGGGACGTTTGCGTACTTGTAGTAAAGGAGAACTCCGTTTACGTCTTTTTCTTCCGCCATAGAGTCAGAGAAAGGAAGAAAGTCAAAATATAATCCAAATAGGGTTACGGCGTATGCTAGAATTAGTATTAGAAGACCCGTCCATACGGACCGGGACCGGCTATTTTAAAATTTTGCTCTTCAATCATCGAATGGTAACCTTACACTCCGAATATCAAAAAATTCTTTCTAATGCTAAGTCCAATGGTTGGTTTGGTGCGGCACAGTATATACCGTTAGTGGGATAAATATCGTTATTTGTTGTCCGCCGAAATATCGATCTTTGTTATCCGCCATCAGCAGTGGCGGGAAAGAGAAAAAAAACAAGTTTTTGTATACGCCACTCCCACAAGCGTGTAGATAATTATCTCCCCATTTTACCTTTCTCGGTCTCTCTCATCAAAAAGAAAAAAACACCGAAAAGAAAAATTAAATAAATTACTCACTCTCACTATTCAACGCGACTTTGGTGCGAGAAAAATAGAAATCTAGAATTGGCGCGAATTTTGGATCTCTCATCGCCACTTCCCACAAATAGGTATGATTTTGATGAACTTTTTTTTTTTTTTTTTTAGTGAGTTTTGAGCTGAAATGAAGTACCTATTAAATAAAAACAAATTTTAGTTTACTTTCTTGAAATAAGTAGCATAACTTTTGTGCAGTATGTAGGAGCTTATGGTTATGGTATATACTATTTTACATTAAGAAGAAATGGAGTTGACTTACCTTATAAAAAGTTAATGGAGTTTGAACAGATGGATAGTTTAGTTGCATGTGAAGATTCTTGTGAGAAAAAATGTAGTTGTTGGGGTTCAGTGTTTAATAATGTAACTGGGTATTGTTATAAGATTGATTACCCAATTCAATCTTTAGTTAGTGTTGGTGATGAGAATAAGATTGGGTATTTTAAAGTGAGAACAGTTGTTGAGAAGAAAAGGCATGTTGGTTATGTTATTGGAATTGGGATTTTGTCTCTAAACTGATCAGAGACAAAATACACCTAATAGACGTAGTACCGTCTATGTTCTGCAATACTTTCTTGACTTTTCTTTTGCAGCCTTCACAATGAATGGAAACTTTCAAGGTCCATTTTTTGAAATAACATGAAAACAGATTAGAAACAGCAAACAAGTAAAGATTGATAACATGATGAATAAAGAAATCTCTTTACACTGTTGTAAATGTGAATAAAGAAATCCCTTTGTTTTGATTTATAGTTATTTTCGTGATTGAACGACAATTGTTTGTTCAATTTCCTCCAAAGCATGTGTTTTTTTTTTAACCTGGCGAAAATTGTGGGAGTTTTCGTCGTCGGAGTTCTTGGATGAGGATAGCAAGCAGATCGCAGCACTTCTTAGTGATCTTCCTGTTCAACATCTGTTCTGATTAGGATGCATTGCCACTCTATGTGATTATTTCTTGTATTTAAATTGCAAAGTTTTATGTACTTGACAGTGAAATATTTTTTGTTAATTCTAATTGTAGTTCTCAGTTATATTTGGAATTTGAGTTGCTGAAGTTCCATGGTTTATTCAATCATTTCTCAGGGAGTACTATGCATTGGTTTTCTTAAACGTGCTCGGCAACACAAAGAAATCTCAAGGGAACAAGCAGCGAAAGATCTAGAGGTAAGATAGAGTATAAGCTATAGAGCCTTGCATCTGGTGGTACACCTAAACTGTGCAGTCACTTTTTGGTTTTCCATATATTTGTCTTTGGCCTTTCCAAAATAATCCTAGGTGATCATGGTTTTTACCTGTAACTTTAAATAATGAGGTATTTTTTAAGTATTTTTGCTATTTTCTCCAACTACTATATGTTTAAAAGTCTGTTTTCCCAAAACTATTTGTTTTTTGCTATGTTATATTGGGCACGCCATAAGTTTTTGTGGGACAATTTAGTACTAATAACTTCCCAGCAAGCTAGTTCTTCAAGCACTTTGACTTGGATTCTCAATACATATTACCCAAAGAAATCCAAGAGCGAGCTGCTCCTTCATTCGAAGTCAAGGTTAGAAACACATTGTCTAAGTCTTAGCAATACGTCCACTTGATTTGGTAAATGATGTGTTAGTATCCTTTTGAAGGATAATTGAAGTTTTTCTAGGTTAAGGAGACTACGATTGTGTGTTGATATTAGGAGTGTAAAAAAAAACCATTGACCCATCATCCGATAGGGTACCCGGTCTTCACTCGCCACCCAAACCCGCACCGACCTAAAAATAGACCCACCCCGCTCCGCCACCGTTTTTGTACGGTCGGGCTATGGGTGTAGGTTCTATGCTCAAACCCGACCCGTCAAACCGCTCGACCCGTACCGTGTCAAAAGTCGTTGACCCAACCCCGTTGACCCGCAAAATTTCAAGACTCTAACTCTAATATTTTTGTATTTTGTTTATAATTTCTTTTAACTTTTGTAGGAATTTGATAGATATGAATACAAACTTATGAGTTCAACATCAATTTCACATATTCAAGTTTGAACATTGGGAAAATATCATAAGTTCAAATTCAACTTTCGAATTTTGGAGAAGATAAATCATTCATCCTTGTATTAATTTCGAAATCTTTTAGTTTATATTTTATTGTTTTGTACCATAGATCCTTGCTCCCATCTTCATTTTATCATACTATGAAAAATAATCAATTTACAAATGGTAAATCACGATAAATAAGTTTCAAATTTACAGATATGGTTTTGGGTTCAAATTCAAGTTTTTTTATTTTTGTTTATTTTTTTATTGATTAATTCCATTTTTTTTCTATGTTGTGAATTGGAAATATATTACTTGCAGAATTAGAAAGTTTTTTTTTGAGTGAAATTGGGTTAAAATGATAATTTCCACCCGACCCAGATGACCCGCCCTGTAAGCTGACCCAATGGGCCGGGTGATGGTACTAAGACATGACACTTCAACCCGCCCCACCCCGCCCCGTCGGGGACCAATAGATTTGTATCCCCTAGATCCGCCCCGCCCTGCCCCATCACTATTTGACCCGCCCCGGCCCGCCCCGTATTACACCCTTAGTTGATATACGTAGAATACTATATTGTGGTCTAGTTTTGTGTCATACCTTCAGTAGAAAGAAAATGCGACACTTAATTTTATTTGTCGTAATGCCATATCATCTAGTTTTGTGCCATATCATAACTCGCACTTAATTTTATTTGTCGTAATGCAAGACCAATTTATTTAGTTTCATATTATAAATTATATTGATTTTGGTGTTAATTTATTTCTCACCAGTTACAATGTCCGGCATTTTACGCAAATTCAGAGGTAAGGGTACAAAGTCGAAAAAGTCAGGGACATCAAATGCCCAAAATCCAGAAGATGTACGTGTAGGGACTTCTTATTTTGAGTTTGATTCTAGTTCTTATCACCGTGTTGTTGTAGAGGAAAGTACACACATATCATTTACTCTTCGTGAAGGTGGTGGAACGAAGGAAAAAGTCGGTAAGAAAGGGACTTTAGCCCCTGTTATGGAATGGTTGAGCCAAGTGAACTTTGGAGAATTTCAATTGATGCTTCAGAATATTGGTTTTGACGTCTTTGCTCAAATTGACATTGAAAAGTCCGATAGACAGTTAGTTGAAGCAATTGTAGAGAGATGGTGGGACTCTACCCACACATTTCATTTTCCATGTGGCGAGATAGGCTTTACGCCACTTGATTTCTCAATGCTTATGGGGTTGCGTGTTGGAGAAGGAAAGATTGTAGCTTTTGATTTAAAATATGAGTTATTTGATGAAGCTGCCAAATATTTACCTTTTTTAATAGAGGATGAGATTTATAGTGGTAGCATCAAACTAAGTCATTTAGAGATGTATACAACTTATGCAGTGCAAGATGATGTTAATGAAAGAGAAATAGGGTTTCGTGCTTTCATGTTGTATGTTATTGGAAATGTATTGTTAGCAAATTCCCACAGCAAGGTTCGTTTGGGATATCTAGCTAGTCTTATTCAGATAGATGAGATCGGTAGTTATGACTGGGGAGGAACTGCATATACGCATCTGATCGGGTCTTTGGACTTGGGTATATCATTTTGGCATTGTCAATGGTAGTAAAGCTATGGTGGGGATGTGGCAAGTCATTGATGTAATTAAAGTTAATTATTTTTTAAATGGATTTGATTAGTTAGTTATGTGCTTATATATTTGTTTTTGTTCAGTACTGGTATTATTCCTATTTTCGAAATGGCATGCACGTTCGGATACTTGAAGAGCCCGACCAATTTCTGCTATAAATAGTGGGGTCCAACTTACCGTCATAAGGTTGCGGGTGAAGCCCATTGTAATCTAAGTCTAGTGCGACAGCAAGTAGAGTCTCGTACTCTGAGTTCTATTGTATGGCTACCATGGGTAGATTTCACATGCATACGCATAAATCATCCATATGTTCGGAAAGTATTAGAGTTGACTAGTCGGTGATGCATCTTGTTTGGACCGTGTTTAAATATTTGGTATTTAGGAGAGCGTTGTCGTCGCCAAGTCACTGGCGTTCCTTCAGTTCCTTGTGATCCCCCTTCGCATATGAATCTTAACGGATGCCAGGCTGATGTATTGCTCCAATGGTACAACAATGGCGGCATTTCTGTTGATGCCTTGATTAGACAGGTTAGTGAGCAGCAATACACTGACTATTGGGCTCGTGTCTCTGTGGGGATGCTTCTACCCCCAACTTATAGAGGTGTGAATGTGGACTTTGTTGGTGCATCTGGTCTTAAGGAGGATGTAGGTATCTCACGTACCGATGGGGGGCAACCCTTAATCGCTCATCATATCCCCCATTGTCACAAGTTGAGGCAGTTGTTACTCCTGAAGCAAATTGGGTTATCCCTATTACTTGTCGTAATGGTGAAATCTTTAATTTACGTGTTCCACCAATTGACAAAGATTTGGTGCCACATCTCTCTATTGATGCCAACTTGACACCAGTAAGTAAATTAAATAGTTTATTTTATTTTATTTTTTGTATCAATGTTTAATTTATTTAATTATGGTATCAATTTAGGCACAGTTGAAGACGATGTTAGAGGACTATATGCATGCCACGGCTTCTATGGCTAGTCTTATTGGCAAAATGAATAGTGGGTTGCACCCTAATAAGGATGATATATTGGAATACGCTCGTCAAGAATTGAATAGTCATGACATTTCATATTTTGAATACTCTGAAGTAGTTGCGACTCAGATGACCCCCCCACAAGTTCAAACTCGGCCATCTATCTCAAGGGAGGATGTATATGTCCCTCATTTTGCGGGTGAATCAACTGATCCATCTATGCGTTATTCGAGCTCACAAGGAGAAAGAAGTAGTAGTTATGGTTTCTATTAGTATTTACTCGAGCTCACAGGGAGAAGAAAGTAGCAGGTATGCGTTACTCGAACTCAAAGCTACATCCAATTTATCTCTCAAAGTTGCATATAATTTATCTTAGTGAAAGTTTGTTATTGAACATTTAGTTACTGCATTCTTCAATATGCATTACTTACTATTAATTTGTTTCCTGGAAATTTTATATTTTATTTTATAAGCAATAAGAACTATTTCATGGATGTAAACTTTCATAGTGCCTGCAATAGTTGCTCCTGACCTTGTACGGTTGTATTAGTTAACTTGTACTATCATATATGTTGTATTGAACTGGTTATGTCATTGTCTTTCAGATGAAAGTAACACAGAAAGGATGAGTTCCCTTCTTAAGCCTATTTTTACATTTTAATGTTGATGTTGGATCGCATCCTTACATGAAAGTCATTCATAGTACTTGAAGTTCCATTTATGAAAAATTCAGAGCTCATATGCTAAATTTCTTTCATTCCTTACTTTTGTATGACACCTGATATTTTTCAATAGAACTGGAAATGCTCTGACATGCCCATTTTACTGGTTAAAGTTTCCTAGATTGGGCACTCAATAGCTAGCCACTGAGGGCCTAATGAATTTGCCTCAAGGAAGTTCAGAAGACAGAAATGCAGGTTCACTTGTTGTATACTTGTATCTGAAGAGTTTGTGCTTTCCGTTTTAATGTATGTTGGTTATGTCATATACTTGCACTCAACTTTGTTAAGAATGGCCCTGAGACATTGTCTTTAAAAGCTTCATAAGTTGACATCTGTTCCTTCATTCACTCTCAAAACTATGTGGTGGAATTCTATCCAACGACAATCTAAATTATGCCTTTTAAAAAGACTACAGTAAATAAGTGTATTGTAACTTCTGGGAATGGATGTTCATTGAAAATAAAATAAAAAAAGTGTACTGTAACTTCATTGTGTTACCATATTCTTATAGCTCATACCTCCATTTTGTGTTCACACTGATTGGACCATGAGATGTAAATTGACAGTTTTTATTTCCAATCAGAATAGGCTGATTTTTTTTAGAACTTGATCAAACGGTATTATGAAGGCCTTGTGTGGCCAATACTTTCGAATCTGATGTGTTTCGGGACACCACAAGATGAGTCATGAGTATCTTGGAAGTTATCGATTTTTAATCAGTGAATTAGCCTTCCTTGCGTCGTGTAGATTGTAAGCAAGAGTCATCCCATCGATTCATTTTTCTCTATGGGAGAAAGTTTGGTTTTAACTGACAAAAAAAGAAGAAAGTTTTGCTATTGCAGTATCGAGAAAAAATTAGCTAGGCGCAGTGAGTTGTTGGAAGTTGGAATTCCGAGCAATTTTAAGACTTCTTCGCTAAAAGCGGGTGCTAAAACCTTATTGCTACTTACTGGTCATTTTAATTATGTTACTGAAAGTTATTTGGATATCTCTTTTGCCCATTTTGTCAGCGCATCTATTTAGTGTGTGTTTCAACCCAGACATCCAGTGTATTATCATTGTGGAGTATTTCTAATATCTCGAGACCGAAATTTGATAATAATGAGATGACGTATTGTTGCTACTAAATACTACCATTCCCATAAATGCACGAGTAAACGTACACTAGAAACATATAAGAAATGCACGACATAAAAACATCTTAATTCTGATCACGCCATTCCCATAAATGGTTAATCAGACGCTGCTCTAATTCCACATGCTCGTGCCTATTATGCACATATGCCACGCGTTGCAAGACTCTGCGAAATTCAGCTGAATTGGGGTTTCGGTCGGGAACAATTTATGCTATATTAGGATTTTCAAAGTAATCATGGTTAATAATAGGCTCAGAGTCTCCATAAATGTAAGGGTTCAAATAGTTATGTCATTCTTCCTCAACAATCATGTTATGCAAAATAATGCACGCCGACATAACATCATGGAGCACATCTTTGTCCCACAAGCGAGCTTTGCCTCTAACAATTGCAAAACGAGATTGAAGAACCCCAAATGCTCATTCAACATCTTTTCTATAAGATTCTTGCATCAGCGTAAAAAATTTATCTCTTCTTGATTTAGGATTCCTTTTCGCCTTCACTAGTGTAGACAACTGAGGATATATACCGTCAGCCAAGTAATAACCGACAGTATAGTCCTTACCCATGAGAGAATAGTTTGTCGGAGGGGTTAAACCTAATGTTAGTTTGTGAAAAAGATTAGAGCACCACAAAACATTAACATCATTATTAGTACCTGGTAAACCAAAGTAAGCATGCCATATCCACATGTCGAAAGAAGCAACTGCCTCGAGTACAAGAGTTGCTGATCCATGTCGTCCAGTATACTGTCCTGCCCATTCCATTGGACATGCTTGCCACGTCCAATGCATACAGTCTAGACTGCCAAGCATGCCAGGAAAACCTCTTAACTCAGCAACACGGAGCAATCTGGCAATGTCTTCTTCATTTGGAGATCTCAGATATTGTGCACCAAATCTCTCCACCACATGTTTGCAAAACATTTTAACAAAGGAGAGTGTTGTTGATCAGGTAATATTTAAAAATATCGATCCATTGAATCAGCTGGGCTTTTGTTTGCTAGCATTTGCAACGCACACATTATTTTGCCATGTGATGACAAACCGGGTTTATTGGCTGCATCATATTTCTTCATCCGGAAATCACTATGTTCCTTAAGAGCACTCCTAATCCTCAAGAATAGGTGACTGCTCATTCTGTTGCGCTTCCGAAATAAAACTTCATATCATATGTGGGATTGACACCGAAATAATCGGCCTTTAAGAGAGCATTTCCCGTTGCCCTATTACGATTCCTATAAGCGCGTCCTGGGACAGACCCAATACGGAGAGTTGGTTGATTAGAGTTTTCAATGATATGAGCTGCTGTAACAAGATTCATTTGAATTGTGAGTGCAGCTGCTGTCAACATTTCTTGTTCATGCATGAAGTGTCTTTCAATACGTCGTCTTCTTTGGGAATCAGAATCATAATCATTACACTATCAGAATTCATTTTGCTAGTAAATAAATTATGGAATAAAAATTGAAAATATTAAAAATTGTGTGAGATAGCAAATTGGTTTAATTTCTTGTGGAGAGTTATGTTATATATGTTGGTGGAGGGCCAGCAGAGTACACATGAAACATGCGTACTATAGTACTCTAGATAGATTACATGCATTTCTTACATAATTTTTTATCTTGCACACACCCCAATAAATAGATTCCATGCATGCATGATTCATTTCAATCTTGCCCACAATTCTTTATCTTGCACACACCCCAATAATTTCTTACATAATTCATTACAATCTTGCCCACAACCCAATGACCCTAATCAATAGCGTACAGACCACAAGAAAGTAAAATTCAATAATTCAATCTGACCCTATAAAAAGAATGTCTTTTCCTCTCTCAAAGGCACATTCCCGCAAACATCAGTAATATTTTATTTTTGTATTATTAATAATACTGTCTTTATCTCTCTCTCTTTCACTCTTTCAGTAACAATGTCAAGCAGAGGATCATCATTTAGCATTAATGAAGACACAGTATTATGCCAAGCATGGTTGGATAATTCAATTGATCCAATTACCGAAACAAATCAATCATGCAACATATTGTGGGATAAAATTAAAGAACAATTTGAGAATCAGAGGATGATACGGGGTTTTACAGAGGCACGAACTATGAGAAGTGTTACAAGTCGTTGGCAACTTATAAATAAAGCAGTTACTTTATTTCGTGGATGTTTGAATCAAGCCGAGGATATGAACAGATTAGGAACTAACGAAATGGACATTGTAAGATATTATATATATATATATATATATATATATATATCAATTATTTAGCTAGAATATAATTGATTAAACTCAAACTATTTTTTTTCTTTTACAGATGGAGCAAGCAAAGAAGTTGTATGTCACCAGGTCTTCAGGTAATAAACCCTTCAAATTTGATCATGCGTGGTTTATTTTGAAAGACTATGAAAAATGGGCGCGCCATTCAATTCCAACTACACCTGGTTTCTCTCAAACTAATTTTCATAACGGGTCTCCAGCTCCATTAAACGAACAAGATGGCATGGGGGGAACACCTGATTCTGAAATGCAAAGACATGGTTCATCAAAAAGACCGGATTGTGGAAGAGACAAATCAAAACAAAAAAAAAAGTTGACAGTCAAAACGAAACTTCTCTCAAAGAATTAACGCAACAATCTCAACGGGTGATGGAGGCCATTGAGGCAGCAACTGACCGTGGGAAAAAATTCTATGAAAGTGAAGCGTTTAATCCGTCAAGGATTAAACTTGCAGAAAAAAAAAATTCCGTGAGACATTGGCATAGGAAAAGGAGATCATGAGCACAAATACATCGACTATGATACCTCAAGGAAAAGAATGGTACAAAAACGCAAAGAAACAAATTTTGAAAGATCAAACTTTTTGCAATGCACGGACTCCTTCAAGAAATTTGCACTTTGAAGAATACGGAGACAGCGATTGATTAATTTGATTAAGAATTTTAAATGTTTCGTACGTATTTGATGTATTTTTAATGTATTTCCTTTTAATTTGTTGTTTTTTTTATTTTCAATAAATGTTTTATTTAAATAATTAATTAAGTTGTTGCAAATCGGAATAAATTTAATCTTAAAATTGAAATTATAACAAAGAAATACAACTAAATCAAAAAAAATTTAAAGGGTAGGATAGAATGGTAATTGCATAAATTAAGTTATTAAAAAAACAAAAAAAAAGGAATCAATTCTAACCGCTATTGGGAGTGGCGGGTGGAAAATCATAATTGAATTTTGTCCGCCATTGTAAGTGGCGTGTAGGTTATTATTTGAATTAAATCACATTCCTAACCGCCACTGGCTACGGCATGCAGAGTAATTTGGATTTTTTTTCCTTGCCCGCCACTGGCAATGGCGTACAGAGCATACGCTATAACGTTAAAATTGACTGCAAAAATAGAGAAATTTATAAAGATAGCGTTGGCGGTATAACATTTTAACGTACCATTGGATCACATTTTACTTTAAATTTGGTGTTTTGCCGCACCATTGGACTTAGCCTAATGGGGTGGTATACGGTAGATAATAGAGTATTAGTTTATAGAGGAGGCCAAGAATTTCTCATCTCACTATCAGTTGATAAATAGCTCGGGTGACACTAGCTCGGGCGACACTTTAACCAACGTCCGAACAAAAAAAAATTCGGACGTCACTTTAAGTAACGTCACTTTATAATTCTAAAGTAATTTTTTAACTCAAACGACACTTTAAGTGACGTCCCAATACGACACTTTAAGTGACGTCCGAGTTTAAAATCTAGTTTTTTTTTACACTTCTTTATTGGGGAGTATAGAGTAGGGGTGCAGATGGATAGCGGAATATCCGAATCCGATTCGTATTCGTATTTGAAAAATAGGATATTATTCGAAATTTTCGGATATCGGATTCGGATAAATTTTCACATCCGAACAGATTTTAGATACGGATACGGATGCTGGTACTATCCGTTGGATAATATCCGAATCCGATTTAATTAATATAAATATATTATTATATTAAAACTATAAAATATAAATACAAATTTAATTTAGTTTAGGGTTTTTTTTCTTTCTCAAACCTAATCTCAACGCCGCAACCCGCAACCACCACTTCTCTTCTCAAATCTCAAATTCTCAACGCACCACCAGCCACCACCGCTCCTCTTCTTCTTCCTCAAAGCACCACCACCACGCAAAGGTATGTAAAATTCTCTCTATGTAGAACAAAATTGCCTATCAACTTTTCTCTAAAACGTAACTTAAAAAGCAGAAAGATCATAAAGACTAGTTACTATATTGCATGAATTTCATGCTCTTTCCCGCGAAAATTCAAGTTTCTTATGAGTGTAAAAAAGCATAAAAGTAAGTGTTGTTATTTATTGGCGACTTTTATATAAAAGTGGGTATATAAAAGTGTTCATTATATTTAAAAAAAAACAAAATGGCTTATGCGTGTTATGTAGAATCGTCTGCATTGGCTGCAAGTCAAAGTTGAGATTCAAGCTGTAAGAAGCTTCCACCCATATTAAGAAAATAAAATAAATAAATAAATAAACCAATAAGTTTTCTTCCACTTTTCTTCTGTTTTATAAGCTTTAAAAGCTTCATTTTCATGAAATTAACATTTTTGAGAAGTGGTGAATGATTTTAGTTTCCAGGTGTTATAGATTTTGAAGATGAGCAAAAGTTGTAGATATATAGCAGAGAATTTATAGTTCAGATCAAGTGTACTAGTGTTTGTTGTAAAGTCTTTTGCGTTAATACCATCTCTACTGAAAGTCTGAAATGAAGAAAAGTTTAAAGTTGTTCTATTTATGAAGTTTGACAAGTTGTTCTCTCTCTCTCTGTCACTCTCTGTTTTGTTGTTTTTGGTGTTTTAAACAAGTTATTTGCTGCTTGTTACTGTCACACAACAACATTACCTTTCTACGCAATCTCTCATTCTCCTTGACAATTTTGTCCATAGTTGCTTTGCCCTCGTGGCTATCCTCCTCGCTATGTTCAGCTTCTTCCAGGTTCTCTTTTTCTGCAGATTATAACTCTTTCGCGCATACTTGTTTTGCAACCAATAATGGCTCGAATTCTGTGCATTCAAATTGATTAGCAGCAGAGCAATAATCATCTTCTATTGATATTTGCCCAAAGCTTTCACATTGCATCTCTTGATCGACAATCTCCCAGTTCTCTTGGGTTTCACAATTAGTCTCAGTTTGATCATGAACATTATCTAGTCTCTCTTGCAACATGATGACTTTCTTGATAACCCCTTTTCGACAATCTCAAACCCCAGAATCACTATCCATTTTGAATTTTTTGAATTTTTGAATTTTGAAGAATCTAGAAGTGTTGTTTGTCAGTCTGTGTCTTTAATATTGACTCTATTTATTGTATTATGTAGGTGGAAATGGCTACCCCAACCCCAAGCAGTGCTGCATCAGCTCTTTCACCTAGTGGTAGTGTGAGCCATACGCCTATCAACGAGCCTACGCTTATTGATGCCGATCTGCTCTTTGCTAGTATATCGTCGGATGAAGAAACGACTCTGCCGAAAGTCTTTGATCCATTGAAAGGTAAACTGTCAAAAGTGTGGCTAGAGTTTGAAATTAAAAAATTAGGAGATGGAACCTCTAAAGCTTATTGTAAACATTGCAAAAGAGTTTTGATCCTAGTAGTAAGTTGGGTACTCACGATTTGAGAAATCATTTGAAATCTTGCAAGATAAAGAAACATTCTACTTGGTCAAAGGCTTTTGTGTAATTCATTTAAGCATAAAATGAAGCTCCAAAATTAGCAAGTTGGAAATATGACCCACGTACAAGTAGACTTGACTTTGCACGCATGGTTGCTAAGCATGATTACCCTTTTCTTATGGCTGAACATGAATACTTTAGAGTTTTCATAAATGGTATTTGTCATATGTTCAAATGGGTCTCAAGAACCACTGTTCGAGAGGATGTCATGCAACTTTACAATGAGTCAAGAACTGCGTTACAAGATTTTTTTTATAAGTTGCCATCAAAAGTTAGTTTTACAATTGATATGTGGACTCCTGACTATCAAAATATTGGTTATTGTTGTGTTACTTGTCATTATATCGATGATGAGTGGGTGTTGCAGAAAAAAAATCATCGCTTATCTTACTGTCCCTACGCCACATAGTGGTGTTGTTCTTAGTGAGGTTATCAAGGCTCAAGCGTTGGCATGGAATGTTGATAGAAAGTTATTTGCCATAACTGTTGATAATGCTTCTAACAGTAATACTATGGTAGTGGAGCTCAAGGATTGGCTTAAGAGGAAAGGGGTTTTATGTCTTGATGGTAATTTGTTTTATATAAGATGTAGTGCCCATATTTTAAATCTTATTGTGCAAGATGGATTGAATGTGATTGCTCCTTTTATTGTTAAGATTCGAGAGAGTGCTAGGTATGGCAAGAATTCTCAGAGTAGGCATGAAAAGTTTTTGAATGCATTAGCTCAGACAAGGTTAACTGGGAAAGTGGTTTCTATGGATGTTCCTACAAGATGGAACTCTACTTATGACATGCTCTGTAGTGCCATCCGAGTGCGTAGAGCCTTTGAGCGCTTGACAGAGTTAGCTTCTGACTATAAGCATTTACCTTCTCCTGAAGAGTAGGAAATAGGAACTAAAATTTGTGAGTGTTTGAAAGTTTTCAATGATGCTACACTTCATTTCTCCGGCGTCCAATACCCAACTGCAAATTTGCATTTTAAATGTGTTTGTGATATTCATCATGATATTCTTGAGTGGTTAGACTCTGATTTTTATTATATTCGTGATATGGCAAAGGCTATGAAAGAAAATTTTGATAAATATTGGAGTGAATGTAATTTATTGACGAGTTTTGGTGTTATACTTGATCCTTGCTATAAGATGGAGTTTATTGAGTATGCTTTTACTATGATTTATGGTAAGAAGTCTAAACAAGAAAAAGATGTGAAGAATTCTTTGAATGAGTTGTACACCATGTATGCAATGTCCGATTCTTCTATGGTTGATGTCGGATCATCTTCTAGTCTATTGAATTCATTTTCTGGTGACCAAGGGAGTTCTAAGATGGATGAAGGTTTCCAAAATTTCACGAAACAACGTTCGGAAAGTTCAAAAGCTCCGAAAACAGAGTTGGAGAAGTATCTAGAAGAAGATTTATTCCCATTTGATGCTAATGGGAAAGGTTGTGACATATTGGTTTGGTGGAAAAATAATGGTCCGAAGTTTCCTATATTAGCAAGGATGGCACGTGGCATTCTAGCAGTTCCTGTGTCGAGTGTTGCTTCAGAATCTGCATTTAGTTCCGGTGGTAGAATAATTATCGACTCTCGTTCATCATTGGGTGTTGATTTTGTGGAGGCATTGGTATGTTTGAAGGATTGGTTGCCTAAACTTAATGGTAACTTCCTTCTCTTGAACTTTATTTAAGAATATATATATATATATATATTCAAGAATTACATCATGTCTAACTTTCTTTATATCTTAATTCATTTATGTATTAGTAACGATTGTCGTTGGCTTGGATGCTTGACTTGTGATAGAACAACTTTTAGTCTCGACACTATGAAATAAGGTAAGAATAAGACTATTAAGGTTAATTTATATCTTGTCTACCTTTTTAAGTAATTAGTGATACATATGTTTCTTTATGTTTTTGTGAAGTATTTAATTATTTATTTTCAAATATAATCTCTAAATGAGTTGGTTGTGATTTTACCTCTATGCAGGTGTTAATGTGTTAATTGATTGGAACCGTTTTGGATGCGAAAAGTGTTGTATGGGCAGGGGCAGATTTCTATGTTTATATAATAGAGATGATTTCTATGTTTGTAATAGATTTCTATGTTTGTAATAGGTTATGAGTGTATTTTCTTAAGTTAGAAGTATTTTCTTAATTAAGAGGTTAAACTGTTGAAGTTTGTTTAATAGGTTGATTTTGTGAATGAACTCAATGAATTAGCATGAACTGATGAAGTGATGAAATGCTATGTTAATGTTAATTTACAGGTGGTTTGTTTAACAGGTTGATTTTGATGAATAAGGTACTGCCCGACAGGTGGTTAGTTTAACAGGTTAATTTAGATATTTTGATGTTCATTAGAACATGATTTGGACTGTACCAGGTGATAAGGTCCATGAAATCACGAAATCATGAAAGCCCATGTTTAGTGATCGGATCGGATATTATCCGATATCGGATTCGGATATTATTTTATACATCCGTCGGATTCGGATTCGGATGTGAGTGATAAATTTCGGATTCGGATTCGGATGTAGGCATATTCGAATCCGAAACTATCCGTCTGCAGCCCTAGTATAGAGTGTGGATATTTATAGGCTATATAATAGTATACAATTAGAGGTGTAAAATCCTAATGGCACCTAAGTGGAGGTGTAATTTTATACCCCCATTGGAGATGTCCTCATAACTATAACTACTAGTAGAGGGCACGTGCTACACACGTGATTGACCAATTACATGATACTAGATTGCAAGAAATGAAAAGCTTGTTAGAAAGGCTATTCAAAATAGGGGAAAGAAAATACAGACATAGGCTCTACTTTATTTGGAATTCTAGTTGTTGCCAAAAGTATAAAGAAGACATTATACTTCAAATTAGGTATCCTTTTAGCGTTAGTAATCATCTCTAGAGTATTCTCGTGTTAGTCAAAACAACACATTCCAAGGACCTCTATCGATCTCAACAGGTTAAGTTTATGAACTGTTTGGTGGTAGGTCAGAGCATATTTGTGTATGTGGATTAGGTTATCTCTATAGATTAGGACGGTGAAGTTTTAGTCAATCTAGGAGCATGTGGGTACTGGTGAAGTAGAGCATTTATTATCTATTTGAGGGCCGACCAATAAGCATTCTAATCAGTTGTGCCCCTGCAAGCTGGGTTGGATGCTACCATTGCTAAACTAAGTGAGTCGGAAACAACAAATAAAAGAATTGATATGTTCCACTTGTTAATGAACAAATTTTAACGATGATATATATAGTGCATGTACAATCCTGAACGAATCCTCTCTCACGCATCTATAAAACCCTTTGCTATCCTAGAAGTTTATGCTGACGCTATGTGTGTTGACAATGCATTTGAATTGTAAACAAAATAAAACTACTTTAAACAAAATAAAAATAAAAAGCAGGATATTTTGTTAGCAAACTATATAAGAAAAAAAATGTGCATTAAAATAGAATATAGAGAAAACAGAAGAGAAAATTTAGACGATAAGTTTGTACCTCTAGTTGTAACATTATGTACTATGTCTGTATCTCGAAAACTCCTATTTCAAGCATGCTAGAGTATATGTGAAATGCGCAATCTAATAGGATTTGTAAAATCGGTACTGAAACCTGCATGAGAGAAAGATTTTTGAAATGTACATATATTAAAATGACAACACTGACATAAATCCAAATTAAACCTGCATTTGAGGGTAAGACAATGTGGGATACATTAGTACATTACTTTATTTATTTGAGCACTGGCTATATTTATTATGGACTTTTTAGGTTACAGTTGAGACTTCCTATTAGTCTCTATAATCTACACCAAGTCACTTTGAAACAAAAAAATAATAAAAATTGTTACAATCACATGAAATCAGACGACATAAGAAGAAACAATATTAAATTTTTATGGCAGTAGAAGTATTGAAGCCCATTGATAAAAATGAATGTTACATTTTACTATCAATTTAATCTATCTAATTAAATACAAATCCAAAATAACAATTTAATGTGAAAAGTAGTCATATTTGTAGTAGCAATTTAACCATATTATCCTTGGCTAATGATCGATTAGTACTGCAATAAATGAAATAGCAAATTATCCACTCTTTAAGAATATAGGGGGAATAAAATGACAAAAAATCATATATGTTAACGCAAGCATTGATGACCCTAAACACCAAAAATAAGCCTTTAATCAAACAATTCATGATTAAGTAAAGGACAAATGGAAAAGGAAAAAAGGTAAGAGATTGCACATCTCCAGAAAATCATTACCAAAAGTGATTAAAGTTCATCAATTATCGGAGGAGAAAAAACAAATTGGCAAGTTAAGATCAATTAAGAATAAGTAGTTGTACAAACAGCGATATAATGATTGCAAAATTGGGAACAAAAACAACTACTATTCATTATAAATCTGCTCACATAAAAATGAAAAGAGATTATGAGAAGGAGACGAAACCTTTGAATTAGGAAGAGAAAGTTGGGAACCAAAATTCGAGAAGTTTGTTATTTGAAGACTAGCAAAATACACATGCTCTGCACATGAACGATACACAAAACTTATTGAAGAGAATGTGAACATAGTTATCAAGAGGAAACAAAAATGAATTTAACAACAACATCTACTGAATTGAACCAGCTTTGATAAACTTTGTTAGTAGTTGTAGCCTTTTCTATAATAAATTATATATCTATCTGACATAATACTTGGTACAGTTGTTGGCCTTTTATCTACCTGATACATTTCAAATTCATTATAATTCATATAAAAAGTATGCCTTTGGCACTCAGTTTGTCAAGTTGATACATTATCTATGCTAATATAGGTGTGAATTTCTGGCTATATCGATCCAAAGAGGGCCTAAATTCTCACTTAGGATATGATGTGGTGATCAAGAAAGTGGATGTATGATTTCTCTACTTGGATTTGACTTTTCCCTTGTGTCATTACTCAGATATTAATTCATATGAGGCTTTTAGGCTAGATGCTCACATGATATGTATTAGGTACTCTAACCTAGGTCTCAGAAAAATACTGCCAAGTACAATCATAGATGCTCATGCAAGATGTTCATGAAAAGATGCAATGACTATTACCTACATATTAATCTAAATTCCAAAAATTAAATCCTAATTCAAGTACTACGTGAGATTTCTAGACTAATATCATCATGGAGAAGGGAACAATACCATTATCACTAAGTGTCTAGTATAAACAATATTTATGATTTTTAAATTTTTATAAAGAAAAGTGCGTAATTTACATCCTAAAAGTGCCTAATTTTTGCAAATGTTTATATTCCACCCCCAAACAATTGAATGTTTTGTCCTCAAAGTGTAAAGAGATAAGAAAAGAATGTACCATAGAAACGTGGCAAAAATTGGTAGTATCTGTAACAGAAATATTGTAAAGATGATATGATAACATGAAGCACAATTAAACTGTTACGTACTAACTAACACAAACTCTACTGGAGTAAACATGATAGGCAAAGGGTGACAAAAAGTTTTGAAATGAAAGACCAAAATACGCCACCCCCAAACAAAATTGGAAAACTCTTTTTAAGTTTGGAAATTTTTGTTTGGCCTATACTTTAGAAAGGTGGTATTGTACAAAAACTTGGGTAATTTAAAGTCAGATTCCCTAGACTTACTAATACATGTTTATGTTTTTAATTTTTTAATTTTTTTATATGTTTGATTTTTGGAAAAATAAAATTACGAGAAAAAAATAAAAATGAAACTCACTCCATAGAGAAACACTACTCAAACAACGAGGAAAAAAATGCAAGAGATGAATGAGTGAGTCACATGAAATATGGACTAAGGATTCGGCACTTACAACCATGCACTCCAAAAGGAGGGTCCGGTTACCTTAATGGTACACTCCTATAACATAAGATTGGAATGGAGTGCACCGAAAAATAAAATGAGTCTTTTATAGTCAGATACTCAAGACTTTATTTAAAATATATGTATTAAAATGCAGTTTACCATATATCAACAATCGAAAAAGTTGTGGGTATTTCCATAAATAATTAACATGGAATGCACCACTAAACAGAATCAAGCACCAAGACTTTCTACGATGCAATTTAGTTAAATAAGAGGGTGTCCAAGTGAATGATCGTGAGAAAATGAATAGTTGTGGAAAATACTTGGAATGTGGATAAGTGTTAGAAGAAAAGGGTGGGAAGAATGATTGGATTCTATGAGGGATTAGCTCAGGTGGATGGTGGTCGGGTGG
Source organism: Coptis chinensis (assembly GCF_015680905.1). NCBI lineage: Eukaryota > Viridiplantae > Streptophyta > Magnoliopsida > Ranunculales > Ranunculaceae > Coptis > Coptis chinensis. The sequence continues at coordinate 46,701,168 of NC_141457.1, forward strand.
TGCTCTAGGTAGTTTTGAAGAGGCTGGATCTTCATAGGCTCTTCGAAACTCCCCTCATCTAGCTTGGTCACATCTACATAATTATGGTATTCATCTGCATCTTTGAGAAAGTCATCAATCTCGTCCAAGGAGTCGAAATTGTGATCTTTGTCTTCTTCTATAAGAAGGGTATCTACTAGTGTGGGGACAAAAGCATCGGCCACACTAATGTGAGATACAAAACTATCAATGGACTTCACTTCTTCTTCTACAGGCAACCTTAGTTGTCCTTGCTTTTGTCTAAACATGTTAACTTCCACAGAAATATTTCCAAAAGAAAGAGTCACTGAGCCATCCCAGCAATTCATTTGGCCATTGGCGGTTGCCAAGAAAGGACGCCCTAAGATGATGGGAATAGAATCATGCGTAGCTTTTGTGTCAAGAATAACGAAGTGGCTGGGTAGTAAAAATCTTAAACTTTAACGAGAATATTTTCAACTACGCCCTTGGGGTACTTAATAGAACGATCGACTAACTACAAAGTCATTTTAGTTCGTTGAAGTTTTGTTAGACCTAGTTGTTTATATAAATAAAAAGGGAGTAAGTTAACACTCGCCCCCAAGTCTAATAGAGCAGTTGTTATGAAGTAATATCCCAAGGTGTATTGTACAGTAGGACGACTAGGGTTCTTCTACTTAATAATTCCATTATGTTCAGATAAAGAGGGATATTGTTCAGTTAAGAAGGCTTCATTGGATATGTTGGTTTTCCTTTTCTTGGTGCACAACTCTTTTAGAAACTTAGCGTGTCCAGGTAGACTTTTTATAGCATCTAGAAAAAGTAGGTTTATAGTCAAATTTTTAAACATTTCCCTAATCTCATCAAAATTCTCATCCTTTTTAGACACAATTAGTATCTGGGGATACGGTGGTTTATCTCTATATTTATCATAAGGGTCAAAAATATTATTAGTCTTTGCTTTATCTTTAGCCGTTTTCCATCTAGGTGTCCATATTGGAACCTCTACAGGTGTAGGATCATCAATTTCTATTATGGGGTCTTGTAAGGGTTTCCTTTTTGGTTGTGGTATGACTGAAACTTCTATAGTTGTAGGGTCTTCAGTTTCTATGGCAGTATGTTATATGGTTTCATTTTCAGCTTCTATCTGTGGGCGATCTTTAGGCATAGTTACTTTGTTATCAACTACTCTCCCTGAACGAAGGGTAGTGACTGCCTATAGGTCCCCTGGGTGTTATATTACCAGTACACTGAATACTGTTTATTTCGAAGGCGGTGTTTGTTGACTTAGGATTAGGCACTGCTTGACTTGGAAACACGCCTGTTTGGTTATTATTTTGGTTTGGAGACATGTCAATAACCTTTTGGCACAAAGACTGCATCATTTGCATCGTTTGTTGCATCATTTTAGAGTTTTGATCATGATGATCTTTCATCAAGTTAAGAGTTTTGTCGCATAATTTGATTTTGTTTTTCCGACAAGGTCACTACTACTTCGTCTGTAGATGGTTGAACTGGAATTAAGGCTTGTTGAGCGTTCATGTCTTGATGTTGATAATTCTGGGTCATGGGCACTAAACCTCTATTCTGGTCACCTAAGTTTCCTTGTCCTTGAGGTTGAGTTAACTGGTTGAAGTTTGATGGTTGTGGTGGTGGTTGTGCATAGACAAGAGGACAATAAAAGTCGGAATGCTCAAGACTAAAATAGACATTACAACGAGTAGAGTTAATATTCATGACTGGAGTGGGTTGTTGTTGAACAGAGAGGACATCTACTTTTTTAGTGAGGGCATCGGTAAGAGTTTTAAGCTCGGGATCAGGTTTAACCTCAAAAGAAGAAGGAGTGGAGCGGAGCGGGAAGAGTCGTTACCTCCTCAATTGTTGTTCCTCTTAGATTGATCTTTTAAGAATTTATAAGCTTCCAAGACTCCTTTACTAAGAAAACTACCCCCAGTCATGATATCTAGAACCTCCTTATGATGATGTGAAAGCCCCTTGAAGAAAGCCCGAACAAGCGTGTCTTTCGTAAGATTATGATGTGGGCATTCAATGAGAAGATCAATGAAATGATTCCAGGCCTCTGAAAAGGATTCATGAGGATTCTGGCAGAAGAAATGAATCTTTCGAAGCATTTCATTTGTCTTTTGTGGTGGGTAAAACTGTTCCATGAACAATTGAACAAGTTTAGCCCATGAGTCCACAGAGTTTGGCGTTTGGGCAGTTAACCAAGACGCCGCTTTATCGGCTAGGGTGAATGGAAACACCCTAAGCTTAACTTGATCTGGACTTACGCTAGGATGATGGAATGTAGTGAGAACTTGTTCTATCCTACCCATATATTGGTAAGGCTTCTCGTGGTCTAAACCATGGAAAACCGGTAATAAGTTAAATATATTCGGGGGAATTCAAAAATCCCCCACTAGGTCTGCAAGAACGATGCACAAATTAGGGCCATCGTTTAATGCTTTATAAAAATCAGAGAGAGAAGTCTCTAGTTCTTTAGCCATTGATACAGGTGTAGTGTATGAAATTATAGATAGGCGTATAGTATTTCGTCTACAAAAAACAAGCCTGATAATACTAGAATTAAAACTTCTCTGACAGAAGAGGCGAGGAGTGGAAGAAGGAGTACCTGAATGCCTCCTTGCTACCCGTATGAATAACATCTTTGATACGCAATCTCAGTGTATTTAAGAAGTTGGAAACACTGAATAACTTGAACAAAACGAGAGTCTGCAACTAACTTGTAAAAATTGGGCTTTCTTCAGAAGGGGCGCGGGCGTGCTTAGAAACAGGGTTAAAAGGGCACGGGCACGCTCAAGGTATTGTTTCGAATTGTTTTTTTTTTTGTCCAGTAACCTGAGGGCGGAAATAGAGTACGTGCGTGCTTCAGAAATAGAGTACTAAGGGTGCACGCGTACGCACTCCAAAAAATTTGAAATTTTTACAGTAGTTTTCTAAGACGTCCAGTAAGTAGTCTGTAAAATTTCAGAACAATTGGGGTTATGAAAGTCTTTCTACTACCCTGCAACGTTTGTGAGACAGTTTTCGGACACAATTCATACAACCGAATAGTTAATCAATCAAAACAGAGCAAAAAATCGCCAAAATTTTATTGGAGAATCCTGACAGATCGTGCGTGTTGCTGTAAAAACTTTAGAGCAATTGGACTTCTATAAACCCTCCTTATCGGTTGTTGTTCCAGAAATTAAGTGTTGCAAAACTGCAAATACACACTGGAAACAATCCACTAGTTAGGTAGTCAAAACAAATAAAAAGCATTTCAAATTTTACTACAAACTCCTGACTTATGATAGATACTCCTGTAAAAATCTTAGAATTTTTGGAATTTCTTAAGTAACCTTACTCGTCGGTGTTTCTCGAAACTTACAGTGTGAAAGCTGAAATACAGCATTGTAAAGATGGTAATAGTTCACTAGGTGAAACAACTAGGAAAAATCTGAAACAATTCCAGTAAATTAACAACACCTTAAAGATTATGCCTGAAAACTTTCAGATTTTTGAAAATTTAAAAATACCTTTACTGCAGTATTTTTCACTGTGAGTTTGCAGTCTTAAGGGAGCGCGGTCACACTTTGTGCAAGGCAAAAAGGAGGGCGGGTGCACTCTTAGTTTAAAACAATGAATTTCAGGCTTGAAAAGTAAAGAAAATATGAGAAACAAGATTGAAAAATTAAAAGGGTGGGTGGGTAGAGAATGGGAGATTGCCCCTTGGATTCAACCAATTGATGTCTTGTCTTAAATGAGTTTCAGATAGTAGTGGCGCCATTTGATTTTTACAAATTTATATAAACTAACTATATATGCGTAAACACAAATAATCAATCAACTAAACAAGTGCTTAAATCAATATTCCTACTCTCAAATAATAATAAAGTAATATAACGAGTACGGAATCGTTCCACTCTTAACTCTCTAGACTTAACGAATTCAACTAATCAAACAAAAGGAAACAATGGTGAGAACAATGTTATGTTGAGAGATTTCTATTCTAGGATTATACTACGGATTTAAATAAATCTAAATTAACTAAACTAATAAAAGTAGGGTTTCAATGGAAGAGAAAGTTATAAAGAAGAGTAATCAATCCACCTAATGATTAGTTTCATGCAAGAATCAAATTATTCATTGAAAAGAGATTATTTTTAGGTTTTCACACAATGATTCAACCTAAAGTCTCAAACTTTATCATCCCTAGCAACAACCTACATCTCTATAGTAATTATTACTAGCATGTAGGATTATTACAACCAAGTCTCTCGACTTAATTATAACAATCCCTAATTTAATTTACTATATGCTTATTTTGAAAGTCATACAATAAACTAAACTCATTGTAACACATACACAATTAAATAATTATACTAAGCAATCTATTCCTCATTAGGCTTCATAATCACTCCCTTTAATGGAGGGATTAGCTTAGTATCATTGGATTAATTAAACTAAAGAAAGAAGAAGAAGACATAATAATAAAGAAAAAAATTGAAATTGAACTAAAGCTTTATTGAAGAAGGTTTAATAGAGGCTACAAGAATAAACCCTAAATTACTTAGCCCTAAACTAAGTGGGGGAAGGAAGCAGATATATTATTTTAACTAATGGGATAGAGATATGGGGTTTAGGGTTTTTATTATCTTATATAATGATACAAAATTGTGCATGGTTTTTTAGGCTAGGTTATGGACCCATAAATCAAGTCCATAACCCAATGGTTGAATCTAGAACTTCCAATTTTGGTCGTGTTACTGTAGTATGTGTTTTTACCAACTTATACTGTTCTAATCAAGTAAAGGTCTAGACCATTGGAAAGGGCTTTCTGAGCCGGTCATTTTGATATAAAATGGGCCCAAATTTGAAGCCTGAGTTCAAAGATATGGCCTTTTGAAGTTCTATTAACTTTTCTTCAGCTCTCTAATCCGGTTTGACTTTCACTTAACAGTTTTGACTTGGGCTTTTTAAGGGTTTTTTTCTCCATGAAACTTGAGCTTTTTTTATGGAACTTCCATAGCAATCACTTTAGCTGCTTTTAGCACCTAATTAGTAACGAATTGACATTTATTCAACTTTGAAGCCTGAAATACTCAAAAGCACATAATTAGTGATAAGCCTAAATTATTAATAACATAATTGGGCTAAATAGAAATACTATTAAAAGGTTTAAACCATATTTTTAGGCTCTTATCAGGTGGGTTTTGATAGTTCTGGTTAAACTGGGATGGAACCAATGCTCTGTTATGATTGTTATAGGTACCTTGTCCTTGTCCTTGTCTGAAGGTATTTGTTGGTTTGTTGAAACCTGGTGGTGTTTGGTTTTAAGGAATGTTGGTCCATGTGAAGTTTGGATGTATGGTGTATTGGGTACATTGAAAGCACATACTTTTCTTGTTGAAGTGATGATAAGTTTGTGATCAAGGGACAGATGGCATCTATTTGATTGAAGCTTAGACAGAAATTACATGGTAAGGTATTTAAGTTCATGACAGAATGAGGGGTTTGGTCTTTTTTTGTTGTTGTGAGGGCATCTATCTTTCTTGTGAGGGTTTCTATTAGGGTTTTGATTTCTGGATCTGATTTCACCTAAAAAATACCACCAGTCTAAGATGTACTGGGTTGGGCTATTCTGGAATTGTTTATGTCGCCCCAATGGGTACTCTTTTTAGCTTGGTTTTCAAGAAAGGTTAAAGCTACGGTTGCACCTCTATCTAAAAAATTACCATTACTCATGATGTCGATGGTTACTTTGTGTTATGGGAGAAGGCCTTTGAAGAAACATTGGATAAGAGTGGATTTTTCTAGTTTATGGTGATAACATGAATGGAGTAGGTTAGAGAATCTATCCCATGCTTCGAAAAATGTCTCACTTGGACTCTGTCTGAAGAACTGTACGTATCTTGCTTCTTATCTCTTCTGTTTTCTTCGGTGGAAAATACTTCTTCATGAAGGAGAACACAACCTTTTCCCATGTATCAAAAGAGCCGGCCTTCTGTGAGAGAAGCCAAGCGTGACTCTTGCCAGCTAGAGTGAAAGGAAACACTCGTAGCTTAACCTGATTGTCGATGACGCCCAGATGATGAAAGGTATTACATACTTCATGTATTCGGCGTAGATGCTCGTACGGTAACTCGCGTTCTAACCCGTGGAAGATGGGTAGAAGTTTGAACACGTTTAGTGGAATCCTAAAATCGCTCGTGAGCGGTGTGAGTCATATACAAGATGGAGGCCCATCTTGCAAAGGTGTGTAGAAGTTGGAGAGAGGCTCTTCAGCTTGCACTACTTCGTCAGCCATCTTAAGAGATGTAGGACTAGAAACATGAGATTGTCTAGGTCAACGAACTCTCCTACGTGAGTAAGTTTTATTCTTACTAATACTAGAAGTGCCTGAACACAGTATCATACACTTTTAGCAAGACCCAAAAAGTATCCTAACATGCGTAAACGGTGCAATGTATGTTCAAGAAATCGAAATTCGTTTTTGCAAGTATGGAGTTTTGAAAACTTTGCTTTTGGTATATATTTTACAATGCCCTGTTCAAAGGAACAATTGGACGCGTAACTAGGACAACTCTACTACACGTCTCAGAAGAGTAGGCAGTCACTTCACCAAGTGGTGTGCTACCAAAAATCTCACTCACGATGAATATGGGGGAGGGGAGTGAGGAAGGTAGTTGGTCTACCAGAATCTGGTAACTGATTACTCTAAATCCTCGTGGTTATATTTTTGTCCTTTTCTGGAGGAGCGTGACTACTTGGGTTCTAGTTGATTGATTTTAATTAAGTTTTTTGGTCTAGGGCTTTCAAGAATCAAGCAACGTCCAATTTACCTACATTAGGTAATGACTTCCCAATGGTTGTTATAGCTCAGGTTCAGCCTTATGCGTGAATGTAAATTGTAGTACGGAAAATAAATTTCAGACAATCACGTAAGCATACTTGAACACACAAGTATCCTCATACTTGGGCTTCGAGGAGGTTTAGAAGTTACCTCTCAAGCCGTGCTTACACGCTGCTTGAGGAGAAGACAACGTCAGTTGGCACTTGATCTGAGAATCAGGCCAAACCTTTCGAGCTTTCCCCTGTTTTAAGTTACAAATAAAGTCCCACTTAAAAAGCCCACAAGTTGGGTTTTTGACAATTTATATAACTTTGCCTTCAAGGGCTCAAACTTAAAACTAAACTAAGATTATACTAATCTAATTAACTAGTTTTGGTTTAATCTCATAGATTAACTATAGTCAATTTGACTTAGAGTGTTGATTACCAAGTTGATTCAAAGTGTGTGAGCTATGATCCACAACTTGCCTCACACACTTGAACTTCCCAAGGCAATTAAAACTCTAATCCCTTGGTAATTATTAAACTTAAACCAAGTTTAATTCTTGTTCATCAGAAGAAATCAATCAAAAACAAAGTTTTTTTTTTCTCGTTTTTCTTTTTATCACTAACTATTACAAACAAGTTCTATTGTTTTCTCCTACTCGATTACAAAATCCGGGCCTAGAGTGCAATTGTGTGTCACAAATGAATTGGACCTTGAAAAAATCTCACGCACTTCTGTGGAGGTGAACCAGCAGTCGTGCCGCCCATGCGGTCGCCAGCTAGCGTCGGTGGATGACAATCATCTTTCGCCTGTTGGATCAGCTCCTCTCCACCTTTGTTGTCCCGCAACCTATTTCGCAAAAAAGTATCTCAGTACAGAGAAACAATAAAAATTAAATGATGAAAAATTGAAAAAAAAATAGAAATTGAGAGGTGAGAATGATGCTCCCTTCTTAGATTCTCAACCAATCACTTTCACTCCTTCAATCCATGACGGTGGCGCCATTTGAAGCTTTAGTATTGGTGGAAGTATACTTCAAAAGAGTTTAGAAGTTGAGGTTTGTTTCGACCCCCACCTACGTGGCAAACGTCCATTAGTAGGGGTCTCTATTTTATTCATTTAATCGACAGGGCTAAAGCCCAATTCGCAATACCATGAATTGATGTACAGGCCCATTAACTCATGTGTCTAAGGCTGAACCTTAGCCACATGACTTGCCACTAATGTATGTTAATTTATGTCCAGATTCGTTTCTTATCAAAAGAGATAATTATCAGTTGAGAGTTGTATTCTATCACAATGACTCAAGCTACAAGAATACTTGAGCTACAAGGATAGTTAAATGAAATAAAAGAAATGAAATAACAAGTTGATTGAAATAAAGGAAATGAAATAACAAGAAATTAAAAACAAGACAAGAAAATAAACAAACCAAATGGTTTGGATCCTAAGACAATATATGGATGAGTTCTCTCTTCTTTGCTTTTTATTTATATACCCCTACTTTTGCCATTTACAGATTTGCCCTCATCCATTCTAAACTAGACACCTCACCCCTTTCACTTTTTCTTTTGCTTTTACTTTATGGGTGCCTTCTTGCGCAAGGTAGGTTTAGGGATAAGTCTTCATAATTTGAAATAAAGGCCTCCATCTTTGGTCTTTTGATTTGAGTCCTTTGACTGTTGACTTTGACTGGTTCAGCACTTTTCCACAGCAGCTACTGGTATTCATAATAAGCGTGATTAATGCTCTTTTTGGTGCTAAGACACAGCTTTTATGATAAATGGTTTGAAATACTCCTTAACCTGACAAAGCCAGTAAAAGCTATGAGTTACCTTTTTGTTAAGCGTAAGAGGGACTGTAATACAGCAATATACGGATAATAAAATACACATTTGGGAGCTGATCAAGCTCCTGACGCCTACATCTAATAGCTTCCACCACCCTCTCTTGTTGCATTAAATTGAACAAAAAATTACCAAAACTTTGTAAATGTAAATATATATGCAAATTTATATTTACATAGTAACTGACCTATGTAAACTTAAATTTACATAGTAACTTAAAATAACATTTCACTTACCAAAACTTCAGCATCTTCTAACGGAATGTATTTCCTATTCTTGTAGTTTTTTGGCCTTAATGAGTCATAGTGCGTCCATTCCCAATTCAGAGTATCAACATGAAACAAAGTCCAGTGATGACCATCTTTGTACTTTATCAATTTGGGACTATTTATGATGAAAAACAGATGGGCGACCTTGCTGTCCAACTGTTTTAGGACATCTCTGACATAGACCCTCATGCCTTGTTTTTGTGATCTCTTAAAGCCAGCTACAATAAATAAGAATGCATCACTAAACAATAATGTTTTAGCACTTTACACTTTTTACTATGCACTCTGAAGTTTGCGTAGTAAGAGTATTATGTGTTATAATTGTAACTGACTTCAATATAAAAACTCAAGTGTTGGGCAAAAAGAAGTTATATTACTATGCAAACTTAAAAGTGCAGACTAAAACTACTACGCAAATATAAGAATGCAGAGTAACCACATACTATATCTTCAGAGATTTAGTGAATTTAGTCTGTAAATATAAGAATGCAGACTAACCATAACACATTCAACTTCAAGACTAAAACTACTACGCAAATATAAGAATGCAGAGTAACCACAGACTACATCTTTAGAGATTTTGTGAATTTAGTTTACAAATATAGGAATGCATACTAACCACAGACTACACATTCAACTGCAAGACTAAAACTACTACGCAAATATAAGAATGCAGAGTAACCACAGACTACATCACCAGAGATTTTGTGAATTTACTCTGCAAATATAAGAATATAGACTAACCACATACTACACATTCAACTTTAGTAATTAAATTACATGAAAGATGCTTACCCATGCAAATGATGAGAAATAGAGACTCTTTGGTGAAAAACATCCAATTAGCTTCACCACTTCCTTGGGGAGGTGGAAGTGTACGTACCAATCAATAATCTACCATAAATAGTAAGAAAAATAAGTAAATTGCAAGTTTTTTCATTTCAAAAGATTTGAGTAATCAAAGAATTACCTTATCACTAATAAAGAAGTTCAACATCATATGGTTCAATTGTTCCCCCTGTATTTCCAAATGCGTTTGGATGTCCATCCACGTAATTGTACTGCAACATACACGATCAAAAAATTTAGTGCAACTACATAGACGATAAGAAAACATAAAAACTTACATATACTTTGGAAAAATAAATTTTACTTCTGGTTTGCATTTTTGAAGAAGTTTTCCACTAACGACATCTTTTCTTTATCAAGTAGCTTCCACAACTTGTTTGAATGTGGTTTTGACATAGGTGTTCCCGCGCGTGGTAGTGGAGTCTCGAAATCATCTACATCAATCACCGGTTCAGTAACTTTAGTCTTCCTTTTTTGCTTCTTAATATCTCCGAACTCATATATCGTTGATGTTTTCTTCATCCTCTCCCTTTCCTTAACTTTCTTAAACATCGAGTTAGGTTCTCCATCACCTTTTTCCTCATCCTCTTCATCTGATTTTGTGTCTCCGCTTTCCTCCTCTCCATCTGATTTTGTCTCTTCGTTTTCCTCCTCTCCATCCAACTTGATCTCTTCCTCTCCATCTGCATCTCATTTCTCCCCCTCTTCACTTGTTTCTCCTTTCTCCTCCTCTCTATCTGAGTCTTTTTTCTCCTCCTCTCCATCTGACTCTTCCTCTTCATCTGCCTATCCTTTCTCCTCCTCTTCACCTGCCTCTCCTTTCTCCTCCTTTCCATCTGACTCTTTTTTCTCCTCCTCCTCTCTATTTGACTTGGACTTTTCCTCTTCATCTACCTCTCCTTTCTCATCCACTTCATCTGACTTGGACTCTTCCTTTTCATCTGCCTCTCCTTTCTCATCCACTTCACCTGTCTCTCCTTCCTCCTTCTCCTCCTCCTCATCTGCCTCTCCAATTTCCTCCTCTTCATCTGACTCGGAATCTCCACTTTCCTCCTCTCCGTCTAACTTTGCCTGTTCTTTTTTTTTCTGCCTCACCTATGTCATTCTCCACATCCAACTTCTCGATCTTTACCAGCTTTTTCAAGTTAGTGTTTTCAGCCTTCAACTGATCATTCTCTTTTTTCAAGTCTTCATTCTCTTTTCTTAAGCAATCTAGTTCACTTGGAGCAGAAACATGGCTTATTAATCTTGTTTCTTCCTCGCTCAGTTTCAAATTTATCATCACACTCCCCATTTCAACATTTTCCAACTCAAAATCCTTGGTCATCTTCTCATTAAGTTTTTCCATGGACTACCATGCTATTCTTGGGAAGGAGTGTGCATTTACAGGCTCACATATAGTAACCTACTCACATAGAAAATACTGCACATCACATGCAAATTTAAGATTGCATAGTAAAACTACTATGAAAATTTAAGATTGCAAAGTAAAACTACAATGAAAATCTAAGATTGCAGAGTAAAACTGGTATGAAAATCTAAGATTGCAGAGTACAACTGCTATGAAAATGTAAGATTGCAGAGTAAAATTTAAGATTACATAGTATAACGACTATGAAAATCTAAGATTGCAAAGTAAAACTGCTATGCAAATCTAAGATTGCAGAGTAAACCTACTATGAAAATTTAAGATTGCAGAGTCAAACTACTATGAAAATCTAAGACTGCAGAGTAAAACTGCTATGGATCAGACAATCTTTAATAATTAATCGAGATGACCAATCATTTATACATAAAGTTAAATAACTTACCAAGAGCTGAATAACACATCCTGATAGAGTGAATGGAGATTTACTATCCTATTTATGAACCTTGGTCATCAACTCTTTGTGGATAGATGTGGCCCATGTAACACTCCACATTGCATCAAAAGACTCCACATGTGGTGGAAATGACCATCCAATTCCACTTGCTCCGCTACTAACAAACATGGTCATAGCCATGTATATGATTATTAGTCTAGCAACGTCTTCAACATATTCATTATCTTCTTTGTTGACAATTTTTTTCAATGTAGCTAATACAACCACAGTTGTTATTTTGGCTTTCTTTTTTCAGTATCTTTGCATAAACGGTGAAGCTTCAATAGCATTATGCCTAAATGTTCTCGACTGGAATGCCACTATCTTTCCCTGCACTGGAAGGCCAAAATTAACAGCTACATCTTCTAGAGTCAGCTCCACCCACTTATTTTTTCTGAATTTGATTTTTTGCCTTTTCTTCGAGTAGGCCTGTAAAACTTTGATTATGTAATGGCTGTGCTTCTCTAACATTGTCTTCATTATTGTACCATCGTGAAACACCATAAACAACTTTCCAAATGGTGTTTCTTTTACCTTCGCAATATGGTCATCTCTAAGAGTTTCCATAAAATCTTGCACAAGATCCAGTAGAGCTACTGCGAAAGATCTAAATGTCTTGTACAACTTCTTCTTGTTTACATTCTGTTATAATGAGAGAAAACCAATTAATAACAAAGATCATCTATGAAAATTTTAAAATGCATCTGTGCAAATTTTAAAATAAAACTCTAACAACATACATTTTTGAATTGACTTCTACGAAAATATAAGAATGCATAGTAACAAATTATTACCAGATCTGTGACTTTTATCGACTTTGCCTCGCTACCAACCTTCTTCTTTCTTTCTTTCTTTGTTAGAAGTTGAACATTGCTTCCTTTTTCTACTACTTTTAGCTAGTTTCTCTCCTTCGACTATTTTATCAATTTCGTTTTATGGTGGTGTCGGGAAATAGAGAGAGAGAGAGAGAGTAAAGAGAGTTTTTGGTGGTGTCGGGAAATAGAGAGAGAGTAAAGAGAGGCGAAGGTTTATGGTGTGGGGAAAAAAATTCAAATGTGGAAAAGAGGAAAGAGATGCGAGGGTTGTTTACGGTGGTGTCGGGATAGTTTTTGGGGGTATTTTTGTCAGTTTAATTTGTTTTAGAAAAGAGGGGTGTTTTGTTAGTTTGATAGATACGGGGAGGTTTTATGTACCGGTTTTTTTACTAGGGAGATTAAACACAAAATCTAGTAAAAAATGACACAATATTAAGGAGTGGATTGAGAATTTTCTATTTTACAATATAATCTTATTCGTATTTTCTCTTTCCAGTGAACATACCAAAAGTGATTGGTGGAATGTCTTGCATCTGACTTGAAGCATAAGAGGTTTGCCACTTCATACTGTGCCTGTTTGACAATTCCAAGTAGGAGGATATTGCTTAGAAGTTCCCACGTTGTGATGTGAGCCGCATTGTGATGTGGAAGTTTATATCCATCATTTGGCAGAGCACAGAGAATAAGTAATCATTTTTCACTTTAAACCATTGTAGCAGAAAAAGCCCTCTGTTGACAGGTAATCTTATTGCAAGCATCACATTAGTGAGGTGATTGAACCTTTTGGTAGGGAGTATTGCAGACTAACATCTTAAGGTAGAATTGTAGCATTGACTTTGATCCATCTTCTATGCAATGTTGGTGATTTCCAAAGAAACTATCTCACACTTCGATTTGCAGCAAAACAACAAAACAATTAAGGAAAAAAGGTACTCGAGAAAGTCACCACCCTATACCAGATGGAAATTATTTTCACAAAACCCAACATTAGCTTTCTTCAAGAACTTACCATCTCCTCCTTAGGCCTTAGCAGATAGCTGTCTTTGGAAATTGATGCTGCAAACCAACGATTGACATCCTTCGCAGAAAGGTTCTTTGCATTCAACACAATATTATCACCACAAGAGTTCCTCCTAGAGATATATTCATGATACGTCTCAACAGAGACTAAATGTGATCGGCCCAATGGGAACAGTAATCATCATGAGCAAACTGGAACAATACGAATACCATCAATCTTGAGTTCCTGATTATGTAAGTGTATGACATTTTCTTTTCAGAAAATTCTCACAAGTATACGCAACTATGTTTCTGCTTATATATTCCACTTTGTAAGAAGGTTGTTCTTGCTGTTTTGATTTGGTTCAAAATATTATGTTACCTTCATGTCAAATTCAATAATGTTAGTTTTATATGTATTGCAATCTTTCTTTGAAGTTCATTCCAGGTTTAATTATAAATTGCCATTACTTCGAAAACTCCAAGTGCATTTATCTGTATTTATTTGTGGGAACCCTTTATTTGTTATGACTGTACAATTTGAAAGGCAAAATAAATTAATTCTTCCACCAATTAAATAATTTCAGCCAAAATCACATAGATACTAGCAATTTTCTAGACAGATTTATAAGAAAGCAGTCATCCACTTTTGGATTTAATAATTTTCGACAAAACTTGAAAGTGATGTCAACTAAACCACCAAATGATAGTGCATGTATTATTTGTTGAGTTTTTTGTCTATAAGAACTATAACACGTGCAATGCACGTGCCCATTTACTAGTATGTCTAAATAGGTTATGAGTTCTAGTTTAGGGATTATCATACTTTTAGTAATATTTCTATTTCAATTAGCATTGTAAACTCTATAAATACATAACAAGTTCTATAAACAATTCATTCAATTAGTCAATATCAAACAATTTATTAAATTTTCTAGTAATTTTTTCTTTTAAATCGCTTCCGCTTCATCACTATATACCTTTGCACAAAGGTCCAGTCTGGCTATCATCAAAAAGTCCACAGATGCCATATCCACTTCAGACTGGTCTGTTCATATAAATATAGACCTTTTGTTGTGGTCTTGTAAAGACTAGAGAACAATAGCACTAATAAATTTCCTTGGCCATGGAAACATTGGACTCACCAAGTGGCCAAAGTCCAAGAGTTAATACCAGATGACAAAAATATTCTCACTGTTCATCCCAAGTATTTGATATCTGATAAAGAGCAACAGTCTTTAAAACAAGTCACTATATTGCCATATGTTCCAACTATCGATCTCCAAGAACTTGATGGTCCTTCAAGGCCTCAAGCCATTGAAAAGCTAAACAGGGCTTGTAAAGAACACGATTTTTTTGAAGTAACCAAATAATCTCTCCGCATATGTTCAGAATTATTTTTCAATATATCTTTTGTTAAGAGAAATTTTATTTGTATAACAAATGTGTTTGCTGGTGGTGAAACATGGATTTTTCAGAGCATCTTATGGAAATCATGTTAGAAGTCGCAAAAGAGTTCTTTCAAATGCCTGAAAAAGATAAGATGCATCTATACTCCAATGATTTTCGAAAACGAACTTTCCTTTCTACTGGTTTTAATACTACCAAGGAAGATGTTCTGCATTGGAGAGTGTTGAGGAAAATGATACCAATCGATCCCCACTAAGATAGCTTGCACTTGGACAATCTACTACTTCAAACAAAAATCTAATATTTCACTACAACCAACAACTACAACCTAAACTATGGATATAACTATCACAAACAAGCAATAGAAATATAAAAGCAAGTAAAACATACCATAACACAAAGATGTACCGTGGTTCGGCCAATGATGCCTACTTACACAAGAGCCAATCCTTTTATAAGTATGGGAAGGAAGATTACAGTCACTTCTCTCAAGTCTCTCCACCTTACTAGATCACTCCTATCTCCTTACAAGCTTTTTTCTTTGCAAGGGTTTTCTCTCAATTTTTATTGCTCTCAAAATTAGGTTTCTATTCGAGTCTTGGTTTTCCAAAACCTAACTTTTGTTTTTATAGAAAAATCAGAACCCGACATCTTTAGGCATGAGCGCGGGCGCGCTCTTGGCAAGGCCAATCTGAGCGCATGCGTGCCCACTTATTTTTCCATCCCAAAACTCCAGTAGACATGTTTTGTGAGAGGTGGAAAAAAAAACTATGTTCTTTTTCACGGCAAGGGCGCGGGTGCGCCTTGGTCATGACCAATCTGAGCACGTGCGCACTCAAACCTCTTCACACGAACAATACCAGTTTTTCTTTTCTTCCTCATGTGAGGGATAATTCCAACAATCTCCCTCTCCCGAATAGTGAGGGGGAGTATCTCCATGCATTCCCAAATCAACATGAGGAGTGTACTACCATTCCGGCGGTAGCACAACAAACATCAAACTTACCTTTCAGTAAAACTTTGGTAATAATATCCGACTCGTTCTTGTCAGTATGGATCTTCTCAATACATAATTTCTTGTTCTCGAGAACTTCTCTAATCCAATGATAACGCACATGTATGTGCTTGGATCTAGAATAAAAACTCGGATTTTTGCTCAAATAGATGTCGCTCTGACTGTTACATAGAACCACAAACTATTTCTGCTTTTGCCCTAGTTTATCAAAGAACCTCTTCATCCATAGCATCTCTTTGCAACACTCAGTGGCTACAATATACTCGGCTAAATATGCGACAAAAATTTGAGAATTGACTCTAAAGCTACTCGAAGCCATATCAGAAAGTCTTGGTCTGGAGAAAGATCACATAGCAATGGCCTTAGGAGATCAAAACCAAAGAATGTCGATAAATGTCTATCCACCATGCATGTCCACAACCTGATTTAACAATAGGCCTCAGTGCACACACATATCAAAATTGCCTGACCATAGTGCAACATGATGAGGTACTTGGACTGCAGATAATGAAAGATGGTTCATGGTTTGATGTGCCTTTTGTAACAACTTGTTTTCTTTTGTGTAATAATATAATGCTTTGGGCTTATTATATGTCTTTAGTATTCTTTTAAGGCCCAAGCCTAAGTGATAGTTTAGAGCCACAAGGAAATAACACAGTCGGTGAACTGCTAGTCTCCAAACTTTGCAGAACTCTTCAAGAGATAAGATAATGTTAATCTTAGAGTTTAGAGTAGAAAAAAAACAAACAATAAAGGAAAGAACAGGAGGTTGCTCAAGAGTAGGAGACGCAAGCTTTAGCTTTGAGTGGGCAGAGAGATATATAATACATCTTTCTTTTGCTTCTAGTTGTCTGACGAGTTTTCGACCAACGACGATCAGGCAAGTTTCTCTAGCTTGCATCTATCTCTTTCTCTAGTCCTAGAATGCTATTAGATATCATAATGAATATCATGTGTTTGATTGCTAATTTATTATGCTTACTTTGGTATTTTTGTGATTATTAATTGAATATCATAACGAAATTGTTGTCATGAGTATAGAAGTTGTTGGTATTCATATGCCATTAATTGAATGATCTAATGCTACTGAATGCCTTGTTTGCATCGGAAATTATCATTCTTTATTAAATATTTGCCTTATATCATGCTTGAGTATTGCTCTGTGTAAGATATTTAAGATGTCAGAGGCATGTTTGTATAAACTGAATTCTTTTCTTTTAATTGTCATAAGATTTGAACGAATATTGACACAAGATGTGCGTGACGTCATAATTTTATGCGTAAGTATATATATATATAGTTGCATAAAATGGAAATTAAGGAAAAGTCCGTCGTATTACTTGACCAAAGGAATATGGGGTTTGGAATTGATGGAATGACCACAATTATCATACCATATGTACAATCAGAGGCGTAGATGTTATTTTCCTACAAAGTATAATTAATAAGACGACATGAATAAGCTTTAATCACATACCAATGAGGTGACACCTTAGTATTGTGAGCTTACAGTTAAATCGTAGTAAATATATTAGATGGTATTTTGTGTGTACTACAGACACATATGTAAGTGTCGTAGTATTCTTTGACTAGATTTGGATGATAGTTCTTGTTAGAGATTACTTGCTGGGTGCGTTGATTTACGCCCCTATTTACCATTTTTACAAGTGAGCAAGGTTTACCCCATGGAGCGTGTTCTTAGAGTTTCGGCAAGATTTGGGTCTCGAGTTCTTTAGTTTAGTTTGAAAGATTTATTTTGGTGTCCAGTGTTATTTAAAACTTAATAGATTTCATTATTTGTTAATGGGACCATGGATGTAATAAATTTCTTTGAGACAAGTTTTCAACTCAGAGGTTTTAATGTTGATTTATTTATTGATTTATTTCTCTTTTGAACGTTTTTGGATTTTATTATTAAGACTCTGGATATTTATGTTAATTAGACCGTCCGACTAATGAACAGAGATTTCTAGGGTGTCACAGTTGGTATCAGAGCCCCATGTTCAAGGTCTTTGAGGGAGTCTATTGGTTAAGGTTGTCCACCTGCTTGTTACTAGTTATTTTCTTTTGTACGTGTTTTTGGTTAAGAGTCCAGATCATGCCATAGGGTTAACATTTTATTAAGTACGCATGAGAACGAGTAAGATAGTGTTTGTGTTGTAATTCACGATAAGAATTACTTGGAAAAAAAATGTGGTTAGGGTTTAGTAGTGTTGTGACTGATGTTCTCTTTTATTAAAAATGTATCAGAACTTTATGGTGATGAATAGAGGTACCCGAACACGACAAGGTAGAGGCGCCAATGCACCTGGCGTAGGTAGAGGCGTCGATGCACCTAGCGTAGGTAGGGGTGCTCATGCACCTGGCATTGGTAGGAGCGCCAATGCACCTGGCATTAGTAGAGACGGTGCAGTACCAGAACCTAATGCTGAGCAGCCACCACAGTGGGCACAAAATTTGATTACGTCAGTTGTTAAGTTGACTCAGAGGGTTGTTGGTTTTGAGAGAGCTGGTGTTCCACATGTTGGTGCGGCACCTGTAGGCGAGCATAGGGCTGAGGTAATGGCTCTAGGAGGTCAGGGGCCCAATGATGAAGCATGGAAGAAAATGGTTTAGAGGTTTATAAAACTTAAGCCTGAGAAATTTTCTAGTACTAGTGATCCGAGAGATGCTGATAATTGGAGAGAAGATATGAAAAAGATATTTAACGTACTTAACTGCAATGAAGTACAGAATCATATGCTAGCTGTTTATAGTCTATCTAGAGATGCATCCAAGTGGTGGGAATCTGTCTCAGTGGGAGAAGACCATAATACTATTACTTGGACTGAATTCTGCATAAGGTTTGATGCACAGTATTTTCCAGAGAGTATTAGGTGTGCGAAAGTGACAGAGTTCATGACATTACCACAGGGTAGTATGACAATGACTAAATATGACATAAAATTCAGACAACTCCTTCGATTCACATCGGATATGTATCTTTCAGATGAAAGGAGGGCTAGGAAGTTCGAGGATGGTCTTGTTCGTCCACTTAGAAAGGCAGTGAAGGGTCGATAGTTTAAGACTTATAATGATGTTGTCGAGTGTGCTCGCACTATGGAAATGGATCACATACTTCATGACATACCGAAGGATGCTAGTAAGACAGATTTGAAGAAGGAAAATAAGGACAAGTATGATAACTATAGTAAAGGATTTAAGGCTCAATACTAGCAAGGTCAGAATTCTCAGCCATGGAAGAAACAGAGAACAAGGTGGCAAAATCATGGACAGACACGACAAGGAGACAAATTTATTTCTCATGAAGAGTGGCATTGTTATCGATGTGGAGATCAAGGGCACATTGCTTATGATTGTAAGAATCCAAGGAGAGAATTTCAAAACCAGAACCAGAGACAAAACTAGGGCCAACAGAGGGGCCAGGGTAGTAGACATGATTAGCAGCAGGCACCATTTCAGGCTTGGGGCCACATGAATGCTCTTGTTCAAGTTGAAGTGGGAACTGTACTTCCAGCAGCTATGCCATTACGACACGCCGCACCATAGCCAAATGGTAGAGTTTATGTTATAGTACCTCATGATGGGGGTACTAATGAAGCAATGGTAGAAGGTATTTTTCTAGTACATTCTCAGCCTGCTAGAATACTTTTCGACTCTGGTGCTAGTCATTCATTTATTGCCGCTTCTTTTATGTTGAAATTGGATCTTACTTATGATATTTTGACACCACCTTTAGAGATAACGACACCATTGGGTAGATCTACGGTTCTAGATAGGGTGTGTCGTCGTGTGACTGTTTCTCTTGATGACCTTTGAATGTCAGCAGACCTAATTGTGTTTGATATGTATGCGTTTGATGTTCTTCTGGGAATGGATTGGTTAGCATCATTCCATGTTTCTTTGGATTGTTTTTCCAAGACTGTGACCTTTCAGGTCGAGCGACAAGACTCTGTGGTCATAGCTACTGCAAAAGGAAAATTTCCTAGCAGAAGCGTACCTCGCATTTGTTGAGGTTATGGAAAATGGAGGGGATGTGTCGCTAGTTGACGGTATACATGTAGTGTCTGAGTTTATGAATGTCTTTAGAGATATTCCTAATTTACCTCCTATTAGAGAGGTTGAATTTTGTATTGATTTGGTCCCGGGCACTACTCCTATTTTCTAACCTCCATACCGTATGGCACCAAAAGAGTTGCAAGAGTTAAAGACCCAGATTGAGGATCTACTTGCTCGGGGTTTCACCAGGCGTAGTACATCACCGTGGGGTGCACCAGTTTTGTTTGTCAAGAAAAAGGATGGATCACTTCGTATGTGTATTGATTATAGGGAGTTGAACAAGAAAACTGTTCGAAATAAATATCCTCTTCCCAGGATTGACGATATGTTTGATCAACTTCAGGGGGAAAAGTGGTTCTCCAAGATTGATCTGAGGTAAGGGTTTTACCAATTTAGAATGAGGGCATCTGATGTTACAAAGACATCTTTTCTAACAAGATATGGTTCATATGAGTTTCTAGTCATGCCATTTGGGTTGACTAATGCTCTAGCTGCATTCATGGATCTCATAAACCATGTCTTTAGAGATTACTTGGATTAGTTTGTTATTATTTTTATTGATGACATACTGATATACTCGAGTAGTCGAGAGGAGCATGCTGAACATTTGAGGATTGTACTGTAGACCTTGTAAGAGCATCAGTTATATGCTACGTTTAAAAAGTGTGACTTTTGGCTAAGAAAAGTTAATTTCATGGGGCATGTGATAACGAGTGAGGGCATTTTTGTTGATTCCTCTAAGGTTGAGTCGGTGCTCAATTGGGAGCAACCTACTTCAGTTACTATCATATAGCAGGTTATTATCGCCGATTTATTAGAGGTTTCTCGCATATAGCATCTCTATTAACCAATTTAACTAGAAAAGGTGTACCTTATATATGGGATAAGAAGTGTGAGCAAGCTTTTCGAGAATTGAAAGCTAAACTAACTTCTACACCAGTTTTGATATTGCCAGAGAGTGGAGTTATGTTTGTAATATTTACTGATGCATCGTTGCTTGGATTGGGTTGTGTTCTAATTTAATGCAACAGGAAAGAGCAGTTGCTTATGCTTCACGATAGTTGAGAGTGCATGAACTGAACTACCCTACTCATGATTTAGAGTTGGCGGCAGTTGTATTTGCATTAAAAATATGGAGGCATTACTTATATGGTGAGAGGTTTGAACTCTTTTCGGATCACAAAAACTTAAAGTATTTATTCTCTCAGAGAGACCTAAATATGAGACAGAGACGGTGGATGGAGTTGATAAAGGATTATGACTTTTCTCTTCAGTACCACCCGAGGAAAGCTAATGTGGTTGCAGATGCCTTGAGTAGAAAACCGAGGGGGTTGATGGCATTATTGGCTACTTCAGAGTATAGAATGCTGGAAATCTTGTTTGAATTTGACATACATCAATATAGTAGGGGACAAGGGGTATTCATTAGTCATATGACTGTTCGGCCTAATCTTATAAGCAGGATTTTTGAAGCACAAGAAACAGATGACTTTGTTATGACCAGAAAGGCTGAAATGACTAAAGACGTCGTGACAGATTGGATTGTGAATCCAGATGGTGTTTTGAGACATAGGGGTCGAATAGTAGTGCCTAATGTGATTGCATTGAAGAAATCCATCTTTGATGAAGCGCATCGCACCCGGTACACTGTCAATCCGGGGAGTACAAAGATGTATAAGGATTTGAAACGACACTTCTGGTGGAAAAGAATGAAGTACGACATCGCAGACTATGTATCAAAGTGTTTGACTTGCCAACAAGTCAAGGCGGAACATCAGAAACCTATTGGGAGTTTACAACCATTACCAGTGGCTGAATGGAAATGGTAACACATCACTATGGATTTCATAGAAGGCTTACCGAGATCACCTCGTGGAAATGATTCTGTATGGGTCATTGCAGATCGCGCGATTGACTAAGTCTGCACACTTCCTAGCTATGAAGAAGACACTTAGTGTGGATGACTTGTTTAAGTTATACATTAAAGAAATAGTGAGGTTACATGGAGTTCAAGTTTCTATAGTGTCAGATAGAGACAGTCAGTTCACATCTAGATTTTGGGGTAGTTTTCAGAAGGCTATGGGTACTCAACTTGATTTCAGCATCGTGTTTCACCCCCAAACTGATGGACAGATAGAAAGAGTTAACCAAATATGGGAGGATATGCTAAGGGCTTGCCTTCTTGATTTTAAAGGGGGATGGGAGGAACACTTACCACTGATTGAGTTCGCTTATAATAATAGTTACTAGACCAGTATAGGCATGGCACCATATGAGGCATTATATGGTAGACAGTGTAGGTCACCAATTTGTTGGGCTGAAGTTGGATATAGTGCTTTGCTTAGACTAGATGTAGTACGTGACACCATTGAAAAGGTAGCAGTAATCAGGGACAGGATACAGACTGCACAAGTAGGCAGAAAAGCTACTCGAATAAGAGATGAAGACCCTTAGAATTCCAAAAAGACGGCCTTGTGTTATTAAAAGTGTCTCCTATGAGGGGAGTGAGACGATTCAGAAAGAAAGGTAAGTTGGCACCTAGATATGTCAAACCATTCAAGGTACTTGACAAGATTGGAATTGTTGCCTATAGATTGGAGTTACCAAGTATCTTGGCAGGGGTACACAACGTTTTTCATGTGTCAATGCTAAGGAAACACCTAATAGATGAGGAAGCAGCTAGTGTGATCGATGTTGAGGGCCTTGATTTACAGCAAGATGCTACTTATGAAGAAAAACCTGTGCGTATTTTGGATAGAATGGAACATGTTCTTCGCAGTAGAACCATACCTATGGTAAAAGTATAATGGAATCATCATGACGAGAGGGAAGCATCTTGGGAGCTTGAGACGGATGTTCGTGAAAAATATTCTCATCTTTTCTAAAGGAGGTATGTTAAATTTCGGGGAGATTTTTTTTTAGAGGGGAAGAATGTAACAACCTGGTTTCTTTTGTGTAATAATATAATGCTTTGGGCTTATTCCATGTCTTTAGTATTCTTTTAAGGCCCAAGCCTAAGTGATAGTTTAGAGCCACAAGGATATACCACAGTCGGTGAACTGCTAGTCTCCAAACTTTGTAGAACTCTTCAAGAGACAAGATAATGTTAATCTTAGAGTTTAGAGTAGAAAAAAAAAACAAAATAATAAAGGAAAGAACAGGAGGTTGCTCAAGAGTAGGAGACACAAGCTTTAGCTTTGAGTGGGCAGAGAGATATATAATGCATCTTTCTTTTGCTTCTAGTTGTCTGACGAGTTTCTGACCATTGACGATCAGGCAAGTTTCTCTAGCTTGCATCTATCTCTTTCTCTAGTCCTAGAATGCTATTAGATATCATAATGAATATTGTACGGGATTTTCTGAGTATCCCCTGATCCTCCTCTGTGCCTTGTGATTCTGGAGCTTTTTTCTTGGGAGAGAAGGGATGAGATGATTTAGAATTCAGGGTTGAACCGCCTGGCAGCTGCCTACGTATCTCCTTGTTTATTTAGCAGAATCAAACCCTATTTTGTATAGTTCCTAAGCGCGAATTCTTATGGTTTATATAGGAAGAGCTTTGAGAGTGTAGGGTTAGGGTGAATTAACCTCACCGCTTGTGAGTTCCCTTCCATCTTTGGACTCTGCTTTCTTATTAGAAATCCTCTCCTTATGGAAGTCTGAATCTAGATCATATCTTATTAGAGGTAGGTTTCCTTAATTGTTGATCATAATGTCCCATCGTATATGGAAAGATTATACCTAAAAGGTAACTTTTAAGATATGTCATTACGATTCCTCCTTATAATCAAAGATCGCCCTCTTCAGTTTCCTTATGTTCAGGAACTGTCCATGTCAGTTCCTAACGACTTGGAGAACTGTTATGCTTAGAGGCAGTTAGCCACGTGTCTGGCACATGCCTACTAAATACTCGTGCTAAAGACGAGATCACTTATTCACAGAACTGATCTGATGGTCCTCGTCTCATTCTGGACATCTATAGTCCTGGGTCATTTCCCATACACGTGTCATCTAATCAATTACGGGAAATCCCCCTTATAGATGCCCCTTCTCATGCCATCAAGCACGTGGGTGCTTGAAGCGGCACTGCTTTTGGCACGAGAATCTTTTTCATAAACAGTTGTTGGAACTGCTTACGTACTCAATTAATTAAGGGTCTGAAAAAACGGCTCGAACAGATACGTCGTTTCATGAAAAAAGTAATAATGGTAGTTCCATCCCGAAAAGACGCAATGCTTGGGCTAATCGTAACAGTCCATCTTATCTATATATAAAGGATCTGGTGAGAGAACCCTCATTATCTCTTCCGCTACCTTTTCCCTGTATACTGAACCCTTTGGTCTCCCGTTAGGGTTTAACCAAAACTCCAAACTTTCTTTCTTTTCCGATCATGAATCCCAACTGGTCACTTATAAACTTCGGGGATATTTCTTCCCTAGAACTGATCCGAGAGAAATTTCACATCCCTGCTGATATTGGTCTTGAGTGGGGGAGATTGTCTGATGAGTTAGCCTACAAGGAAGTAACACTCATCACAATTGGTCAACTTAGGGCCAGACTCACTCTTCCCCTCCACCCACTTTTAAGAGAATGTCTGATTCACTTCAATCTTGCTCTTGGTCAAGTAGCACCCCTGTTTTATAGAACTGTCATGTACTCTACCATACTGGCCAAGAAACATGGATTCGTTCTAAATCGTTGGATGTTTAGATATTTTTATGAGGTCTGCCATATTTGGGACCAATCTTACTACTACCTCATGACCAGAGACAAGAATTTTCCGATCTATTTCGAGGGGAAGTAGAGTGACGAGGGTTGGGCTGATCACCACCTTTGAGTGTTGGGCGATGCATGGGACGTTCGTCCTTCAGATGCTGATGGCGAGCCGGTGGGGAGTTTTGTTCCCAGAAAACACACTCATGCTCCAACCAGTAAGTCTATTTTCTCATGAATTTTACAATCATCATAAGAGTTTTTCGACTGAGTTCTTTTACTATTCTTCCTCAGATGACTCTTCCCCCTGGAACCAATTAACTACAACTGATGCTGCTACGGTGGATTTCATTAAGAAGATCCCCAAGGATCAAAAGATGCCTTGGGTGATAGTTCCTAACCCCACCCGTCTTTTTGAATATTTCAACATGTCTGCTGAAGAACTGCTGGCACTTGCCCCCGACTTTTTCCCTTTTGGGATAAATACTGTGAATTCTAGGCGCACAGTGCCTCTTGGAAAGTGAAGTTCTTGGAACTGCGCTCCCACTTCACCACCCTGCAAGCAAAGCATGACCAAGTCCAAGGGGAGCACTACCATAGGAATACTGAGATGAGAACCCTTGGCCAAGCCATTACTCATGCCAATGAAGTCATGACAGGTTATGAGAGGGCTTTCAAAGAGAAGTGCCTACGTTCTGAAAAGAAGGCTGGTGATCTCTTGGCGGAGACCTCTGAGTTCTATTCCAAAGTGGTGTAGGAGGTAAAGAAGAGGCCAACTGAAAATGCCATTCGTTTTGCTTTGAGAGTACTTGATGTTTCTGAAGAGTCCTTCAATGCAGCCAAACAAGTTAAGTTTGAGGAGGCTATTAAGGCTACTGGGTATGTTTCTCAGTTGGATGATCAGGGACGGGTGACCAACCCTTTTATCTTATTTCCTTATCTGAATACCATTATCTCAGTGATTCAGAATGAACTTATGCCCGATGCCTCCTCATCTTCTGAAGAAGACACCGATGATGACATGCCTCCCGTTCAGCTTCATTTTTTGCCTATGCTAGTTTCAAGTGAGTGTTTTGTTCAACCTTCAACCGTTCCAGTGAGTCTAACCACATGGTCAGTTCCTGAGAGTGGTCCAGGAGTTCTTGATGTTGGTGCAGCAGCAAGTACTGATGCTAAACCGAAGTTCGATTCCACCCCTGCTCAACAGGCTAAGTAAAAACTTAGCTTTTTAGTTCATGATTTAGAAAACATTGAAAACATTTATTTTGAAACAATTTTTCTATGGGCTGTAATATTGAGCTATGTTGCTCACATACTATTTACTTACTAAGCTCTGCAGTTCTTCTAGTTTATACATACATTTAAAACATTCTATGTTATATAGCATATAATGACATGTACTACTATGCATATTCTACCCCTAATGCCCTTAAAGTTCATTTGGAATAACAATAGGTGACCCTAATAGGCTAAACAGGTTAAAATGAGACATAACCAGAATCTGATCAGGATATCATGGGAGCCGTCTAAGTTAACTATAACTAAAAGTTCGATCATAATAGAGACACAGCGTCCCAGAGGAGCCATGTGTCTTTGCGAAAGTAACTGGGTGCCTTGAGCACAACACTGTGTTTAATAACGATAGGTCATGTTTATTTAAAAAATAAATAGGTTATCGCCAGAACAACAGTGGGGGAGTCTTCCTCAGCGCAATCATGCCGATATTCCAGGCCAATGATTGTGTGCTAGGATCTAGATCCAACCCAAATATTCCCAGCAACCCCCATTTTTTATGTTATGTGAGCTCGAGGAACTGGCATACAGTTCGGGTTCCCAAGAACACTCTCTCTGGTTCCAAGTCAAACTGGCATTCAGTTTACTGAATAGTTAGTGTGGTTAGATTCCCTAAAGGCTTAACCCATCGAGGATAATCTCAGTCTGAAAGAACTGGTGTATAGTTCAGGCTGCATGGGGATGAGAAAGGAACTGGCATACAGTTCAGCTTCCCTAAACTCAGTATCACTGGTTCCAAAGTAAATTGGCATACAATATTCTTGAACAGATAGTGAGAAGATAATTTCCTAAAGGTTTAGTCCATTGTGGATAATAAATAAAGAACTGACGTAAGGAATAAATTCGATTGCAAGGTGAGGAACTTTATTGATGACTGGAGAGAATAAATAATGCATAAAGAAGCATGAAATAACAATTTACTGATAGTACTTGCGAAGGAGCTGTGCGTTCCATGGTTTGATAAGAACGCCCCCTTTAAAAGTACGTAGGTAGTAAAAACCAGTTCGTCCAACCTTGTCGATGATGTATGGTCCTTCCCAGTTGGGCCCAAGCTTGCCATTATGCTCTGGGATCTCATGCAGAACCAGATCGCCAGATTTGAAAGCTCGAATTCAGACTCTCTTGTCATATGATCTTTTCAGGATCTGCTAGTTGGTAGCCAAACATAGTGTGGCGCCTTCCCGCTTTTCATCTAGGAGATCCATTTCTTTGCATAATAATTCCTCATTGTCCAGGCTGTTCACGACAGCTGACTTCTGAGTGGGAGCTACCAATTCGGGAGGTATGACAGCTTTAGTTCTGTAGGTCAGTGAAAATGGGGATTCACCAGTCGATCATCTGGGTGTAGTTCGGTATGCCCATAAGACCTTAGGTAGTTCCTCGACCCATAAACCCTTTGCGTCATCCAATTTGCACTTCATGTTATCCAAAATAACCCTATTGGAGGCCTCAGCCTGGCCATTGCCTTGTGGATACCTTGGAGTTGAGAAAAGATGTGTAATGTGAAACTCCTCACAGAGTTCAGTGACCAATCCACCAGCGAACTGTTGCCTATTATCTTAGATGATAACTTTAGGTATACCAAACCTGCAGACAATGTTGTTCCAAATGAACTTTCTGACGTCCTGTTCCCGAATGAAGACAAGGGGAACTGCTTCTATCCACTTTGTGAAGTAATCCGTCGTGACTAGTAAGAATCTGACATTGCCGGGAGCGGGTGGCAAAGGTCCCATAATGTCAGTTCCACACTGTGCAAATGGCCATGGGCTGGCCAATGGGTGTAGCTCTGTTGCTAGAGCATAGATAAGCGGAGCATGTCATTGACATTTTCCACATTTGCAGGCAAAAACTTGTGCATCCTTTTGCATATAAGGCCAAAAGTATCATTGCCTTAGGATCTTGAGAGCTAGTGTTCTGCCCACAGCATGGTTGCCACAAATTCCTTTGTGAACCTCTCGCATAACCTGTTCAGCGAGGTCTGGGGAGAGATATCAGAGATGAGGTACCAGAAATGACTTTTTGTAAAGACCATCTTTAATGAGGGTGAATCTTGGTACTTTTGTAAGCAAATTCCTTGCTGTGTTCTTATCCTCTGGGAGTGTTCCGTCTTTGAGGTAAGACTTGTATGGATCCATCCAGTTTGGTGTGGTGGCTGGAATAACATAAACTGTTATAACAGTGAGTGCTTGGATGCTATGTTTGTCTTAGAACTCTATAGGGATGGAGTGAGACTCGTTGTTGCCCAACATTGAGGCAACATATGCCAAAGCATCTGCATGTCGATTTTCTGATTGAGGCAGCTGATAAAACTGAATATTCTCGAACTTGCTCTGAAGACCCCTTACCAGTTCCAGGTATTTGGCCATTCGTTCATCTTTGGCCTCATAACCTCCATCAACTTGAAACACAACCAGCTGTGAGTCACTAAAAACTGTGAGGTGTGTTAGGCCTAGGTCAAGAGCTATTATGAGGCCAGCAAGTGTTGCCTCATACTACCCTTCATTGTTAGAGGCATTAAAACCTAACCGGATGGATTTCTCCAGTTGCATGTTGTTAGGAGTAACTAACACAGCTCCAACTCCTGCGCCTCTGTCATTTGAAGATCCATCAACAAGCGATTGCGCCATCCGGGAGCGGCTCCAAGGGTCCGGGGCGGGTGTTTTGGGATTCAGGTTGGATGTTATCATCTGAACTGGGGATTGTTGAGTCGTACCCAGTGTAGGTCATTGGGAAATCTCCCAAGAATTCTGCTAGTGCCTGACCCTTCTCTGAGATTCGTGGGACGTAGATTATATCATACTTTGACAGTTGCATAGACGATTTAGCTAACCTTCCTGACCTGTTCGGCTTTTCCAAAATTGATCGTAACTGGTACTTTGTAATTACTTTGATAGTGTGGGACTAGAAGTATGATCGTAATTTCTCTGCTGCAAAAACAAGGGCTAAAGCGACTCTTTCAAGTTTAGGGTACCTTGTTTCAGCTGGTAGGAGTGTTTGGCTCAAGAAATAGACATGTTTTTCATGGTCGTAATTTCTCTGCTGCAAAAACAAGGGCTAAAGCGACTCTTTCGAGTTTAGGGTACCTTGTTTCAGCTGGTAGGAGTGTTCGGCTCAAGAAATAGACATGTTTTTCAACCTTCTTTTCGTCCACATGTATTAGCATAGAACTGATACCATAGTCAGATGAATAGAGACAAAGACCCAAAACTTCTCCCTCAACTGGTTTGGAAAGGATTGGTGATGCCCCTAGGTACATTTTAAGTTGATCGAATGCTTTTTGGCATTCTTTCGTCATGCATGCAAATGAGGTATTCTTTCGCAGTAACTGAAACAGAGGTTTGCACTTATTTGAACTCTTGGAGATGAACCGGTTTAGAGCTGCTAACCTGCCTGTAACTTTTTGAACCTCTTTCATGTTCTTAGGTGAAGGCATTTCTATGAGCGCCCAGATCTGATCTGGGTTCACCTCAATTGCTCTCTTAGTAACCAGATACCCTTAAAACTTCCCTGATGAGATAGCGAAAGCACATTTCGCAGGGTTGAGTTTCATGCGATACTCTCGGAGAATGTCAAATGCATGTTTCAGGTAGGAGAGATGATCTCCATGTCTTAGGCTTTTGATTAAGAGATCGTCTACATACACCTCCACAATGTCGCCTATTAATCCTTCAAACATTTTGTTTACCAAACGTTGGTACGTGGCTCCCGCATTTTTCAGTCCGAACGGCATGACCTGATAATAGTACAAGCCATCCTCGGTGGTGAAACTAGCATGTTTGTAGTCTTCCTCATGCAATGGGATCTGGTTGTAGCCAGACGACCCACCTGTGAAAGATAACAGTTCATATCCAGCTATTGCATCTACCAATTTGTCAATCTGTGGCAGAGGGTAACTGTCTTTCGGACACGCGCGGTTCAGATCTGTGAAGTCAATACAGATTCTCCATAACCCATTCTTCTTATGTACTGGGATAATGTTAGAAATCCAGGTGGGGAAATTAATTTCCCTGACAAAATTAGTTGCCTTTAGCTTTTCAACCGGCTTTTCCGCTTTTCGATCCCGACAAGACCTATTTTTCTCGGTTTTTGCTTGATCAAGCTCTTTGCATCACTGTGGACATTGAGCCAGTGGCATGCAACATGGGGGTCGATTCCTGGCATTTCTTCAAATGACCAAGCAAACACGTCTTTGTGTTCTTAGAGGAAGTGTATTAGAGCCTGGCGCTCTTCATAACTCAATAAGGTGCCAATGAAAATGGTTTTTGGCGAGCTGCCTCCCACTTTTTCCACTTCATGTAATGGCTCCAATGAGGGGGGATCCTCCCACTCTATTGGAACCAGGTCCGGGAGAGGGGGATCCAATTGTAATTGCTATTTACCGGGTTGCCCCACCTCTATTGGTTCAAAAGGGAGTGGGGACTGCTTTGTCGCCAGAGCGTAGCATGTTTTGGCTGTCACCTAATCTCTTATGATTGTCTCAATTTTCCCATTATGTGGGAATTTTAGACATTGGTGATAGGTGCTGGGAACAGCGCGGAGTCTATGCAGCCATGTCCTGCTCAAGATCATATGATAGGGTGTGTTAACTTTTTCCACAACAAAATTTATGATGAGGGTTACCGAACCAATAGCTACGGGTAGTAGGATATCCTCAACTGTTTGAGCTTTGTCTCCACTGAATCCATACAGGTTGGAGTTGGTGGCGATCATCTCAGAGTCAGGAATCTACAGTTTTTTGAATGCGTCATAGTATAACACATTTGCTGAACTTCACGGATCAACCAATATGTGGGGCAAATCATAATCTCCAAAAGGAAGCGTGAGAACCAATGCATCCTCATATGGACTTTGGATGCTGAGACAGTCGGACTCACTGAAGAGGATGAGTTGATCTTTGTGGGGTAACGCATTGACTTGAGCACCCACAGTCCATTCGCTGTTCATGATCCGCATTTTCTTGGCTACGCGCATTTGGTATCGGGCCTTTTCTGTGACCTTCCCACTTCGTTTGCTTGTCTTTCCTGAAATCATATTTATCTGGAGCCGACCATTGAATGGTCCAGTACATGGGGGATCCTGAACTAATGTGCTGATCTCCTCAGGCTGTATTGCGTTCGTCGGCTCGTGTGCTAAGAACTGCTTCAAATAACCCCTTTCAATCAGATACTATAGTTCATTTTTTCGTGGTCATGCGGGGCTGCATGCGCGGACTTTACTCTTATGGAACTTGCGGTGGGTCCTGCGGTCTCACGGTACCGGGGAGTCTGGCTTGAGTGGAGCTGGCCATTTGAGGTAACTCTGGTTCTTGATTGAGTCCAGGACCTCGTCTGGCATTTGGTTCAGAGGGGCAAAGTTTCTGTCCATTGAGGGAAGAGCTTCTTGAGCTCCTTCCATTCGCGACTTCTTTTATGGTTTTCCATCTGCATTACTAGCCACATTTTGGTACTGCCCTCTAGGCATTCGTCCCTTGGATGGGGATTCAGCCCTTTGGCGACCACGATGACGGTCTCTCTTTGGCTTTTGAGGTGAAGAGTTGTCGTTCCCCTTGCGTGGGACCACAAGGGTTGTCCGATTAGTCTTTTTTGCTTCCTAACGTCTGTTTAGGACATCCTCCTCCCACCTTGCATGAGTTTCAACCCTGTCTAAGAGTTCTTCCAAATCACGGGGTGGTTTCCTGGAGAGGGACCCGAATAAGGCGTTGTTTTCATCCAACCCTTGTTTGAAAGCTATTATAGCAGTCTGTTCATCACAAGATTCTATCTAGATTGAAATTTCCATGAATCGTTGCATATAGGACCTCAATGCCTTTCCGTCCTTTTTCTTGATGTATAACAGTGCATTGATCCATTTTGGTTGGTGCTTGTTGCACGAGTACCTGTCTATGAAGGTCGTAAACAGTTCTTCTGAAGACATGATCTACCGCTCAGGTAACCTATGGTACCACTGGAGCGTAGATCTAGACAAGGAAGCCTTGAATTCTTGACACATGATGTGGTCATACCTTTCATATTGTCCTATGGTGGCATGATATCTGAATACGTGATCCACCAGATCTGACTTGCCACTGAAGATACTGAACTTTAGTTGTCTATAACCGTGGGGATATGGCTTTCTCATTACTCGTGATGCGAAAGGAGATTTGCCTGCCCCCATTATGCCAGATTGAACAAGGGAGTCTTGCATTTTTCTCCCCTTGCCTGTCATCCGATGTATCTGATGGATCAGGTCATTTTTCTCCGTTTCCCATGCACTTTCTTTGGTAGAAAGTTTCCTGTTCTGGGTTCTTTTTCATTGTCAGGGGTCGACATCATGATCCTAGTCATTGGCTCTGGCTCTGATGTTGTATTCGAGTCCTCATCCGAGTTACTGTATTCTGACTCTGATGGTTCGCGTCGAATTGGATCCCCACGCCTTGGGTTCCTAGCACGACCGCCTTCTGGAAGGCTGTCATCATCGAGATCGATGAGTGGCTCCTTCCCTGTGTCAGATTGATACAAATGCCTCAGCACCTGTAACTCTCGCTCAAGGTTGCTTATTTGTCGTTCCAGAGCTTGTACTGCCTAGCTTGCCTGAACAGACTGGGTTGGTGAGAACATCATTCTCACCATTTTAACGTTCCTCTTGAACATTATTCCTAGGGCCTACACCGGGAGCAATTAGTCCATCGATGCTGGTCACAGGTCCTTGGAGGGGATTATTTGCATCATGGCGACCGACATTCTCCCCCCCTTTTGGCATCTCGTGCTCTTCTTCTCTGACAGCGACGCTGCGTGTGGTAGCACCACCTTTTGTTTTCTTTGGTCCTGCCATCACAATGGTAAGAGTTTTTAAACTAAATCCGTTGTTCGAAACGAATGTTTACCTACTTTCGTCACCACAGACAGCGCCAGAAGATGTAGGGGATTTTATGAGTGTCCCTTGATCCTCCTCTGTGCCTTGTGATTCTGGAGCTTTTTTCTTGATGAGAAGGGATGAGATGATTTAGAGTTCAGGGCTGAACCGCCTGACGGTTGCCTATGTATCTCCTTGTTTATTTAGGAGAATTGATAAGCACCCAAAACTGTAATATAAACCCCATAGAGACATAACATTTTGGTTAATTATGTGTGTTAATAATCATGAAATAAATATATTTTCGTACTTTTGCAGGTTTTCGCAGTTAACGTGAAAATATTGGTTAAACCTGCGTTAAAGCACTCGAACAATGTATATATCTGAAGTCTTCCAAATCAGCCGTGTGAAGCTCAACAAAGACGGAGTAAAGCCGGGGACTCAAACATGACAATATCGAGTCAGAACGGGACAACGTGAAGAAAAATGTCAACTTTCGAAGCTTATATCTCTTGAACCTAGACTCTGGTTTCGAAACCAAGAAAAAGTAAATTCCATGAAAGGAAAAAAAAATCAAAGTTATAAACTCCAAAAATAAAATAAAATGGAGTAGAAAAGCCAAAAAGGGCGAAGTATGGAACGGTTTCGAAACAGAAAAACACTAAGTTTTCTCTAATAATTATTTGAAGACCCTATTTTCTCTAACCCATTATTTTGTTATCCTTTCTGTTCCTTGTAAACCACTTCCTAAGCCTCGTAATATTATCTAATAAAAGTTCTCTAGCTCAATTAGGATAGGTTAGTGTGATAGTAAGTGGTAGACGTGATTAATCGACCTCGGCTTCCTTGAACGTCATTGAGAATGTGAGAAAATGTGTGCCCACTGCACACTGGAGTAAACAAAAGTTGAGTGGTAAAAATTATGAGAGAATTTGTGTTTCAACACATACCTCTGAGAACCTACTTAGGGACGCTCTCCAAAGGATCTAGAAACGACCATGTTTGTACATTTCATTGTAAAATTCACTGCATATATATTCATATGTAGATGTTATGATTATTGTACATTTATTAATGTAGGTTTTAAAGGAATTAATCCTTGTTCCCGGCTAGTGAGATGTATATATATATATCTGATACCTAGTTTAGGGAACAAGTCTTTGTTATTGAGTCGTTGTAGTATAAGTGAAATTTGTGGGTATCTTCTCTGGAAAACTCTCACGAGGCTAAAACTTGTCCACTAGGGAATTCCTAGTGGTTTAAGGTCTTGTTGCATATGGTCAATACAATCGCACTCTGCGAAATGAGAATTAGCTTAGGACTATACATTTTTGGCCACTTATATGTTTTAGTGTCTCTTCTATGCTTGAGGACAAACAAAATACTGTTTGGGGGTAATGTGATAAGCACCCAAAACTGTAATATAAGCCCCATAGAGACATAATATTTTGGTTAATTATGTGTTTAATAATCATGAAATAATTATATTTTCGTACTTTTGCAGGTTTTCGCAGTTAACGTGAACATATTGGTTAAACCTGTGTTAAAACACGGGAACAATGTATATATTTGAAGTCTTCCAAATCAGTTGTGTGAAGCTCAACAAAGACGGAGTAAAGTCGGGGACTCAAACATGACAGAATCGAGTCAGAACAGGATTGGGTGAAGAAAAACGTCAACTTTCGAAGCTCATATCTCTTGAACCTGGACTCCGATTTTGATAAGTGAGCTATCCAGATGATCAGTACGACTAGGTCTATCTCATGCTAGATTTTGCAGAAATCGACGTCCGGGCCCACCAATGGACACAACACATGGACCTACCTTGTGGGCCCATGAGAAGAGATGAGTCATCAATCATAGAGAGAGAGAGAGAGAGAGAGAGAGAGAGAGAGAGACATTTTGCAAAAACTAGGCACTTTTAGGTTATTTATTTTTCTTTCTTTCTAAAAAAATTCAAAAATTCAAAAATTAGTTAGTCGTATTTGGTAATAAAGGTCTTGTTTCCTTTTATGTGATGAAAATTGTCTAGAAATCTCATATTAGCATTAGAATTAGGAATGGTTCTTAGAAACTTATGTTAATACGTACGCAATAGTTTTTACATCTTTTCATGAATATTCATGCAATGAGTGTCAATGATTGTACATAGTGGTAAGTTTATGGTACCCACGGTTAGAATACTTAATTTCCAAATCCAGTGAGAATCTAGCCAAAAAGCCTCAACATAAGTGTATCTGAGTAATGACCCAATGATGAAGCAATTCCGAGTAGAAAAAAAATCACACGTCCACTTGTTTAATCACTATACCATATCCTAGACGAGAATTTAGGCATTCTTTGGACCGATATAGCCAAATAAATATTTAGCTAAATAAATAAATAAATATATATATATATACAAACCCAAAAAAATATATTTCCCCTAGTTTTCCCTGTTGAGCCTTTATATTAGTCCTTTCATTTTTCAACCATTATTTCCTTACCCATATCCATATCTGATGAGTTTGAGAAATATGATGAAGAGCATAAAAGAGAAGAGAAAGACCTATACAAATACGAAAATTCGTTCTATCAGTTGCCGCCGATTGCTGAATCCAGTTAGTTGTGTCAAAACCAAGAAAAAGTAAATTCCATGAAAGGAAAAAAAAATCAAAGTTATAAACTCCAAAAATAAAATAAAATGGAGTAGAAAAGCCAAAAAGGGCGAAGTATGGAACGGTTTCGAAACAGAAGAACACTAAGTTTTCTCTAATAATTATTTGAAGACCCTATTTTCTCTAACCCATTATTTTGTTATCTTTTCTGTTCCTTCTAAACCACTTCCTAAGCCTCGTAATATTACCTAATAAAAGTTCTCTAAATTTCAATTAGGATAGGTTAGTGTGATAGTAAGTGGTAGGCGTGATTAATCGACCTCGGCTTCCTTGAACGTCATTGAGAATGTGAGAAAATGTGTGCCCACTGCACACTGGAGTAAACAAAAGTTGAGTGGTAAAAATTATGAGAGAATTTGTGTTTCAACACATACCTCTGAGAACCTACTTAGGGACGCTCTCCAAAGGATCTAGAAATGACCATGTTTGTACATTTCATTGTAAAATTCACTGCATATATATTCATATGTAGATGTTATGATTATTGTACATTTATTAATGTAGGTTTTAAAGGAATTAATCCTTGTTCCCGGCTAGTGAGATGTATATATATATCTGATACCTAGTTTAGGGAACAAGTCTTTGTTATTGAGTCGTTGTAGTATAAGTGAAATTTGTGGGTATCTTCTCTGGAAAACTCTCACGAGGCTAAAACTCGTCCACTAGGGAATTCCTTGTGGTTTAAGGCCTTGTTGCATATGGTCAATATAATCGCACTCTGCGAAATGAGAATTAGCTTAGGACTATACATTTTTGGCCACTTATATGTTTTAGTGTCTCTTCTATGCTTGAGGACAAACAAAATACTGTTTGGGGGTAATGTGATAAGCACCCAAAACTGTAATATAAGCCTCATAGAGACATAATATTTTGGTTAATTATGTGTTTAATAATCATGAAATAATTATATTTTCGTATTTTTTGCGTTTTTTTTGATTAGCGTGAACATATTGGTTAAACCTGTGTTAAAACACGGGAACAATGTATATATTTGAAGTCTTCCAAATCAGTTGTGTGAAGTTCAACAAAGACGGAGTAAAGTCGGGGACTCAAACATGATGAGTAATCGAGTCGTAAGCGAGATTGGGTGAAGAAAAACGTCAACTTTCAAAGCTCATATCTCTTGAACCTGGACTCCAATTTTGATAAGTGAGCTATCCAGACGATCAGTACGACTAGGTCTATCTCAGGCTAGATTTTGTAGAAATCGACGTCCGGGCCCACCAATGGACACAACACATGGACCTACCTTGCGGGCCCATGAGAAGAGATGAGTCATCAATCATAGAGAGAGAGAGAGAGAGAGAGAGAGAAACATTTTGCAAAAACTAGGCACTTTTAGGTTATTTATTTTTCTTTCTTTCTAAAAAAATTCAAAAATTCAAAAATTAGTTAGTCGTATTTGGTAATAAAGGTCTTGTTTCCTTTTATGTGATGAAAATTGTCTAGAAATCTCATATTAGCATTAGAATTAGGAATGGTTCTTAGAAACTTATGTTAATACGTACGCAATAGTTTTTACATCTTTTCATGAATATTCATGCAATGAGTGTCAATGATTGTACATAGTGGTAAGTTTATGGTACCCACGGTTAGAATACTTAATTTCCAAATCCAGTGAGAATCTAGCCAAAAAGCCTCAACATAAGTGTATCTGAGTAATGACCCAATGATGAAGCAATTCCGAGTAGAAAAAAAATCACACGTCCACTTGTTTAATCACTATACCATATCCTAGACGAGAATTTAGGCATTCTTTGGACCGATATAGCCAAATAAATATTTAGCTAAATAAATAAATAAATATATATATATACAAACCCAAAAAAATATATTTTCCCTAGTTTTCCCTGTTGAGCCTTTATATTAGTCCTTTCATTTTTCAACCATTATTTCCTTACCCATATCCATATCTGATGAGTTTGAGAAATATGATGAAGAGCATAAAAGAGAAGAGAAAGACCTATACAAATACGAAAATTCGTTCTATCAGTTGCCGCCGATTGCTGAATCTAGTTAGTTGTGTCAAAACCAAGAAAAAGTAAATTCCATAAAAGGAAAAAAAAATCAAAGTTATAAACTCCAAAAATAAAATAAAATGGAGTAGAAAGGCCAAAAAGGGCGAAGTATGGAACGGTTTCGAAACAGAAGAACACTAAGTTTTCTCTAATAATTATTTGAAGACCCTATTTTCTCTAACCCATTATTTTGTTATCCTTTCTGTTCCTTCTAAACCACTTCCTAAGCCTCGTAATATTACCTAATAAAAGTTCTCTAGCTCAATTAGGATAGGTTAGTGTGATAGTAAGTGGTAGACGTGATTAATCGACCTCGGCTTCCTTGAACGTCATTGAGAATGTGAGAAAATGTGTGCCCACTGCACACTGGAGTAAACAAAAGTTGAGTGGTAAAAATTATGAGAGAATTTGTGTTTCAACACATACCTGTGAGAACCTACTTAGGGACGCTCTCCAAAGGATCTAGAAACGACCATGTTTGTACATTTCATTGTAAAATTCACTGCATATATATTCATATGTAGATGTTATGATTATTGTACATTTATTAATGTAGGTTTTAAAGGAATTAATCCTTGTTCCCGGCTAGTGAGATGTATATATATATCTGATACCTAGTTTAGGGAACAAGTCTTTGTTATTGAGTCGTTGTAGTATAAGTGAAATTTGTGGGTATCTTATCTGGAAAACTCTCACGAGGCTAAAACTCGTCCACTAGGGAATTCCTAGTGGTTTAAGGCCTTGTTGCATATGGTCAATACAATCACACTCTGCGAAATGAGAATTAGCTTAGGACTATACATTTTTGGCCACTTATATGTTTTAGTGTCTCTTCTTTGCTTGAGGACAAACAAAATACTGTTTGGGGGTAATGTGATAAGCACCCAAAACTGTAATATAAGCCCCATAGAGACATAACATTTTGGTTAATTATGTGTTTAATAATCATGAAATAATTATATTTTCGTACTTTTGCAGGTTTTCGCAGTTAACGTGAACATATTGGTTAAACCTGTGTTAAAACACGGGAACAATGTATATATTTGAAGTCTTCCAAATCAGTTGTGTGAAGCTCAACAAAGACGGAGTAAAGTCGGGGACTCAAACATGACAGAATCGAGTCAGAACAGGATTGGGTGAAGAAAAACGTCAACTTTCGAAGCTCATATCTCTTGAACCTGGACTCCGATTTTGATAAGTGAGCTATCCAGACGATCAGTACGACTAGGTCTATCTCAGGCTAGATTTTGCAGAAATCGACGTCCGGGCCCACCAATGGACACAACACATGGACCTACCTTGCGGGCCCATGAGAAGAGATGAGTCATCAATCATAGAGCAAGTCAAGACAAAAGTGCCAAATTATTGGCACAAATTGACACTTTGCATGTGGTTAAATACATCATTATCCAAAATAGTGTCAAATAGTGATTACTGTTTCTTAAAGTCAAAAAGTTGAATAGTGATCAAATCTCAATCGTTGGATCAGATTTCTGAGATTCGATCACGACCGTCCATTCAAATATAAATAGAATGGTATAGTTTAAGTTTTTCTCATTGAATGGTTGGCATTCAATCATAAGAGTAGAATAGTTTATTGCTTTTCTAGTGTAATGAAGAATTTAATTTTCAGTTTTTAATTAAAATATTTTTAATTCAGTTTTATTTTCTGTTATTTAGAATAACAGTTTAGTTCTATGATTTCGGAGCAGAAACTCTGCTCGAGTGAGGATTATCTCCTTTAGAGAGGGTGTTTCAATAAATATAACGATTATGAATCGGGTAAGTTCACCCAGAGATGGAATTCTGAATCGATTCCACGCACTAATAATGCTCGTTCAGATATGAAGAGTCATTATTAGGGATAAAAAATCGAGACTAACTCTTTTAACGACGATATGATTCGCTCTAATGGATTTTCTATCTCCGAAATCAAAGTCTATTTTCTTTTATTTTCACCATTTTCTCACTTAAATTCACTTTCACAAATTCACGTGATCAGATTAGTTTTTGTTTATAAATAACATTTTGCAATTTTATTGAAATGTGAACGAAATGACAAACCCGACTGCTGTTTTACAAATTGATAAATAATCAACCCCTATTTTGCATAGTTCCTAATAGCAAATTCCTATGGTTTATATAGGAAGAGCTTTGAGAGTTCTAGGGTTAGGGTGAACCTCACCGCTTGTGAGTTTCCTTCCATCTTTTGACTCTGCCTTCCTATTAGGAATCCTCTTCTTATGGAAGTTTGAATCTAGACCATGTCTTATTAGAGGTAGGTTTCCTTGTTGATCATAATGTCCCATCGTATATGGGAAGATTATA
This sequence comes from Coptis chinensis, assembly GCF_015680905.1. NCBI lineage: Eukaryota > Viridiplantae > Streptophyta > Magnoliopsida > Ranunculales > Ranunculaceae > Coptis > Coptis chinensis. Next base: position 46,740,968 of record NC_141457.1, read on the forward strand.
TATAAAAGATAACTCTTAAGATATGTCATTACGATTCCTTCCTTATCATAAAAAATCGCCATCTTCAGTTTTCTTCTGTTCAGGAACTGTCCATATCAGTTCCTAACGACTTGGAGAACTGTTATGCTTAGAGGCGGTTAGTCACGTGTTTGGCACATGCCTACTAAACACGAGATCACTTATTCGCATAACTGATCCGATGGTCCTCGTCTCATTCTGGACATCTATAGTCCTAGGTCATTTCCCATACACGTATCATCTAATCAATAACGGGAAATCCCCCTTACAAATATCATGTGTTTGATTGCTAATTTATTATGCCTTACTTTGGTATTTTTGTGATTATTAATTCATAGCGACCAATGCGTTAAGTCGAAATTGTTGTCGTGAGTATGGAAGTTGCTGGTATTCATATGCCATTAATTGAATAATCTAATGATACTGAATGACTTGTTTGCATAGGAAATTATCATTCTTTATTAAATATTTGCCTTATATCATGCTTGAATATTGCTCTGTGTAAGATATTTAAGATGTCAGAGAGCATTTTTGTATAAACGGAATTCTTTTTTTTTTTTAATTGTCATAAGATTTGAACGAATATTGACACAAGGTGTGCGTGACGTCATAATTTTATGCGTAAAATGACAATTAAGGAAAAGTCCGTCGTATCACTTGACCAAGGGAATATGGGGTTTGGAATTGATGGAATGACCACAATTACTATACCATATGTACAGTCAGGGGCATAGATGTTATTTTCCTACAAAGTATAACTAATAAGACGACATGAATAAGCTTTAATCACATACCAATGAGGTGACACCTTAGTATTGTGAGCTTACAGTTAAATCGTAGTAAATATATTAGATGGTATTTTGTGTGTACTACAGACACATATGTAAGTGTCGTAGTATTCTTTGACTAGATTTGGATGATAGTTCTTGTTAGAGATTACTTGTTGGGCGCGTTGATTTACGCCCCTATTTACCATTTTTACAGGTGAGCAAGGTTTACCCCATGGAGCGCGTTCTTAGAGTTTCGGCAAGATCTGGGTCTCGATTTCTTTAGTTTAGTTTGAAAGATTTATTTTAGTGTCCAGTGTTATTCAAGACTTAATAGATTTCATAATTTTCATTATTTGTTAATGTGACTATGGATGTAATAAATTTTTTTGAGACAAGTTTTCAACTCAGAGATTTTAATGTTGATTTATTTCTCTTTTGAAATTTTTGGATTTTATTATTGAGACTCTGGATATTTCTGTTAATTAGACCGGCCGGCTAATGAACAAAGATTTTGGGGTGTCACACCTTCACTTGACCGAGCATTCTTTGTCAACATTGGTGATCAATTGTAGGTAATAGCGCGCACCTGGCTATTTCATATAACTGTCACATTATCATCACTAATATCTCATTCATTAGTAATTTACAATTCTTTTTTACAGGTGATAAGCAATGGAGAATACAGGAGTCTGGTGCATCGAGCAATAACTAATTCCACGAAACGAAGAATTTCAATACCAACTTTCTATACACCCTCTTTCGATGCTGAAATTAAGCCCGCGCCTTTACTGGTGGCTAGAAATGACCATATTCCTCTTTATGTCCCATTCACATATCGGCAATTTCTAATCATTTCTACTCTCGGAGCCTTCATACCAGCACACTTCAACATTTTGAAGTCCATGCGGCTAATTAAGTATGAAGCAGCAATCCATTTCCCTTGTTGTACTAGTCAGTACGAAATACGAAGTAGCTATCGTTTATAGTTCCTGTGGAACTTAATAAATTTTAGTGGTTCACACTTTCACCTTACGCCGGAATATCCACCATCCCATTCTTAAATTTTTAACAACTGAAGCGTCTGCCGTCTTTCTAGTGTCCTCACAATATCCTGTGATTGCCTTGCTACTAAATATCAGTATCTTAATTATTATTATTTTCTTTCTTTCTTTCTTTATTTATTTATTAGTGATTGCCAAACTTCTCAGTTCTGTCCCTAAGAGTCACTCCCTGTTTAACAATAAGAACTCTTTCATGAAGGAAATACTGAAAGGCAACTACAAAAGCGAGTTATTGGTTTAGCCAAAGTAGCTAATCAAGCAAAGAGAGAACTACAATACATTTTCGTGCAACAAACCAGCACCAGCAATGCCTAGAGCAGAAAATGGTCTAATAGAAAATATTGCTTCAGTAGACTTATTATTCCCAACATTCGCGTTGAAATTGCTTCAGAAAGTGTTCCCAATCAGGAGTCAATGAAACATACACTTGAAGAAACTCTTGGAATTTGAAAACTCCGTATTTTGGTGGATTTAATTCATCAACAAGTTCTTCTGCAGGTTGTATGGTGCAATCCATTGAAGGGTAAATGAAAATTGCAATTGATGTTCGAGCAACCTTTGAATTAGTCACAACTCGGTGTTCAGCACTCTTTAGCTTCCCATTGCTGATAATCTGCATTGGAGATACACGGATAATACAAGTTTGTAATTGGTATTTAAGATATATATCATTCTATCTAGCTAGTGATGTCAAACTTTAGCCTCACTTCTTCATGTGTATTCTTTTAATGCTCAAATTTTGACATTTTTTGGTAGTTGGCCACACCGGAAAAATTGATCACGTCTTTTGAAAATAATGTTACGACATTAGAGGAATTGTAACAGATTAATGTCGCCTACATGTATAACTCGTGGTCATAATGTATACTTAGATATTCTTATGGTTATTAGTGTATTAGAAATTTACCTGTAATAGGTGGCCTAAGTTTATGGTAAATGCACTAGGAAGAGGTTCCACAGCAATCCATTCTGCTTCATTTAGCACTTGAAGTCCAGAGACGTCCCCTTGAAGAAGTAGAGTGAGTAGTTTGGGTCACTATGCTTTGGTAAACCGAGTGTTAAACTCGGATCAGGGCATGGTGGATAATGATTGATTGCCAACAATTAGATTTTGCTTAGCTCCTCTTCGAAATAACTTGATCCGACTCCCAATCCTTCAGCTATTAGCTCCAATAGCAGCAAACCTAAGCCCCTTATTACCATTGAATATGTCGCCGCAGCTTTTCTAAGTAAAATCAAATACCAAAAAGATTTGAATAAGTACAAAGTTCCATATTACACCCTTGTGCAATATCATACGACAAAAATTTTTTAGTAGATTTGCGTATTTAATTTATAGGCTTTTGGTGGTCGAAACACCTACCTCGCTTTCTACTATTTCGAGGTCTACTTGGATTCAACTAGGAAAAGTTTACAAATTTGCAGAGTAAACAAACAAACACAGGCTACAACTTGAATTGGTACTGGGTTAAGTGATGAGTGAGATAGATATTAAGAAGATACCTGTAGCTAGCTGGTTTTGAAGGTCACAAGTGCTTGAAACTCTCCACAGGATAGCAAGGATGCCTAAGAATATCCCTCCAGTAATGTGTTTCTTCACTGTCATAATCAATACTACTATAGAACCTAGAAACTTGTTTGGGGTCCTCAGAGAACATTGGCATCCTGTCCTCAATGGGCATCTCAAAGAACTCCTCGGCAACCCCCCTCATGTCTTTGATCATAGTTTCTGGGACTCCATGATTTATCACCTATTGGAATAACCAGCAATTTCATTTTTCTTTAGAACACTCTTCACGTGAGATTACTTTACAAAAGAAAATAATGGTAAGAGTGTATTGAACCTGAAAGAAACCAAATTTCGTGCTAGCATTTATAATTTCGTTGACTATAGCCTTGCGGTCTCGACTAACTTTTCCTAGATCGATCACCGGAATGGCAGCATACTTGGGAGCTATGTTTGGTCGTTTTTCAGGAGGTAAAATGTAAGATTCTGGCAAAGATTGGACGTTCAACCGGTTAGATAAGAGCTTCTCCATCTTCCAAGAAATGTTCTACTAGCGCAAATCAAGTGGTTTAGTAGTACAAATCAAGTGAACGTATATTTGTGACTGGGACTGCTAACAAATTTGTTATATTGTGATTACCTCCAAAGTTTAGACGACATCTTGATGAATAAAGCACATTTACTTGATAAAGCATCTTCTTTTGGTTGATAAAGCATCTTCTTTTGGTTAGACATGGCCTGGGGTCCTGTACTCCTCGCATCATTGCAATTTTGATAGTCTGTTTTAGTGATTAAGACAGAACTAAATTACAAATACATAACTTGACAAAGAAACAAGCAAGTTTTGATGAGAATCAACAACAAAGAGATACCATTCGGTAACAGTATGAAAATTTTGGATTGCTGCTTAAAAAAATCCACATTTTGTTTGGCAGAATGCGCCAAAATTAACCTTATCCCGTTATGAATAACTAGTAAAATCAATAAACTAATCTCTTGCCAAATATTGAAAAAGAAATCATATATGAGCTAATAAAATCCATAACTGGTAGACTGTTTTCTAATGGGACAGAGTTTATCATATAAAAAACAATTTCTCAAAGGTACTTATATTAGTGAAGAAAATTAAATATAAGGGTATATGCACATTAATATCAAGAACAATTCCACCTGAAAAGCAACGTATTAGAGCTCCAGCATTGATCATTTTCCTTTGGGTATAGTAGTTCAAATTTCTAAATTACCTATAGTTAGATGGCGTCATGCCGATGAAGGCCACAAGTGTTTAAAACTCTCCACAGGATAGCAAGGATGCTAAAGAGTATCCCTCCAAAAAAGTGTTTCATCATTGTCATAATCAACACAGCAATACTACTATAGAGCCTAGAAATTTTTTTGGCAGTCCTCAGAGTACATGGACATCCTGCCCTCAGTGGGCATCTCATAAAACTCCTCCACAAGACCACAACCCCCATCATGTCTTTGATCATAGTTTCTCGTACTCCATGATTCATCTCCTATCGGAATATAACTGGCAATATTTGGTTAGAACAATCTTCATGTGAAATTTGTCTCTTTAATATTTCTTTGATTATCACCAAATTACCACCAATAGTGGTACAACACCCAGAAGTAGATCGCCAATCAGATCTACAACCTGCATAGTCAACATCAGTCCATGCCCCGACCCGAGAATGACCATTATCTCGAAACAAGATGCCACGTCCAGGACATCCCTTGAGATAACGGAGAACACAAATAACTGCTTGAAGATGAGAAAGACGCGGCTTGTGCATAAACTGATTGAGAACTCCAACTGCATACGTAATATCAGGACGGGTAAGAGAAAGATAGAGGAGCTTCCCAAGAAGCCGTTGATACTGACCAATGTCTTCCAGCAACTCCCCATCATAGTCGGCCAGGTGATGGTTCTGTTCAATAGGTGTATCGGCAGGACGACATGCAAGTTGCCCGGAAGCAGAGAGAAGATAAAGAATATACTCTCTGAGAGATAAAAATACCATAACTAGAACGAGCAGTCTCAATCCCGAGGAAGTAACGTAGGGGGCTGAGATCTTTCACCTGAAAGCGAGTACTGAGATCGGATTTCAAGTCACTAATGCCCTGAACATCATTACCAGTAAAAGCAACACAACAATCTTCATACTTGAGTGTTGAAGAAACAAGGTGTGGTCAGCTTGACTCTGAACATATCCATATGCAGTCATGGCTGCAACAAATGTATCAGCCCAAGTGCGAGGAGACTACTTCATTCACCTAAGCCCGAAGCAGAAGAAGAACGGAAACTAGGTGGTGAAGGCATATAAGCCTCTTCTTGTAAAGTCCCATTGAGGAAGACATTTTTCACATCCATCTGAAAAAGGGGCATGACTTGGATGCAGCAAGAGAATATATAACTTGAATTGTATTCATCTTGGCCACAGGAGCAAAGGTCTCCTGATAATTAACCCCATGAATCTGTGCATATCCCTTAGCAACCAACCGAGCCTTGTACCTACTAACTGTTCCATCTGGATTTTGTTTCACCATGAAAACTCATTTACACCCAACTGCTCTACGCCCAAGCGGAAGAGAAACCAAGTCTAATGTATGACTAAGAACGTTAGCTCACAAACAATCCCAATCTCTCTCCTTTAACCAAGAAAAGATAGTAATTAATCAATCTTTAACCAAGAATTGATTGAGTGAAGAATAATAATAAAAAGCTCCCTCTCAAAACCCTACACTTAGCCTTATATAGGCAACCTAAAACAGACTCGAAAATATGGACCAAACAAGGGCCCAAAACTATTGAAGGAAATAAAACACGTAATAACATCCACTATAGGGCGCACACCCCTTATTTGAGCTACGAATGAGGGCAACCACCCCTGCCTTCTACTAAACAACAACTAATTCTTTGACGCACGATCACGAGCATCCATGAACTCATTTGCTATAGCTTGTACTGCATCATTCCCCCTTGGATAGAAGGAATTCGTCCTTGAATTTGATCCATCCTCATCGTCAGAAGAGTCACCAAAGAATGGAAGGAGGTGTTTTACATTGAAAACATCTGACGTCCAGATATGACTAGGTAATCGAAGGCGATAGGCGTTAGAGTTAATCTTTTCAATGACCTCAACATGACCAATCTTGCAAAGTTTCAACTTATTATAGTCACCGACGGAAAAACGGTCTTTAGTAAGCACAGCCCAGACAAAATCGCCCACCTCAAAAATGAATATTACGACGATGGCGATCAACAATAGCCTTGTACTTCGCATTGGACTCCAATAAGTTATGATGAACAGTTGCATAAGTGTCTTGAAGGTGCCGAGCAATCTTAGAAGTAGTAGAATGAATGGGCTGTAAACCAGGAATAGAAGCAAGATCAGCAGCAACTTGAGGATTAAACCCGTAGAGAACCTGGAAGGGACTATACCCAGAACTCCGATTAACCGAACGGTTAAATGCAAACTCCTCTTGGGCAAGATAAGAATCCCACTGTTTGACCTTAGTACCCACCAAAGAACGCACCAGATTACCAAAAGACCGGTTAACCCTTTGTTTAGCCATCAGTCTGAGGATGATAGGCAGTACTAAATTTTAACTTAGTATGCATCATCTTCCATAATCAACACCAAAAATGACGAAGGAAATGAGTATCCCGGTCATAAACAATAGAATCAGGTAAACCATGCAAATGGTAAACATCGTGAAAAAACAACTGTGCAACATTGACAGCATCGGTGGTTTTCTTGCAAGCAATTAAATGAGCCATCTTAGAGAACCGATCCACCACCACAAAAATAGAGTCGAAACCCCGTTGTGTACGAGGAAGACCAAGAACAAAGTCTATACTAATATCACACCATGGACAACTCGGAATAGGTAAAGGCATATATAACCCTGCATTAGTAGTGTCTTGTCACGCCCAAAGTGTCCCTCATTATGCAATTCAGTGAGGAGACGAAGACGAAGGCTACAGGTAGGAACACAGAGTCGCTTACCCTTAAACAAAAACCCATCTTATAAAGAAAAGTCAGACAACTGGCCATCCTGTGTAGCAGTCAGAATAGGTAAAAAATAGGGGTTATCACGATACATATCAGGAAAAGAGTCAAACCTCAAAATAGTAGTGCGCAAGGACACCAACAAAAAAGAACGCCTGCTAAGAGCATCCGCCACATGGTTTTGAACCATAGATTTGTGGCACAAGACAATGGTAAAATCCTACAAATAACTAGACCAGCGCAACTATCGGCCACTGATGTTATCTTGGTTACCAATATGTTTAAGTGCCTCATGGTCAGAATAAAGGATAAACTCCGAATGAATCAAATAATGATGCCAATGTTTAAGAGTCTGAACAACGCCATAAAATTCTAACTCATAAGCATTGTAATTCTGTTTCGTACCTGAGAGTTTCTCACTGAAATAAGCGACATGGTGAGAATGCTGACTAAGAACAACCCCAATACTAACTTTAGAAGCATCAGTACACACTTCAAAAGGAGAGGAGAAATTTGGCAGTTTAAGAATTAGTGCCGAAATAAGCTTAGTCTTGAGAAACTAAAAACTCTCTTTAGCTGCCTGAGACCAAAGAAACTTACTACCATGCAAACAGTTAATAATAGGAGCAGTGATAGTACTAGAGTGAGGAACAAAACAACGATAAAAATAAGCAAACCCATGAAAACTACGTGTTTCAGTTAATGTCGTCGGGCTAGGCCAGGAGCAAACCGCGTTGATTTTAGAACTATCCACCGAGATACCCTTTGCCGAAACCACATAACCCAGAAATAGAACTGAGTCAGTATAGAATACACACTTAGCAACAGCAACAAAGAGTTAAGCTTGGTGTAAGACAGATAACACAAACTGGAGATCCTGGAGATGAGATTGGATTTCCTTACTGTAAATTAATATGTCATTGAAGTAAACCACCACACACTTGCCCAAAAACGACTTCAACACCTGGTTCATGACTCGCATGAAAGTACTGGGTGCATTAGAGAGGCCAAATGGCATGACCAACCACTCATACGTGCCTTCTTTTGTTTTAAAGGCGGTTTTCCACTCATCACCAAGACGGATGTGAATCTGATAATAACCTGATCAAGAAGGTCATCTAACCTTGGAATAGGAAATCTGTACTTGGTAGTGATTTTATTAATAGCCCTGCTATCGACACACATACACCAAGTACCATCCTTCTTGGGAACTAACAAGGCGGGAACCGCACACGGGCTTAAACTTTCCCAAATAAAGCCCTTATCAAGCAAGTCGGTAACCTGTCTCTGTAACTCAGCATGCTCTTTCAGACTCATCTGATAATGTGGACGATTATGGATTTTAGGACCAGGAACCAAATCAATTTGGTGTTGTATATCCCTCATCGGAGGCAACCCAGCCGGTAACTCATCCGGAAAAAGGTATGAAAACTCCTGTAACAAGCCTTGCACACACTTCGGTGCTGCGACTTTCGGCATGTTAGGTTCACACATAAAAATAAACACACGACTAGCAGCTAGCAATTCGGTCTCAAAACTACGCATAGCCAAACAAGAAGGTTTCGGTTTTGCTGGTGTTGTGGACACATGTTCCTTACTTAGTACTAGCACAATTTTAATACCCTAAAACATAAAGCTATGAGTGTTCTTCCAACCATCATGAGAAACCCGGCGATCAAATTGCCAAGGGCGACCCAATAACAAATGACAAACATCCATTGTAACAACATCACACCACACCTTATCAATATACTTAGAACTAATAGAAAAAGGAACCAAACAACAATTAGACACTGTTATCTCTGTGCCCTTTTTCAGCCAAGAGAGAGAATAAGGCGTCGGATGTTTCTCAATGGATAAATTAAGTTTACGTACCGCTTCAGAAGAGATGACATTCTCACAACTACCTATGTTAATAACCAGCTTACAGACTTTCCCAAGAATAGTACAACTCGACTGGAAAATATGATTGCGGAGCCAACCATCACCATTGGTCTCTTTAGGACTAAAGCATAGTCGGCGCACCACCAGAAGTTCACCCCTGTCACCAGTGACTATCTCTTCAGGTATGTCATATGGCCCCACATCAAATATGGGAGCACCAAGAAGACCACCAACAGGATCGTCATCAATATCTTCATTCTCAGCAAACAAAACCTTACCAGGAGCAGGCGGTTTTGAACATCTGTTAGCATAGTGACCTATCTCACCACAACGAAAACACTTAACCGTATTAGTGCCACGACCTACAATTTCGGGACCCTGCGGTCTAGTGATAGGAACATTGGGAGTGCGGGTAACAGGACCACTACCCCTATGGTTTAGTTGTTTCTCCATAATTAAGGCGCATTGATGAGCCTCAGAGACAGAAAAAACATCAAACAGGTTCAAGGCATCCTGCAAGTTAGACCCCAATATAACGAGCCACTAATTGATCATTAGACTCTGTCAGTTCTACATGAGATAATAATTGATAGAAGTCCTTGGTATAGTCATCCACAGATTTGGAACCTTGACGCAAGTTCTGAAAGCGTTGATATAGTTCACGAGTATAATTGAATGGTAAGAAATCTAATCGAAGATGTTTTTTTATTTTCTCCCAAGCCACAATTTTAGATTTATCTCTTGTGTGACGAATCGCCTTCAACTGTTGCCACCAAGCCATAGCACGACCACAAAAACGAGTTACAACAACCGCCACTTGTTTGTTGTCTGACACTTCCTTGAACTCCATAACCTCCTCCACAGTACTGATCCAATCAATCAAATCATCTGGTTGCAAACTACCGTGAAACTCGGGCAAATCAATTTTTAAACTAGATCACCTACACCTATTTTCTTTGTGAGGTGGAACAAGCGGTAGGTCATCTTCATCCTCCAGGCCGACGAAAGGATTAGCATCCTCTGCCTCAAAATCATCCTCCCCTAATGGTTGTTCGCAATCTTGTGGGGGATCGGCCTGCCGATTTAGGGTTTCTAATTGGCGGGTTGATAAGCACCCAAAACTGTAATATTAAACCCCGAGAGACATAGCATTTTGGTCGATTTTGTGTTTAATAATCATGTAATAATTATATTTTCGTACTTTTGCAGGTTTCCGCAATTAAAATGAATATAGTGATAAAACATGCATCGAAGTACAGGAATACGGGAATATTTGGAGTTTCCCACTCGACCCCGTGAAGCCGAAGTTTCCAAAAGAACAGAACCAGTGCGGAACAGGTCCACATATGAAGAAGCAGCAAACTTCCGAAGCTCAAATCGGATAAATCTAGGTGCCGACGTTGGCTAGTGAAGCTGCCATAGCGACGGCTAACGAACTCTGCGCAAAAGGACAAAAGTCGTAAAAGCGCCAAAATCGGGCGCCGTCACTAGACACACTAAGTGGACACACTCTGCGGGCCCGAAGGCATGATGAGTCAAAGATAGGCAGTGGCAGAGAATGGTTTCAAATTGATGCCACCTTGCAATGAGAAGAAGACACGCACTGCTCAAGATGGAAATGAAATTGAGCAAAGGGACAAATATAAAAGTATAAGCGATCGAAACATTAAATGAGTTTTGTTTAAGTAAACAAAACTTGGTTTAAAAGAAGTCACGTGAAAACAAAACCTCGACATTCAAAGTTTTGAATGTCTCAAATGGAGAAACTTGACCAAAACCGAATTAAATCATCCTCCGGACATCCGCCTATATATATGAGGGGTTCGCCTTCATTATAAGGTCTTCAAAGATATTAATGCTTTAGCTACGCTTTTAGTTTTTTTCTTTTTCGGTACTTACATTCCGCCATTTTTATTTATTGACTTAATACGATAAGTTATTTTACCCTTAATAACGGTCATTTCTTTTCTAGTTTAATTTCGTCCCGCATTTATTTACTTAATGTATACGACAAGTTTTATTATTCCTTCTATGATGATGAGCTAATCCCGGGGGGGGGTTATCTTTGCTTCGTGTAAAATCGGATTGATTTCGTTAATATTCTAGAATCACTACTTAGGAATTAGGCATAGAATTAACATCCGGTCCCAAAATGGCGAGATCGTACAAAGTTGGATGGCGATGCTCGGGACAATCGTAGCGACCAAAATGTCTCGCGACTCTGCAGTGTCGGACGACTCTCCAATTCGTCCGGTGATGTGAAATCGAGCTAGGAGCGGAAATAATATACCAGAGATGCGGTATTATTAAAACTCCTTATGCTAGTGAAATGCGACCTAGAGATGTGGGCATGCACTAGGGATCAATACTCGACGTCGTCTCCGAAACGAGACGAATTAGAGATGTAGTGATTTGGTAATAAAACTGTTAAGAAATGATTCTTGCATGAGTATGATTAACTCTCTCCCTGTTTCTCTACATTTTGTTTACCTACATATAATCGCCTTAGTAATTTATTTTATTTGCATTACCGTTATTTTAATTAAAAACCAACTAAAAAGAAACCTAAAAATCCTTCTCACTTAAAGTTGTAATTTCGGTTGTGAACCTATCCGAGCCCTAAGGTTTGGGCGATCCCTTACTCGACCTATCCTACCAAACCCACGTGAGTAAGGTAACTTGACTAAAAACGCGACTACGACTATACGGACGTTGGACTTTGGACTTTGGACTTGGACTGTGGACCTCGGACTTTGGGACCGTGGACCTCGGACTTAAGAAAATAAATGGCGAAAGCCAATAAACGTTAGGTGTGTAAAGAGCGTTCTATCAAATGGTATTTGCATGCCGAAGGACTCGGACTTAACGTAATAATTGGAATACATCCATAAAAACTCCCCTACCTCTTCATCTTTTTAATTTTCATTTACATTTACAATACTAACTCTTTCTTTGTAATTTTTTTCTACTAACAAATATCGTGAGCCAAGTTGTTTATTTTCATTAGTACAGTCTAAAAGTACTCGTAGGAATTTGAAATCTTGAGCAGACAAAAGAGTCTCGGACGAGACTGAATTAGTAGCACGCTTGAGACTAACACTGGAGTATCAACACTCCGGTTTTTTCAGTCTGAGCCACTTTCATTTTCGGTACTCTTTTTGGGCTCTTTGGTCTGTTTTTGCTAGTAAGCATAAGCTTTCGGGGAGTAGTCTATTGCTATCACGAGGAATCGGGGGGCCCGGGGTTTCAAACTCTTAAACTCCTCAAACTTTGTCGAGAATATTATTTGCTATAACCTGTTTTACCTCGTATATTTGTATGTTGGCATGAGAACTCTGTGCATGTAAAGGTGGTTCGTCATCACATATTCACGTAACACAATTAATATGATTCGAATATATTTTGATATATGCGTAGCGCCAAACCACCTACTTAGAATATTTTTGTATGTGTATGTTACATCAATTCACGTACGCGGTATTCAATTGCATGAGTTCGTTCTCGACATTTCCCTAGCTCACGTATAACTTACACATAGTTGCACGTATAGGTAATATAGATTTGCATGGGTAGACTTTCTGCGTAAATTAGTATATGATTAGTTAGTTCTATTTTGGCATCTATCATTTTTAATTGCATATTTCGTAATCACGTCTCCATAATACACTAATTACGTAAATTAAAATAAAAAAAATAAAAAAATAAAAATAAAAAAAATAAAAAATAAAAAAATCATAGTAATTAAAAATTTCATTTAAATCATCTTAATAACACCCCGCATAATACACCATCATAAATCATCATCCTATTCCATCAGTGCCTAAGAAACTTGAAAAAAAATTGAGGTTGCCTAATTAAGGAACGTGCTAGCACGAACAACCTCCCTCAATTCTCTCGGGTAACGGGTCTTTGGAATATTCACCGCGTTATCCTAGCTTCCTGCTTTCGAAAGTTAGCAAGCATTTCGGGAAGGCGTGCTTCAACTCCCTCCTTCCTAACTTCTAAAACCTCGGTCATTATTCGTTCCTTATGAGCACTAAATTAAAATTTATATTTGTATGAGACTACGGTCTGGTAAATATAAGGAATTAGAACTTACATATCATCGTCGAAAAAACAAGAAACAACTGTTTATGTTATCTCCTAGGCATAGTTCCTCCTCCGTAAATCAACCTCGTCAAACATCTCCGTTTCCATTATCTCCTTTAATTATGGTGAAGAAAATCTCACGGTCGAGAAACCCCTTCGATTTCTATCTTGCTTTGCTGGGAAGGACACGCTTCGCATTAAAACTCGATCGCGATTGTAGGTGATTTTATTATTCCTCCAAACATTTTCGGTTTGTTACCTGTTTACCATGGGTTAGACCATGAAAAACCGTACAATCATCTTCCTCGGATGCAACAAGTAGTCACCACTTTCCGCCATCCGACCGTTACTAACGAACAAGTTTTGCTTAGGTTGTTTCCTTTCACTTTTAGCCGATAAAGCTTCGGTTTGGCTCATTTGGACAAGCGCCGCAATCCATTGACACATGGGCCAAACTTGTTCAAGCATTCATGATAAAGTTCTATACTCGAAGAAAACTACGAAATGCTTCAAAAGATTCAATTCTTTCGCCCGGCACCCCGGGAATCCTTCACCGGGCGTGGAGCGATTTCTTGATCTACTTCTCGAATGTCCCCATCATCAACTTCGACACCGTTGTATTAGTCCGTTCATTCTTTAATGGTCTCTCTCGACCATCAAAAGGAAACATTAGATATCATGAGCGGCGGTTGTTTCATGGACAAGGGCGCCATCTTTGAAGCATACACTTTTCGGAGAAAGGCCTCACTGAAGCACCCATTGGGGAAACAGCGATTCTTCTAGATCTTCTAAAGACACTCCTACCAAAGTTACGTCTATGTTTGAGGTCAAACCCGATCCGAATTAAAACTCTAATCGAGTCCCTAAACAAAAGGTTGATGCTCTTTCGGTACAAGTAAATGAACAAAAACCCAAACAGGTCATGGGCTGCGCTTCCCTATGCCCTCTTTTTTTTAAGTCCCGAGCACTCCGATTCTTATTGTCCTTTGGTATACGAGTGTCCTCCCCAACCTTCGAAGAGGCTTGTGCTTTCAACATCCCTAATGCACCTTGGCGACAACATCCGAATTTAGCTTGGGCACCTTGTCAACAATAAGCTCCTTCGGTGGCAACAGCGTTCTGTCACGACCACCCGCGAACTACAATTCCTATCGTCAAGGAAATCCTCCACAATTTCAGCAAAGGGCAAAGTAATTTTCCCAATAACGCAAATATGGGATACCAAAACAACCGCGAACCTTGTTCCCGCTAACCAAGGATATGGCTACCAAAATCAACCCGTGAATAATAACCGTGAACTAGTTCCTGCTGCTCCCTTGGTACAATCCACAATCGATAAAGCGGCTGAAACTTTCGACATACATGAATCAACGAGAATCAAATCCTAGCTTCTATCCAGCGGTCTCTCAAGTTTGTTAGCTTCGGGATAAAAGTCAAAAGGGTGTGTTCCCGGCCAAGCGGTTCCAAACCCCTAAGCCTACAAGCGGTGCCTTTGAACTCAACAATGCACGGGACCTAGTAATCCAAGCCGGTGAGGTAAATGCCATTACCACTCTTCGTTACGGCGAACCATCAACAATAAATATCATTATGCGGACGAGGAATCGATGGAAGCCCGACTAACGTCCTTCCAACTCCTACCTCGCAACCTATAACGGACGAAGTTGTACCTTCAAAATCTACACCTACGTCCCTAGGAAAAGATACCATTGATCCTTATACGCGATTCCGTCCAAAAGCTCCGTTCCCTGCCCGTTTGGTAAAGAACAAACATGACGAACATTTTGATGAGATCCGTGAAACCTTCAAAAATTTGACCATAAACTTACCTTTCCTAGATGCGCTAAAGCATTTGCCCAAGCATGCCAAGTTTTTGAAGGACATGTGCACCACCAAACGACGTACGAATGTACCTCAACAAGCGTTCCTCACTGAGCAGTTTCCCTCGATTACCACTACTAATGGTGTGGTAAAGTACAAGGACCCAGGTCGACTAACTGTACCATGCACGTTGGGCGACAAGTATACCGCTACTGCGCTTTTAGACCTAGGTGCCAGTGTTAACCTACTTCCCTACTACTTATTTAAGCAGTTAGGTCTTCATGAATTGAAACCTACCAATATGACTCTGCAACTCGCGGATCGCTCCATTAAGTACCCAAAAGGCATAGTAGAGAACGTTATAGTAAAGGTCCAAGATTTTTACTATCCAATTGATTTTGTCATTCTAGATACTGAAGTAGCCTGTGACTCCATCCCTATCATCTTGGGACGTCCTTTCCTTGCAACTGCCAACGCTCTCATAAATTGTCGGGACGGTTCAATGACATTGTCTTTCGGGAACCTTTACGTCCCGAACTCAGCGTGTTCAAATTAATGAAACAATTTCCCGATCCTATAATGGAGGGCGAGATTAGCTTGGTTGATAGTCTGGAACATGATTATTTCACAAACTCTTTTCCCCCAGACGAGATACACCAATTTCTTTCTTTTGATAATCCGGAGTTTGACGATGAGTCATACATAAGGGATGTCCATGCATTATTAGAGTCCGTACCACTATTTGACCCTAATGCTTCGGTACAAACTAATTCAGAAGAACGGATTAAGCTCTTTTCCATTGAAGAGATGATCCCTCACGAATCCTTGATCCCCAATCCTCCAACTCCGGATTTAAAACCTCTACCCCCTGATTTGAAGTACGTGCATCTCGATCTCGATGGTAGTCACCCTATAATAATTTCTGCTCACTTGACTACAGACGAAGAGACACGTTTGATTCATGTCATTCGTGAACACCGCTCCGCTATCGGATGGTCCTTAGATGATATCAAAGGAATAGACCCTAGCATATGCACGCATCGTATACATCTTGATGACGGCACAAAGACATCACGAGAACCACAACGCCGCCTTAATCCCGCTATGAAGGAAGTAGTGAGAGAGGAAGTTCTACGTTTACTTGATGCGGGTATCATATACCCTATCTCAGATAGTGACTGGGTTAGTCCTGTCCACGTTGTTCCCAAAAAGTCCGGCATTCAAGTTGTGCAAAATGAAAAGGGTGAGTGCATCTCCACTAGCATTCCTTTAAAATGGAGAATTTGCATTGACTATCGCAAACTTAATGCCAGAACCCATAAAGATCACTTCCCTCTCCCATTCATTGACCATATGCTAGAACGTTTAGCCGGTCATGCTTACTACTGTTTTCTTGATGGCTATTCCGGATACTTCCAAATTGTCATCGATCCCGCCGATCAAGAAAGGACAACTTTCACATGTCCCTTTGGAACCTTTGCATACAGACGAATGCCTTTTGGTCTTTGTAATGCTCCAGGCACTTTCCAATGCTGCATGCTTCACATTTTTAGTGATATGGTGGAACATTATATGGAAGCCTTCATGGACGACTTTTCCATTTACGGAAATTCCTTTAACGACTGTTTATCTAACCTTTCCAAAGTTTTAACGCGTTGCGAAGAGAAAAATCTGGTACTCAATTGGGAGAAGTGTCATTTCATGGTTACCAAAGGAATTGTTCTAGGTCATATTGTTTCAAAAAGCGGGATAGAGGTTGATAAAGCTAAAATTGTTAAAATTTCTTCGCTACCTTTCCAATGCACGGTTAAGTGATATCACGTGCCTTTTTAGGCCTTGGCTGGGTTTTCACGGGGAGATTCATTCAGATTTTTCTAAAGTTGCTCGACCCTTTAACCAATCTCTCGCTTAAGGATCGTGATTCGACTTCAATTTCAATTGCAAACAAGCTTTTGATACTCTAAAACCCGCTCGACTACGCTCCTATCATTCAACCCCCCGATTGGTCTCAACCATTCGAACTAATGTGTGGCGCTTAGCGACTTTGCTATTGGTGCCGTGCTAGATAACGGCGTGACGACAAACCCGTTGTCATTTACTACGCTTAGTAAAACTCTTAACGACTTTCAGCGTAATTATACCACAACCGAGAAAGAGTTCCTAGCTGTTGTCTATGCTTTGGATAAGTTTAGCCCTACCTAGTTGGAACATCGACCATAGTATATCTTGACCATGCCGCTTGATTCGGTACTTACTTTCGCGAAAAAGGGCCTTAAAACAACGATTGTTCATTTGGATCCTTCTCTTACAAGAATTCACCACGGAAATCAAAGACAAAGAAAGGGCGAAAATGTCGTAGCCGACCATTTATCAAGGCTGGTTGGTGACATTGATAGTGATTTGAAGCTATCGGTGATTCCTTCCTAGGCGAATACTTGTACTCTATTTTTCACCTCCATGGTAATGCGGATATCGTTAACTACCTAGTTCTTGAGGAAGTCCCCTCTTTTTGGTCACGTCCCGATCATAAAAGTTCTTATCCTTTGTAAAATATTATTTCGGGATGAACCCTACCTCTTTTTAAGTATTGTTCCGACCAACTCATTTTGCCGCTGATTCCCGATTGGGAACACACCGACGTATTATCCTTTTGCCATGAACAATCTTGCGGAGGTCATTTCGATGGAAAAAAACTGCGGCCAAGGTGTTACAATGTGGTTTTCTTGGCCTACCCTTTTTAGCGATGCACACGAACATTCGCGTAGCTTGCATTCGTTGTCAACACCTAGGTCGAATTACCAAGCGAAATATGATGCCCCTAAATCCTATCTTGATTGTGGAAATTTTTTATGTTTGGGGCATTGATTTTATGGGACCCTTCCCTATTTCTCAAGGTTTTCTATACATTTTTTATTTGTAGACTATGTGTCCAAATGGATTGAGGCACTTTCGATGTCGCTCAAATGACCATATAAGATCATTTGTGAGATTTGTAAAGGAAAACATTTTTTTCTCGTTTTGGTGTTCCCAAAGCTATCATCGATGATGGGGTACACATTTTGTAACAAAATTTTTGGGTTTTAATGAAGAAATATGGAGTTACTCACAAGGTTGCTACTCCATACCACCCACAAACGAAAGTGGCCAAGTGGAAGTCTCCAACGAGAGAGATAAAGTCTATGCGAGAAAACTGTCAACCCATCAAGAAAGGATGGTCTCTCCGCTTATCGGATGCCTTGTGGGCATACCGAGCAGGATTTAAGACACCTATAGGGATGTCTCCTTACCGCATTGTTTTGGAAAACCTTGTCATCCGCCGGTTGAACTTGAGCACCGTGCCTTTTGGGCCATCAAAAGCCTCAATTACAATATCATCGAGGAGGCAGGCGAAGCGAAAACTACAATTAAATGAGCTGGAGGAGATTCGAGTGATGCTTATGATCTCTCGAAATCCTACAAAGCTAATATGAAAAGAGTGCCCGACAAGCACATTTTTCGCGTAAGGATTTCAAAATTGGCCAAAAGTTTTCTTGTACAACTCAGATTACACATCTTTCCCGGTAAATTGAAAAAACACGATGGTCCGGTCCTTTCATTGTGTCGGCCGTGAAACATTATGGGGCAATCTCTTTGCTTAATCCAAAAGATAGCGATTGAATTTCAAGTCAATGGACAGCGCCTAAAACATTACCACAAATTACGCTCACCGGATGTTGAGCGGACTCTTCTTGAATCCGGTATACATCGACTAGATGTTTTCGTTTGCGTACTTTCGATCCCTGTTTCTATAGAGGGTACGCCATTTTGGTAGCCGGGCCATCTTCTATCTTATGATCTCCAAAGTTCTTTGAAGTGTGTGGTTGCAAAGCCGGAACCTTAGTCCACGAAAACTCTTTTTACAGAACCGAAAGTATAAATGTCTACGTAACACGCGAGCAAGCGTGCTTTTCGAAACGATGGGTACCTAAAATTTCACCTCCTTCCTTCTCTTCCCTTTTCTACTCTCTACCTCGCGAACTTCAGCTAATCATTTGGTGTAAGTCTCACTCATCACGAATAAGAAATGGTCGTAGTTCTTTTGCTCGTAAACGACGTGCGCGAAGGATGGGCTGGTGTATGCATTGCCAAACACCCTTCTGCCTAGGCCCTGACTTCCTATCCGATACTAGCTAGTTTAAGGTATACTTTTGTCTAACACCAGCTGCGCAGGATAATCTTCGACGCCGCGCCGTTTCTTCCACAGGTTGGGATTCATCTTGAGGATCTGACGTTAAAAGACTCACCTTGTAAATATGTTTATCTTTTCCCTTTGCATTAAGTTTTGCACAAGGGATTCGTGTCAAACCTCAGATATTGCATACTTGGAACACAAACGGGCAATGGATTCCACCAGACCAACCCTAGAATTGGTTACTTTGAGTCCCTTGGGGCGGTTTGAGGATAGCCCTATGTAAAAAGAGCAATTTTATTAGACCGTAGCGCGCACGGTCCAGGATGGTACCGTCCTGACCCTAACCCCATAATACATAGAGGTGAAGCCACAGTCTGGCTGGATTGGGGGTTAAAGCCGAGCCGACATGACAATTGTCTATGATTTAAGATGGTGACTCCCCTGGACATCCAGTGTTTTTAACGTATATCTCCCTTGTATGTAAATAAAACCTTTACACTTTCTTTTCTAAAAAAAAAAAAAAAATTGTGACTTTCAAGAATGACTCATACAATTGGATAGAATTTTTCGTGCCGATCGTTTCGATATCTCATTCGTCCAATTCAGAGTCCAAACGAGTCGTGGGTACGCATTTAGATTTTTAGGTTTAAATCAGGCTTTAGGCTTGATTTGGGCTTCGAGAAAATTTTTGGCCCAACCCAAATATCGATTTCTCGGTCCATTTAAACCCAAAATACCCAATCACACGCGTCACAAATCCACGATTCGTCTTCCTAAAAAACCGGATCTTGCCCCCTCTCGAATCAGTCTCGCACGAGACAGGCCCACACTAAAACTAGGTCTCGTGCGAGACCCGCACAGCTCCGATCAAGATTTCCTTCCGTTAGATCATCCCAATTCTCCCCCTCATCAATAATCAATAGCCATCCTCCCTCTTAGATCAGCAATGGCTGGAAACAGACGGATTTGTGTGGAAATTTTTTTTGGAAATTTGTTTGAAAACGGGATGTTTGCTCCATTCTTTGATCACGAAATTCACTCTAGAGGATGGGATTTCTGTCACTCTTAGGTCAGCCCCCCTTGCCGTTCTAGTAACACAAGTCATGATTAATCTGGGATTTCTGTCTGCCACCCCTTTACTCCCTATACCACAATATGAGAATATGTTGGTCTTTAAGAAATGCATACAAGACCCTTGGGAACCCACAGCACCTAGGGCTGCCGAGCACGCTAGCGTAGGATCCTCTCACCCACCATACTTTGATGAGACTGCCATGAGTAAGATCACCCAACCCATAGAGGCCCCTCGATGCGGTGAAGCGATGGTCCGAGAGACATGTACACTTTCCCGGTATCGATGAGGCGTACCTTGGGCGAAGTTAAGAACAGATATGACCACTCGCCACGAAGTCGATGATTGGCGGCATGGGTGAATTCCAACGGGGAAATGAGAGCCTCCATGACGCATTTCGAGGGCGGTATGCTTACTTTTCGCCGCGAACCGGTTTCATTGAATGTTCATGGCGAGCGGCATCGATTTCGAGGCTCGGTGATGGATACTCTTGGTGATATCGGGGAGCAGTTAGCCTCCACGGGAGCTCGTCTTTGCCGCGGCGTCGCGGGACTCCGGTTCTTCTTACGCGGCCCGAGGATTACGCTACAAACGCGGAGGATCATCGGTAGCTAGATTTATTTTTTTTCTGGTCTTGTATAATATTTATATCGGATATTTTATTTACGTGTTTGCATTTTCTAGCTTAATAGTAGATGGTTCCTAAATATTTTTATCTTGATATATTAGCTATATCTATTATAGTATATAGGTAGGAACATATATTGGTAATAATAAATTATATACATATATATATATAAATATATTTCACATGTCATACTTAAACAACAAATTTTAAGCGTAACTAACACGTTCGAGAAACCGATAATGAAAACGCATCAAAAGCGGTCAGAAAAGCGGTCATGAACCACATCTAAAAAACGGTCATGAACCACAACTAAAAAACGGTCAGAAAACGGTCATGACCACATCTAGAAAACGGTCAAAAAACGGCAATTTTCTTTCTATAAATAAGTTCAACTCTTCCTTCATATTCACTCATTTCATATTCTTCCCTCTACACTTCTTATTCTAAAAACCATTTTTAGATCACTCCAAGCTCAAGATTCATGGATGCACTAGAAAAGTTTGAGCAACAGCAGCTTGAATATGCTACTCAAGTTTTCATGCTCGGTTGTTTTATTATAGTCATGTTGTTAATGTGGCATATAGTTCTATCTAATATTTAGGTTTGTAGTTAAGTCATCGTATCATTATGTTGTGTTTCCATACCATTGTACGTTCTTACATCCTATTGTGATAGTATATCTACATTTTCCTTGTCCTTCTACTTACGTAAAAAAACAAAGGGGCATTACTTGTCACATGCCCCATTCTTCTCATCCACACTTCATCCACTTTTTAAGATATCTTAGAAGATACACGTGGTCTAACTACCCTGTGACACCTCGAAACGTATCTTTTACATTTTCGGATGGGTGCCTATTTATACCAAGGATAGACACCTCAAAATTTAACTTCCCTTTTTCCAAAATAATTTTTCACCACTCCATCTCTAATGGCCCTCACTCGAAGTTTCGTGCCTGAGCAAAATTTTATGGAAAATTTTCAAAATGGCCTTTTTCATCCCTTTTTGACACTGAAATATTACGTTGAGGATGGTACCCTCTTTTTACACCATAAGCAAACATTTTATTCGGAGAATTAGTCTTGTTATTTTATAAAAGCGGTTATTTCCAAAGCGGACAATTCTTTGTCCGTGCTAACGGATCTGAGCATGAATTGACTATGGAAATCATCTCGAGGTACTTCAAATTCCTATTACAAACCAAGGAGTACACCTTCAGGATTCACCTTTCGATAATATCCGGCATCTGATGTTTGTAACTATCCTTCACGGCGAATACAACCGAAAAAACCGTATTGTTTATCAGCGATCTTTACAAAAGAACCAATTATCTGTGATCCAATGGGTAGCTCATAATGTCCTAGGCACATCTAAGACTTCTGAAATAACCAAACCACTCCTCCATTTACTCTGGTTGTTGTAGACTAACTGCAATGATTTTTGCATTATTAAATTTCTCTGGAATGCGATCGCACGTGCCAGGGAAAAGGCAGCCCCTTTACCAACCATTGTGACACTTATCATGATACATTGGGGTTTTCGAAGTACTTCTCCTCACACACCTCTTGAACAACTAACATTCTTACCATTCACTCAGTATGTAGGAACGGATTCTGGAACCCCGACGTTGCAAAGAACCATGTCGGTGCAGGTACCAACGAAGATTGTTCCACCGACAACATCTTTCATGAAAATGCATTATGCAACGTATTTAATCCCATGGAAGGGCTTCGCTTAATTCAACAAGGACTGATGACATTATTCAAACGTCGAACATTATTATCACCAACCTTCTTGAATTTCAGGATCTGCGGACAATAAACGAAGAGGAACAAGCACAATTCTTGCACAGCCACAACCAATTCTTGGCAAATCACACTCTCATAATGGAGAACCACGCCGAGATTTACCAGACAGAAAGCAAAATGTTGCAACAGGCTGTTGCACGGATTGACGGCATAGAAAATCTTATAAACGGATCCCTCCCACAAAAGGATCCTCGCCGTTACTTGGGCCAATAAAACCATTTAAATTTTGCAATTTTATATTATTTATCATCTTCTTTCTAGTTTTTAATTTTCGTATGGTAATTTGTTTTTACTTAATTATTCTCATCATGCTCTAATATTTGTTTATCCTTGTCTAAACAGGTCATTTTTTTTTCACACAATGGAAGCTCCAAAGATGATTCTAGAACAATCTTTCCATTCCTTGCTAAATTCTCCGGCATATGGACATCTTTTCAGAGACTACATCACTCAAGTTGGATGGAACTCTCTCATTCTACACCCGGAGCAGACATACTCCCCAGGTTTGGCAACTTATTTTTATAATAACATGGAAGATCTACCAGCTGTCCAGGGTTTCCCTTTGAATGGGTTTACACTACGTATTGGTAACACCCGACACGCCTTTTATGAGCCAACAGTGGCTATGGCTCTAGACCTTCCTCCTCTTCACCGGATCTCCCCATCCAATACATGATAGAGAATGACCTTAATGACTACTCTAGGGAAGATTTTGCTGCCCGCTATGGCGATGGCCTTGCCCACGTCAAAGAACGTGCCGAAGCTGGCCGATGGCCAGAATTCACTATTCCACTAGCCAGTATGACCATGAATGTTGGAACTGCCATGTTATTTATTCTTCTGAACATCATGGGAGATTGGCATTTTTCCACGGCATCAAAGGCAGTGTAAGACATTCCATGCATTGGCCCAAAGATAGCGTACCACCTTCCGACATTCTGAACTAGTAATTGAGAATCTTAAGAAGGCTCGGTCTTTTCGGCAAGACTATATCACCCTGCCAGTTACAGCATGCAGGATAGTGAGGACGTATTTTCCTGAGTTTGCAGCCACCTTTCAAGACTGGGTAAAGGTCGACTCTATGTGTCCAACAAACAAGATAATTCGTTCCTTGCGATTTCGGACATGGACACGCCCTGCAAGGTATCTCAAGAAAGTTCGTTCTTTCCCTAATGATGATAAAATGATAGCTCATCTAGACAATGCAAAGAAGAGGAAATGGAGTGAAGTCTGGAAAGCTATGATAGATTGGCGGGATGTGAAGGAATGGCATTTCTACAGGGACGAGGCAAGGAGGGACTATCCCCCAGTTCAAGGTTGGGGCAATGTGAGTTGATGCATGTACATATTTGTTTCATGTTTTGATGTGAAATAAATAAATGACCTAACAGTGTGCTACTATAACAGTGTGCTTATACTTTTATGATGTATAATATATAGTGTGTTACAATAAATTTCTGTGGAAGATGTCAGCTTTATTTTTGCTCAAAGCCTCTCAGGTATACTCTTTCTTCCTCTTAACACTTTGAGGACACAGTGTCCGACTGTTTGGGGGTGGTGAGAACCTTTTGCAAAAATTAGGCATGCATAGTTGTATATAGTTACTTAATGTCTAAATAAACGTATTTAGTGACAAATTCTCGTTTCTCTTTATATGATGAAAAATATTTAGAAATCTCACCCTAGCATCAAAATTAGGACTTGTTCTTAGAAACTTAATTTAATATGTATGCAATAGTTTTTACATCTTTTCATGAGCATTCATGCACTGACTATCATTAAATGTACACAGCAGTAAGTTTCTGGGACCCACGGTTAGACAACTTAGTTTCCATATCCTGTAAGAATCTAACCAAAAGCCTCAAAATGTATGATATATGAGTAATGACACAGAGGAGTAGTTCTTCCGAATAGAGAAGTTCACACGTCTACTTACTTGATCACTACCCAAATCCTAGGCGAGAATTTAGGCCTTCTTTGGATCGATATAGCCAAAAAATTCAAGCGACTGAATTTTTTTTTTTACCGCTAGTTTGAACCTTTCATTAATCCTTTCTACTTCACCAAAAATCATTACCCATCTAGTAACCACAAATAAATAAGCCTACCTAGATGATGAGTATGAGAAATAGGATGAAGTGCTTGAAAAATGAAGAGAAAAACCTTGTCACAAATCAAAATCGGTTACTGCTTTTAAGAAAAGAAAAAGAAAATAGAAATATGTTTCCAAAAATCAAAAGAAATATCAAGGTTAGAATTCCCCCCAAAGATCAAAATCAAAAGGGAATACAAAAATCCAAGTATGGAAACCATGTTAGAAGCAGGAAAGAATAAAAAGGATTTCTCTAGTATAAATATCTCGAAGACCTTATTCTCTCATACTTATCATTTTTTGAACTTTCCATTCCATTTTCTTCTACACTACCACCTAAGCCCCATAACACCTAATAAAGACCTCTAGCTCAATTAGGAATAGGATAGTGTGATAATAAGTAGTAGTTGTGACTTCTCGACCTCGGCTCCTCATTTGTCATTGAGTATGTGAGGAAACGCGTGTGCCCACTGACCTTTGGAGATAGCAAAGCTTGAGTGGAAAAATAAGAGAGAAATTGTGTTTCGACACATACCTGGAGAACCTACTTAAGGTATTTATCCAAAGGATCGAAACGGCCCCTGCTTTCGTACATTTCATTATTAGATCAATTGCATGCATGTTCATACGTAGATGTTTCGATTATTGTATGTATATTAACTTGAATTTCGAAAAGAATAAAATCCTTGTTTCCCGCTAGTGAGATGTCTAGATACACGAGATTAATTAAGGAAACAAGCCTTTGTTCTTGAAGTCGTTGTAGTATAAATGAAGTTTGTGAGTATCTTCTCGGAAAACTCTCACGAGGCTATAACTTCGTCCACTAGGGAATTCCTAGTGGTTCAAGGCCTTGTTGCATCACGGTCAATGCAACCGCACTCTTTGAAATGAGATTTAGCTTAGGACAACACATTTTTGACCACTTATCGTTTTAATGTCTCTTCTTTGCTTGAGGACAAGCAAAAAGTCTTTATTTGGGGCTGGTGTGATAAGCACCCAAAACTGTAATATTAAACCCCAGAGACATAGCATTTTGGTCGATTATGTGTTTAATAATCATGTAATAATTATATTTTCGTACTTTTGCGGGTTTCCGCAATTAAAATGAATATAGTGATAAAACATGCATCGAAGTCAATGGGAATACGGGAATATTTGGAGTTTCCCACTCTCGACCGGAAGCCGAAGTTTCCAAAAGAACGTAACCGGTCACCGTTGAACGGGTCCACATATGAAGAAGAAGCAAACAAACTTCGAAGCTCAAATCGGATAAATCTAGGTGCCGACGTTGGCTAGTGAAGCTGCCATAGCGGCGACGGCTTGACGAACTCTGCGCAAAAGGACAAAAAGTAAAAACGCGCCAAAATCGGGTGCGCCACTAGACACACTAAGTGGACACACTCTCGCGGGCCCGAAGGCATGATGAGTCAGCATAGGCAGGTGGCAGAGAATGGTTTCAAATTGATGCCACCTTGCAATGAGAGAAGACACGTACCTGTTCAAGATGGAAATGAAATTGAGCAAAGGGACAAATATAAGGCGCAACCGGACGAAACATTAAATGAGTTTTGTTTCGTAAACAAAACTTGGTTTAAAAGAAGTCACGTGAAAACAAAACCTCGACATTCAAAGTTTTGAATGTCTCAAATGGAGAAACAGCCAAAACCGAATTAAATCATCCTCCAGACATCCGCCTATATATATGAGGGGTTCGCCTTCATTATAAGGTCTTCAGCATATTAATGCTTTAGCTACGCTTAGTTTTTTTTCTTTTTCAGTACTTACATTCCGCCATTTTTATTTCAGCAGCTTAATACAGTAAGTTATTTTACCCTTAATAACAGTCATTTCTTTTCTAGTTTAATTTCTGTCCTGCATTTATTTACTTAATGTATACAAAGAAGTTTTATTATTCCTTCTATGATGATGAGCTAATCCCCTCGGGGAGGGTTATCTTTGCTTCGTGTAAAATCGGATTGACTCGTTAATATTATAGAATCACTACTTAGGAATTAGGCATAGAATTAACATCCGTCCCAAAATGGTAGGATCGTATAAAGTTGGATGGCGATGCTCCGGGGACAGCTCTCGCTAGCGATTCTAGTGTCGAATGACTCTCCAATTCGTCCGGTGATGTGAAATCGAGCCGGAGCGGAAATAATATACCGAGATGCGGTATTATTAAAACTCCTTATGCTAGTGAAATGCGACCTAGAGATGTGGGCATGCACTAGGGATCAATTTCGGCGTCGTCTCAAAGCGAGGCGAATTAGAGATGTAGTGATTTGGTAATAAAACTGTTAAGAAATGATTCTTGCATGAGCATGATTAACTCTCTCCCTGTTTTCTACATTTTGTTTACCTACATATAATCGCCGTAGTAATTTATTTTATTTGCATTACCGTTATTTTAATTAAAAACCAACTAAAAAGAAACCTAAAAATCCTTCTCACTTAAAGTTGTAATTTCCAGTTGTGAACCTATCCGAGCCCTAAGGTTTGGACGATCCCTTACTCGACCTATCCTACCAAACCCATGTGAGTAAGGTAACTTGACTAAAACGTACGACTATACGGACGTTGGACTTTGGACTTTGGACTTGGACTGTGGACCTCGGACTTTGGACTGTGGACCTCGGACTTAAGAAAATAAGTAACTGAAAGCCAATAAACGTTCGTGTGTAAAGAGCGTTCTATCACGGGTTAACACTGCAACCTACATACAAAGTTCGGCCATTCTCTCACGGTCATACACATCTTGTAGAGCAGCTACTCTCTGTCCTCTACCACGCCCTCTTCCTGCTAGATGAGGCATGTCCAGTTCGTTACTGATTCTGATACCAACTAATGTATGACTAAGAACGTTAGCTCACAAACAATCCAAATATCTCTCCTTTAACCAAGAAAAGATAGTAATTAATCAATCTTTAACCAAGAATTGATTGAGTGAAGAATAATAATAAAAAGCTCCCTCTCAAAACCCTACACTTAGTATTATATAGGCAACCTAAAACAGACTCAAAAATATGGACCAAACAAGGGCCCAAAACTATTGAAGGAAATAAAACACGTAATAACATCCACTAGAGGGCGCACGCCCCTTATTTGAGCTACGAATGAGGGAGACCTCCCCTACCTTCTACTAAACAACAACTAATTCTTTGACGCACGATCACGAGCATCCATGAACCCATTTGCTATATCTTGTACTGCATCAAAGTCCCAAATATTATTGACTTCTAATGCATGTAATTCCTCTAACATTGCAGCCTTCCGATGAGGCTGGGCCAACGCCTCTGCCACTGTACGTGGTATATCAACCAAGGAGAGAGAAACCTGAAAAGATTGTAACTATGAGGCAGAGGATGATCTAAAGTATAATCAGTGATAGAATAAGCCACAATATTAGCATATCTAGCTGGCATCCTTGCAGAGCACTTATCTTTCCGAACAACAATATGTGGAGTATTAGTTCTATCAACAACTGGTAAATCAACATTAGTAGTAACTGGTACAAGAGGGATAGGAGATAGCTCAATACCTGGTAAGGGCGAATCAATGGCAAGTGGTGAACCTGGAGATGCAGAAGATGCGGGGGAGTCTGGTGGAGGAGGTTGGCGCCCTGGATAACATTGAGTATATACCTATAAAGAAGGTTGAATAGAATGTGGAACTGGAGGGAAGATTGTAGGCTCTGGTTGAACACTCACCAGAAGTGGAAAAGAAAGAGAAATGGAAGATCTATGGAGGTGAAACAACGATGCGATGAGAGATGATAACACCGATAACCCTTTTGAGTATGAGAGTAACCCAGGAACACACATTTCAAGGCACACAAATCTAGTTTAGAGATAGACCTGGTGACTTGGACGAAACAAACAAACCCATAGACACGAGGTGGAATCTGAAAAGCAGAACGATCAGGATGAAGTATGGATATGGAGTGCGAAACCCGAGAGCTCGAGATGGAGAATGGTTAATGAGATACACCGCTGTAAGAACAACATCATACCAGAAACACGAAGGAACATTTATAATATCTCGTATTTTTATTTTTGCTATAAAAAAAGAATAATTATTATTAATAGGGTTATAATAGTAATATTTTTTAAAAAAAAAAAGGATAAAAATTAAATAGAAATAGAGAAAACGTGGGGAGAGAGAGTGGGTACAATTAAACCCTTTCCTATTTTTGGGGGTTTGGAAATACAAAAGAAGATAAGAAAAGAGAGACGTACACTAGCGCTGGAGAGGGTTGAATAGAAAAAGAAAAAGAAAAAAAAAGGGAGAAGATGGCTCGATCACTTAACGCGCCGACGGTCGACTTTCTTTTTGGATTCTTTTGTTTTCATCGGTTCAATTAACACAGTGAGTAGCCTAAACTCTAAACTGTATTATTTTTATATTGATATTGATTAAAATATTTTTTTTTATTAACAAATTGGTTCTTTGATTTTGCTGGAAATCTGACGAAACAAGAATGTTATTTGGATCGCCATAAAGGGCATGCGTTACTGATGAACTTCTGTCACCAAGTTTTCGTTTTTATATATTTGATTTGTTGGGTAAATGACATATTAGTTGTTAATAGTTAGTCAATCATAAACTTGAAGTTTTGATGCGTCAGGATTTAGGAACTTAGATTTTTGGAATTTAGCAAAGACTATGGGTTAGACATTTAACTTACATACTACTATTTCGATGGTATTATTGTTAAGAAGGTGATCTATATTGGCACCAAGGCTTTTTGTTTTATGTGTAGGTATGTTTTTCCATGGCTAGACATGTGTAGTGATAACTGTTGGTCTTTGGTTGATTTGGTCCGACTTTATATGTCAGAATTTGGGTGGGCTTTTATGTCAGAATGAAGTTATAAGGTTAAGCTTAAGGTTCAATAGCTTCAAGCATTTTTTGGTCATCAATGATATTTGATATATTGGTAGCTTCAAGACTTTTCTGTGGCTGATAATATTAGATACTTGGTACTGTTTGATTTACTTGATAGCTACAGGTGGAATAACATACTATTCAAATAATGAAAGGTGAGCATAAATGGAAATGCCTGACTGTTAATCTGTTATACATCAATATATTTTCCTCTGTTGTCTTATTTGAATTGACATAAAAGATGATGCTAGTGAAGGGTGATAATGTGTGATTGGAATACTCTGTCGAGGATTTGTTTTGTTGTGATATTCATGCATACCTATTTATTTACTCGTGTACTTATTAGTGGACAATGGAAGATGTTATATTTTATTAGCTAGAAAATTCTATTGTCGTTTGTGTAATTACACGTGTCACCCATATCTTTACTATGCCTCCTGGTTGAAATAAAAAGAAATGTTTAATATATGACTAGTGGGGTCATGTAGGAAACCGCTCTAGAGAGGAACTAAGGTATTTGCCTTGTGGGTTGGTTATATTCCTCGAGTGTACGGGAATGTAGGTCTGGATTCCTTGAATGTATAGGAATGATCTGTTAGTTTTATGCCCATAAGAGGCTTGGTTTTATGAGCATTAAAAGCCCAAAGATGGCTTTGACTCACAAGTACGAGTTTACAAGAGGGATATATGATAATTATGCGAGACAAATAAGTGTATAGTAAGAACTACGAAGGCTTGATTTAAATCTTGAAAGATTTGGATACGTAGGCAGCTTTGAGCAAAAGTGCAGCCACCATATTACATATTATATATTAGTTTTAGTGATAACTATATGTGTATAATGTTAGTATTAAATTGTGTACGTGATAGTGGTGGTTTAAAAAGGTATTCATTGAATGCGACATGAATAACCTGTTGGTGTTATGATGGGTATTCCTTGAATGTGGCGGGAATGACCCAATCAGGTATTCATTGAATGTGTCATGAATGACCTGTTAGTGTAATGGTAAGTGATATTTCATAATATGCAGGATGAACTATGTGGTATCAATTAGACTTCAATGTCTTAAATGAGGTTTTGATTATGAATGGAAATTTAATTGGTTGAGATAAATCCTTTATTGTGATGTCTATTGTCTAACTCTATTTTTGCAGGAGGGTAGGATCCGTTAATCTTGTATGCAGGGACATAAATATCCTACCCTAAGACGACGTACTGACTTAAAGGTAAAGTGTATCAAACTCATATTTAAATAAGTTATCATATGTGTATTTATTAATAAGTAGAATGCAAGTGGTATTTATATTGTGAGTTAATTTGGAAAATGGGAATATTTAGTACCGTTATATGAGTTTCTTGGGAATGTATATAAGGATTTAAAACTAACTTGTCTTCCAAGTTGAAATGATTGAAATAGTTTTATTTGCGAATGAAGAGTTGTTCCTTTTGTTTTAATTTGTTTTCAGTTTTTTTAATATTGTGTTTCATAATGGGTTATTAGGGGTTTGTTTCATCCTGAGTTTTCAGATGATTGAATAGGATGATGATTGAGATATTTATATCTTGGATAATTCCCTATTTTAAATTTTCTGGAAATTTGGGGTGTGACAACATTCATGTCAATAGACAAGCAAGATCAAGAATATGGCAATTTTTTTTCTCACACTTGCCATTTTGATGTGAAATACCATTAGCCTCGCAGAACTTTCGAAGACCATGAGACATAAATTCTCTGCCCTGGTCGATCGGAATGAAAAACTTTAACTGTTTTACCAAACTAAGTACGAAGCATTATGATAAAAGTTAATTTGGAAAATGGAGGAGACCTCATCATTGGATTTCATCAAATAAACCCAAGTACACCTAGAGAAATCGTCAATGAATAACACAAAATAACGAAATCCTAAAACAGAAGTGACACCAGGGAAGGACCCCCAAACATCGGAGTGCATAATATCAAACAAAGACGAAGTTTTATTACTGCTCAAAGGATAAGGGCTACAATGATGTTTAGCCAGTTCATATGTCTCACAAGATAAACCTGACTGTATGGACACTTGGGAAAAGAAAGACGAAAATAAATTATGTAGATACTCAAAAGAAATATGACCTAAGCGATGATGCCAACGTAACACCTGTTTGACATTTTCACTACTAGACGAAGACTCTAACTGGAGAGCATGAAGAGAGACTCGAGAAACAGGTCCATCTAGTACATATATACCACCCTCTTCACGTCCACTGCCAATCACCTTTTGCGACACCAGATCCTGAAAAACACAGTAAGAGGGATAAAATGTTACACTGCAGTTTACATCTCTGGTAAGTTTACTGACTGAAATAAGATTGGTAATCAATTTAGGGACATGGAGAACATCATGTAACAAAAGGGAATCAGTAACTAGGATACAACCCTTCCCAGCAATAGGAGTCTCAGCCCCATTGGCGAGGCGAACTTTTTGTTTCCAAGAACTAGATGCATGAGTCCGAAAAAGAGAGGACATACCAGTCATATTATCAGTGGCACCTAAATCAACAATCCAATGTGAAGTCTGGGATGCATAAACACTATTGGTAGATCCAAAATTACCTACATGAGAAGCCCCCAGTTGAGAAGACAGAGAGAGAAACTGTCAGAACCTGCTGATCTCATCTGGAGAAAGAACACTATAAACAAAAGACTCTGGTGTATTAGAGTCAGCAGATAGGTGTGCTGAGGACTGGGATGATGAGTGTTGTTGAGAACCAGGACGACCGTGTAACTGATAACATGTTGCCTTTATATGTCCAAATCTGCCATAATGATCACACTTCCTTTCCGGATGACGAGAACTACTAGAGGCCACTGGCAGTTGTAAAAGACCGGGTAGTAGTGCTTGGAAAGTCTGTGGAGGAACTGATGGTGGTGACGGATAAACATAACGGACTGCCATAGCAGAAATCTCAGACATAGGACCAAAAGTTGGAGGCATAGGCGCTTGACGACTTTGATCAAAGAGACAATAGGTGTGTGTTTCCTCAAGAGTTGGGAACATATGTTTGTCAAGCAAGTGAACAAAAACATATTTAAACTCAGGATTGAACCCAGCAAGAAACTAAATACTCGATTATTCTCCACAATCTTTGCATAAATCTCTGCTACATTAGTTGGTCATTCAATAAGACTATCATAATGAGATAATTCTTCCTAACCAGATACATGCTGTCCTACTGTCCTAGCACCAGTGCCATTTTGCTAGTTTAATTTGTTCTAGCTAGCAAGTTTATAAAAAAGATTGAACTAAACAACAATCGCATAAATTTAAACAAGCAAGTTTTCATGAGGTTCGACCAAGAAGATACTGTTCGACATTGTGAAGTTTGTTGGACTACTTTTATTTATGATCCAATTTTGTCTTCAGCGTGTTCAGCATAAAGCTCCAAAATGAAGCATATCTCGCCACGAATAAATAAATGAGAATAGATGAATTATCACAAGTGAACAGACAAAGTGCCAAATTAGTACAGGATAGTGTTTTCTTGTGTTATGTGTTACTTAGGATAGCATTTACGAGAAACCAAAATAAAATTCCTATAAGAAATTATCAATTCTTAAAAAATGATATACATAGTTAAGTGTAACCTATTTTGTTTTGCTCTGGAGTTAAATGCAGCAAGCTAGGTTCCATGAAATTAGTATTCTTTTTCCTATCATGTGGAGATACACACAGAGTTACTGTTACTCCCCCCTCTTTGTGCAGTGTAAGATACTTGGAATATTTTCTCACTGGTGACTAGCAAGAGATCGATAATGGACTACCGTATAAAGTATGGTGGTGTTCCGCCCATAGCTTGTGTTAGATATTTTATAAAATTTGACTTGTTTTTAAAATAAACAATTTTATAAAAATATTTATTAGAATGAAATAATTTTCTATATTTTGTAACTCCATATTTATGTCTTAAAAAGCAAACTTAATTATAATAATTATTATAAAGTCAACATGCACCACTTATAGAGTTAGTGGTTACAAATTTGTGTGTTAATGAGAGTTATGGTGATCTCTATATAAAGTAGTAGAGTACCATTAAAAAAAAAAAAAAAAAAAAAGAAACAAGAAGAAACAAAATTACTTTTGTGAGTGTAGTTTTCTTCAACTTTTGTCTCGAGTACAAACCTAGAGTTCTAAGTTATTTTCACAATGCTAGTGGTATAGAACTAATTGTTGTATCTTGGGAGGTAGTTGCCAAGAGGCTGTTAGCATCGTTGTGGCGACAATAATACCTTAAAGACAATGTGCAAGGACATACCTCGATCAAACGATAAGTTTTTTTTTTTCCTATTTTTTTTATTTATAAAATTAGATCTATTTATTTTAGTGGAATCATTCCCTACTGGTCATGAGTTCGCTCTCCACTAGCTTAACTTCTTGGAGTTGTTTGACTACACGAGGATAATTGTTATGAGAAACTTAATTATAGCAAAAAACCTTGACGAGATAAGAATTTGATTACTAGGGAACAACTTCGAAGAGAAAGAGTACATAGGACTATAGGAGATACAAATTTTTCATGAAAACATTTTTTTTTTCTTCATACATGGGCTTATCGGCCCATAACTTCTCCCCATCAATACCTCTAAGCTGATTCACTTATCATGCTCTTGACAAATACTCTGGAAAATGGAGGAAAATATTTTGGCATGGTTTAATTAATGGGAGAGGATACTCCAAGGGAGATACAAAATATTCTCTCTCTGCAATCAAATCAAATACACCTAAATCAATGTTGTAATATTTTACCTTGTACATACCAATATACCACATTTTGGTGCACTTCTTTACTTCATTGTTACTTGCATATTTTTTTTTTGTCTATATGATGCAGGACAATAAACTAGTTATAGTTTCTATGTTTTTCTTTAGTTCTAGAATTAGTCTTATATGTCTAATTTATGAGTTCTAATTTAGACATTATCATACTTTTAATAATATTTCTATTTCAATTAGCATTGTAAACTCTATAAATACAGAACAAGTTATCTAAACAATTCATTCAATTATTCAATATCAAACAATTTATCAAATTTTACAATAATTTTTTCTTTTAAATTGCTTATGCTTCATTAATTGGTATCAAACTTTGGTTCAATGGCCCATCAGATGTTGAAACATGTTCCCACAACGCAAGTAGTGTTTGATATTTCATCACAGAAAGTGTCTTGTTTCATCACATTGATCAAGCCATAGACAAGCTTCGTTTTTGGAGTTTCGAAACATCGCTCAAAAACGAAAAACGAAAGAGAGAGCAAAACAATCGGGTGAAGATGTCGACAAAATCGATCGTCTTCCACGCATCACCCATAGTGCACCGATTGCTACAGCTCAATTCCACCAACCACCATCTGCCGAAACTCAAACAGGTGTTTCCTGACAACTTCAACCCACAAGCACCCACCACCATCAACAGCAACCAATTCTACAAACCAACGTTCACATCATCCAACCTATTCCATTCACTTCCAATCACATAATCCTTCCTCCACAATTCAATTTCAAAACCAACAATTCCAAAACCCCACCACCACCACCGACTTCCACCACCACCAATTTAACCCCACCTACAGTATCGGTTCTCAACCCCACCAACTACAACCCTCTACTAGCCAATTTCAAACCCAACCCAATCCTACAGGTTTCAAAATTCAACAACAACCCACCCAGAAAAGCATCACCACCACCACCACCGATTTCCAATCCCATCTCCAACCAACACAAATTCATCAAACACGACCTCCAGACTTTCAACAACCTGTTTTTAATAACCCACCCATTCAAACTGTTTTCAGTAACCCAATCTTTGCTTTGGAATGCGTGGTCTTTGAACCGGGTGGAGAGGAAGGAGGAGGCGCTGGTTTCTAATTCCAGTCACGCCCGTGTCTATATAATCAGGCCCCATTTCCTTATAACTTTAATTCCACCGGTCCAATCCAACAGACCTCATATACCGAAGCTCATCACGCCTACCAAGCTCAACAGGCCCCATATACCCAATCCCCACTTCACACAATATATATATATATACAGTTCCGATCTTAAAAGTACGTACTTAAGTTAGTAATTAACGGACTAAACCTTACAGGATATCCACGAGATTTAGTAATCCTGAAACACATAAAAACCCCACCGTAATCTCTCTCTCTCTCTCTTTTATTTCTCTCTCCAAAATTTCCCTCGTACTTTTCTCTCTCCCGTAACTATTCTTCTCTCTAAACCAAATTAAATAAACAAAAAAAAAAATGTCTCGTTACCCTCTCTCACTTCAATTCGTATTGTTCCTCTTTACCTCACTTGTGTTTTTTTTTCTCTCTCTCTCCTTGAAGCAGTGATGAAAATAGAGGTAAATGTAAGGTTGACTTCGATTTTGTGTTTCTATAACTTTTTTCTCGTAGAATTTTTTTGTTATTAGTAATTTTATTTGGAGTTAATATTTTTTGCGGCATACGACGTCTAGGTTGAATTTCAATACCATAAGGGATGGGTGTGTCAGGGTGCATGCGTGATGTAGTGAAGTTGAACTTCATTCGTTTCTAAGATTTTTTCTTTGTTGATTTAAGGTCATGGTCCATATGCTAATAAATCTTCTCTAAACTAAAATTTGGTGGTTCACCCTGGTAAATTATTTTCTAGAGATCTTTAGAAGAATATTCAATCACATATATGGCAAGGATACCACCCTATTAGCCCAAAGACTTTTAGTTAGAAACAGGGACACTATATTAAATTGGTTCTTCCAAAAACAAGTGAGGAACAACTTCTTTAACACAGGAGAGGTTGGAAAGAGTTGGGTATAGGTCTGCATAATGTGGAGAAACTGACTTGAGGGGGATCTAGGGTACTTGATTGTTAATCTTCGTATTATACTATGAGATGTTGATTTAAGTTTGTTGAATTTATATCATGATTTTGCTTGTGAGCTTTGCTTCATGTCCTAGTCTGAAACATTTGCATCCAGATTTGAGTTCCACATTCCAACCAAAAATCTAAGTCCAAAGTCATAC
Source organism: Coptis chinensis (assembly GCF_015680905.1). NCBI lineage: Eukaryota > Viridiplantae > Streptophyta > Magnoliopsida > Ranunculales > Ranunculaceae > Coptis > Coptis chinensis. The sequence continues at coordinate 46,777,832 of NC_141457.1, forward strand.
CTTTGTTAGTAAGGAATTATCTCGATATGCAAATGTTTCATATATCTATCTAGGTACAACAATTAGAACGTGAACCAAAGTTTTCACTATATCTAATTGTATTCTACATATTATAAATTCTCTTGACTCCATTGTTCTTTGCATTGGCGTCATTATACTTTTAACATGGAACAACAACATGTCAAGCGGGGAGTTCGCTATGATAGTATGTTAAGGCAACTTAGAAGTGTGATTACATGTAATTGCTCATAGTTTTAGGTTCCGCTTCTATTAATTTGGCGCCCTATTTTTTCTGTAGTATTACTCCTACTAATTATCAAGTCTAACTATTTTTTAATTCTAACAAGGTGGATCTTTAGCTCAAATGGCAGAGCACTTTGGAGGTATACAAAGATGATGGTGGTTCAAACCCACCAAAATCCTTTATTATTTTAACTGTTAATCAGTAGCTTTGTTTTAAGAATGCTTCAATACTAAGGTAAATTTGTGAGAAGGTCCTTGAAACATGTATATGGAGCTATATTTATGGTGGTAATACGGTGCAAACGTAAAGGCGGTGACAATCTGATTTATTCATACTTCTCTAATTCTCTCACCCTTTGCAGGAAAAAGGTATAGTTTGAACTAAAAAATAAGTAAATAAGTGTATCAATGTATCATTGGACTTAAAGTGGTAATCCACGACATAATTGATCATTTCTAATTCATGCTTTTTTATCGTGGTGTCTAGAGATGAAGTAGGTAATCCATGGCAGAATTTATGGAGAAGGATGTTGCATATTCAGCGAGATAAATATTGGTTGTCGAGGTGCCTATTGTCAAAGCTCACGGGAATTGGTTGGTTAAATGTGATGCAAATTTGAAGTTATATTAAAGTTTTAAAGCCTTCATGCTAACTGAATTGGAGTTCAGATAAAAAAAGAAATTCTTGATAAACTTCATTTGTGCAACAGTTGTTTATTTATAAGTACTCCTAGAATTTGTAGTAGCCTACCTCAGAACTTAGCTAAATGGTCGCGGCATAATGGGCCAATGAAAATATGTTACCATTCGGCTACTATTGTAAGTTCATTTTGCTTAGACTAATATAATTTTGTCATCGACCATTATCATAAAAAAGTAAAAAGAAAGTAATAGCAGTATATGTTCCATCACAACCCCCAATTGTTATTGTTCATTTCCAACCTCTTGGCTTGCCGACCTTGCCTCTTTATAGATTTTGGGCCATTTCGGTGGTTGGCTGTTAAGCACTTAAGCAGTTGGAGTTTAAGTTCGGCCATTTATAACTTAGCTTTGGGGGCAATGAATTGAACGTATGTGAGTATGTAAGTTGCCTTATGTGCACCTTTGCACACCTTTGCATCATGCATTTATCTTCCAGAACCAGTGTCATGTCCCAATAGAAGAATGCTTAGTTTCAAAAAATCAGTAGACCCTCGCGAAGATCACACTCTCATTGTTGATAATTTTGACAATAGTGAGAAATCCGATCACTTGGTAAGCGACTGCAAATCATCTACTTAGTTTGAATGTTGGATTGTCGTTCAATGTAACAGTTACAATCCTTGACTTTAATGAAATAAATGTACGAGACTAGTTACATTGGCTTCTCAAAATAAAATTGCAGATGTTGCAATCATCCAAAACGAAAAAAAGAATAACAATATCTATTACGATTAGCGCGGTTTTCTTGAAATCTGCTACTAATATCTGGTGTCATTAAAGTTCCTCGTATGAAATCTCTACCACCACCAGCTGCCATCGTGAGTACTTCATGCATATCAATGCAAAGCTCTATCACCTAATATCAAGCAAAAATTCAACAGCTAAGATATACAACACTAAAAGGTAAAAAAACAATTCAAAAAATTAGTGTTTACCCGAGCCAGAATAAGAACCATCGTCACTATTAGAATTTGTATCAGTTTCATCCTCATTGTCACATGAAGAAGTTTGCGAAGTTTTTTCACTACAAGGCAATTAACATTACAAAGAATATGTGAAATGCACTTTTAGGATTAAAAAAAAAGGAAAAATAAAGTGGCATTACTTACCCATTATTAAGCATTGGACAATTCCTTTTGTCATGAGACATTCCAACCTTATTACAACCATTGCACCGCCTACCTTTGTTCTGTTTCCCCTTCCTAAGTGCTTTCTCTTTTCCCCTCTTAATCCTTTTTCCGCACCCTTTTGCCCTTGCTTGACTCGGTTCCTTGTAATTGTTTTCCAAATTCAAACTCTTATTTTCAGAAATAGTACATTTATCGCGTGTTGCTGCTACACTTGTGCCACAATCAACTAACTTCTTAATCTCTTCAAGTGCACCATCTAAAGCATCAGTATACACTTTAATTGCTTCTTTACTTCTAAGAGCTTTATCAACTACAACGGTAGACATTTGAATAAGTTCATTCCTCTTCATGAGGTATAGTTTATCATCTTGTATCTCCATTCCACCATCATCAATGACTGTCTCTAATTTTCCAACTTTACACCATCTCTTTAAAATGTATTGGTTCGGCAATTTATCAAAATCATGCATTTTGTTCAAGTATCCCAATACGTGTCTACAAATGACCCCTGAGCTTTCAAACATCTTGCAACTGCATGAAACAAAATCCAAATCTTTTTTTATAACAAATTTCCCGCACTCTATACTTTTCCACCATTTTCTTCCCCAAGATTTTCCTTTCAACTTTATAAATACAACAACTGTCATTGTCACCAAGAAGCTCAAATCTATAATTCAAGCTCTCCCACAACTCATCTTGAAATTTAAAAAATATCTCAAGTGTATAAACATCAGCCATGTGTACCAAAAAATTATGGGGCATTTTCAATTTAGGCTTCTCAATCATATCTTTGTTATATGCCATTAATTCTTCATGGCGTTGGTGCATAAGTCCCCTACCAAACTGAATCATAAAATCTACTAAAGAATTTTCCTTGGAAACATACCTCTTGTAGAATGAATGAGCACTTTCATTTCGTTGGCTACTTGACATACCAGCCGAGAGAAAATATGATTCACATATCACGGGCACCCATTGTGAGCGAATATCGTTACAATGGAAACCATTTATTTTCATGTAAACCACTCCTCTCAACAAGATCAGTCCATTTGGAGTCAAACTCGTCCTTTGTCTCACATCTCCATATGCAACTTGAGAACTCACTGTAGTACTCAATATACTTAATTGTATCTAATCTCTCCGAGAATTTTGTCAATATGTGCCAACTGCAGTACCTGTGACACAATACCCATATTTAATATGCCAAAAGAAAGAAAAATAAAACAAAACAAAAATTACAATACCTGTGATAAGTATTTGGAAGAGCTAGAGAAATGGCTTTTGTCATTGCTGGATCCTGATCTGTTATAATCATCTTCGGTGCGTCGCTCGGCATAGCTTTTAAAAATTGGTCGAATAACCAACCAAACGTAATCTGATCTCATCACATAAAATGCACAAGCAAATAAAATGGTGCGGCCATGATTATTAACCCCATATAATGGTGCGAAAATCAATCCATATCGATTGGTTTTATCACGTAGTATCAAAAATAACCACGTCTCCAAAAACTTGTATGCTTTCGCCTAGAGGTTGCATCGTCCAAAACAATGAGTAATCCTTTGTTCAACATCTGCCTCAATTTTAAAAGTGAAAGAAGGATTCTTTGCTTGTTCCAATTTTAAGTACTCGTGAAACATATCTCCATCGTGGCCCTTCACCGCATTACGCTTGTTCCTTTTCTGGTTATATAAATCCCTCTGTATAAAACCAATGTTTTCTATCCCACCTGACTGCACACCAAGCAAGTTGAATTGTTGATGCTGTGGTATATTAACCATGGCAAGTTGTTGCGTTAAACATTTTTGGGCAGTAGAAAAGCCACGGTGAGATCTTAGAAAGTGTACTCTACTCGGTGTTGACAATGAGTGAGTATGCCCCTCAATAAATACACTAACTACAAATGCACCAGATTTTGTCTTCGTTACTGCTATTTTTGCCTTACAATCTTCTTTTGTATTACCCCGACGCCTTTTTTTCCCAACATCTGCTACTAGTGAACTTTTTCCTTGTTTATAACAAACATATTCCTTTCTTATTGCTGCACCATCCTTCTTCTGCTGAGACCAACTACGTACACTAAATCCAGCTATTTTTGCATATTCATTGTAAAAGTTGTAAACATCATCCAATGATTCAAACTCCTGACCTACTTTTGGCTTCACATCGTTTAATACTTGAGGAGTGTAAATCTCAATATTTTCAGCACCTAAGCTCCCACTCTCTACATCGACTTCCGGATTCTCCATTTCACTATAACCTGACACAAAAATAAATTAAACTCATTACCAAAAAGCACTATATATGCAATAATAATTAATTATTATTTTAGCACGTACAGTAGCTACTAATAAGTACAATAAACAAATGGAGATAATGCATAAATAGTGTAGTGTGTGCAGTTATTTTAGCACGTAAAGTATTGTTTATCATCCTGACCGATATATTAGGTCCGGAAGATCACTAAGGTGATATGGACTTTAAAATTCTTTGGCACGGAGAGGAGTAACGCAATTGAGTTGGATATAAAACCTGCTTTGGAATTCCACTTTGGACATTATCGTGAATCTTTAGAGCATGCATTGAAAGGGCGCCTTCAAATTCTTGATCACATGGGCGACATATAAATGCTCCCGTACACAAGATGAAAGGAACTTCGCCACGTTTAGCTTCATTGAAGTACAGCAATGAGTCCCTTAGGTGCTTGATAGGACCACAAGGTGTTTTGAAGAGAAAAATTGAACTTGCAAAGGTGTGAGGATGTCTGCAAGTAAGGACAAGTCCCTCTCCCATCTCTATAGAACAAGGTTAAGGGCGTGTTTTTTCCTATTATTAGATCTCCATATATATAATTTAAAGCTTCCTTCTATTTAAAGCTTCCTTCTAAGGTGGAATCTAAGAGCACATCTTGTCAACTGATGGCCAGCTTGAAGACCATTTGAATGCCAATAAGCTTACCAAGATTGCTTGACTCGTGAATATGGCATGTCCCTAACCGACATCTGCATATAAGCTTCGGATCTCTCACAACCTTGTTCACCACGTGATCACTAGTTTCACTGCATTATTACTATAACACAACCAAGCATTTTTATTTTTTGTTTGCACGGTCACCCAACTATAGTGCTCACACATATAGACAATTTCAATATGCATGAATGTTGCCAATTATTCTGTAGCAATGGTCTTTTGCGGCACTGTGGTACTATGGTAGTATGTGATAATTGAAAAATGAAAAATCAAAGAGTGCGACATTTATTTTTTATTTTAATTTCAGTAGTTACGAAACAACACCAACGCCAAAGTAGTACCAATTTATTTTTGAACTATACATTGTAATTCTTTGACCTATACACCGTAAGTAATAAACACTTCAACTCCAAACCACTCCCTTAAATTTAAAATTATTTAAAACCAATAGAATGTTAAACTGAAGCATAAGTCATACTACAACTACTAGAAATACAATATATTCCATCGGGAAAAAAAAAATAGACTATATGCAAAATATTCTAGTTCTACTTCAATATGATACTGTTAAAGAAACATAAGTAGCACCAAATACCTTCAAACAATAGTGAAATTGTCTTTGTTTACCGAAGAAAAAGTACTAGAAGGAGAATATGAATGACTTATTTTTTTTTTTTTTTTTTTTTTTTTTTTGGAAGAGAGAGAAATGAAAAAGATTTAAGTCGTGAGAAAAGAGAGCGAACTGTGAGGGAGAGGGAGAGAGAGAGTCACGTAATGAGGGAGAGAAAATAGGGAGGGAAATAGAGAAAATAATAGAGATTACGGTGGGGTTTTTTCAATGTTTTTAGATTACTAAATCTCGTGGATATTATGTAAGGTTTAGTCCGTTAATTACTAACTTAAGCATTACTTCTAAGATCGAGATATATATATATATATATATATATATATATATATATATATATATATATATATATATATATATATATATATATATATATATATTTTTTTTTTTTAAGATTTAACCTTTTATTAGACCAAACGTACTTTACATAATCCTAAGACATCATAAAGAACTTGCATATTTACAACTATTGGCGGCTGATGCCACCACACAGACGAGAAAGGCAGAAGGAAAGACAGGTCTCGAGCAGGTCTAGGTGAAAGGTGTACAGTTGATTGCCATGACAAACGAAACTTCTTTACTTGATCCGCTGCATGCGATGCCAGCGCGTCTGCAGCACCATTTGCTTCCCGATAAACCCAACTGAAGTGCACTTCTTGGAAGTTACTCAACACTATCTTAATCTGAGTAATAATTCGAGCTAGTAACCAATGACAGTTCAAGTTCTCATCCTTTAAAACCTTATATAGCAATTGAGAATCTGTTTCTACCTCCACCTTCATATATCCCGCTTCTACCACAATTTGAAGTCCATATAATAGAGCTACAAATTCCGCCTCATTGCTGGTTGCGAAGAAAATTGGTATCGAAGCTCCCATTATAAAACGACCCGCAGAATCCCTGAGAATACATCCTCCCCTTGCATGTCCTGGATTCCCAATAGAAGCCCCATCTGTATTCAGTTTAACCATGCCTTCATTGGGTGGAAACCATTTAATATAAACAAGCATTTTTTCCTTATGCTTCTGACAGAACATGACTTCCATAACCAGCTGTATGTGTTTCAAGGCTCTGCGGATGTATCGAGATGGATGCAGACGCTTACCTTGAAACCTTGTATCATTTCTCGCGATCCAAATAATCCACAAAACCCCAACAAAATAGCAGCACTGCACTTCCCCATTTTGCATTGTCCTTATGTATTTTAATAAACACAGTAACTGGTCCTTAAAACTGCCAACATTCATATTCCTCTGATCAATGAGGCCACTAAAATTTGTTCCACACCAAATAGCTCTAGAAAAGGAACACTCAAAGAAAACATGAGTTTGAGTTTCAGGAAACCTGTCACACATGGTGCATTCTGGATAAACTTGAAAATGATGAGATGCCAAAATATCCACTGTTGGGACGACACATTGCAAGCATTGCCATAAGAAAAATCTTTGTTTGAATGAGACTTTCATCTTCCAAACCTGTTTATAAAAATTGTTATCCCGATCCAAAGTATCTGTTGCTGTAATCAACTGAATGCAACCATCATATGCAGACTTCACCGAGTATTTGCCATTATCCTCCCATTTCCAGATCAAAGTATCCTTCTCATTTGGTGTTAAAGGTATGGAAACAATTCTCTCCACATATTCTACAGGCCAAAATTCATTTAACCTCTCCCAATCCCATGTATTAGTATCCATGTCAATGAAGTCAGAAACAAAGTGAAAAGGACAGTCAAGTGGTTTCTGAGTAATTTTAGGCAATTCCTCAAAATGTGGAATCCATTTTTCCTCCCATGCCTTAATAGAAGTACCATTCCCCAGCTTCCAGACCGATCCAACATTGATAATTTTTCGTGTGTCACAGATCCTCTTCCACATAACTGATGAAGTAGATTTGACTTCCGCCTTCAAGAAACTGGAGTTGTGAAAGTACCTCTGTTTCATTTGATGAGCCCATAATGATGTTGGATTCAAAAGATCCCATCCTTTCTTTGCTAATAAAACATAATTTTGTAACTGCAGTTCCTTGATTCCCAGCCCTCCATTATTCTTTGACAAACATGCTAACTTCCACGGGAAATAATGTAGTTTCCTTGTCTCTGGTGTATGGCCCTATAAAAAAGATCTTCTGATAATCTCCATTCGATCCAGTATCTGTGCAGGTAAAATTGTACAGGACATCATATGAGTAGGCAGCGAAGATAAAACAGAATTTACCAGAGTGAGTCGGCCTGCCTTAGATAAACAATTAGCTTTCCATCCGGCCAGTTTCCTTTGAAATCTTTCCAGAAGAGGACTAAACCTGTTAACTCTACCCTTCCCTGTTAAATTTGGTACTCCCAAGTACATTGGCAGGACAAAAGTAGACGACATCATGAAACTTTTTCTCAAAAAGTAAACGAACCTTCTATGCAATTTGGGGTGATGAATTATTTGCGACTTGGTTCTATTGATAGTCTGACCTGAAACTTTACAATACTCCTTTAGCAGATTGTTCAAATGATGCTACTCCTCAAATCCACACTTACCCAGGACTAAAAGATCATCAGCATACATTAAGTGAGACACCGGTTGAGAAAATCTCCCCAATTTGCAACCATGTATAAGCCCTTCTCTATTCATTTTCAAGAAATTCAAAGACAGTAGCTCTGAACATAAAATAAAAAGGTAGGGCGAAAGGGGATCACCCTGTCTTAGTCCTCTAGATGGCTTAAAAAAACCATGTGTAGCACCATTTAGTAACACAGAGTAAGAAACATTCTGAACACAAAACATTATCTTGTTAATCCAAAAATTAATTTGGAAACTTAAACTTGGTTAGCATCACCCTCGAGGAAAACTCCATTCAATTTTATCATAAGCTTTTCGCATATCAATCTTCAGAGCAAAATATTTAGCTTTTCTATTCCCATGCCCTCTTATCTTATGATAAAATTCATTTGCAAGCAAAACATTGTCATGAATACTTCTCTTGGGTAAGAAGGCAGTCTGAAATGGACCAATAATTCTTTGCAGGATAGGTCTCAATCGATTGACAATAATCTTAGAAATAATTTTGTAAACCACATTTGTCAAATTGATTGGCCGAAAATGTTCCGGGAGTGAAGGATTCATGATTTTTGGAATTAAAGCAATGAAGGAATGATTTAGCTGCAGGGAGAAAGAGCCCGAAAGGAAAAAAGACTTTACTGTCGCACTTACTTGATCCCCCACCAAATTCCAGAAATGCTGGAAAAAAAATGCCTGATATCCATCCGGTCCTGGAGATTTAAAAGGCTTCATATGCTTCAGAGCAGTGACTATTTCATCAGTATTCACTCCTTTTAACAAGTTGGATTTTTCATCTTCCTCAAGAGATGGGGCTTGAACATTGAAAATCTGTGACATAAGATCAGGATCCGAAGTAGTCATTGTGTCTTCAAAAAATTCACTGAGCCTATCACCTATCTGTCTCCTTTCAGTTAAGATGCCGCCATTTCTATCTCTGATTGAGTGTATATAATTCCTTTGTCGTCGACAGTTTACCATATTATGGTAGAACCTTGTATTATGTTCTCCAAATTGGAACCAATCTAGACAAGCTTTTCGCTTAATGATTTGCTTTACGTACCCGATTATATCATTATGTTCCAGTATCAATTCATTCTCTACCCTGAATAAATCTTCTGTCTCATTGTCATTCTCTATCAAACTTTGAATCTCTCTCAGCCACTGTAAAACACAGTCCAACTTATGTTCCACCTCACCAAATACATGCTTATTCCACCATTTTAAATTTTCTTGACAGTTTTGCAGCTTCTTACATAAGACAAAAGAAGGAGAACCTCGCACGTTATTGTGAAAAGCATCTCTTATCTGCTCCTGACAGCCATCATGTTGCACCCACATTATTTCAAACCTGAACGGTCGTCTAACCGTTACCCTGTCTTGTAGCAACTTTAGAATCAGAAACTTATGATCAGAACTGGTGGCCAACTCATGATGAACTTTACAACCAGAGAATCTTGAACGCCAACCTTCATTTGCCATCATTCGATCAATTCGTTCCCATATTCTATGCCTCCCATTCTGTCTATTTGTCCAGGTGTAAATACTACCCACAAAACCCAAATCAAACAGCTCACAATTATCCATCATATCCAAGAAATTCCTCACTTTGGGATAATTAAAAGGTTTTCCCCCACATTTTTCTTCTGGACAAGTTATTTCATTAAAATCGTCCATGAGCAACCATGATTCATTATTTGTGGGTTTAAACATAGTAAGAACAGGCCACTGTAATCTCCTAATACAAGATTTAGAGTTACCATAGACACATGACAAAAAGAAACCTTCATGTACTCCATTCACTTTTACTGATATTTTACAGTGAATGAACCAAGAGTCGGACATCAAAACTTCAACAACCACAGATTTATCCCAAAAGATCCACAAACCACCAGACAACCCTCGGCTTGGAAATACAAAAGACTCAAAATCCCCTAATCTTTTAATTAAACTGACTCCTTTATTTACAGAACACTTAGTTTCCATAACAAACATAAAGATAGGCCTGACATCCTTGATTTGTTTTTTCAGCTCCTCCATCATCGAAGGTCGGCCACTCCCTCGACTGTTCCAAGCTAGTAGACTCATGGAATCTTTGGGGTCTGCTTACGGCCAGAACCCTTAACCGACTGAAGCTTTTTTCCTTTCCCCACTGAAATCTTCTTCTGAAGTATGTTAGGGCGCTCAACCTCCACCTCACATACATGAATAGGAGTTTTCCTTCTTGATTCTCGATCCTCCTCAAGGAAACTTTCAACAAGTTCATTGACATTCTCCCCGTCTTGTTTCATCTTATCCTTGGTTGCAACCCCTTGCGATATCTCTTGTCTTTTATAAGAGTAATCCTCTTGATGAACAGCCTGATTATGTAGCTGAGCCAAATCAATGAAATGAAGCTTCTGAGGATCATTTGATATCTGAGCAAATCCAGGCGGACATTCCAGTTCATGCAAAGGATGAAAATTATTGAAATCCATTTGAGTTGAAAAACCCAGCTGTCCAGGGTTATGCGCTTCCACTGCAAGAGGTAGGTGATCATGTGGAATTTGCCATCCAGTTTCATTGCTAGGGCCATCATGTGCATGCAGTTGAGGTGACGATATGTCAATGATCATGGGAGCTTTTAAATGTTCAGCAGTTGTGTTCATGCGCTTTGAATTAACGGAGGAGTCAGCGACATTTGTGATCATCGGAAGAAAAGGTTGGTTTAGATCAGTGGTAAACATCAAGGAGAAGCCATAAATAATTCGGTCTCCAAAGGGTTTTGGAACATAGCGAGTTTTGGAAGAGTAAAACTGAAACCTTTGTCCTCCTGGAGAAACTCGAACTTCAGTCCCATGACTATCTTCAGTTACATTACAAGCGGCAAAATGATGTCCAATGAAGCCACACTTAAAACAGAAAACTGGGAGGTACTCAAAACCAAAAGATATCCAGTCAACTCCATTGATGGATTCCGGAATGAGAAAGCCAGGGGGAATTGGTGCATGAACAACCAATACCACTTTAACTCGAACACAACTAGGGTGCGTTTCAGTCTTAGGATACAACTCCATAAATTTGAGATCCGACATATCAAAATAACCAGATTCCACCAAGTTCCCCTCAATAATCTCCTTGTCCAAATATACCTCAGGATAGTTATGTAAATGCATCCAAACATAAAACTTTGAGAAATTTAACTCCTTGGTTTCATAGAAGTCCATCCATGGGATAATCTGAAAAATGTGCTGAGCTACAATCCAAAGCTGCCCCAGCAGAAGTGCAGCCACCTGTTCCTGAGACTCCATCCTGATTTGATATATTTCACCTTTGTACAAGACCATGTCTTCAATCTTAAAAGGGTACCATGCTTTTTCAAGAGCTGATTTAATGGTGGTCATATTCAGCCTTCCATCCAGAACACGACCAAACAGAGTGGACTTATTATGGCCTACGTATATACTCTTCATTTTCTCAGAGCTGGTTATCATTGGAGGATCTGTATAAGGCATCTTCATCTTGGCAGCAAATTCCACAGATAGAAGTTCAATAGAATTTGGGTGCTTGGAGGAAGACAGAAACTTGTGTGTGGTAGGTCTCATGTAAAGAAGGAAGTGAAGAATCTCGATTTGAAGAATTGTGAAGAACCAGTAAGCTGCCAATAACCTTTTATACAGCCCAAATTCATCCACAATCCCTCCACATTCAAGAAGTATCAACGCCACCTCATTGCTTACCCATTCATACAAGTCCATCTGTTTGCATAAAACCCCATAATCTGTCCATAATCTCCTTTTTATGAAACTAATCCGCCAAATGGCTACCTTTGTACTCAGACCATCATTACCCATTGATCTCGTAACCCTCACTAAGACAGAAAAAGTCTAGATTAATGCAGTCATCATAACAAGTAAACTCAGCAAAATCCTGTTTAGAGTTTATAAAGATTTGAAACCCAACTCTGCAGGGAAAAAATCTCCACATAAAAGGTGTGCATTAGACGTCAAATATCAGCTGAGAGAAGAACAGAATCACTGTTTCTAAAAAGAAGTCAACCCCCAATGGAAGTTCTGAACCCACATGCAGAAACTGATATGTTTGAGAGAGAGAGCACGAGCATTAATCCATAGCCACAATTAGCCAACCTAGAGAAGAGGTGATAAACACCCAATAAGAAATGTCTGAACCGACATGCAGAAACTGATATGTTTGAGAGAGAGAGCACGAGCATTAATCCATAGCCACATCAATGCAATAGAGATAAGAGTGTATAACAGCCAATGATATGCGTTATTTCCTGAAATGTGGTAAGAACTTGTTCAATCCTATGTATATGCTGATAAGGTTTTTCATGGTCTAATCCATGAAAAATTGGTAACAAATTAAATATATTCGGGGGAATTTGAAAATCTCCCACTGGATTTGCAAGAACGATGCAAGATTTTGGGCTATCGTTCATGGCTTCGTAAAAGTCAGAGAGAGAAAACTCTCTTTCTTCTGCCATTATTTCAGGTGTAGTGTGTGGTATACTAGATAAGTGTGTGTGTTGACGTTCACGATAGATTACATTAGTCATTTTTTCTGAACCTGAACTTAATCTCATGCAAGGCTAAGTCCAATATTAAAGAAACACGACAGTAGTCAAAACAACCCTGATATGCTAGTATAAATCCTCTAACAGGAGATGCGAGGAGTGAAAGAAAGAAGTACCTGAATGCCTCTTTGCTTCGCTTATGAATAGCGTCTTGTATACGTGAGCTCAGTGTAATTAACAAGTTAGAAACACTAAATACACTACAACAAATTGGCTTTTTAGCTACAAAATTTTTAGTGACAATACAAAAACGTGGCTAATTGTCATTTTTGGCGACGTAAAGAACGTCGCCATTTATCAATTATCTTATTTTTGATAATAAGTCTTTGGCGTCGCTTTTTATGTTGCTGGAAGTCTTGTTCAAAATATTAAAATCAATAAAAGCTTTTTGGCGATGAAAATAACATTTTATCAATGACGGTGATTTCTAACGTTAGTGATGATAGTTGTATCCCGACATTCTCAAAAAGGAGTCGCTAGAAGTTATTTTTTAGCGACGCTATTTATTGTAGCCAATGGTACTGGTAAAAGTGGAAAATTAGAAGCACAAACACGCGACATTATTGGCGTCACAAATGGTTGAGTGTTTCCAACCCGTTCAAAGTTTTGGCATACCGCCCTATTTTTGGATATCTAGCGCCTATGATTTTTGAAATTATTGATAATCAAATATTAAAGAAAAATGAAAATGACTAACACTCGCTTTCTTTTGTATTATTCCCCCTTTATTTTCTTTTCAACAAAAAAGACAAACCTTCCACAGTTCCACTACCAAAAGAAAACGCACTTGTGTACCAGAACCACCGTATAGAGCATGATGAAATGGCGAAAGAGAGACGGGGTTTGGAAGCCACGATATGCAATTTTACCATCCCTTTTTCGTTCTATTTTATAATTTGTAGACCTAGGGTTAGGGTTTTAGTATATGAGAAATGGGGTTTCTTTGTTTTTACTCTATGTAGGTCATTCCACAACCTGTTACAGTGGTTTATTCTGGAGGAATTCGTGATATGATTATTCTCATCAGGATGAATTGAAAGAGATGAAAGTTCAACTACTTTGTTTTAATTTGAGCTTTATTTGGCACCATCAGATCTTTAAAATTGTGCACCACTGCATCTTTTACTTGCATTCTCAGATCTAATCAATTGAAAAACAGTGGATTTAATGGTTCATTTGCTCGAATTTGCTCAAGCTCCATCCTTTCTTCCTAACATTCTAGTTCTCAAGGTAAGACCTTTTTAGTTAGTTTATTTGTTTATTTTTATTGAGTAGTTGGTATTGTACTTGATTATGTGATGTATGATTTACGATTTTAAGGTAGATGCTATGAAGTTTTTGAACTTTGTCCTGGAAATAATTCACATGGTTGATGCAATTTGTATGTAGGTGTTCTGTTTGTTTCACTTAGATTAGGTGACTAATCTCAATTTCCTACTAGGAACAGGCCATTTTTTACCTTCACATTTATTAGAAATTTATGTGTATTCATTATTACTTGATTATGCCATCTCCCTTAAGTGTTAAGATGCACATGCATACTGTCTGTCAATGCAACATTTGATATCTAAGATGGAAGGGTATTATTACTACTTATACCTAATGCTCATGTTTCATGTTTTCTTTTGATAAGTTTGAGTTGATATAGTCTACTTTTGTGTGAAACGATAATGTAACACTACTCTTTTTGGGATCTTTGTATGACATATTACGTGCTAATCAGAGAAAGCTTTTAGTTTGTCAAGATGATAGTTTCCATTTTGACTTCATTTGTAGACGCCCCAATTTAATTTCAACGATCTTTGGCTTATCATCTTGTTTGTATAACAAACAAACTTTTGGTGACTGGACAATATATGTAGCTAGCTTAAGACAATTTTGTCTTAGGTTTGGCACTGCAATTAGAATTTACATATTTCAAATACGAGGATTTTTGTGTTAGTACTTGATTCGCTTGATTGCTTAATAAGGTGTGAGCTAGTATTCTCGGAGATTCCTCATAAATTTTGCTGTTATTATTTACTTTATGTGTGTCAAGCACCTACTTGCAGGAAAGTGGACTACTTATAGCAGATTACATGCAAGGAGGGAACAACCTAGGGTATGAGACATACATTTAGTTAAGCTTAGTGCAATTCCAAACTTTAATTTGAAAATCTGAAAATAATTTGCCTTTGTTTGTTATAATAATCTTTGATTTACGAAAGAAAGAAAGGAAAGGAGTTGATGTTAAGAGTTGTGAGTATGATGATATATAGTTGTAGGTATCTTTTTTTTTTGCCTGTTACTTTGATTGAATTAGTACTATCTTTTGGAGTTACCTATTCTTGACACTTCTCCTTTTATTGAAAGAGGTTATATTGAGTGAATATATGACCGCTTGACCCATTTTTCTTCAGCTAATACTCAATCATTCTTTATAAGCAAGGATCCGTAAGTGCAAACCTAGTTTTCATTAGTTAGCTAATCGATACATTGGCCTCCATTTTTAGACTAAAGTTTAGAGTTGTAGTTATTGTGAGGATGAATGATTTGTTTTTCTTCCTTTTGTAATCTCTAGGTCACTTGTGGCAACATTTGGACATGCTATTTCAGCTCTTATCCTCTGAAAAGATCAAGGTAACCCTGTGAAACATTAATTTAGCTGAAGATTGTGCAATAGCTGATATTTTCTAGCTGAAATGGCTAATCTTGTAAAAGATACTCAAAGCAGCAAATCCAAGACGCAAAGACTCGTGGTTAAGTTTGCAAAGTATTACACACTAGGTAAGTAACATTCTAGTATTTTCTAAACTTTCTATACATTTTTCAAAAACAGTCGACACAAAATCACCTACTTAAGTTATTGATTATACTTGTGTGTTGTTATTTTGCAGTGGTAGTGCTTTACTTATCGAGTCAAGTATCCATGTTATTTTTTCTTTCATGTGTTTATCACTTCAAATTTAGTTTGGTATTTTTTTCGCCAAGTTTGAAGATTATAGTCGTGTTACTGTTTTTCGTTTTTAATTACTTTCAAAAGTTCTATGATTTTAGTTTCCCTTAAAGACTTCAAGCCAATATGACGTAACCGGGGGATGTTTGTGTCTCAGGCTTGTATGATGTAAATGTAGGTTATACAGGTAAGAAGTTGTGTTTTCTATATTAATCCTCTAGTGAGTTATTGGTTTATACTTCTTTTGACATGAAAAGCAATTGAAACAGTTCACTCTTCTGGTAATATGACAACTAAACATTTGCTATTCTGCTCATGAGGAAATCATTCACTATAACTATTCTTCTTGTTCTTCTTTCTTGTTAAGGCTTAAACCTGTGACTGGGTTACTTGTTTCTTATTCTTATTTTGGGTTAATTCTAAGTGTTCATATACAACTTTCCGATTTCTCCTAACTCCTTGTTTTTTGAGAATTGACTTTTAGCTCCAACTGAGTACTGACGGAATCAAAAGTTATTTTCTTTTCCCTTATCTATTCATAAAACTTTTATGCAGCATGAAGTTTTCTCTCTCTATAAAGAGAGAAGTTGACATGGCTTGTGCAAATCTGAAACATATGACTCTTTACTTAAATAATAATAAGTGGTCTATGATGTTATCTCTTTGCAAGTCATTTTGTTGTTGTTATTTGTGGCTATGACGCAGATAAAGGTGAATTTGAGATAAGAGATCCTGCTAGTATCAAGTATTCAATATACTGATTCGTATTTTGCTTGTTTTACTTCATATCTTTGGTCTGAAGTAAGCCATATTATTTTTGGTAATGGTTATCACCTAAGAGATCCTTTCGATGAGGCTGGCCTTTTCTTAGTTGAAATGATTTTTTGAGTTTATCGTCAATAAATCCTGTAATATATAGTTCAACTTTCCGTTGAGGTATCATGGGATGTTTAGGCAAAAGGGAAAAAATAGGAGATTTGGGGAGGGGGGGGGGGACTATTATGTACAAACTGGATACCCATTATTTTATTTTGACTCGATGTTGTTTGTTTGCTGATGCAGAGTTGCAGAGGGGTGGCTTTACTAACACATTCTTTGTTGTACATTGGGCGAGGGTATAACTCTTCATTGAAACAGGTTCAATGTTGCTTACTTTTACTTGTCTAAATAGTGATGCTTCCTATTTGTGTGATAGGGTTGGTAGTAAATGGATAGGATCAAGTTGCCTAATTACTTTGATTCTAACTTCTGATTAAGCTATTAAGTTGTAAATTTGTTTGAGGAATACTTAGAGGAATGATTGCTACTGTACATTAACAGCTTCACTAGAGAAGTTTATATTGGTAGTCAAGGTGCTCTTAGGAGTAAAGGGAGTTGCAGACTTCTCTTAAGATGTAAAGGAATGATCGCTTTTAGTTTGTTTTCGGTTAATATGATCATCTGTCATATCCACTCGGTGACTCGGGCAAAGGGTGTTGTAACGCCCATATTTAAAATACGTATTTATTTATTTATTTATTAATTAATTTATTTAAAATTTGTTAGATTGGATTTGGAATACGTGGGCCTAATTTATGGGCATGAGTCTGTGTTGGGCTTAGGTTTCAAACCCAGGTATATATACATATTTTTCCAGAGAATAGGGTTTTTAGATAAAAATAAAATAAAAATGGAGGCGGAGATAAAAGCTCGCTTGCTAGAGTGTTGGAGAGCGACGATTTGGACTATGAGGGATTCGTGGAGCTTTTAATATCGGTGAGTAATTATATTATTTTTAAATTGATTTCACAAAAGCTTTACTGTTAGAGTTTTGGTTCTAGCTCAGTTTTTCTGCTTTCCCTATTCTCGTTATTTTGCTCCTCCTGTGTAATATTTGGACTGGTTAGGTTAGATGGTAGTATAGTTATTTACTAAATCTTTAAAACTTTGGATTTAACTGTTGGAACTCGGAAGGAGTCGTCAATGGCGTCGCGAGTCCAACAGTAAAAAATCGTCCTACATTTTTGGTGGAACTCTTCCGTGGTGGTGTTGATATTGTAGTTTTAACTGTTATTTTGTATTATGGATGGGTTGATTGATGAATGGTGGTAGTGCAGAGTCCTGTGGTTGAAAGCTTCAAGGATGGGACAATGGTGGTCGGATCTAGGGTTGACACTGAGATACTGTGGTGGTGTTGATATTGTAGTTTGAATTGTTATTTTGTATTGTGGGTTGGTTGATCGATGAATGGTGGTAGTGAGGAGGTTTGGGTGTTGATTGAAAGCTATAAGGAGGCATTAATGGCGGTCGGATCTGGGTTGGGGAGTGATTTTCGAAGTTTATAGGTTAGAGTTTTGTGTTTATTAAAGTAGCGGGGGTTTTCGCAGGGAGTCCAACCGCCGAGATGAAAGGGAGAGATGGGGGTGGCCGGCGCGCGAGCTGGTGCTGTGGAGGGAGCTAGTGAGCTGAAGGAGATGAGGAAGACGAACTGTTGCTGTGGTTGGGCCTTGGTCCGAACCAATTAGTTACTTGGGTTGGTCCACATTAGTTTAAGTTGTTTTGTTTGGGCCGGACCAGTTTCTTTTGTTTGGTTGGGCTTTGGGCTAAAGATTAGTTTAGTTTGTTTTGGGGCCAGTTTCATTTTAGTGGTTTGTGGGCTGAACCAATAAAATTTTTGGGCTAGTTTACGTTTCATTTTTGTTGGCTTGGGCCGAAACCAATTAGCTTTCTTTGGGCCAGTTTCAAGTTTATTTTGGGGCCGGTCCATATAAATTAAAATAAATCCAATGGGGTCTTTAAATATTTAGACTTTTGGGTTTCGGTTTCGGGCTTTGATTGTGGATTTTTAACAGTTGACCAGTTTGACTTGATTTGTGATTTGGACTCGAATAATTATGCGTGATATTTGGACTTGAGTTGCTTTTTCTTTTTAAAGTCGTTTCATTTTGACATTGGTAGAATGGACATATATTTTGATTATTTATATACTATTTATATTGTGCACAAATGGAAATAATGCGTGCCTCTGATGGTGAATTGGGTTCACATAAATATATTGAACGAATACATTACATGATCGATTACTATTATGAGTTGTTACTTAAATGAATGGTAGTATTTATGAAGGCTTGAGATATTCCATATGGTGTACTGCAATATATGATTGGCACGTGAAATAATAAGTTTTGAGATTTGATATAGAGATGCTTGGATATCGTGCAATGAATAGTATTGGCACGTGATAATGTAGATTGTATTATAACGAGAAATGTTGAGCTTCAGTACAATTAAGCATACTGACATGAGATCGAACAAGAATTATTCTGAGACATGAATGTATGACACCTGAATAAATTACGTAACGAAAATCCTGGAACCTAGCTACCACAACTCATGTGATTGGCCTATGTGAAGGGCGTATGTGATTTGATTGGTCTTTCTGGCATTTTAGTGAATCTGAATGGCCCTTCTAGCGTAGCTGAATAGTGGCTTGATTATTCCCTTCACAAAATTAGAACGAGACGCGCGATATTTTATGCCGAATAGTGTCAGTACTTACATAATGGCTTTCGTGTGAAGGTTACCTAGTGTGTGGCATCCCGCTCAGGGTAATTGCGCACAGAGTGGTCCGCTATGTGAGGGGAAGCATGTGGATGTACATGTTCGGCGTTGGGTAGCGATTGTGGTAGCCATGGAAACTAGATAAGACATAGATACGACGTGATTTTAGGGACACGCAAAGAAAGCCTTAAATAATATAATTATGGTAATAGGTTGGTTAATGATATATCTTTAAATCTATGATTGTATATAGTTTTGCAGAAGGGTGGGTCAAACTAATTACTCGTGCAGAGACGACTCACTCTGTAATTAAGCATGAAATGCGGTAAGTATAGAATATGTTTGGCTGGTTATTAGTTTAGTTAGACCCTAAAGCGCCTCGGTGGAGGAACTAAATGCCTTTTTATTATGTGTATGGTTGTTGTGTGGTTAGTGGAAAGTTAAGGCGCCTCAGTGGAGGAACTAACTGCCTTACATGTGGTATGTACATATCGATATGATTGTTTTTATTATTGGAAGCTAAGACGCCTTAGTGGAGGAACTACCTGCCTTAATTATGATACTTAAGGATGTTGTATTATTCGTTGGAGATTACGGCGCCTCGGTGGAGGAACTAACTGCCTTATTTATTGTGTAAATATATATATAAGTATATATTGTATTTTAGGGCTACTCACATCAGCATTGTTTATAATGCTGACCCGATTTGCATGTTTACTTATCGGGTGTGTTCATTAAATGAACATAGTTGATAAATCTTGACAGATTTAGTGTTGAAAAAGGTTGGTTGCTGCTTGTGGTTAGCGTTATCGTCGCATTTCAAGATAGATTTTGTTTGGTAGTCGTTCTAAATTAGGATTTGATAGTCGTTCTAAATTTAATATTTCTGATTTCTATAGTTTTAAATGATTCATTTTTGTTTACTTAAATGCGAGTATTATATATTGGATTGTTTATCTTCATCTCTTGGTGATGAATTATAATTGCATAAACTTGAATTACAGTTTCTTAATATTTTGTTTGATAATGCAAAGAAATAATATTTGTAGATACAATAAAATAATGGAATAAAAGGGTTTCTGAGAGCATGACTAAAGTCAATATAAAGTTTTATTGTTTGAGGTGGTTACTATCCTGTGACATTTCAATAGATTTCACATGCATAATAATTAGTGCAATTTATCCGTTCTCTATCACTTTTGTCGACTAATTAATTTTATTCTTGTGTAATTAAAATGTGTTAGTGTGTCGAAGTTTTCTTACACTTTTAGATCCATGGTTCATCATAGTGAGAAGTCATGAAATAAACTACAAATTATATGCATTTTGTTGTTCCAATTTTTTCTTATGAAATACGTAGTAGGTCAATTGCTTAGAGGGTCATCCATGCTAATAAGAGAATTTGATTTGTTTGTTTAGTAAGAAAAAAAAAATAGTCTACTAGTAAAATAAAATAAATTTTGATATATGCATGAGAAGAAATTGATGTAAAATTTGATAAGAGTGTTTTAATGCGTTATGGATGACGATACATGGGTGTTTAGAGTAGTGAACATTATTGATTCATATTATTGTTTGTATTTTTAATTAGATGGTTCCCTTTCGAATTGACTCATATGGAATGGGAGTACACTTAATTAAAATATTTGAGATTTTTATTGTAGTTTCAATGACATGAGTGATTTTTGTTTTAAGTATATTAGGACACTAATATTCTTTTGTGCATGATAATGAAAAAAAAAAAAAAACTCCATAATATTTTGTGTAGGGATGAATTTATCCCATATTATTGATTAGTTTAATTAGAATATTATTTTTCGTAGAGGTTGCTACATGTCAAGAAATTGCATGCTAATGAGAAAAGATATATTTATCTTGTATTTAAGTGACAGTAATAATTTGTTTTAATATAGACAGTTAAACTATAATAGATTTTGTAATGGCATGAGGACATATATTCAGGAATTATTTAAAAATAATTAATACCAACGTTATCTTGCTTAAGTTTAATATATGTACATTCTTGTGTATGTTCTGAGTTAATAACCAACGTTACTTGTTCATATAGCTTACTTTACTTCCGAATCTCGGGACGAGATTCTTTTGAGATGTGTATAACTGTAACGCCCGTATTTAAAATACGTATTTATTTATTTATTTATTAATTAATTAATTAATTTAAAATTTATTGGATTGGATTTGGGATACGTGGGCCTGATTTCTAGGCCAGAGTCTGTGTTGGGCTTAGGTTTCAAACCTAGGTATATATACATATTTTTTCAGAGAATAGGGTTTTTAGATAAAAATAAAATAAAAATGGAGGCGGAGATAAAAGCTCGCTTGCTAGAGTGTTGGAGCGCGACGATTTGGACTATGAGGGATTCGTGGAGCTTTTAATACCGGTGAGTAATTATATTATTTTTAAATTGATTTCACAAAAGCTTTACTGTTAGAGTTTTGGCACTCGCTCAGTTTTTCTGCTTTCCTTATTTTCGTTATTTTGATCCTCCTGTGAAATATTTAGACTGGTTAGGTTAGATGGTAGTATAGTTATTTACTAAATCCTTGAAACTTTGGATTTAACTGTTGGAACTCGGAAGGAGTCGTCAATGGCGTCGCAAGTCCAACAGCAAGAAATCGTTCTACATTTTTGGTGGAACTCTTCTGTGGTGGTGTTGATATTGTAGTTTTAACTGTTATTTTGTATTGTGGATGGGTTGATTGATAAATGGTGGTAGTGGGGAGTTTGGGTGTGGTTGAAAGCTTCAAGGACGCGACAATGGCGGTCAAATCCAGGGTTGACCCTGCGATACTGTGGTGGTGTTGATATTGTATTATAACGAGAAACGTTGAACTTCAGTACAATTAAGTATACTGACATGAGATCGATAGAACAAGAATTATTCTGAGACATGAATGTATGACACCTGAATAAATTACGTAACGAAAATCCTGGAACCTAGCTACCACAACTCATGTGATTGGCCTATGTGAAGGGCGCATGTGATTTGATTGGCCCTTCTGGCATTTTAGTGAATCTGAATGGCCCTTCTGGCGTAGCCGAAAAGTGGCTTGATTATTCCTTTCGCAAAATTAGAATGAGACGCGCGATATTTTATGCCGAATAGTGGCAGTATTTACATAATGACTTTCGTGTGAGGGTTACCTGGTGTGCGGCATCCCGCTCAGGGTAATTGCGCATGGAGTGGTCCATTATGTGAGGGGAGGCATGTGGATGTACATGTTCGGCATTTGGTAGTGATTGTGGTAGCCAGAGAAACTAGGTAAGACATAGATACGACGTGATTTTAGGGACACACAAAGAAAGCCTTAAATAATATAATTATGGTAATAGGTTGGTTAATGATATATCTTTAAATATATGATTGTCTATAGTTTTGCAGAAGGGTGGGTCAAACTAATTACTCGTACAGAGACGACCCACTCTGTAATTGAGCATGAAATGCGGTAAGTATAGAATATGATTAGCTGGTTATTAGTTTAGTTAGAACCTAAGGCGCCTCGGTAGAGGAACTAAATGCCTTTTTATTATGTGTATGGTTGTTGTGTGGTTAGTGGGAAGTTAAGGCGCCTCAGTGGAGGAACTAACTGCCTTACATGTGGTATGTACATATCGATATGATTGTTTTTATTATTGGAAGCTAAGGTGCCTCAGTGGAGAAACTACCTGCCTTAATTATGGTACTTAAGGATATTGTATTATTCGTTGGAGGTTAAGGCGCCTCGGTAGAGGAACTAATTGCCTTATTTATTGTGTAAATATATCTATAAGTATATATTGTATTTTAGGGCTACTCACACCAGCATTGTTTATAATGCT
Organism: Coptis chinensis; assembly: GCF_015680905.1. Lineage (NCBI taxonomy): Eukaryota > Viridiplantae > Streptophyta > Magnoliopsida > Ranunculales > Ranunculaceae > Coptis > Coptis chinensis. The sequence continues at coordinate 46,800,940 of NC_141457.1, forward strand.
GACCCAATTTGCATGTTTGCTTATCAGGTGTGTTCATTAAATGAACATAGTTGATAAGTCTTGACATGTTTAGTGTTGAAGAAGGTTGGTTGCTACTTGTGGTTTGCATTAGGCGTTGCATTCAGGATATGTTTGTTTTCCCTTAAGGTGTAATAGATTTTAGTTGAGACAAATGTAATTTGTATTTTCAGTTGTAATGATAATTAAAGAGTTGTTGAAAAGAGATTTGTAAATTAATCAGATTTGTGAATTTTTGAAATGAATAGGACTTTTGTTTATCTTAAATTTTTATTGGTTTTTAATTATCCGCATATTTAAACTGTTTATGGGTTTTTGGAAGTTGAGAGTGCATCACACCTCGAAAATAGAAGAGTCGGGAACAAATATTATTTTTCCAAATTCTGTCGAAATTCGGGGTGTGACAGGTGTAGTTTGTTCTACTTGGTTCTCAATACTGGAAACTTTTTGTGGATTGTACTATCTAGTATTCATTGGTATTCTTTTTGGAATGTCAATCAATTGAATTTGTTTACATGCAAAGTTACTAGAGTTTATGTATGCTCATGCATGCGCACAAAGCACATAACATGCATTGTTTTCCAAACATAAGAATTAATTAATTTTAAGAAGAGTTAAACTTTCATTCATAGCTTTAGGTCTAATGAATCGTATTTTTTTTTTCTGCAGATAAACTTATGTCAGAAGAGAAATGGGTTTGTATTGCAAGAGGTCGTTGGTAAATCAATGCGCAATTGTGTCACGTGTTAGCAAAGTTTTTTGCAAAGATGGTTTTAGTTGATAAATTGTCATTTTCTTTTTGTAGTTTTATTATGTAAGATGTGTTCATAAGAAACTTTGTACAGAATGAGGTTACTTTTTTTTATTATCATTAATGAAGTAAATTGTCCGATTCTTTCTTATACAGTTTTAGGTAATTGATTTGATGTCGTTTTGTTTCTTTTATTAGGTTTAATTGTGTATGTAAGTAGGAAAAACAGGGACCAGGTGTATATTGGGAAGAAAAATATATAAAAAGAAACAAACAATGGCACAACTTCTAATTATTCTTTTATTGTCGCCAAATAATCTACATGCAAATACAAATTAAAAAAAATAGAATTTTAGTAACAGTTTATTTGAAACGACGCTTATATCTATCGACACTAAAAACGCTGCTAATAACACCATTTTTTTTTAAAAAAAAAATGGACTTATAGCGATGATTATAACGTCGCGAACAACAATAAAATTTTCAAAATTTTTGGATATTTACCGACAATAGAAACGTTGCTATTAAGGCATTACTAGTGGCGGTTTTGAAGACGTCGCTAAAAGTACATCTTTTGCGACGTTATTGTGTAGAAAACACAGAAATGAGTTAGCGACAAAATAAAATCAATAGCGACGTTTTGCATCGTTGGTGAAGATCTCATCTTTGGTGACGTTGTAAAATCGTCGCTATGTATCTTTGCCGACTATATCATTGTCCACGATGGCGAGACACTCCAAAAAACGTCGCCAAAATATAATTAGTGACGCTTTCACAATATTCATCATCCTCGTCTTCATAGAAATGAGGTTCTTTTGCATCCTGCCATGCCATGATAACTTGCCAAGCCTGTCTCCTTGTATCATCAACTCATGCTAACCAGTCAAGCGTTACTCGGTCTGATGGGGTGTAAGGAGCAACCAAATGAGGTTGCACCTGCCTGATAGGGTTATATACTAAAAGTATTACTTTTGTAATAACTCTAGTTCTTTATATTTTGAATGAGAATCATATGGGCAAATGTTATGCATATTATATATATTATTAGTTATATGCATGTGTCTAATACTTTATGTTGTAGATGATATGGTGTGTGGTGACACACAGAATATCATATCATCAGTACCTTATAAAGTTTAAGTAATCGTTTCACAACTTAGATGGATTTGGACAAACCATTGGTACGGTTGTAGTATAATTTGGTATTAGTCTATCTTGACTATAGGATTACACTAGAACACTTTCTGTGTATTGAACAGGACCAAGTGAGGCTGTTTCTCTTTATACTGACTATATAAGAGAACAAATGCCTCTGTTATTATGGATGCTTGTCCTCTTAATCCGGATATAATAACAGGCACTTACGTGCATTGCACATTGCTTTAAATCATTAATGAGTGAGATTCATTTGTGAATCAACAAACTCAATGGATTAGGTAATAACATTGTATGTAAGGTGTGTTGTTGATTATAGAAGGAATCCGTGTCCCGCAAGAAGTCGGGCTGATGATGTCCCCTTGAGGAGCTCATAAGGATTGTCATGTAAACTCTGCAGGTGGATTTGATCCAACATGACAATGAGATTGAGTGGTACTACTCAAGGACATAAGAAGTTGATTAATGTAGTTGTCAGTAACTTGACTTAATCAATGGACATTCGATATCTTAAACACGGGGAGATCCACAATCATATAATATGAAGCCCATAAACGCTGACACGTAATTTGGGATTAGGGTGGTAGTGCAACAATGGCCTTTAGTGGAATAAGCCATTTGTTGACGGACTTGGGCTGTGTGTTCTGGGCGAACATGGGAAGCCCAAGCCCGTCAGGAGGCCCAACTCTAATTTCTCCTCATGGTCCCTATTGAAGCCTATATAAAGAAAACCTCTTTCTCTAGCCGTTTTCTACACAAAGAAAAATCAAGGTTTTGCTTAAGAAAAATAGATCCAGAAATCAGATCCAATTTTATGAGTGATAGAGGCCAAGTGATAAAGGAGAGGTTGGTAAATCGTTGCCCACACAACATCCACTCTGTGCATAGGAATACAATAGAAGATCCAAAGGTTGTTGATTTCATAGCTATTGGATTGTCAGAGATATCAAGAAGCTGATCTAAAAGGTAAATTTCTAACCAAATCGTGACACCCCTTATTCCGCTGTGCGTGGGTGTTTCATAGTTCGTAGTAAATCATTTGGCGGAACCATAACGGTTCCTACACTGCCATCACGGCCAAGTCATAACTCGTAATGAACGAACAACACAATTGGTAGGTCTCATTATTTCAACCCCAACCCAATCCGTGTAGCGAGTACAGAATTCAGGTAAACAAGCATGCATGATGCGGCAAACCAAAACAGGCATAAGAAGATACTTATGCCTCATGCTATGGGCTATCGCTAGACTAGCCACTAAAACTCTGGGAATGTCATATAAGAGACGTCCCTCAGCTAAAGCAAGGAAAACGTCACCAGTGGTACTATGCGCAGAAGTAAACTGTCACTCCCCTAAAATATTCATCAGGACAAAAAACATGGTAGTGCCTACGTTCAGGGACAAGCTACCAAGGGCTATGTTATATTCCCCTTGGTCCATTACACGAAACACCCCTCCCCCATAATACTTGTGAAAATACGCATAGTTATAAAGTTATGCATTATTTGTCATATATCCCCACGTGTTTGTAGGATCAGGCAAAGGTATTCCCACAACCAACACAACTAAATACTTACTGAATTCCATTGTCGTGTCATTAACTACGACGGAGAATTTTTGTTCTCCATCAGGTTGACAAAAGAACTCAGCATTATTATAGAAATATGTAGTAAGTTAAGGTGAATACGAGTCATCAGGACTTACCAGTAGATGCTGCCATCTTAACTGCACGATCCTGTCGCGGAACCATCCTCCATAGGTCTCACTTCCTAACAAGTCTTCGAAAGACTGCTCAGGTATGACTGTAGGAGATGTCATCATAACAAATACTCTCTAGAAGTGCTGCAAACAACCCTGGAAAAACTCATAAAAAATCAGAAATTTAAGTGGTTGCGAAGGACAGGGAACGAGGTGCGCTCAGAATTGACCTGTGAAGGGCGCGGGGTGCGCTCGGATTTTGCCTATGAAGGGCGCAGGGCGCGCTCTTGCCTTGCTTTCGAGTTCCGTGCACACTCAAAGACGCGTGGCGCCTTCGGATTTTGCCTGTTATGGGCGAAGTGAATTCAGATATCTTGAGTGCTCTGTAGTGAAAAACTAAGAGAAAAGTGAGGAGTGAAAGGTGAGAGTGCAAGGTAAGAGGTGTGGGTGTGAGTGTAGAGTGAATCAAGTATTTATAGGGTTTTAGTTTCTAAAACGAATATCCACAAGTTGCCAAAATTTTTAAGGCAATTGTCGGAAACAAAATATTCTAAAACTAAAATGGAAACAAGTTAGGTGCATATTCCGAATATAAACCAATAGCTTTTTGGTTTTATTCAAAGTAGCGACTTCCTAATTCTATTCATTGAAATTCCATCACCACAACAATATATGATCTTAGCCACACCCATATTGGCAACATTCCCAACAACTCATATTTCCACGATTTGCAAGATTTAACTTCTAAAACAATGGATAAGATAAAAACAATGCAAAAAATAATAATACCACCCCCAAACAATTCGGGAAGGTGGGATTCATGGAAAATTCATTGCATGCTTGGACAAAAACCAAATTAAATTAAAAATTCAACTAACGATCAAATATTCAGAAACGATTACATAATCCAAATCTAATTAATAAACTAAACAACTTGAAATAAAATTAAAAAAAAAACAGGGAAATTTCCTAAACACCAATCAACTAGATTACTCGCCATGAGACGAGGAAGGGCCATGAGATAAATATGGGCCAGAGTCATTTATCCTTCTACGACGACACTCATGCCTCATAGACTCATCTGAAGAAGAACCCTCGTGGGGTGGCATGGGTTGTAGATCTTCCAATCGAAACCTGTGCTGTGCTTCCATATATGCCTTCATCTCTACCCAACGCTCATCATCGGGTTGGGCGTTTGTCTCCACAGTCTTCTGCAGGTTAACATTTTCATCATGAATGGCAGCCTACGTATTCCGCAAGTCTTCACAAATATGGTTTAGGGAATGCAAACCACGATGCAGCACTGACATGTGTTCCATATCCGAATTACACCTCTCCAAGGCATTGGCATCAAAACATGTCGTGTCCTCCTCCTCCTCATCCGAATTACTCTCTTCCACAACCCTATCTCCAGGCAATCTCCAAACCTTCTGAATACAGTCCGTATAAGTAATTGCATTTGCATACAACTTTAACATAGTCCGCTCAGTTTTCGGTTTCTCACCAAAAGACATCATCATCTTAGTAATTAAAGCAGGAAAGGGTGCGGTACTTACTCCTACTCCTCTAAGCATAGTTAACAAGAAATCAACAATTCAAAAATCATAACTCTGTTGCTGTAATACACAGAGTACGTGCAGACAGTTCAGACCGATGTCACTGAACTTCTCTTTCCCAATGACATTCTTACCAACCCACTGAGCTATAGCCAGCTGGTTGGTCATCAAAGACGACTGTCGGACGCAATGTGATTTCGGACGCAATGCTATTTCGCATTGTACTTTCCTTCCAACACAGTGTCTTTCATCAATGGCTCTACCCCCCCCCATACTGGGATTCCTGCAGGGTGGCTACAAGGTGGTGTTTTGGCATAATGTCCAGAACACGAGTCAACATCGAAGCACACACTTCTTTCTTCGCACCATTTACCTTCACAAAAATCTTCCTACCCTCGATTTCCCGCTTCTTGTAAAAATTCAAAACCAAATTCTCATGGTAAAAATCATTCTCCGAATACCACAACCATTGCCAATTCCTATGTTTCATCTCGTCATCGTAAAATGCTACAAAATTATTCCTTTTGAAAACTTGTTCTGGGAGCATTTTGCGCTTTTGGGCCATTGAGTATTGGAATTTGAAATGTGGGTTTGAATAAGGTGGGGGAGAGTAAATGAAACACGGAATCAAATTTTGGGTTGAGTGGAGTGGTCGGAATCGGTGGTAATTTGTTTTTGGTGGTGTTTTGGTTGTTTAATGGAGGAGGTATGGAGATGTATAGAAGATGAATGTGAAAACAAATAGTGAAATGGGAGTGGGGGAAACCTTTAGGCGTGGTGGTTTTTGGGTTTTTTTTTTTTTTTTGGTTAGGGTTTAATGGAGGCTGATGGAGGTGAGAAAGAGAAATCGCTAACTGGTTTTGGGTGTGAAGAAGACGCACGTGCACGGCACATCCGTGCGAGATTTGGGCCCATGCCCAATAAATTTTGAAAAAAAAACCCATTTTGTCCCTATGCGTGCAAAATTAAAATTGAAATTCTTGACTCGTTACCGGTCCGAATTTTGCAAATGAGATATGAAAACAATCAGGAGAGAATTTCCAATCCATTGATCCATAAAACACTCTATTCTAATAGTGGTTGACATATAAAAAGGTGGAAAATGCCTCAAAGTGCGCGAATGACATAAGTTATGCGAACAAATGAAATCTAAATTTATAGATAATGTCAACTCAAATCAAAATATGATTTAACAACATAAGCAACAAAAATGGAAAGTTGAGCAATCACGGATGGAAAGACCAACACCCCACCCTCAAACAAATTTTATAGAACAGAGTGTAGAAAATTTGTTTTAAACGTGGGTCTTTTAAAGTCAGATTCCCGAGACTTCCTAGATTACTATTTTTATGATTTTTTTTTTTTTACTTTTCATGAATAAGATTTAATATAAAGGAAAACAATAAAGCAGTAAAGACGTAAATCACTCCATAGATAAACATGATTCAAAAACCGAGAAAACTGGCGAGAGTGGAAATCGTGAATTTCGTTAAACGTAGACTTAGGATCTGGTACTTACAGCCACACACTCCAATAGGAGGGCCCGGTTACCTGAATGGTGCACTTACCAAAATATAAGAATGGAATGGAGTACACCGAAGAATAAAATGAGCCGTTTATAGTCAGATACTCGAGACTTTAACAAATACCTAGATATATATACATACCTTGCAGTTTGCCATATATCAACAACTGAAATAGTTGTGGGTAGTGCCATAAATAATTATCACAGGAAACACATCCAAACACATCAAGCACCATGATTTCCCATGACGTGGCATAACAGAATGAGAGAAAATACTGATGAATCTAGAATCTAACTTAGCATGCAAGGTGTTCTTGTTTTTCCAATGAAAGGGTGGACAAGTGAATGATTTTGAGTAAATGGATGGTTGTGGAAGATATGGTGAATATGGATGAATTGTAGAAGTAAGAAATAGAATAAATGAGAGAGTGGGTTTATCACAAAATTCATTAGTGGAGTGGGTTGGTATAATCACACAACTAAAAATGAAAGTATCATGTGGCTCTGTAGGTAGTAATTTCGTACTAGGAGAATTTAAAAAATCATGAAGGATAGGAGAAACAAGAGGGTCAAGTGCAAACTCAAGGTTCCTTTGAAAAGGTGGAGGGCAGGGAACATTGATAGAAGGTGAATGAGTAACAGGATAATGTGCGGTGGGTGAATGGTGTTCAGCTAGAGCTCTCAGGTCTATATCATTAGAAGTTTTTAGATATGCAAGACATTCTTCGATAGGTGAATTAGAAGAATCACTGGGATATTGTGTGAAAAATTCTTTTTCTATCTTCGCATCAATGTTTGAACTTCCGAAGGAAAGATTTTGGTGCATCTAATTATCAAGAAACGTGTAGTCCAAATAATCTTGAGCTAAGCTCTCGATCATGCTAACCTCTCCATCGACAGTCGTATTTGGGAACTGTTGCATCATTTTAAAAACATTTATCTCCACATAAAGATGGCCAAAGGACAGGGACATCGAACCATCTCGGTAGTTTATGAGCGCGTTGGCAGTTGCCAAGAAAGGGCGCTTGAAAATGATCGGAACAGAGTCGTTAGTGACTTCTGTATGGAGGATAACAAAATCATTAGGATAGTAGAAATCTTGAATCTTAACAAGCACGTTTTCAACCACACCCTTACGATACTTAATAGACTGATAAGCTAATTGCAACGTCATTTTAGTAGGTTGCATATCCTGTAGACCTATTTGTTTATATAAATAATAAGGGAGTAAGTTAACACTCGCCCCCAGGTCTAATAGTGCGGTCGTCGTATGGGAATCTCCTAAGGTGCATTGTACAGTAGGATGACCAGGGTCCTTGTACTTAACGATTCCATTATGTTTAGTTAAAGTTGGAAACTGTTCAGTTAAAAAGGCGTCTTTAGGAATATTTGTCTTACGCCTAGTAGTGCACAACTCTTTAAGAATCTTAGCATGGTGAGGTAACTTTTTAATCGCTTCCAGAAAGGGTAGGTTTATCGTTAGATTTTTGAAAACCTCCCTAATCTCATTAAAATTAGTATCCTTGGTTAACATGGCTAATATCTGGAGAAACGGTGGTTTCTCTCTATATTTAGCGTATGGATCAACAGGATTTCTAACCTTGGCTTTTTGTTTCTTAATTTGTGGTTTAATTGGTATCTCTACAGGGGAAGGATCTTCAGTTACTACGTTGGTATCTAGTATAATATCCGGTGTAGGGACTACTGGTGGGGTAACTACAGGCATAGTTACAGCGTTATCAACCACTCTGCCATAACAGAGAGTGGTGATGGCATTTAGCTCACCTACGTTTCCATTTTCATTACTAGTATTATTGTTTACCTCAAAGGCTGTGTTTGGTGTTTTAGGATTAGGTATCGCTTGACCTGGAAATACACCTTTGGGTTGTACTTTATCTTGGGCTAACTGCTGTAAGGAAAGTTGGATGGACTGTAAAATCTGTTGTTGGGTTTGCATAATGGCGTCGAAACGATCCGGTTGTGGAGGAGTGTTTTTTACAGGTTGTGTGACAGGAACTATGTCACGTTGATTATTAACAGGTGGGTTGTGATAGTTATGATTAACCAGAACGATACCTCTAATAGCATTATAATTATTATTGTTATAATTATTATAATTCCCTTGTCCTTGTCCTTGTCGTGGTGGAGCTTGGTTGTAATTGTTTGCTGGCCTAAAATTTTGATTATTATACCCTGGAGGTGTAACTTGTTGATTATTTCTGCAACTGAAGTTGGGATTTTGTCTCCAATGGGCTTTAGGAATAGGATAGCTATTAATGGAGCAAACATTATCTAGTTATGATGTTTGTTGTTCATAGGCAAGAGGACAATAGGATTCGAGATGCTCAGGACTCAAATAGAAATTACATAGATTAGAGTTGACATTCATGACGGGGATAGTCTTTTGTTGAACAGAAATAGCTTCTACCTTTTTAGTGAGAGATTCGATTAAAGTTTTAAGCTCAGGATCGGGTTTAATCTCAAACATACCGGCAGCCTTAACTGTTGAAGAAGAACTAGCGGAGCGGGGGATAACGTCGCTCCCCCCCCCCCCCCAATTATTATTACGCTTTGTTTGATCTTCTAAAAACCTATAAGCCTCTGAGGCTCCTTTACTGAGGAAACTACCCCCATTCATTATATCAAGGACTTCTTTATGGTGGTGTAAAAGTCCCTTGAAAAAGGCACGAACTAATGTGTCTTTCGCAAGGTTATGATGTGGACACTCTATAAGAAGGTCAGTGAAACGATTCCAAGCCTCTGAAAAGGATTCATGAGGATTCTGTTGGAAAAAGTGAATCTTGAAAAGCATTTCATCTGTCTTCAGTGGTGGGTAAAAATGTTCCATAAATAGTTGAACAAGTTTGGCCCATGAATCTACATAATTAGGCGCTTGGGCAGTTAACCAAGACGCTGCCTTATCAGCTAAGGTGAAAGGAAACACCCTCAGTTTAATTTGTTCCACACCTACCATAGGATGATGGAATGTGGTAAGAACTTGTTTAATCCTACGCATATGCTGATAAGGTTTTTCATGGTCTAACCCATGAAAAACTGGTAACAAATTAAATATATTCGGGGGGATTCGGAAATTCCCCACTGGGTCTGCAAGAACGATGCAAGATTTTGGGCTATCGTTCAGGGCTTCATAAAAGTCAGAGAGAGGAGACTCTCTTTCTTCAGTTATTATTTCAGGTGTAGTGTGTGGTATACTAGATAGGTGTGTGTGTTGACGTTCACGATAGATTACGTTAATCGTTTTTTCTGTACCTGACCTTAATCTCATGCAAGGCTAAGTCCAATATTAAAGAAACACGACAACAACCAAAACAACCCTGATATGCTAGTATAAAACCTCTAACAGGAGATGCGAGGAGTGGAAGAAAGAAGTACCTGAATGCCTCCTTGCTTCGCTTATGAATAGCGTCTTATATACGTGAGCTCAGTGTAATTAACAAGTTAGAAACACTGAATAACTTGAAGAATTGGAAATTTGGACTAACCTGTGAAAATTAGGCTGCTCAGAAGAAGGCGCGTGGTGTGCTAAAAAATTGCCTAGGTAGGGCGCGGGTCGCGCTCTTGCCTTACTCGAGGTCTAGGCACTTCAGCGCAGGGTGCGCTTCGATTTTGCCTTGGATGGGCGCAGGGTGCGCTCTTGCCTTGGACGATGTCCAGGCACTTTAGCGCAGGGCGCACTCAATGTATTTCTGCGAGGAAAAAATCAGTTCTTAAGCAAACAACTACAGGTAGAACCAAACAAGGTTGGGTGGGTTTAATGGAACTTTGGTAGGATTAACACTACTAATGGAAATGTAACTAAACACAACTAAGATGGTAGTGGCGCCATTTGATAAAAGGTAAAACGATAGTCTTACCTACGAATAAGCGATGAAACTCAAATGTAAGTAAAACTAAAACTATTTTCTTGCTTATATACAAAGATTCTACTCTCGTTATCAATGCAATATGGTTAGAGTAGAGAATTCGTTCCACTCCTAGTTGTCTAGATGTGAAGGTTTTCTAGTTCGTGTAAGCTAACAAAGTCGTGAGAGTAATGGAATTGAAATTTAACTACGATGGTGAATCAACAATCAAGATGATATAATTCAAACTATGGAAATACTAACTTGACAATATGGGGAGGAATTAGGGGGATTTGATTTCACCTTAATTTGACTTAATAAACTAACGAAGAATTGTTGTAATCCGAATTGCTTTGTTTTCGCATAACAATTGGGTCTATGTAATCTCTAATCGTTCATGGTAATCTCTACCAACTAACAATCAGCATGTGAAGTAATCAAATCCATTCTCATGTAGAACTAATTACTTTATAGAATGGAATAGATTACTGCGACTATTTCTACGCTAATCGAAATGAAGTTTCATTAAGGTTTCCTTAAACCCCTCTAATGGAGGTTTTAGCCTTCAATCATTACACTATCATTTCTAACACAAGAACAAATAGAACAAGTCATTATTGAATAAGTATTAAACTTTATTAATCTAATTTAACAATAGTATGATGATTCAAAATGAATAAATACTGAAATTAAAACTAAGATTATGAATAACTAATTATCAATTTAAGACAAACTAATTGAAATGAACTAAGTAATTGATTCTAAAAACTAAATTTACTGTTCTAACTAATTTATTGATAATTCAGTAGATAAAAACTAAGTTATTGATTATACAAGCTAATTTCTTGTTCTAAAAACTAATTCTATGAAAAATAACTAGATCCAAAACTAACTAACTTAAGAGCTAAGTCTTTGTCTCTTCATATAGAAGAAGCTAGATCCACAATTTCATGCATGGACTGAGGAGCCATGTTTTGGGCTGGAAAATCGAGCCCAAAACCTCATTACTTCAGTCCACAAAGGGGTTTTCAGCTGGAAATGACTTCAACAGCCTTTTCGACCACTTTTGCTCCTCTGATTGGGTCAAGGCTTGGAACATTAGAAAGCTAGTTCTTAGTTGGTCGTTTTGACATAAGGTAAGCCTAATTCCATGGTTTGAGTCCAAAGATACGGCCTTTGGAAGTTCTGCTAACTTTTGTGCGCTATTTGTACCCGCGTTGACTTTGACTTTTTAGCTTTGACCGGGCTTTAGAAAGGCTTTTTCTCCTTGAATCTTGGCCTTTAATTATAAAATTTCTTAGCAACCAACCTTTGCTCTATTATCTCACAAAATGAGCACATTTCTGCACATATTCGACTCCAATGCTTGAAATACATAAGAATACAATAACAATATTAACTCTTACTTATTAATCACATAATTAGTCAAAAAGAAATATTGTTAAGGGGTTAAAACTACAGTTTTGGGCTTTTATCAGTAATGGAGAAGGGAAAATTAGTAAAAGGCATAAAGTAGGGGTATATAATATAAAAGTTAGGGAGAGAGAATATACCTAGACTTAATCTAGTGTCATGTAGGATTTAATTTCTAGTCTTTTATTTTTCAAGTCATTTTACTTTATTGTTCTTCATTTTAATCTTGTTATTTTGCTTTATTTCAATCAATCAATTAATCTTCCTTTGTTGTTATTTGTTCAATCTTTCATTTCAATACTTTCTTTCAATGTTTTCATGTCATTTAAATCTTCAAACAACTTAAGTTTCCATGTTCTTCATTAGCTAAAAACTAAACAAGTTCTAAACTAAGTGTCTACCTTCTTTCTTCTTCAACTCCCAACATTCAAACTCTAAACAATCTAGGATGAACCACATAAAAAACAAACTTTGAGATACTCTAAACTAGTATACTTCACATATCATTGTCGTCAGGGAAACAATGAATGTACCTCAGGTATCGTGAAGGACATTCACGCCATTGCTGAAACCTTAAGGAACAAATTATTCTATTCATAGGGCACATAGAATCTACTTTAACCCAATCATTAAAAGTAGCCGAAAACTGTGAGAAATGTGTCCTCATAATTTGGTAAGCGGTTATAGGTAAAAGTAGATATTGATGCCGAACAGTGTGAGCTCTTTTCAGATTGGTGATAACACAGTTTATGATATCAAAAAATGTATGACCTTGAACAAGCGTATTGAATACTACACAGGCAACATCATTGTCTGTAGAAAAATACCAATCTCCCATGATGTTCAGAAGGATAAACAATATCGTATTCCCCACGTTCATGGTCATGCTTGCTAAGGGAATGGTGGTATCTGGCCATCTGCCAGGTGAAGTGCATTCTTTTTTAATTGTGAGACCATCAGTATATGTTCCACGAAAAGCAGGCCATGAAAAGGAATAGTATGAGTTATGGCTGATGTATGGCCATGTTGTCGTTGGCTCGTGATAAGGAAGATCCAAAGTTAGGGCAAATGTCGGCTTGGAAAAGATATGTTATGTGCCACTAACTTTGATTGTGAACCCATCTAAGAAGAGAGCCTTGGGCATGATTAAATGCTTGTGTGTCTCCCATATTGGCATAAAAGTATGCAACCAAACTTGGAGAATAAGTTTGGTTAGGTTGAAGAACTAAGGAAGACCACCCGATGTTGGTGATGTATTCACAGAAATGAAGGTCATAAGCATGGCAATCCATCATAGCCTGGAAGGATTGCTCAGGAATGATTTTTGGTGTAGCCATGCTTGATGAAGATAGGTTAGTTGGAGTAGATAGAGGGGTAAGGTAGGGAGTCCTGACAAACTATCAATCAGTGTGAGGAAAAGTCCAAAATAAAATAGTCACGTTGCATGAAGCAACGAGAAGGTCCTACTGTAAGGGAATCAAGTATGTCCGCCACTCCTGATGGATAAAGTGATACAAAGAGAATAATTCAATAAAGTCTGTCGGGATGAATGAAAGAGTATGAAAGAAGATAAGCCCTCTTGCAAACAAATTTAAAACAATAGTTTAAAATTTGTCTTGAAATGATGGTTTATTGATAACAACAAGAATTATTACAACTTAATGGGCACAATATCTTTAACCACTACTTAACAATAGAAAACATAAAAAAAAAAAACAAAATAGGTTGACTAAGAGATAAATATAACTAAAAACCTAATGTTGAAAGGTGGAACAAAATCTAGGGCTTTATTGATGGCGAGGATGGCTAAGTGGAAATAGATCATTTACAAGACTATCGAATTGATCAATCTGCTAGATGAGATGCTGCTAAATTTCACCCTGGTGTGTGGAAAAATTGCGTTGGTTCTTCATTATAATCGCGTGGTTTTCCAAAAACTGTGAGTGGTTGTGTAAGAATTCTTCTTGTGCCACTTCGTGCATTGCCTGACCTTCTTGTAATTCCAACAAACGTGTAAAGAATATCTCCTAACGGGCGTGCAGTGTTCGCATGCCTTGGTGAAGAAATTGGATGCCTTCCATAGGATTAAAGATGTTATGCATGGTATTTTTATCAAAGAAATGTTTAGAGGATGGGTTATGGTCTTCTTGTTCAGTTGTCAGGTTCATTTGAGTATCTGGAGTCCAAAAACCAGTGATGCACTCTGCATGAAGGGTAGTAAGGCGAGCTATTTGAATATTTATTTATGGATAAACAACTTGATAACCCCAATGCAACATAATTTGCATTACTAGGGTAGGCAAAGGGGCTAACCGTTTTTTGGTCCTTGTGATCGAGTTCCAGATAAATTGGATTATACAAAAGTCATTCCTTTGAGTCTGCATCACCCAGAGTATGTGGAGAAGAGGTTTGGTCACTTCAGATGTTTTTGATATTCTAGCCACATTGTGTCCTAACCAGTGGAGAACGGATCGTTAATTATGTTGCGAAGAGCGCTGAAGAAGAACGTGGTTTCTGTTTCCTAGTTCACGATGAGATACAGTGGCCTGCATTAGTTGCTTGTCGATAAAAATTTGTGACTCCTGAATAGCCAACGCAGAGTTCATCATAGGAATTTGAAAGATTTTGGAGATGATTTCTAGAGTTAATTCAAAACGTTGTCCATAGGCATGGAAATAGAATTTACCATGGTCCATTTTGCTAAATTGGTAAAACATCATAACCAATTCTCTGGAATAGGCAGCTGCCGAATGATATAGCAGAGGCATCCATCCTTGACGTACAATTTCAGTGTCAAAATATGGGGAAAACAAGCCGTCATGAAAAAATTTCATAAAATTTTTCTCAGGCAAAATTTGTCTTAGTTGAGCCATTTGAAATTATATGTGAGGGAAGAATGGTGAAGAATGATTGAAATGAAGATGGCGGAAAGAAAGATATTTATAGCCAATATATGAATATTAACAGATCAGGATGGCAAGTGCAGTTAGATCCGGAATTAATATGTAGGAAAAAACACATATAGAACAAGTGCTCTTGTCGCATCACATTAATGTGGCAGGACGTATCGAGTATGGATATCTAAGGTGGGTCTTTTAACGTCAGATTCCCGAGATGATTAAGAGGTTTTCACAAATAGTAGATAATACGGAGTAAGGTTTCACATGGTAGTTAGACTAACACGTATTTTCTACCTTGAGTTGTCAAATAGAGCATTTAATGTCACGTCCCTAAGACTGTTATTGAGGCATGCAAAGAGATAGAACGTACGAAGGAAAGGGCCATAGGATAGTTAGACCTACACGTAAATTCTTAATTGATATAGCAAATCTCAATAATGGAAGATGGTTAGATTTTATATAGTTGCATGCACGACTTGTTTTGAACACAATGAGTCAAGATTGAGTTATTTTTGTGAGTGATTGATTTTTTTAATGTTTATGATATGGTAAAAATACAATTAATACACACAAATATTAAATAGGGAACTTCTCCATTTAATACGTAAACCGTACAAATGTTTGAGAATTATTTAACACACCACACCAATATACAAAAGGTTTAAATACAGAAATATGCAACGTACTTAGGTCCTATTAACACTTGTATCAACATAGAATTTTTTTTCACAAACGATATAATGTACTATGCCCGATTTCACAAAAATAGCAATCTGTTAGGTTCCGTCAGTTAAGTGATGATGTGTCATTGTTTTTCATTTTCATTTTATTTGTATTTTCCACTTGGCATGCCACATCAGCATTTTCTACCAACTTTCATTTCCACCTCGGCAACCAACTTCGGCCAGCGCTTAACTCAACATTTTTTCGTTTTTTAAAGTGGTGAAAAATAAATTAATAATTTTTTGAATTAATAAATATATAAAAAGAATAAATTAATAATTATATAATAATAATAAAATAATTATATAAAAATAAAGAAATATATAAATAAAATATTATTTTATTTATTATATATATTTGAAAATTATCAAAAACTATAAATAATAATAATAAAAGAGATTATAATATAAAAAAATATATAAATAAAGAAATATATATAAATAATATATTATTTTATTTATTATATATATTTGAAAATTAAAAAAACTATAAATTATAAAAAAAAAATATTATAATATAAAAAAATATATAAACAAAGAAATATATAAATAATATATATTTTTATTATATATATATACAAATATATTTTTTTTTTTTTTATTTATAGTTTTTTTTTATAATTTTCAAATATATATAATAAATAAAATAATATATTATTTATATATATATTTTAATTTTTTATATTATTATAATTTTTTTTATAATTTTCAAATATATATAATAAATAAAATTATATATTTTTTATTATTATTTATAGTTTTTGATAATTTTCAAATATATATATAATAAATAAAATAATATATTATTTATATATTTCTTTATTATTTATATAATTATTTTATTATTATTATATAATTATTATTTTATTCTTTTTTATATATTTATTAATTCAAAAAAAATTATTAATTTATTTTTCAGTCACTTTAAAAAAAAAAAAAAAAAAAAAACTAAAAAAATGTTGAGTTGGTAGTGCTGAGTTGGCAATGCCGAGGTGGTGGAAATGCCGAAGTTGGTAGAAAAAATACTTGATGTGGCATGCCAAGTGGAAAATACAAATAAAACAAAAATGAAAAAACAATGACACATCATCACTTAACTGACGGAACCTAACAGATTGCTATTTTTGTGAAATCGGGCATAGTAGATTGTATCGTTTGTGAAAAAAAATTCTATGTTGATATAAGTGTTAATAGGACCTAAGTACGTTGCATATTTCTGTATTTATACCTATACAAAACGACAAAGAAAAGGAGAGATGTACGTTACATAGATCTAGATATTTTGGAGAATTAGATGCATAACCAACAGTATGACTACGATAAATATTGTTAGTAGGAAGATCTTGAATGCATCATCACGTTGCTGCTTTTCAAATTTTTTGTTCAGATCCATTATGTTGAAAAAAATGAGAATTGGTGAATATTAATTTGTGGAGAGTGAGAGAATGGGATGAGTGAAGTATGGTGAGGAGGGTAGAATTTTATAGCAAAAAAAAACATGACCGTTTGTGGAGAAGTGTGCAGAATAATGCAGTTGAGCCTTGTGGTGGATCAGACCGTTGAGCATACATTTGGATCAGTCCATTGTTGTGCATACTTTTGGATCAGTCTGTTGAGCATACTTTTGGATCAATCTCTTGGACCTAATCATTAGGCCTAATGCATAATGCAACAGATTAATCTCTATTTATATATAAGGAAGACGATAATCTTATATGTAGATAATTTCTCATTTAATTCGTCTCAAGATACAAAATTTTAAGAAATTAATCAACACACCGTTTTACATTAATAGAAAAATAAAATGCAATTACGTAAAGGAACAAATGACAGAAGTCATTATTAAACTAGAAGGAGTAAAGCTGCTACTGTGAATCTTCAGGGTTAGCTGAAGATGAACCAGGGTTACGGCGACGACGAGCTCCCAAGGTGGTTAGCTGATCCTGAATATCTTCTAAAGACTGCAACACCTGACCCTGAAACTGGTGCTGGCAGCGATGAAACTAGTTCTGACGAGTACGCATGTTCTGCTGGAATTCACCCATGGAAGTTTCCATATTCACTTGGTGTGTGAACATGTTACGCAGGCCAATGTTGATTGAGCATATTGCTTCCATGGGGTTACGCATTGCTCGCATGTCAGCCTCATTAAAATAATTGGGGGATGGGGAGGAGCAAGCACATGATCGTGCTCTGCCACTACTTTCGCTATAGGGTCCCAGTGATCCATGACACATGTCTCGAAAATCCCAAAGTTTTCAAAGAGCCTTGTGGGAATTAATAGAGTAGCAGACTGGAAACCAAAATGAATCATTATCTGTGTAACAAGAATAACAAGAGGGGCTGACCTGTTAGAGGCATGAGTAATGATATCATCGAGGAAGTGTACCATGCAGGAATTTTTCTTCCTCTCCTGTAGGATCCACAACAGGTGAAGAAACATCTTGTTAACGTCCGATGTCTTTGAGGTGCTAATCACATTATAGGCCACCCATTGAGTGACCGCCAGTTTGTTTCGTCGCAGAGAGTGTTGGCACGCGCATCTCGAGCTGTCACTGTATTCCCCCTCGATTAGCGTGTTAACCATCAAGTCCAAAATACTTGGGCACTCCGATATCTACAGTGTTGGAGTATAGTAGTTAATTGGAATGTCAGTGATATTGGACATCAATTCCAACATGAGTTCACGTTCTAGCCCATCCACCGTAATCTAAAATTCATTCCCTCGAAAACCACCATTGTTGTAAAATGTCAAAACCAAATCTTCGGAGTAGTGTTCTAATAAGCACCCAAAAGTGTAGTTTAAACCCCTTAATAGTATTACATTTAGGCCAATTATTTTTATAATAAATTAGAGTTAATAATGTTTATGTGTTTTTGTGCATTTCAGGTCTTCAAGTTGTTTATGTGCTTAAAGATGTCATTTTACGTGGAAAATGAGTCAAGATGATTGCTAGAAGAGTTATATGTTTAAATCCCAATAATCAAGAAGAAAAAGCCTTTTCAAGTCCAGTCAAAGTCAATTCGGGTAGAAAAAGAACATTAAAGTCAATATAACTTCAAATGGGCGTATTTTGGACTTGGGATTCGAAATTTGGCCTACTTTATGTCAAAACGACCGTCTAGGAATAAGCTTTCCAATGGACCAGGCCTTACCCCAATCAGAGCTGTAAAAGTAGACAAAAAGGGCACTGAAGTAATTTATAATAGTTGTGGCCTTTTTAGACTTAACCTAATGGACTTTGGGCTCACATTAGAGGCCCAAAGTCCCCCTTTTTTGCCCATGCATGAAAATATAACCCTAACCCTCTTCTATATAAAGAGGGTTAAGGCTAAACAAAACTTAGCTACTCCTTTATTTAGCTTAGTTGTAATTTAGGGTTCTCTCTTTCTCTTTCTTTAGAATAGTTTAGTTTAGTTTAGGTTAAGTAGTTTAATTGTAGCCTCCATTATTCCCCATCAATAAAAGCTTAGTTATTTAATATTAAATTCTCTTATTTTATATTATATCTTTCTATTGTTATTTAGTTAGTATGATTCCAATGAAACAAGACTAAACCTTCATTAGAGGGGGTTTATGAAGTCATGTGAGGATGATTAGTTCTTAGTTTATTATTATTTTGCATAAATAGCGTTTAAAATTCAATTCTTATGATTGTTTAGAGATAAAAATCATAAGATTTGAACTAGAGTTTAGAGTCACCATCAAAGATATTTGTGGTGGAGCTAAACTCTCATGCTAGTGAAACCTTGATCCGAGACGACTTGGTGTTCACTAGGGATCAAACAAGCGATTCGATGACTAACTAATAGCCAATTGAATCGTAAAGTGGATTACCCCTCTCTATATCTTTCTCTCGTATAATTAAATCACTATTTTGGCATTTAGATTTACTGTTTTAATAGCTTAAGAATTACTCTGTCATTAGTGGATTAGTTTAATTAGTCTAGATTCGTTTTAAGTACGTGCAAGCAAGAGTGGAGAACATGATTGCCTCTCTATATCAACATGTTTAGGGAGTATTATAATTACTTGATTAGCATGATTTAGTACTGTAGAAACACTATTTTTACATCTATTAAAACCTAGTTATCATGCTCCGCATTTTGGTGCAATAGATACTCCCACCCTTTACTTTCAATCTCCTCATAAAAAAATGGGTAGAACATACCACCATTGACGAGATTAAATTTTTTTTGCTCAATTGTTATTCATCTGTTCGCGGTCGTAGAGAGTTGCAATTGACTTGTGTAAGGTGGATGTGAGGTGTAGGGGGAAGTTGTTGTAGGAAAACAATTGGATTTGGTTTAGTTAAAGTCGCGTGTGCGAGTATAACTATACTGATGTGTGTCGCGTGCGCGAGTGAAGGTGATGGAAACTAGATCCATTTTTTTATGGGGGAAGAAAGATGAAGGGAATGACGCGTGTGATAGTTCGTGTGGTGGGTTTATGAAGCCGGCACATGACTTGGGTCTGGGTGGAATATTTGGCCCAAGCCCAAATGAAATCCGGAAATGCCCATTATGTCCTGAATTGTTCCGAAAACGTCAAACGTGGATTCCCGATTCGTTTCAACTCCAAATGGGACAAATGAGTTACCAAAATTATCAGCATTAAAAATGTCATTTAATGGTATATATCCAGCTTACACTCAAACTTGTTTTTGAAAAAGGAAAAGGTGGAAGAAGAAATTACAAAACGTGAAGGGGTTGAGTCCTGTGGAAACATAACTCAACCCCTTTTCTTTTTTTTTAACTATATACAAATGTACACCGGAAGAGTAACGTGTTAGCAACACTAGACTCCAAGAAGACTCTCAACGTAAAATCTCAGGCGACTGTCATGTCGGTGTTGGAGCGAACCCAATCTAGCCAGACTGTGGCTTAACCTTTATGTTTTTGGTGCCTAGGGTGTAGGACGGTACCATTCTTGACCGTGAGAAGGGTGCAATAGTCTAATAATATTACCCTTATTACATATGGTATAGCCTAAAACCGCCTCGAAATGAAATCAAATAGCAAACAGCTAGGGTTTGGCTTGGTGGAATCCATTGCCCATGTCCCGAGTAGGCAACATCCGATGTTGAACCCGAATCTCGTTGTGCACAGTGTTAGTGCAAAAGGGAAATGGAAAAAACATGAGTATATACATGTTGAGTCTTTTAACGTCAAATCCTCAAGACGATTGTGAGTCTTTTAACATTAGATCTTCAAGACGATTTCCAACCCGTGGGAGCAACGACACAGCGACAAAGTTTATCCTGCTCAGCTAGTGTCAGGTAAAACTATACCTTATACCGGCAAGTATCGGATAGTGATTGAAAAGCTAGACAGAAAGGTGTTTGACAACGCATACACCACCCCATCCTTCGCGTACGTCATTTACGAGCAAAAGTACTACGACCATTACGTATTCGTGATGAGTGAGACTTACACCTAATGATTAGCTAAAGTTCACGAGGAAGAGAGTAGAAAAGGGAAGAGAAGGAAGGAGGGGAAATTTTTTGTACCCATCGTTTACCAAAAGGTACATTTGCTCTATTATCAGAAGACATTTATACTCAGTTCTGAAATAGAGTTGTTGTGGATTAGAGTTCCGACGCTTGCAACCATACACTCCAAGTGATATGAGAGAAGAAAAGAAAAAAGGGCCCGACTACCAAAATGGTGTACTTCCCTTTTTTTAAACACATGGAAGGGAGTACATTGGCCAGCGAATCTAGTAGTCTCTATAGACTAATCTTGGAGAAGAGTCTTTTCGACATCTGGAGATCATAACTCGTGGTAATGTTTAAGGCATTGGCCATTTACTTTAAATTCGCTGTTATCATTTAAATTTGTCAAAGAGATTGCCCCATAAGGGATGACAGCAGAGACAATGAAAGGACCAGACCATCGTGTTTTCAATTTTCCTAGAAAAATGTGTAATCTTGAGTTGTACATCAAAACTTTTTGATCAATTTTGAAATCTTTTCTCAATATATGCTTGTCATACACTCTTTTCATGTTGGATTTATAGGATTTCGAAAGATCATATGCATCACTGTGAATTTCCTCAAACTCATTTATTTGCAATTTTCGCTTCTTGCTTGCCGCATTGATATTATAATTGACTCTTTTAATGGCCCATAGAGCTTGATGCTCAAGTTCAACCGGCAGATGACAATGTTTTACAAAAATGAGGCGGTAAGGAGACATCCTTATAGGTGTCTTAAAGGCCATTCGATATGCCCACAAGGCATCTGATAATCGGAGAGACCAATCTTTCCTAGATGGATTAACTGTTTTCTCTAAAATGGACTTAATCTCTCTATTAGAGACTTCCACTTGGCCACTGGTCTGCGGATGGTACGGAGTTGCCACCTTTTGGGTTACTCCATATTTCTTTAATAACGACTCAAAAATTTTATTACAAAAATGTTTTCCCCCACCACTAATGATAGCTCTAGGAACACCAAAACGAGAGAAAATATTTTCTTTTACAAAAGAAATGACAGTCTTATAATCATTAGCACGACATGTTATTGCCTCAATCCATTTTGACACGTAGTCAACAGCTACCAGGATGTAGAGAAAGCCATGAAAATTTGGAAAGTGACCCATGAAGTTGATGCCCCAAACATTAAAAATTTCTACAATTAGAATTGGATTTAAGAGCATCATATTGCGTTGAGTAATGCGTCCTAGCTGTTTGCAGCGGGTGCATGCTTTGCAATGCTCATGTTCATCTCTAAACAGTGTTGGCTAGTAACAACCACATTGTAAAACCTTGGCCACAGTTTCTTACCACTGAAATGACCCCCACAAGATTGTTCATGGCAGAAGGATAACACGTCATTGTGTTCCCAGTTGGGAATGTAACGGAGTATTAGTTTGTCTGAACAATACTTGAAGAGGTAGGGATCATCCCAGAAATAAAATTTCAAAGTGGAGAAGAAATTTGTTCGGTCAGCACGAGACCAAGATGAAGGGACTTCCTTGGTAACTAGGTAGTTTACTATATCAGCGTACCAAGGAGACGAAAAGACTGAGTACAAGTGTTCATCAAGAAAGGGATCATAGATGGGGTATGAATCATTATCAACATCACTGACGAGTCGTGATAAATGGTCGGCAACAACATTCTCACAACCTTTTTTATCTTTGATTTCGAGAGTAAACTCTTGCAAGAGGAGGATCCAGCGGATCAACCTCTGTTTTGCATCTTTTTTCGTTAGTAGCTAACGAAGTGCCGCATGGTCAGTATAGACTATTGTTGAAGAACCAACTAGGTATGGACGAAACTTATCCAAGGCATAGACAATAGCGAGGAACTCCTTCTCAATGGTTCTTGATCAATCCCCAAATGTGTGTTTTATTACCTTTATAATACTTCAATTATCCCCTTCTTATGCTTAATGAACATACAACTTATAGCTTTTGCTACCGTTTCCAGGATACTTGCCATTTAGGATGCATATTCCTAATACGTGCATTTTAGCGCAAAAAGGATTGTTATTTACGCTTAGGAGCAAAAGTGCCAGAAAGTAAAAGTCAACTATCGAAGTCAAAGACTCAAAGACTCAAAGCTGAAAGCTATGGACTCAGGGACTTAACGCCAAAATCAAGAATTCTATTGTATGGGCTTGGGTCAAAAGCCCACAAGGTTGTTTCTAGAAGGAAGGGCATAAATGTAATTGGTGTCCTATATAAACCAAAGTTGTAGAGAAAGAAAATTACCCTAGAGCTAATCTTTGGTCATTAAGAGTAGATTAAATGTTTTAATTTAATAGTATAATTTAATTTACTTGTTTTCCATTTTTATGTTTTTCAAGCTTGAAGTGATTTAATACAAGTTTTCAATATTAACTTTGATACGAGTTTTCATTCTTCTTTTCAGTACAAGTTTTCTCTACTTATCTTATCTTTGATTCAATCCTAAACACTAGTTATAGTCCTTTGACAAGTTCAAATGAGTATGACTTTGTAAACAAGATAACCACCAAAAACAATTTAATTCCATGTTTTGATTCAACAAGTTAAAAGCAAGTCTTAATCCATATACAAATCAACTAATAGTTTCACATTAAGAAGTATTTCCAAATAGCCATTAGAAAGTAGGAGAGAAGAGTTAAAAGTCTAGTTTTTCCAACCATCAAAACCATCCTCCAAACAAAGAATTCAAGATGAACAACACCTTCAACACCACTATTCTATCCTCTTCAAATGGCGCCGCCGTCATGGATTCAAATGGGAAGAGGAAGATGGAGAAAAACAACACTTATTGAACCCTTCTTCTCAATCTTAATTTCAATTCTTTTTTGGATTTTTTTCTTCATTTTGTTACTGATGTTTCATTTTCGTATGTTTCTAGCACACTTCTGCGCAAACGGTGCCCGAGAATAGCACGAGACGAATCACCGGAACTTGCTGGAGAAAAAAGTGTGGAAACGGAGCAAAAGAACCTGCGCCGCGCATCTGTCACATGCGCGCCCGCGTGCGAAATGCACATGCATATGTCAGACACACACTCGCGTACGACATGCACCTGTGAACCATTCACCTGTGTCCGCACCTCATTCACCCGCGTCGCGCCTCGATTTTCTCAGACAAAGATTTCGTTGGCTCGGAATCTTCGTGTGTAAGTCTACTTTAATACCCCCTGGTCTTTTTAATACAACTATTAGTAGATAAAAAGTAGATAGATTTGCAAAGTTTTGAGTTTTCAAAACCAAAAATTCAATTAAAAAAACAATTTAAAAATTAAATTTTTTTATTAATTAAAATGAATTAGTAATCCATTATCAAGGTTAAATTTTAAAATTAGTTTAGTAGCATGTTTAGGTTTTAGTTTTTATTAATTGTTGTTTATGCATGATTAGATTAAGATAATATCATATAGTTAAGTCAAAACACAAAAAAATTAATTAGGGTAAATACAAAATAGTTTAAGTTTTGGAAGTTTAGTCTTTTGGTTTAAGTTTACTTACCAAGAGTTGGGGATTCAACCAACTTGGACCGGTTAGATGTGTGAGGTAAGAAAGAGTAGTACCACACTCAAACATCACAACCCAACTTGGGGGTTGAAGTTCCAGTCTTTGACGAACACTTTCCAAACTTTTACATATTTTGTTTAATTAATCATTAGTGAATAGTTAATTAGCTAAACGTAGTTAAATTTTCGTGTTTACCGCTTTCATAGTTTTAAGCCCATGAAAGCAAATTTATTTTAGGCCCACGAAGGCAACCAATTATAACTTATTGGCTTTGCCAACATTTTGACCCAACTTGTGGGTCTTAGTTAGATTAAACTTGTAACCGTAAGGAAAAGCTCGAATGGCGGGTTGACACACAAGACAACAAACACTTCGTCAACCCCACCACGTCGCCTTCACCCCAAGGGTCGTGTATACACACCTTGGGCGATAATTTCTAAACCTCCTCGCTACAAAGTGTAAGAGGATACTTGTGTGTTACTAAGCATGCTTGGATGATGGTGTGATTTACGTTTCAGTCTCATCTTTACATTAACGCTAAAGCTAAACCCGTGCCCGAAAGAACAAAAAGTGGGATTAAGCCCCACTTTAGAATGGGCGTTGTGTGAAATGTTTGTTACATAGACCGAAACTAAAAAGATAAAATCAATCAAGCAGAGCCAATTTAGTCATGTCCATTAGGATAAACATCTAGCACAAACAAAGAGAGTAGTAAACTACCAAATTCCAGTGGACCAACCACCTTCCTCACTCCCCTCCCTTAGAAATATCGTCGGTGAGATTCTTGGTGGCACACCATCTGGTGAAGTAGTGATCTTTTCCCTCGACGCGTATAGTTCCCAAAACCCAGTTTTGCGCCCACTGTTAAATTCAAATAGGACATAGTATTTAATCTACAGATATTGCATGCAATCTTTTAAACAACTTTAAAGTCACAAACGAATTTCCCCTATTTGAGCATCCAATACATTTGTGTGCGCATATAAGTAGACTCTAAATAGTCTCGCAATCATGCATGAGACTACGCTCAGGCTATACAAAGCTTAGAGCATTTAAAACTTACCCACGTAGGAGAGCACGTCGATCTCAACATACTCCTATTTCTCATCCCCAACTACTAGGATGGCGGATGAAGTAGTTCAAGCTGAAGAGCCTCTCTCTAGTTTCTACACACCGTTACAAGATGGACCTCCATCTTGTATACGACTCACACAACTCAATAGCGATTTCCACATCCTACCGAACATGTTCAATCTCTTACCCGTCTTTCACAGTCTCGAACACGAGTTACCATACGAACACTTACGCTGGATACATGAGGTATGTAGTACGTTCAATAATCAGGGTGTTTCTAATGTTCAGGTTAAACTGAGAGGGTTTCCTTTCACTCTAGCTGGCAAGAGCCACACATGGCTTCTATTGTAGAAGCCTGATTCATTTGATACATAGGAAAAGGTAGTGTTCTCCTTCATGAAGAAGTACTTTCCACCGAAGAAAATAAAGGAGATAGTAAGCAAGATATACTTCTTCAGACAGAGTCCGAGTGAGACATTCTCTGAAGCATGGGATATATTCTCTGACCTTCTCCATTCATGTCCTCACCATAAACTAGAAAAATCCACTCTTGTCCAATGATTTTTCAAAGGTCTTCTCCAAGAACACAAAGGCACACTGGATATCATGAGTAATAGAAACTTTTTAGATAAAGGTGCTACAGAAGCTCTAACCGTTCTTGAAGACCAAGCAGAAAAGAGTACTCATTGGAGCAACACAAACAATTCCAGAACAACCCAGCCTAGTACTTCTAAAGCCAATGGTATCTTTGAGGTAAAATCTTATCTAGAGAAGAAAACACTAATCGAAACCCTCACAAGAAAGATAGATGCCCTTGCAACAAAAGAAAATGACCATACTCCCCAACTAGTCATGAACATTAATATAGCACCATGCACTTTCTACCTAGATATAAATCACGTATCTACCCATTGTCCCTTTCTCAATAACATAGCATCACTTCAACCAGAAGAAGTCTGTGCTTTCAATATACCAAATGCACCGTGGACGCAACACCCAAATTTTCAATGGAATACTAATCAACAAACTCAACCACCTCCAGGGTTCACTAATTATGTTAAACCATAAAATACATTCAATCAGTTCAGACAAGGATAAGGTACCTACAACAATTAGAATAGAGTAATGGTTCCATCCAACTTTAACCAGAACTACCAAAATCCACCAATCAACAACCAAAGAGACCTAGTTCCAATTGCCCAACCTACTGATGTCCCATTAGACCAAACATCCGAGATGATGCTATCATTGATGCATCAGTAATTTCAAATCTTGGTGTCCATACAACAATCTCTAAGCCACCTAACTCAAGAGAAAGCCCGGAAAGGTGTGTTCCCAGGATAAGCAGTTCCTAATCCTAAACAAGCGAACTCAACCTTGGAAGCTACAAGCGCCTAAATCCTCTGTTCCGTGATGTATTTCCAATCCTTTCATTCCCTTCATCTGTTTCTATGGAATACATTAGAAAAAGTAACTGGACTACTCCACTTAGAGTGTGTGGTTGTAAGTGTCAGAGCCTTGAGTCCGCGTATACTTGCATATTCTTTGTTAGCACTTTTACTTGTAGTTTGAGTAGTGTACCTCTATGGAGCAAGTATACAATTTTCTCTTTCTTTATTTTACACTCTTTTTAGAATAGCTTTTCTATTCCTATCATTTACAATTCCAATCTTTATTTTCATTTCCCAGTTTTCAGTTTTTGCATAAGCATTTTTCTTTCAATCTCACCTTTGACACTGAGTAGTCTTTCCTCTATAAAGAAGAGATGTGAAACAAAGCAGAGGGCGATGAGGATTAAGTGAAGGTGTCTTACAGTTATCTCTCATGGTTGTTTAGCATGTCTCGTCTTCCATAGGCATGCTATACCATGGGATGGACGGCAACTTGAGCCTTTTTATTTCGAAAACTTTTTCCTTCTGTGGGTGATTTCTTGTTGTTTCGAGTTTCGTCTTACAATCTAGTTGGAATGGATTTAACAAGGGCTAATGAAGGTTTCATATTATAGTGAGTATACTTCAAAAGAGTTTATATTAAGAGTTGAGGTTCATCCTAAATTGTTTACAGTTTGAGTGGGGGAGATAGAAGAAGAAAGGTAGACTCTTGAATAATGGAATAGTTCTAACCTAATAAACTTAAAAGCTTTGATTGTTGATTAAAATGACTTGAAAACATGAAAGGAAGATTTATAAAAATATTAAAATGAAACAAGCAAACAAGATGAAGATTGAAACAAAGAACAAGTAACAAGTTTATTCAAAGCAAGGAATTAAAATAACAAGTTGATTGAAATAAAGATAAAACAACAAGAAATTAAAAACATGAATTGAAAAACAAGATAAGAAAATAAACAAACCAAATGGTTTGGATCCTAAGACAATGGATGAGTTTTCTCTTCTTTGCTTTTTGATTATATACCCCTATTTTTGCCATTTATAGATTTGCCCTTCTTCATTCTAAACTAGACACCTCACTTTTTCTTTTGTTTTTGCTTTATAGGTGACTTATTGACCAAGGTAGGTTAGGAATAAGTCTTCATAATTTGAAATAAGGGCCTCCATCTTTGGTCTTCTCAATTGAGTCCTTTGACTGTTGACTTTGACCGGTTCACATGACTTATTTAGCACTTTTCCATAGCAGCTACTGGTCTTCATAATAAGCGTGATTAATGCTCCTTTCGGTGCTAAGACGCAGCTTTTATGATAAGTGGTTTGAAATACTCCTTAACCCCTAAAAAAGGTAGTAAAAACTATGAGTTGTCTTTTCGTTAAACGTAAAAGAGACTGAAGTGCAGCAATATACAGATAATAAAATGCATATTTAGGAGCTGATCACCACCCTCAAATAGCATCTTGCTTGTCCTCAAGCAAGGATGAGAGAAAAAACTAAGATCACAAATGAGTGATTTATTATACATTACACTAATCTTGTTTCGCAGAGTGCGATTGCTTTGACCATATGCAACAAGACCTTAAACTACTAGGAATTCCCTAGTGGATGAGCTTTAAGCCTCGTGAGAGTTTTCCAGTGAAGGTACTCACAAACTTCTTCTATTTAGTACAAAGGGTCTTGTTTCTTTATTTATTCTCAGAAGTTCATACATGTTAGCGGTGAATAAGGACAAGCTCCTTTGAACTTAGAATAACATATGTACAATAATTTAAGCATCTAAAGATAATTGTATAAAACATGAGCAATGAAATGCAAAAGCAGAGTTGTTTCCGAGGATTTTGGAGAGCTTCCTTATGGTGGGTTCTCACAGGAGTGTGTTGCAATCACAACTCTCTGATAGATTCACTCAAGGTTCATTCTCTCAAGTGCAGCGGGCACTTATGTTCCTCGCATACTTAAATGACGTCCAAAGGAACCGGGGTCGATTGATCACGCTTACCACTTACTATCATACCATCCTATTCCTAATCGAGCTAGAGGTCTTTTATTAGGAGTTACATTGCTAGGGTGATGATTTAGAAAGAAAAAGGAAGGGAAAAACAAAATCTGATAAGATGAGAAACTGGGTCTTCATGATACTAGTAACCAGAGAAGAACCTCATTTTGTTTTTTTGCTTCCAAATGGTGATACATTCTTTTAGCCCTTTGGCTTTGTGACTCCATTTGATTTTGACTGTTGGGAGTTCTAACTTTTCTTTTGTTTTTTTTTTTCGTTTTTGATATCATCTCCCTTTGATTTTGAACTTTTGGGAGATTCGATTTTTTAATCCTTTGATTTGTTTTGGAGTTTTGGTTTTGGATGGGTCTTTCTTTTCTTTTCTTTCTGAAGAAAATAACTGTTATGTTTTTGTACAAGGTCTTCTATTATCTTTTTCTAATATCCATCCAATTCTCAACTCATCAGTTAGGTAAGCTTTTTATTGTGTGTTGTAACGAGTTAGGAATTTTTGTTGAAGAATAAAAAAGCTTTTAGAAAGGGTGAAGGCTAAAAAAGGGGTGACTAGAGGAAAACTATCTTTTTGGGTTTTTAACGTTTTTTTGACTATATCGATTAAGAAGGGCCTAAATTCCCTTATAGGATATGGCGTGGTGATCAAGCAAGTGGACATGTGGTTTTTCTACTCGGACATCCTTTGTGTCATCACTCAATAATCATTCAGATGAGGCTTCCAGCTATATTCTCACAGGATATGGAACTTAATTGTTCTAACCTTGGCTTCAGAAACTCACTGCTATATACAAACAAATGCAGATGCATGCCATTCATGAAAAGATGCAGAAACTATTGTACGTATATTAGTCTAAGTAATATACTATACACTATACTATACACTATATAGAAAATGCATGCTTAGTTTTTGCAAAATATTACTATACCAACTCTATGATGGAACTACGCTTTGTCCTCAAAGTATGAAGAGATAAGGAAAAAGATTACCATAGAAACATGAGCAAAAAAAGGTGATAGACCGGTATTCTGTTCTTCATGATGAAAATACGCCTCCCCCAAATAAGTTTGGGGCGTGAGTTTTTTGATATAGAACGAGAAATACATGGTTTATTCTACTATAAAATCTTTTTGGGTTTGTATTTTTTTGAAAATATGAATGAAAGAAAAAAAAATGGAAAATTTTGGCATGATGTATCTGTTTTACCTTCTACTCATAAACCAAAGTCCACAAGAAAAAGCAAAACAAAAAACAAGCAGATAATATTAAACATAATGTTAAACTTATACTACGTCATACACGTGACAAAGAAAAATAAATAGATAGATCCAACTATACAAACACTAGGAATCCTTGTCAAAATCCGTGCGTGACTTGTCTCGACATGTAGAAGATCCTTCCCCTTGTTGACATCGAGGCCTGCCATGTCTATCACTATGCAGGAGCGCGTCTCTGATGCTTTGCAGTGTTTTAGTGACACTGTGCTAAAAATGTCACTGCTCCTGCTGGAGGTCCGCTGCTCCTCTCTAAGGGTATGTTGTTCCGCTCTGATGTTCCGCTATTCCACTATGATGTTACCTTGAGCTTCCCTAAGTTGGTGGAGATATGAGTGCAGAATCTTCTAGCCTCCATGGAGGAAGTTAATTCCGTCCATGGGCCGAGTGAACTGTCGAATGACATCTTCAATGAAGTAATCCACCTTCTCAGTCGGGCGTGCTTGTTCAGCGGCTCTGGCTTCAGGTGGAAGCCATGATTTCTAGATGCAGTGGGCATAGATAGGACTTATGGTAGCATCCTTGAAATCCACTAGGGCGTCTGTGACTTGGAACCCCCAGTGCTGCATGATCTTGGTGACCAGCACTAGTAGAGGGGCAGACGTCTTCTTCGGTTTGCAGAGTTGCTCGAAGATAAAGGAGACAATGCAGAAGCTGTTCTTCTGCTCTTGAAGGATCCATAAAATAGGATACACCACCTTACCTATATCCGAAGGCTTGGCCAAGCCTAGCAAGTTTTATGCTGTCCACTGAGATACTGCTAGCTGGTTCCTTCGGTGAACTCTGATAAGCGCAGTGAAACTTGGGGTTTTTAACCCCTCGAGAAGCATCTCTATCATCATCACGTCGATGGTCTTTTCGTATGGGGACTGTTTTGTCTGAACATAGGCTTTCAGAGGAATCCCCAGAACACCACTCACCACCTCCTTAGTTAGCTCCAGCGAGCGACCATCCTTAACAACTGTAATGCAGTCATCCTCCCCTCTGACCATGAAATTATAAAATGAAAAAGTAAGAGAGGGAGAATATACCGCATCTTCCAACAAAACCAAGGGATCCCATCCTCTTCTTCTGATCTCAACCCTGAAGTGCACTTCAAACAGATCGGAATAAAAGAGGTCTTGAAAAATTTGCTCCGACATGATTTTGATAACTCGAGCCATTTCGAGTAGGGATTTGAAAAATTAGGGTTTTGAGTTAGAATGGGGGTTGAATTTGGGGAAGGATGTAAAAAAATTGGGTGTAGGTGTGTTGAGATGTAGGGGCGGTCGCGAGTTGGGTGGGGGCGATCGCGAGTTGAATTGGGTGGCTAGGGTTGGGGATTTCGTGAGGAAGAAGTGATAAGGTTATATACTAAAAGCATTACTTTTGTATTAACTCTAATTCTTTATATTTTGAATGAGAATCATATGGGCAAATGTTATGCATATTATATATGTTATTAGTTATATGCATGTGTCTAATACTTTATGTTGTAGATGATATGGTCTGAACACACAGAATATCATATCATCAGTACCTTATAAAGTATAAGTAATCGTTCACAACCTAGATGGATTTGGACAAACCATTAATACGGTTGTAGTATAATCTGGTATTACTCTATCTTGACTATAGGATTACACTAGTACACTTTGTGTGTATTGAACAGGACCAAGTGAGGTTGTTTCTCTTTATACTGACTATATAAGAGAACAAACGCCTCTGTTTTTATGGATGCTTGTTCTCCTAATCTGGATATAATAACAGGCACTTACATGCATTGTACATTGCTTTAAATCATCAATGAGTGAGATTCATTTGTGAATCAACAAACTCGATGGATTGGGTAATGACATTGTATGTAAGGTGTGTTGTTGATTATAGAAGGAATCCATGTCCCGCAAGAAGTCGGGTTGATGATGTCCCCTTGAGGACCTCAAAAAGATTGTCATGTAAACTCTGTAAGTGGATTTATTCCGACATGACAATGAGGTTGAGTGGTACTACTCAAGGACATAAGAAGTTGATTAATGTAGTTGTAAGTAACTTGACTTAATCAACGGACATTCGATATCTTAAACACGGGGAGACCAACGAGCATATAATATGGAGCCCATAAACGTTGACACATAATTTGGGATTAGGGCGGTAGTGCAACAATGGCCTTTAGTGGAATAAGCCATTTGTTGACGGACTTGGGCCGTGTGTTCTGGGCGAACATGGGAAGCCCAAGCCCATCAGGAGGCCCAACCCTAATTTCCCCTCATGGTCCCTGTTGTAGCCTATAAATAGAATACTCTTTCTCTTGGCCGAAATTCACTATTCACTGGATTAGAAAAAGAGTCAAGGAAAGATAGATCCAAAATTGGATCTAGCTTTGTCAGAAAGAAGGGGATTGGTAGATCGTTGCCCACACAACCTCCAATCTGTTCTAAAGGAATACAACAGAAGATCAAGGGGTTGATTTTGGATTTGATAAAGCTTTGATTCTTAGAGATTACATTTTAGCCGATTCTAAAAGGTATGTTCTCTAATCCAAAATCGTGAGAACCATTGATTCCACTGCACGTGGGTTCTCGCGGTTTGTAGAAATATTTGTTCTGAAAATAATGGTTCCTATAAGAAGAAGGGAAGGTGGGTGCCTGCGTGGGTTAAGTAGTTTGATGGCACGTGCCTCTTTAAAGAATTTGAAATTTTGGCCTAAGCCCAAATGAATCAAGAAATTCCGATATTGTCCTCAGTGCCTTGCCAACTTCCAGAGCTTATCCATGCTTCGTTACTCGTCCGATCTTGACTCGTGAGGTACCAAAACAATCATTATAAAAAATGCAACATAACGGTATATGATACACTCACATCCAACAGTAGATGAGAAATAGATGATAGAAAGAACTGTATAGGAACTATGGGAAAATATGTACAGATAACAGAAAGAACATTTTAATTAATTTTTTTGGGTTTGACAGAAATTTTAAAAAGGTGGGTTATTTAAAGTCAGATCCTCAAGACTTGGAAGTTTTTGAAAACTTGAGTCAATCCCAACCAGACGGTTGAATTACTCTCCTAGACCGAGCGTAATGCACTAGGGGATAACACATGTAGACCTTATAAACAAAATTATTATGAGGTTGAAGACCGGGGCAAGTTGATGTTTAATTTGACAATTCAAGCACCAGCCATCTCTTTTAGCTCGTCTCTTACATGCATATGAACTCTTACCTAAACCAGGAATGATTTTCGGTATATGTGTCAATATCTTAAGTTTCAGTTCTCTAGGAAGTGCTTACACAAGATCATTGAAACTGATCCATCAAGTCTTGCTAAGTGGAGGGTTTTAGTTTGCTATAGAAGACATTTTTGAAAAGTTTTTAAGAAACGAGAGAGATTTAGAAGGGGAATAGATTTAAACGAGAGGAGAAAGAATTTTAAGAAAGGAAATTTATTTGAAAATTTTTGGATATTTTTTAGTCTTTTAAAGTCAAATTCTCCAGGCAAAATAGAGAGGTAGAGGCAAAAAGATAGAATTAAAAAGAAAATAGTATCACTTTGGGTTACTCTATTTGTTTAATTCTTGTTTGGAGACGCCTCGTCTTTTTTTATTTATTTATTTATTTGGGGTTTGTTTTCTCATTCAAAATATATCTCTATCCATATAGAGGTTTTGCCAAGAAGATAAAATTATATATTAATCCGGTATCATTTTGGTTACTCCGGCCGTATAACTTTTATTTTTATATCTTCTGGTTTTGAAAGCTATGGAATGATGTTTTAAGAAACTCATACTCAACAGTAGTGATTCTAGTTTTCTCTCCATTTAATTAGTTTTCATATCTTGTTTTAGATCTAGTTTTACCTTTCAATTAATTAGTGTTAGAACAAGTAGATTATTATTTTAGAATCATATTTAGTTTTATAATAAAGTATTAGTTTTTAATTCTGATTTTGTTTATTGATTAAATTCTTATTTAGTTTAGTATTGTTAAATTCATATCTTAGTTGTTAATCATTTCTTAGTGTTAATTTAGTTTTGAATTCTTGATTAGTTCAAATTAGTAAAGTTAGAATCTTTATATGATGTCTTGTTTAATTTCAATTGGAAATAATAGTTTAATGACTCAAGGCTAAACCTCCATTAGAGGGGTTTGATGAAACCTTGATGAAAACTTGATTGTGTAGTGTAGAAATAGTTGTAAGAGTCTATTCCACTCTATAAGGTAGTTGATTTTCCATGAGAATGGGTTGAATTTCCTCACAAGCTAATCATTAGTTGATAGAGATTGCCATGAATGATTAGGGATTAGAATGACCCAATTCTTATCGTAAGAACATAAGAATTGGATTACAACAATCTATACTAGTTTATTAAGTTGGATTCAAGGTGAATTCAATCCCCCCTAATACTTTATCTAGATTCAAACCTTAGTATTTCCGTCATTTCGTTATTCATATCTTATTTTGTATTTGAATTGACATCGTAGTATAATTCCCACATTACTCTCATTGACTTTGGATAGGACCGATAATAATAGAAAACATTGAATACGGGAACGAATCTTCTATTCCCACTCTATTGCGACAGCATTCAAGATTAGAAAAACTTTGATAAACAATCTAGAACAAAAAATAGTTTTAGTTTTAGTTTTACTTGCGTTTGAGTTTCGTTACTTATTCGTAGGTTAAATTATCATTTTACGTTTATCAAATAGCGTCGCTGCCATCTTAGTTCCTTTTAGTATTATTTTCTTTAGTATTGTTAGTCTTCCAAAGTCCCATAACCCACCCACCTTTGTTTGATTCTAACTATGGTTGTTATTTTAGAACAAAATTTTTCCTCACAGGAATAAACAGAGCGCGACCCGCGCCCTACTAAGGCAAAACTCGAGCGCCCCCCGTGCTTAAGCGCTTGGAACTTGAGTTTTACCTGAGTGCGACCCGCGCCTTGCCAAGGTAAAACTCGAGCGCCCCCCACGCTAAACCGCCTGGAACTTGAGTTTTACGAAAGCGACCCGCTTCAACCAAAGCAAAACTCGAAGCCCCCGTCTTTGGCGCTGGAGCTCGAGTTGGACCTGAGCGCGACCCGCGCCATACCTAGGCTGATTTTGAGCGCACCTAGTGCCCTCCACCCTGAACCGCCCGATTTCCACAGGTTAGTTCAAACTTCCATTTCTTCAAGTTATTCAGTGTTCTAACTTGTTAAATAGAGTGAGCTCGCGTATACAAGATGTTATTCATAAGCGAAGCAAAGAGGCATTTAGGTACTTCTTTCTTCTGCTCCTCGCATCTCCTGTTAGAGGTTTATACTAGCATATCAGGATTGTTTGGAGTATTGTCGTGTTTAGTTAAGATTGGTCTTAGCCTTGCATGGGATTAAGGTCAGGCAGAAGAAAAACGCCTAACGTAATAAACTGACAACGTCAATAAACACGCCTTTCTAGTATACCACTCACAACACCTCTAGCTAATATATCACACACTCCACCTGAAATAATGGCTGAAGAAAGAGAGTCTCCTCTGTCTGATTTTTATAAAGCCTTGAATGATAGCCTAAAATCTTGCATCGTTCTATCAGACCTAGTGGGGGATTTCTGAATCCCCCCAAATATATTTAATTTGTTACCCATTTTTCATGGGTTAGACCATGAAAAACCTTATCAACACATGTGTAGGATTGACCAAGTCCTTACTACATTCCACCATCCTATGGTTGGTGCTGAACAAATTAAACTAAGGGTGTTTCCTTTCACTTTAGCCGATAAGGCGGCATCTTGGTTAACTACCCAAGCGCCTAATTCTGTGGACTCGTTGGCCAAACTTGTTCAACTATTTATGGAACATTTTTACCCACCACTGAAGACCGATGAAATGCTTTCCAAGATTCATTTCTTTTGACATAATCCTCATGAATCTTTTTCAGAGGTTTGTAATCGTTTCACCGATCTTCTTATAGAGTGTCCATACCACAACCTCACGAAAGACACGTTAGTTCGTGCCTTTTTCAAGGGACTGTTACACCACCACAAGAAGGTGCTTGACATAATGAATAGGGGTAGTTTCCTCAGTAAGGGAGTTTCAGAGGCTTATAAATTTTTAGAAGATCAAACAAAGCGTAATAATAATTGGGGGTAGTGACGATATCTCCCGCAACGCTAGTTCGATTTTCTTCAACAGTTAAGGCTACCAGTATGTTTGAGATGAAACCCGTTCCTGAACTAAAAAATTTAATCGAATCTCTTACTAAAAAGGTAGAGGCTATTTCTGTTCAACAAAAGCCTATCCCCATCATGAATGTCAACTCTAATCCATGTAATTTCTATTTGAGTCCAGAGCATCCCGACTCCTATTGTCCTCTCGTTAGCACAAGTGCATCCCGACTCCTATTGTCCTCTCGTTAGCACAACAAAGGCATCCAACTTTCCTTTCAGCAGTTAGCACAAGAGAAAGTACAACCCAAAGGTGTGTTTACTGGTCAAGCGATACCTAATCCTAAAACAACAAATACAGCCTTTGAGGTAAACAATAATACTAGTACTGAATATGCAAACGTAGGTGAGCTAAATGCCATCACCACTCTTCATTCTGGTAGAGTGGTTGATAACGCTGTAACTATGCCTATAGTTACCCCACCAGTAGTCCCTACACTGGATATCGAACTAGATACCGAAATGATAACTGAAGATCCTACCCCTATAGAGATACCTGTTAAACCATAACCTAAGAAACAGAAAGCCAAGGTTAAACATCCTGTTGATCCATATGCTAAATATAGAGAGAAACCACCATTTCCTCAGAGATTAGCTATGTTCAACAAGGATACAAATTTTGACGAGATTAGGGAAGTTTTTAAAAATCTAACGATAAACTTACATTTTCTTGAAGAAATTAAAAAGTTACCTCACCATGCTAAGTTTCTCAAAGAGTTGTGCACTACTAGGTGTAAGACAAAGATTCCTAAAGACGCCTTTTTAACTGAACAGTTTCCAACTTTAACGGAACACAGTGGAATCGTTAAGTACAAGGACCCTGGTCGTCCTACTGTACAATGCACCTTAGGGGATACTCATACGACCACTGCTTTATTAGACTTGGGGGCGAGTGTTAACTTACTCCATTATTATTTATATAAACAAATAGATCTACATAGATGCAACCTACAACAATGATGTTGCAATTAGCTGATAGGTCTATCAAGAATCCTAAGGGTGTAGTGGAAAACGGGCTGGTTAAGGTTCAGGATTTCTACTATCCTGCGGATTTTGTTATCCTTGATACAGAAGTCGCTAATGACTCTATTATGATCATTTTAGGGCGCCCTTTCTTGGCAACTGCCAACGCGCTTATAAACTGCCGCGATAGTTCGATGTCCTTGTCCTTTGGCCATCTTTCTGTTGAGGCTAATGTTTTTAAAATGAGGAAATAGTTTCTTAACACGAATATCGATGGAGAGGTTAGCATGATCGAGAGCTTAGCTCAAGATTATTTCAAAACCACGTTTTCGGATGATCAGATGCACAAATTTCTTTCCTTTAGAAGTTCCAACTTTGATGAGAACTCCCTGGAAGTGGAGGAAGATTTCCTTCATCTCTTTTGCAACTCTTCCTTGCCACCTCACGAGTCCCACCCTGCCAACATTCCTTCATCCCTTGACAATGTGGCAGAAGATGCATTTTTTACCCTCTATCCTAGTGATTCTTTTGACCCACCTATTGAGGAATGTCTTGCATATCTCAAGGCTTCTAATGATCTAGACCCGAGAGCTCTAGTTGACACTCATTCATCTTCCATCACCAATTTTCCCTACCTTCCACCTTTTCAAAGGAACCTGGAGTTTGCACTGGACCCTCTTGCTTCTTCTGTGCTTAATGATTTTCTAAATCCTCATAATACGGAAATAACTCCAAAGGGAAAAGCACTTGACACCTACATTTTCAGAATTGAGACAGTTCCTACCTACACCATCAATGAGTTTTGTGCTAAACCCACATTCCCATTTTTTTAATTCTTTCCTTCTAAACCTCATCCATATCCACCGTATCTTTCACAAACATCCATTTTCTCACGATCATTCACTTGGACACCCTCTCGTTCAAAGATGCAAAAGAAGGTGCATGCACAGTTACGTTCTAGATCTATCGGACTTCACTTCTATTTCACTAAGTTGCGTTGTAGAAAATCTTGGTGTTTGATTCTGTTTGGTGGTGCATTCCATGTTATTTATTTATGGAAAGACCCATAACTCTTTAGGTTGTTGATTTATGGAATACTGCAGGGTATATATATATATCCAGTTATTTGTTAAAATCTCGAGTATCTGACTATAAATGGCTCATTTTGTTGTTTGGTGTACTTCCTTACAATTCCATATATTGGTTAGTGCACCATTCAAGTAACTGGGCCCTCCCTATGGAGTGTGTGGTTGTAAGTACTGGATCCTAAGTCCACGTTTAACATAATTCACGTTTGCCACTCTTGCATGTTGTCTCAGTTTTTGAGTCATGTTTCTTTATGGTGTGAATTATGTCTTTATTGTTTTTTTTTTCTTATATTAAATCTTATTCATAAAAAGTAAAAAAATATATCAAAATCATAAAAATAAAATCTAGGAAGTCTTGGGAATCTGACTTTAAAAGACCCACGTTTAATACAAATTTTCTAAACTCTGTTGTCTAAAATTTGTTCGGAGGTGGGGTGTTCGTTTTTCCGTCCTTGATTGTTCAACTTTCCATTGTGTTGATTAGGATGTTTAATCATATTTTGATTTGGGGTTGACATTATCTATGAATTTAGATTTTATTCGTTCACATAACTTACGTCACGCACGCATTTCGAGACATTTTCTATCTTCTTATATGTCACCCACGGTTAGAATAGAGTGTTTTATAGATCATTGGATTGGAAATTCTCTCCTGATCATTTCCATAGCTCATTCGCAAAAATCAGACCGAACGAAGCGACAATTTTAGTTTGAAGTTGCACGAAAAATCGACAAATTTCGAAAATCGAATTGGGGTTGGGCCCATGCACGTGCCACGCACGTGCGTCCCCTTCCTTCAAACCAAAACAGATTGCGAGTTTTCCTTTTCACTTCCGCCATTAACAAAGCTTCAAACCCTAACCAAAAAAAAAAAAAAAAAAACCTAAATACACCCACGCCCAAAGTTCAAACACACTCCAAATCTTCTTCAAAAAATTCAAAAATTTCGAACCGCCACCACCGCGCCTCCTCCCATTTTTTTAAGTGAGTTTGATTTTAACTCCATCCCCACATTGCATTTAAACCCTCAAATCGTTTCAAAACTCCAATGGCGCAAAGACAGAGAATTTTGCCGGAACAAGCTTTTACGGCCGACCGGCTTGTATTTTTTTTGATGGACGAGATGATTAGGAGAGATTGGAGGCATTTGTGGTATTCAACAAACGATTTTTATCACGAAGATTTGGTTCGACAATTTTATAGGACGAGGGAGTTGGATGGGAATAGAATTTTTGTTAAGGTGGCCGGGACGAGAAGAGAAGTATCTACGAGGTTGCTGGTTGAGATTTTAGGCATTCCGCCTAGACGCCATCTCAACGCCACATTGTAGGAATCCCAATTTGGTGGGATCGAGCCTTTGATGAATGCGACGGTGTTGGAAGGAAACTACA
Source organism: Coptis chinensis (assembly GCF_015680905.1). Classification (NCBI taxonomy): domain Eukaryota; kingdom Viridiplantae; phylum Streptophyta; class Magnoliopsida; order Ranunculales; family Ranunculaceae; genus Coptis; species Coptis chinensis. The sequence continues at coordinate 46,840,886 of NC_141457.1, forward strand.
ATGTGAGCTCGCATTGTGTTCGTCAGTCATCTCTGCAAACCAACCATCTGGCTGTAGCTCAGTGGATTGGTAGGAATGTCATCGGGAAGGAGAAGGTTAGTGACATCAGTCTGAACTGTCTGCACGTTCTATGGATACTCCAGGAGCAGAAGTATGAATTCTGTATTCTCGAGTTTTTGATTAATATGATTAGGGGAGTTGGGAAGAGTATTGCACCTCTCCTCGTTTTGATAACAAAGATCATGATGACTCTGAGAGCAACTCCGAAAACTTGGCGTACTATGATTAAGTTGTATACGAATGTGATAGCATATATGGACTGTGTTCAGAAGGTTTGGAGGTTGCCTGGAGAGAGGGTCGTGGAAGAGACTGATTCGGATGATGATGAGGAGGATACGGCATGTTTTGATGCCGATGCCTTGGAGAGGTGTACGTCTGATGCAGAACGCATGTCGATGCTTCATCGTGGCATGCGTTCTCTTAATACAATTTGTGATGACCTTCGGACTCGCCAAACTGTCATACATCGTAACTATGAGACTCGTGCCCAGTGCAAGGATGAGCGTTGGGAACAGATGAAGACAGAGATGGATGCACAACCTAAGTTCCGAGAAGATATGCTTGAACGCTTCCCACCCCACGGGGGTTTTTCTTTTGAGGAGGCGTCTATGAGGCACGAGTGTCGTCGCAGAAGGACGGATGGCTCAGGCCCATCGGGAGCTCAGGGCCCATCTTCATCTCATGATCCATCTTCTACCAGCAGCGCATGGTTTAGGGATATTCTGAGTTGATGTTATTTGTTTTATTTGTTTTTATTAGTTCGGATGTTATGTTTTTTGAATTCAGTAGTTAGATTTGTATTCGGTAGTTAATTGTATTTCAATTTCAATTTTAATATAATTTGCTTCTTTTCAAATTATGCGTTGATTTTAGTGTTAATCCCACCTTCCCGAATTGTTTGGGGGTGGTATTGTTTCTTTTAGCATGGTTTTTTATATGATCTAAAATTTATTACGTAATGTTGCGATGATTGTTGGGAATGATACTGATATTCATATAGCTATGAGTAGATATTGTGGTGGGATGAAATCTAAAAGAGTTTAGAAGTTACTATTCTAAATTCTACCTAAAAGATATTAGGTTTGTTTTGGAATAGAGAATATGGGTTGTTTCCGTTTTCGGTTTTGGAAATATTTTGTTTCCGGCAATTGCCTTAAAACTTTTTGGCAACTTGCTGATTCGTTTTGGAAACTCAAAACCTATATAAACTTCCTTCATTCTACACTCACAACCCACACTATATCTCATTTTCATCTCTCACCTTTCACTCCCAGGTTTTCCTCTTTTCTTCTTCACTTCAGCACTTCAGCTGCACAGAGCGCGCCTGCGCCTCAGTTGAGCACCACCTGTTCTTGAACCACCTGGAAATCAAAATTCACCTGAGCGCGACCTGCATCCATCCCAGGCAAAAGTGGAGCCACTGCGCTAAGTGCACGGAACTCAAAATTCACCTAAAAAGCGACCAGCGCCCATCGAGCAAAAGTGAGCGCTGCGCTAAGTGCCCGGAACTTCGAAATTTACCCGAAGCGCGAATTCGTGCCCATCCCAACAAAAGTGAAAGCGCTTTGCGCTAAGTGCCTATCACTCAATTTAGACTAGAGCGCACCCTGTGCCCTACCCAGGCATAGTTTGAGCGCACCCCGTGGGCACGAAAAATTCCGATTTTTTGTGGGTTGTTCCAGGATCGTTTGCAACTGTTCTAGAGGATAGTTTTGTGATGACATCTCCTACAGTCATACCTGAATAATCTTTCGAAGACTTGTTAGGAAGCGAGACTTGTGGAGATTGGTTCCGCGACAGGATCTTGAAGTTAGGATGGCGGCATCTACTGGTAAGTGATGACGACTCGTATTCACCTCAGCTTACTGCTTATTACTATGACCATGTTAATTTCTATTGTAACCAAGATGGAGAACAAGAATTCTCCATCGTAGTTGATGACACGCCACTAGAATTCAATAAGTATTTGGTAGCGTTAGTTTCGGGATTACCAATACCTGATCCTATTCACACGTGGGGATATATGACCGATAATGCATACCTCTATGACTATACATATTTCCATAAGTATTATGGGGGAGGGGTGCTTCGTATAATGGACCAAGGGCGTTATAACATAGCTCTTGGTAGCCTGTCCCTAAATATAGGAACCACCATGTTATTTATCATGATGAATATTTTGGGGACATGGTAGTTTACTTCTGCAAATAGTTCCACTGGTGACGTTTTTCTTGCTTTAGCTGAGGGACGTCGCTGATATGACATTCCCCGAGTTTTAGTGGCTAGTCTTAAAAGAGCCCAAAGTATGAGGCAAGTATCTTCTTATGCCTGTTTTGGTTTGCCGCATCATGCGTGGTTGTTTACCAGTATTCTGTACCCAGTTCATGGATTGAAAAAGGGTTGAAGTCATGAGACCCACCAATTGGGTGGTTCGTTCATTTCGAGTTATGACTTGGCCGTGATGGCAGGTGCAGCCTTATTTGGTTGCCCCTTACATCCCATCAGACATAGTAGCACTCAACAGGTTAGCTCAAGTTGATGACACACAGTGACGGGCTTTGCAAGTTATCATGGCATGGCAGGACGTGAAGGAACCTCATCTCTTTGGATAGGAAGATGAGGAGGATGACACTTAAATGGGAGTTAAGGTAAGTTTTTAGTTTCAGTTAGTGTCTGCTTATGTCCCAAGCAATTTGATTCTTGTTAACCCCATAATGGGTGGAACTCATATAGAGTTGCATCTGTTTTTCTTTTTCTATATTCCTATGTTTTAACCTTGTTTTGCAGATGTTCCAGAATTTTACGCGTTTCCATAGTATTTCTCTACCCTTTTTATTCAAATACTTTGAGGACAAAGCATGCTTCTTGTTTGGGGGCATAGAAACGTGTAATTAAGGCATATGTTAGGATATAGATATGTACAGTATGCACTTGTTTTCTAGTAAAAATTCAAAAATTTCAAAAATATAAATAAAAAGTTATGCTATACACTTAGGAATATTGGTATTGTTTTCTTTCTCTATGCTCTAAATAATCTAGAAGTCTCACGTAGCTTTTACATTAGAATAATTTTTAGAAACTTAGGTTAATATGTAGGTAATAATGTTTGCATCTATCTATAAATATATTACATGAGTATCTATGATTGTTTGGCAGTAAGTTTCTGAAATCTAGGCTAGAGTACTTATTCTACAAATCCTGTGAGAATATAGCCTACAACCTTATATAAGTGAAACATTTGAGAAAGGACACAAGGAAGAAGTAAAATCCGAATAGAGAAATCACACGTCCACTTTCTTGATCACTATACCATATCCTAAACGAGAATTTAGGCCCTCTTTGGATCGATATAGCAAGAAATTCAAACCTATGAATTATTTTCCACTAGTCGCCCCTCTGAGCCTTTCATAAAATACAAATCTTTTACCCTGTTACAAAAACAAAACAAAACAAAATAACTAAATAAATAAATAAAAAATCAACCTACCCATTCTTTGAATGAGTCTGAGAATAGAGATGAAGAATAGAAAATAGAAAGACATTTGAACTCAAGAATTTGTTAGTCGCTTCAGATAAGAAAAGAAAGTTTCTATCCAAATAAATAAAAGAAAATAAAGAATTAGAACTCCAAAAAATAGAATCAAAGGAGTCAAAAGCCAAAGAAAAAGAAAAAAAATATAGCTAAGGATGGAAACAAAGTGTAGAAGCAAAAGTAAAGAACAAGATTTTCTCTAGTTACATAATATGAAGACACTATTATCTCAAACTCGTCCGTTCTGAATATCCATTTCCTTCCTTCTTAAACCATCTCCTAATCCCCGCAACACCAAATAAAGACCTTTAGCTCAATTAGGAATAGGTTAGTGTGATAGTAAGTGGCAGATGTGTTTGATCGACTCTGGCTTCCTTGTGTGTCATTGAGATTGTAAGGTAAAGTGTGCCCACTACACACTGGGGTAGCAAAACTTGAGCGGAAAAATCAGAGTATTTTTGTCTTGACATTTATGTGAGGACCTACTTAAGGACGCTATTCCGAGTTTTCATAAACGAGCCTGCTAGTGCATTTCATAATAGTACTCATTGTATATATGCTTATTCGTAGATGATTGATTATTATGCATATATTAGCTTAGGTTTCGACTTGATTATTCTGTATTCATTGCTAGTGAGATGTATAGATAGTTGAGGCATAAATAAGGGAACAATAGTTTTATTTCTTAGTCGTTGTAGTATAGATGAAGTTTATGAGTACCTTCACTAGAAAACTCTCACGAGGCTATAACTCGTCCACTAGGGAATTCCTAGTGGTTTAAGGCCTTGATGCATATGGTCAATGCAATCGCACTCGGCGAAATGAGAGTAGTTAGAACTCCATTTTTTGGTCACTTATTCTAATTTCTCATATTTGCTTGAGGACAAGCAAAATGCTGTTTGGGGGTGGTTTGATAAGAGCCCAAAACTGTAGTTTAAACCCCCTAATAAGAATACTTTTAGACCAATTATGCGAGTAATAAATAAGAGTTAAAGTTGATTACGTGCTTTTATGTATTTCAGGCATTGGAGTCAATTATGTGCAGAAATGTGTCACTTTGGCGAGATAAAGGGGCAAGGGTTGGTTGCTAAGAAGTTCTGTGATTAAAGGCCAAGATTCAAGGAGAAAAAAGGTCTTTTTAAAGCCCGGTCAAAGTCAACGCGGGCAGAAATAGCACATAAAAGTCAACAGAACTTTCGAAGGCCGTATCTTTGGACTCAGACCTCGGAATTTGTCCTATCTTATGTCAAAACAACCGTCTCGGAAAGAGCTTTCCAATGGTCTAAACCTTGACCCAATTAGAGGAGCATAGTTTTAGATCTAGTTTTCTCTCCATTTAATTATTTTAGAATCATATTTAGTTTTATAATAAAGTATTAGTTTTTAATTCTAATTTAGTTTATCGATTAAATTCTTATTTAGTTTAGTATTGTTAAATTCATATCTTAGTTGTTAATAATTTCTTAGTGTTAATTTAGTTTTAAATTATTGATTAGTTCAAATTAGTAAAGTTAGAATCTTTATATGATGTCTTGTTTAATTTCAATTGGAAATGATAGTTTAATGACTCAAGCCTAAACCTCCTTTAGAGGGGTTTGATGAAGCCTTGATGAAAACTTGATTGTGTAGTGTAGAAATAGTTGTAAGAGTCTATTCCACTCTAGAAGGTAGTTGATTCGCCATGAGAATGGATTAAACTTCCTCACATGCTAGTCATTAGTTGGTAGAGATTGCCATGAATGATTTGGGATTAGAACGACCCAATTCTTGTCGTACGAACGTAAGAATTGGATTACAACAATCTATACTAGTTTATTAAGTTGGATTTAAGGTGAATTCAATCCCCCCTAATTGTTTATCTAGATTCAAACCTTAGTATTTCCGACATTTCGTTATTCGTATCTTGTTTAGTATTTGAATTGACATCATAGTATAATTCCCACATTACTATCATTGACTTTGGATAGGACCGATAATAATAGAAAACATTGAATACTGAAGAACTAGGAGTGGAACGAATCTTCTATTCCCACTCTATTGCGATGGCATTTGAGAGTAGAAAAACTTTGGTAAACAATCTAGAACAGAAAATAGTTTTAGTTTTACTTGCGTTTGAGTTTTGTTACTTATTCGTAGGTAAAATTATCATTTTACGTTTATCTCGCGACCCGCTCCCTACCAAGGCAAAACTTTAGCGCACCCCACGCTGAAGCACCTTGAACTTGAGTTTCACCTGAGCGCGACCTGCACCCTACCAAGGCAAAACTCGAGCTCCCCCCGCGCTGAAGCGCCTGGAACTTGAGTTGGACCTAAGCGTGACTCATGCCCTACCTAGGCTAATTCTGAGCGCACCCCGTGCCCATACTGAACCGCCTGATTTCCATAGGTTAGTTCAAACTTCCATTACTTCAAATTATTCAGTGTTTCTAACTCGTTTTACATACTGAGCACGCGTATACAAGACGTTATTCATAAGCGAAGCAAGGAAGCATTCAGGTACTTCTTTCTTCCACACCTCGCATTTCCTGTTAGAGATTTATACTAGCATATCAGGATTGTTTTGAGTGTTGTCGTATTTAGTTAAGATTGGTCTTCGCCTTGCATGAGATTAAGGTCAAGCAGAAGAAAAATGCCTAACGTAATCAACCAGCAACGTCAACTAACACGCCTTTCTAGTATACCACTCACTACACCTCTAGCTAATATACCACACACCACACCTGAAATAATGCCTGAAGAAAGAGAGTCTCCTCTCTCTGACTTTTACAAAGCCTTGAACGTTAGCCAAAAATGTTGCATCGTTTTATCAGACCTAGTGGGGGATTTTCGAATCCCCCCAAATATATTTAATTTGTTACCCATTTTTCATGGGTTAGACCATGAAAAACCTTATCAGCACATGCATAGGATTGACCAAGTCCTTACTACATTCCACCTTCCTACGGTTAGTGCTAAACAAATTAAACTTAGGGTGTTTCCTTTCACCTTTGCCGATAAGGCGGCGTCTTGGTTAACTGGCCAAGCGCCTAATTCTGTGGACTCGTGGGCCAAACTTGTTCAACTATTTATGGAACATTTTTACCCACCACTGAAGACCGATGAAATGCTTTCCAAGATTCATTTCTTTCAACAGAATCCTCATGAATTATTTTCAGAGGCTTGGAATCGTTTCACCGATCTTCTTATAGAGTGTCCACACCATAACCTCGCGAAAGACACGTTAGTTCATGCCTTTTTCAAGGGACTGTTACACCACCACAAAGAGGTGCTTGACATAATGAATGGGGTAGTTTCCTCAGTAAAGGAGCCTTAGAGGCTTATAAATTTTTAGAAGATCAAACAAAGCGTAATAATAATTGGGGGGGGGGGGGGTATCGACGATATCTCCCGTTCCGCTAGTTCTTCTACAACAGTTAAGGCTACCAGTACATTTGAGGTTAAATCCGATCCTGAGCTTAAAACTCTAATCGAATCTCTAACTTGAAAGGTAGAGGCTATCTCTATTCAACAAAAGCCTATCCCCGTCATGAATGTCAACTCTAATCCATGTAATTTCTGTTTAAGTCCAGAGCATCCCGACTCCTATTGTCCTCTCACCTATGAACAACAACAATCACAACAAGATAATGTTTGTTCCATTAATAGAGAACCTAAGACAGCTTGGCGGCAAATCCCCAACTTCGGTTTGCGAAATAATCAACAACCTCCAAGGTTTAATAACCAAAATGTTAGGCCATCAAACAATTATAACCAAGCTCCACTGAGGCAAGGACAAGGACAAGGGAATTATAATAATTATAACAATAATAATTATAATGCTAATCGAGGAATCGTGCCGGTAAATAATAACTATCAAAGTCCACCCATTAATAATCAACGTGACATAGTTCCTGTCACACAACCTCTAACAAACACTCCACAACCGGATCGTTTTGATGCCTTTATGAAAACCCAACAACAGATTTTACAAGCCATCCAACTTTCCTTACAGCAATTAGCACAAGAAAAAGTACAACCCAAAGGTGTGTTTCGAGGTCAAGCGATACCTAATCCTAAAACAACAAACACAGCTTTTGAGCTAAACGGTAATAATAGTAAGGACAATGAAAATGTAGGTGAGCTAAATTCCATCAACACTCTCCGTTTTGGTAGAGTGGTTGATAACAATGTAACTATGTCTATAGTTACCCCACCAGTAGTCCCTACACCGGATATTAAACTAGATACCGAAATAGAAACTGAAGATCCTACCCATGTAGAGGTACCAGTTAAACCACAACCTAAGAAATAGAAATCCAAGGTTAAAAATCCTGTTGATCCATATGCTGAATATAGAGAGAAACCACTGTTTCCTCAGAGATTAGCTATGTTAAACAAGGATACAAATTTTGACGAGATTAGGGAAGTTTTTAAAAATCTAACGATAAACTTACCTTTTCTTAAAGCAATTAAAAAGTTGCCTCACCATGCTAAGTTTATCAAAGAGTTGTGCACTACTAGGCGTAAGATAAAGATTCCTAAAGACGCCTTTTTAACTGAACAGTTTTCAACTTTAACGGAACATAAAGGAATCGTTAAGTACAGGGACCCTGGTCATCCTACTGTACAATGCACCTTAGGGGATACTCACACGACCACTACTTTATTAGACATGGGGGCGAGTGTTAAGTTACTCCCTTATTATTTATATAAACAAATAGGTCTACAGGAGATGCAACCTACAAAAATGACGTTGCAATTAGTTGATAGGTCTATCAAGTATCCTAAGGGTCTAGTGGAAAATGTGCTTGTTAAGGTTCATGATTTCTACTATTCTGCTGATTTCGTTATCCTTGATACAGAAGTCACTAACGACTCTGTTTCGATCATTTTAGGGCATCCCTTCTTGGCTACCGCCAACGCGCTTATAAACTGCCGCGATGGTTCGATGTCCTTGTCCTTTGGCCATCTTTTTGTTGAGGTCAATGTTTTTAAAATGATGAAATAGTTTTCTAATACGAATATCGATGGAGAAGTTCGTATGATAGAGAGCTTAACTCAAGAGTATTTTAACAACACGTTTCTTGAGAATCAGATGCACCAATTCATTTCCTTCGGAAGTTCTAATTTCTACAAGGACTCCATGGACATAAATGAAATTGAGGAAGATTTCTTTCAACTCTTTTGCAACTCTTCTTTGCCACCTCGCGAGTCCCCACTTATCAACATCCATTCATCCCTCGACGCCATGACAGAAGAAGAATTTTTCACCCTCTATCCCAGTGATTCTTCTAACCCACCTATTGAGGAATGTGTTGCATATTTAAAAGATTCTGATGATCTAGAATTGAGAGCATTAGGTGAGCGCCATTTACCTACCTCATATCATCCTGTTACTAATTCACATTCCATCAATGTTCCGCACCCTCCACCTTTTCAACGGAACCTTGAGTTTGCGCTTGACCCTCTTGCTTCTTCTGTGCTAAATGATTTTCTAAATCCTCCTAATACGGAAATAATTTCTAGGGGAAAAGCAATTGACACCTTCATTTTCCGAATTGAGACAGTTCCTACCTACACCATCAATGAGTTTTGTGCTAAACCCACATTCTCATTTCTTCCATTCCTTACTTCTAAAACTTATCCATATCCAACATATCTTCCACAAACATCCATTTTCTCACGATCATTCACTTGGACACCTTCTCGTTCAAAGATGAAGAAGAAGGTGCATGCTCGGTTATGTTCTAGATTTATCAGACTTCACTTTTCTTTCACTAAGTTACGTCGTAGAAAATCTAGGTGCTTGATTCTGTTTGGGGGTGCATTCCATGGTAATTATTTATGGAACGATCCACAACTATTTCGGTTGTTGATATATGGTAAAATGTATGTTAAGTATATACATATGTTTTAAATATAGTCTTGAGTATCTGACTATAAAAGACTTATTTTGTTGTTTGGTGTACTTCCTTTTACGTCCATATCTTGGTAAGTGCACCATTCAGATAACCGGGCCCTCCCTATAGAGTGTGTGGTTGTAAGTATCGGATCCGAAGTCCATGTTTAACATAATTCACATTTTTCATTCTTGCATGTTTTCTCGGGTTTTGAGTCATGTTTATCTATGGTGTGAATTATGTCTTTATTGCTTTTTGTTTTTCTTATATTAAATCTTATTCATAAAAAGTAAAAAATATCAAAACCATAAAAATAGTAATCTAGGAAGTCTCGGTAATCTGACTTTAAAAAACCCACGTTTAAAACAAATTTTCTAAACTCTGTTGCCAAAAATTTGTTTGGGGGTGGGGTGTTGGGTTTTCTATCCTTGATTGTTCAACTTTCCATTTGTGTTGCTTATGCCGTTTAATCGTATTTTGATTCGGGTTGACATTATCTATACATTCAGATTTCATTTGTACCCATAACTTACATCATTCACGTATTTCGAGGCATTTACCACCTTTCTATATGTCATCTGTGGTTAGATTAGAATGTGGTATGGATGATTGGATTGGAAATTCTCTCCTGATCATTATCATATCTCATTCGCAAAAATCGAACCGGTAACGAGTCGAGAATTCCAATTTTAATTTTTACGCGCATAAGGACAAAATGGGCATTTCCAAATTTGATTGGGCTTGGGCCCAAGTAAACAGTACAACCCAAGAATGCATCGCGTTCTTCTTCTTCATCTTTCCAATTCCGCTATTACCAAATTTTAAACCCTAAACAAAATAAAAAAAAAAATAGAAAACCTAAACAACACCACGCCAAACTAGTTTCACCCACTACAAAACATCTCCACCACCATTCTAACCTTTTTGCACCAAAAAAAAAAAAAAAAAAAAAACACTAAACTATAAAAAATTTCAAACCACCACCGCGCCTCCTCCCAAATATTTAGTGAGTTTGCTCAAACTCATCTCCTCCACCTTATTCAAACCCACAAATCGTTCCAAAATTTCAATGGCTATAAGACAAATTTTTTTGCCGGAACAAGCTTTTACTGCCGCCCGCTTTACACCGTTTTTTGTGACGAGATGATTATGAGGAATTGAAATAGGTTGTGGTACTCGACAGATTATTTCTACCACTCCGATTTGGTCTAGCAATTCTATAAGAAGAAAGAGTTGGAGGGTCAAAAAATTTCATGAAGGTGGATGGGACTAGGAGAGAAGTATCGAGAGAGTTATTGGCTGAGATTTTAGGCATTACGCCTGAACGCCACCTCGAAAGCCACCTTGCAGGAATCCCAGTATACTGGAGTTCCTGTATTGATGAAAGACACTGTCATAAAGGGTCAATACAATCCGAATTCTCATTGTGCTTGACAGTCATCTCTGCGAACCAACCAATTGGCTGTAGCTCAGTGGATTGGTAAGAACATCATTGGGAAGGAGAAAGTGAGCGACATCGGTTTGACATGTCTGCATGTTCTCTAGATATTGCAAGAGAAGAGGTATGAATTATGTATCCTCGAGTTTTTGATAAATATGATTAGAGGAGTTGGGAAGAGTATTGCACCATTTTCTACTTTAATTACGAAGATAATATTGTCTTGGGGGGGGGGGGGACCAAGAACTGAGCGGACTATGTTGAAATTGTATTCAAATGAAATTATTTATATGGAGTGTATCCAAAAGACTTGGAAGTTGCCGGAGGATAGGATGGTTTATTCGGATGAGGAAATTGAGGATATGACATGTTTGGATGAAGATGCCTTGGAGAGGTGTACTTCTGATTTTAGAGCATATGTCGTCTTTGCATCTTGGCGTCGCGTTGCGTTTATGGTATTTGTGAAGATGTACGGGATAGGCAGATTATAATTCGGAATAAACAAAAGAACCTTCAGACGAGTTTTGAAATGCTCGAAAAGGTCGGAAAAGGATCTCTTGTGTAACATGGAGACTCTCTCGCCGTTGTCGTCGATCGCGATCATACGTGAGATGAAGGCAAAAATGGAAGCATAACGCCTATTCTGAGTAGAGATTCTACGACGCATGCCACCCCTGGGGGTTCTGTTTTAGATGAGTCTGAGAGGCATGAGCGTCATCGCCAAAGGACGGATGGCTCAGGGCCATCTTCATCCCAGGCCCAATCTCCATCTCAGGGTCCATCTTCATCACGTGGCTAGTTGTTTAGAAAAATTTGTTGTTTCGATGTTATTTAGTTGTTTTATTGTTTTTATTAGATTGGATGTTAAGTGGTTGAATTCAGTAGCTAAAATTTGTATTCGGTAGTTAATTGTATTTGAATTTGAATTTTAATATAATGTGGTTCTTTTCAAATTATGCGTTGATTCTTGTGTTAATCCCACCTTCCCAAATTGTTTGGGGGTGGTATTATTTCTTCTAGCATGATTTTTAGATAATCCATAATTTTAAAAGTAGTTTTGCGGTGATTGTTGGGAATGTTGCCGATATTGGCATGCCTATGATTAGATGTTGTGGTAGGATGAAATCTCAATGAGTTAGGCAGTTACTATCCTAAATTCAACCTAAAAGATATTAGGTTTGTGTTGGATTAAAGAATATGGGTTGTTTCCGTTTTCGATTTTGGAAATATTTTGTTTCCGGCAATTGCCTTAAAACTTTTTGGCAACTTGCTGATTCATTTTGGAAACTTAAAACCTATATAAACTTCCTTCATTCTACACTCACAACCCACACTACATCTCACTTTCATCTCTCACCTTTCACTCCCAAGTTTCCCTTTTTTCTTCTTCACTTCAAAGACTTCAATCGCCGCGGAGGCCGCTGCTTCGGTTGAGCGCCACCTGCGCTTGAACCACCTGGAAATCAAAATTCACCTGAGCGCAACCTGCGTCCATCCCAGGCAAAAAGTGAGCACGCCCTGCGCCTAAGTGCCTGGAACTCAAAATTCACCTGAGCGCGACCCGCGCCCATCCCAAAAAGTGAGTGCGCCCTGCGCCTAAGTGCCTGTTACTCAATTTAGACCAGAGCGCACCCCGCGCCCATTGATAAGAGCCCAAAACTGTAGTTTTAACCCCTTAATAATACTACTTTTAGACCAATTATGCGAGTAATAAATAAGAGTTAATGCTAATTACGTGCTTTTATGTATTTCAGGCATGGAACTCAATTATGTGGAGAAATATGCCACTTTGACAATATAAAGGAGCAAAGGGTTGGTTGCTAAGAAGTTCTGTGATAAAGGCCAAGATTCAAGGAGACAAAGCCTTTATGAAGCCCGGTCAAAAGCTGAAAAGTCAACACGGGCAGAAATAGTGCACAAGTCAGCAGAACTTCCGAAGACTATATCTTTGGACTCAGGCCTCGGATTTGGGCCTACCTTATGTCAAAACGACCGGCTCGGAAAGAGCTTTCCAATAGTCTAAGCCTTAACCTAATTAGAAGAGCAAAAGTGGATGAAAAGTCTACTGAAGTCAAAGCCAGCTGAAACAGGCTCTGTGGACTGAAGACATTGGGCTTTGGGCTCGATTTTCCGGCCCAAAACATGATACCTCAGCCCATGTACGAAATTGTGGATCTGGTCTCCTTCTTTACATAAAACAAGAGTTAGCTCCTAAAAAAGGGATAGTTAGATAACTTAGAATAGAAAGTAGCCATTAAAATAGCTTGTAAATCTAGTTTTTTTTTTTAAAATTTCAATTAGTTAATTAATTAGTTTCATACATTGTTTTAGATTAGTTATTGGAATGATTGTTCTTCATTGATTAGATAAATAAAATAGTAGTTTTTTATCATTTCGATTTTGTCATTTAAATTTGTAGATCTAATTTCAATTCTTGTTGTTATTCAATTCTTAGTTATTAATTAGATTTGAAGTATTGTTAGTTAAAATTAGTAAAGTTTAAATCTTTATATTATGTCTAGTTTTAATTCAATGGGAAATGATAGTTTGATGAATCAAGACTAAACCTCCATTAGAGGGGTTTGATGAAGCCTTGATGAAAACTTGATTGTGTAGTATAGAATCGTTGTAAGAATCTATTCCACTCTAAAAGGTCGTTGATTCGCCATGAGAATGGGTGGACGACCTCATATGCTAGTTATGAATTGGTAGAAATGCCATGTATAATTAGGGATTAGAACGACCAATTCTTACCGTAAGAACGTAAGAATTGGTTTATAACAAATCTATGCTAGTTTATTAGTTGGATTCAAGGTGGAATCAAATTCCCCTAATTCTTTATCTAGATTCAACTTTTAGCATTCTGTCATTTCGTTATTCGTATCGTGTTATTTGAATTCACATCGTAGTATAAATTCCCTCGTAAATCTTTCATTGACTTTGGATAGACCATCAATTGTAGAAAACTTTAATGCTAAAGGACTAGGAGTGGAACGAATCTTCTATTCCAACTCTACATCAATAGATTCTAGAGTAGAAAACAAATATCTTTGATAAGTCTAGTACCAGTTCAATTTATAGTTTTACTTGCGTTTAGAGTTTCATCGCTTTATTTGTGAGTAAGACTATTTTTTACGGGTTATCACCCATCCCAAGCTAAAAGTGAGCGTGCCTTGCGCCTAAGTGCCTAGAACTCGATCATAGCCTAAGCGCACCCTATGCCCTACCCAAGCATAGTTTGAGCGCCCCCGCGCTCTAATATCTGTAGGCACGAAAAATTCCAATTTTTTGTGGGTTGTTCCAGGGTCGTTTGCAGCTGTTCTAGATAGTAGTCTGGTGATGACATCCCATCGTATCATACCAGAACAGTCTTTTGAAGACTTGTTCCAAAGTGACACCTATGGTGCGTGGTTTCGCGAAGTAATCATACAAGCAGGATGGCAATTTTTAATGGTAAGTTTTGATAAACTCTACTCTCCTGCACTTACCTCGTATTTTTATGACCATTGTAAATTCTTTTATCGGATGGATGGAGAACACGTGTTCTCCATCAACATTGATGACGAAACAATGGAAATAACCAAGTTCTTGTTGGCTTTTGTTGTTGAGCTTCTTATGCCTGTTGAGATTCAAGACCCATAGGGATACATAGTTGATAATTTCTCTGCCTACAACTATGCGCTTTTGCATGAGAACTATGGGGCCGGCATTTTCCGTATAGAGGACCAAGGGACATATAACGTAGCCCTTGGTAGCTTGTCCCTTAACGTGGGCACGGTCATGTTCTTTATCATGCTAAACATATTAGGGGTGTGGCGTTTCTCTTCTGTGAATGACACCACTTGCGACATTTTCCTTGCTCTAGCTGAGGGACACCTGCTATATGACCTTCCCAAGACATTAATGTCTAGTTTAGCATGAGCCTAGAGTATGAGGCATAAGTACTTTCTTATGTCTGTTTTAGTTTGCCGTATTATGCTATATTTCATCCCTGGTTTTTGTGCCCGTTTCACAGATTGGGTTGGGGTCAACATTGTGGGACCCACCAATTGTATTATTCGATCTTTCCGTGCTATGACTTGGCCGGGATGGCAGGTGCAACCTCATTGGGTTGCCCCCTACACCCCATCCGACCAAGTGGCGCTAAACAAGTTAGCGATTGTAGATGATAAATGGCGTGAAGCCTGGCAAATCACCATGGCGTGGCAGGATTCGAAGGAACCTCATTTCTTTATTGATGAGGATGAGGATGATGCTTAAAAATGGGAGTTAAGGTAAGTTTTTATTTTAGTTAGTGTCTGCTTATGTCCCAAGAAATTTAATTTTTGTTAACCCCATAACGGGTGGAACTCATATAGAGTTGCATCTGTTTTTCTTTTTCTATATTAGTATGTTTTAACCTTGTTTTGCAGATATTCTAGAATTTCACGCGTTTCCATGGTATTTCTCTGCCCTTTTTATTTATATATTTTGAGGACCAAGCATGCTTCTTGTTTGGGGGGGGGGGGGGGCATAGAAACACGTGTAATTAAGGCATCTGTTAGGATATAGATATGTACAGTATGCACTTGTTTTCTAGTAAAAATTCAAAAATTTCAAAAATATAAATAAAAAGTTATGTTATACACTTAGGAATATTGGTATTGTTTTCTTTTTCTATGCTCTAAATAATCTAGAAGTCTCACGTAGCTTTTACATTAGAATAATTTTTAGAAACTTAGGTTAATATGTAGGTAATAATCTTTGCATCTATCTATAAATATATTACATGAGTATCTATGATTGTTTGGCAGTAAGTTTCTGAAATCTAGGCTAGAGTACTTATTCTACAAATCCTTTGAGAATATAGCCTAAAGCTTTATAGGAGTGAAACATTTGAGAAATGACACAAGGGAGAAGTAAAATTACGATAGAGAAATCACACGTCCACTTGCTTGATCACTATACCATATCCTAAGCGAGAATTTAGGCCCTCTTTGGATCGATATAACCAGAAATTCAAATCTATTAATTATTTTTCGCTAGTCGCCCCTCTGAGCCTTTCTTTAGCCTTTCATAAACCGCAAATCCTTTAACCTTTTACAAAAACAAAACAAAATAAAAATCAACCTACCCATTATATAATGGGTCTGAGAATAGGATGAGTGAAGAAAAGAGAAGAGAAAAACCTGTGTAAATAAAAATTAGTTAGTTGCTTCAGAAAAGAAAAAGAAAAGAAGTTTTCATCCAAAGAAAAGAAAAGAAAAAGAAAAATAGAAACAAAATAAAACTCGAAAAAAATAGAATAAAGGAATCAAAAAGCCAAAATAAAAAGGCAAAGGCTGGAAACAAAGTGTAGAAACAAAAGAACAAGGGTTTCTCTAGTTACATAATATGGAGACCCTATTAACTCAAACTTGTCCTTTTTGAATATCAATTTCCTTCCTTCTTAAACCATCTCCTAATCCCCGCAATACCTAATAAAGACATCTAGCTCAATTAGGAATAGGTTAGTGTGATAGTAAGTGGTAGATGTGTTTGATCGACTCCAGCTTCCTTGTGTGTCATTAAGATTGTAAGGTAAAGTGTGCCCACTGCACACTGGAGTAGCGAAACTTGATCCGAAAAATCAGAGTATTTTTGTCTTGACATTTATGTGAGGACCTACTTAAAGACGATATTCCGAGTTTTCATAAACGGACCTGCTAGTGCATTTCATAGTAGTACTCATTGTATATATGTTTATTCATAGATGATTGATTATTATACATATATTAGTTTAGGTTTTGACTTGATTATTCTGTATTCATTGCTAGTGAGATGTATAGATAATTGAGACATAAATAAGGAAACAATAGTTTTATTTCTTAGTCGTTGTAGTATAGATGAAGTTTGTGAGTACCTTCACTAGAAAACTCTGACGAGACTATAACTCATCCACTGGGGAATTCTTAGTGATTTAAGGCCTTGTTGCATATGGTCAATGCAATCGCACTCGACGAAACGAGAGTAGTTAGAACTCCATTTTTGGTCACTTATTATAATTTCTCATATTTGCTTGAGGACAAGCAAAATGCTGTTTGGGGGTGGTTTGATAAGTGCCCAAAACTGTAGTTTTAACCCCCTAACAATAATACTTTTAAACTAATTATGCGAGTAATAAATAAGAGTTAATGCTGATTACGTGTTTTTATGTATTTCAGGCATTGGAGTTAATTATGTGCAGAAATGTGTCACTTTGGCAATATAAAGGAGCAAGGGTTGGTTGCTAAGAAGTTATGTGATTAAAGGCCAAGATTCAAGGAGAAAAAGCCTTTAAAAAACCAAGTCAAAGCTGAAAAGTCAAAGTCAACACGGGCAGAAACAGTGCATAAAAGTCAGTAGAACTTCCGAAGGTCATATCTTTGGATTCAGACCTCAGAATTGGGCATACCTTATGTCAAAACGACCGGCTCAGAAAGAGCTTTCTAAGGGTCTAAGCATTGAACTAATCAGAGGAGTAAAAGTGGATAAAAAGTCTGTTAAAGTCAAATTTGGCTGAAAAAGACTCTGTGGACAGAAGAAATTTGGCTTTGGGATCGATTTTCCAGCCCAAAACATGGCTCCTCATCCCATGCACAAAAATGTGGATTTGGTCTCCTCTATTTTCAACACACAAAACTTAACTCTTAAGATATAGGTTAGAGGTAGCCATTAGAGGATATAGTCTTATATCTAGATTTAGACTCCATTAATTAATTAGTGTTTATTTACCTTGTTTTAATTTAGTTATTGAATCAATTGTTATTTTTTCATTAGATCAATAAAGTTAGCTAGTTCTTCATAATCTAGTTTCATTTTCCATTAATTATTTAGTTTCAATTCATAGATTTAGTTATTTGTCATTACTAGTTTCAATTAATTATTGCATGATTAGATTTCCATTTGAATTCAAATAAGCAAATTTAGAATCTTTATATCATGTCTTGCTTAAATTCATATAGAAATGATAGTTTTATGAATCAAGGCTAAACCTCCATTAGAGGGGTTTGAGAAAGCCTTGATGAAAACTTGATTGTGTAGTGTAGAAGTAGTTGTAAGAGTCTATCCCACATTAGAAGGTAGTTGATTCGCCATGAGAATGGGTTGAACTTCCTCACATGCTAGTCATTATTTGGTAGAGATTGCCATGATTGATTAGGGATTAGAACGACCAATTCTTATCGTAAGAACATACGAATTGGATTACAACAATCTATACTAGTTTATTACGTTGGATTCAAGGTGGAATCAAATTCCCCTAATTCTTTATCTAGATTCAAACCTTAGTATTATTTGTTAAATTATCGTATCTTGTTAGCATAATTTGCATCGTAGTATAATTCCCATCATACTCTCATTGACTTTGGTAGGACCAGCACTTACAACCATACCCTCCAAGTGGAAAGGTCCGGTTACCTTATTGATATATCCCCTGAAAGTGAAAGATGGAATGGAATGGGAATGGAATACATCGGGAATGAGGATTCAATCCTCGTAGATGGGCTGATTAAGAAAGAATTTTTAGCGCTCCAGCTTTGTTCATGTCACTTGTTGCTTCAAAGGCTATGTTTGTTGGTTTGGGATTAGGGATAGCTTGACCTAGGAACACACCTTTTTGGGTTTTATCTTGGGCTAACAAGTTCAAAGATTGTTGTATGGATGCTAGGATTTGGGTTTGCTGTTGCATGACATATAGCATTATTTCGGTGATGGGCTTATCTGTAAGAACACTAGTTGATGGTGTAATGGGAACTAGGTTTCTTTGGTTGTTGATAGGTTAGTTTCGATAGTTCTTGCTAAACTAGGATGGAACAAATGCTCTATTCTGATTGTTATAGGTACCTTGTCCTTGTCCTTGTCTAAAAGTATTTATTGGTTTGTTGAAACCTGGTGGTGTTTGGTTTTGTGGAATGTTGGTCCATGCGAAGTTTGGATGTTGTCTCCATGGTGTATTGGGTGCATTGAAAACATATACTTCTTCTGGTTGAAGTGATGATAGGTTTGTGATCAAGGAACAGGTGGCATCTATATGAATTAAACTTAGATAGAAATTGCATGGTAATGTATTTACGTTAATGACAGATTGAGGGGTTTGGTCTTTTTGTTTGGCTATGACGGCATCTATCTTTCTTGTAAGGGTTTCTATTAGTGTTTTGATTTCTGGATCAGATTTCACCTCAAAAATACCATTAGCCTTAGTTGTACTGGGTTGGGCTGTTCTGGAATTGTTTATGTCGCCCCAATGGGTACTCTTTTCAGCTTGGTTTTCAAAAATGGTTAAAGCTTCGGTTGCACCTCTATCCAAAACATTACCATTACTCATGATATCGAGGGTTACTTTGTGTTATGGGAGAGGGCCTTTGAAGAAACATTAGACAAAAGTGGATTTTTCTAGTTTATGGTGAGGACATGAATGAAGTAGGTTAGAGAACCTATCCCATACTTTGGAAAATGTCTCACTTGGACATTGTCTTAAGAACTGTATCTTGCTTTTTATCTCTTTTGTTTTCTTCGACGGAAAGTACTTCTTCATGAAGAAGAACACAACCTTTTCCCATGTATCAAAAGAGTCGGCCTTCATTGAGAGAAGGCAAGCGTAACTCTTACCAGTTGGAGTGAAAGGAAACACTTGTAGCTTAACCTGATCGTCAGTGACGCCTGGATGATGAAAGGTATCACATACTTCATGTATCCGGCGTAGATGCTCATATGGTAACTTGTGTTCTAACCCGTGGAAGATGGGTAGAAGATTAAACACGTTCGGTGGAATCCTAAAATCGCTCGTAAGCGGTGTGAGTCGT
The DNA here is from genome assembly GCF_015680905.1 of Coptis chinensis. Classification (NCBI taxonomy): domain Eukaryota; kingdom Viridiplantae; phylum Streptophyta; class Magnoliopsida; order Ranunculales; family Ranunculaceae; genus Coptis; species Coptis chinensis. Next base: position 46,860,596 of record NC_141457.1, read on the forward strand.
ATATAAGATGGAGGTCTATCTTGCAACGGTATGTAGAAGTTGGAGAGAGGCTCTTCAGCTTGCACTACTTCATCAGCCATCTTAAGAGATGGATGACTAGAAACAGGAGATTGTCTTAGTTGACGAACTCTCCTATTTGAGTAAGTTTTATTCTTGCTAATACTAGAAGTGCCTGAACGCAGTATCATACACTTTTAGCAAGACCCCAATACTATCCTAACATGCGCAAACGGTGAAATGTATGCTCAAACAATTGAAATTTGTTTTTGCAAGTATGGAGTTTTGAAAACTTTGCTTTTGGTCTATATTTTACTCTGCCCTGTTTAGAGGAGCAGTTGGACACGTAACTAGAATGGCTCTACTACAGGTCTCAGAAGAGTTGGCAATCACTTCACCAAGTGGTGTGCTACCAAGAATCTCACTCACGATGAATCTAGGGGAGGGGAGTGAGGAAGGTAGTTAGTCCACCGGAATCTGGTAACTGATTACTCTAAATCCTCGTGGCTATATTTTTGTCCTTTTCTGGAGGAGCGTGACTACTTTGGGCTCTAGTTGATTGATTTTAATTCATTTTTTTGGTCCAGGGCTTCAAGAATCATGCAACGTCCAATTTATATACATTAGGGAATAACTTCTCAATGGTTGTTATGTGGCTCGGGTTCAGCCTTATGCACGAATGTAAATTGTAGTACTGAAATTAAATTTCAAACAATCACGTAAGCATGCTTGAACACATTGGAAGAAAGTGATTGAAATAATGTATTGAAACAAAGAACAACAACAAATATTGATTGATTGATTGAAATAAAGCAGAATAACAAGATTGAAATGAAAGAAATGAAGAACAATAAAGTAAAGACTTGAAAATATAAAAGAATAGAAATTAAATCCTACATGACACTAGATTAAGTCTAGGTGCATTCTCTCTCCCTAACTTTTAGATTATGTACCCCTACTTTATGCCTTTTACTGATTTGCCCTTCTCCATTACATTTAAGACACCTCACACTTCGCTTTATGCTTTTGCTTTTTGATTTCTTCCCTACCAAGATAGGTTTTGGAGAATGCCATATTTTGAGATAAGGGCCTCCATCTCTAGTCTTCTGAGTTGAGGGCTTTGACCTTTGACTTTAACCGTTGACTATGACTTTTTTAGCACTTTTTCATAGCAGCTTTTGGTCTTCATAATAAGCGTGATTAAGGCTCCTTTTGGTGCTAAGACGCAGCTTTTATGATAAGTGGTCTGAATTTCTCTATAACCTGAAAAAGACAATAAAAGCTATGAGTTGTCTTTTCATTAAACGTAAGAAGGGTTGTATTGCAGTAATATAAAGGTAATAAAACTCACATTTGGGAGCTGATCAGTTGTATAGTTACGTTGAACTTTATTAAAAGTTTTACTAACGTAGTAAATGACAATGGGTTTGTCATCTCGGCATTGACCTAGGACAGCTCCAATAGCATAGTTGCTAGCGTTACACATTAGTTCAAATGGGTTAGACCAATCAGGTGGTTGAATTATAGGAGATATAGCCAAGGCGGTTTTTAAGGTCTCAAAAGCTTGTTTGCAATTGAAATTGAAGTCGAAGACGACATCTTTAATTAGGAGATTTGTTAAAGGTCGAGCAACCTTGGAGAAATCTTGAATAACTGCGTGGCTTAAAAATGTATGTCTCGAATTATTCTTAGTATAGGAAGAGATGCAATTTTTTCAATCTTAGCTTTATCAACTTTTATTCCATCCTTGGAAACAATATGTCCTAGAACGATTCCTTTGGTAACCATAAAATGGCATTTTCCCCAGTTAAGGACTAGATTTTCTCTTCACATCACGCAAAAACCTGGGAAAGATTTGATAGGCATCTATGGAATGAGTTACCATATATGGAGAAATCATCCATGAAAACTTTTGTAGAACGTTCAACCATATCACTGAAAATGTGAAACATACAGCGTTGGAATGTACCAGAGGCATTACAAAGGCCAAAAGGCATTCATTTATATGCAAAGGTGCCAAAGGGATAAGTGAACCTTTTTTGTTCTTGATTAGCAGGATCGATTACAATTTTAAAATAGATTGAATAACCATCAAGAAAATAGTAATATGCATGACCCGATAAACGTTCAAGCAGCTGGTCAATGAAGGAAAGTGAGAAGTGATCTTTACGAGTTACCGCATTAAGTTTGCGGTAGTCAATGCATATTCTCCATTTCACTGGGATAAGAGTGGAGATGCATTCATCCTTATCATTTTGCACAACTGTAATGCCAGACTTCTTAGGAACAACGTGGACTAAACTTACACAAACACTATCAGAGATAGGGTATATGATGCCTTCATCGAGTAACCTTAAAACTTCCTCCCACACCACATCCCTCATGGCGGGATTTAGACAGCGTTGCAGACGCGACGTCTTTGCACTTTCTTCAAGATGTATGTGATGGGTGCACACACTAAGGTCAATGCCCTTGATGTCATCCAGAGACCATCCAAGAGCAGAACAGTGTTGTCGAATGACATTAATTAAACAAGATTCTTGATCGACAGTCAGTTTGGATGAAATGATAATTGGGTGACTACCATCTGGATCAAGATGTACGTATTTTAAATCCGAAGGAAAAAGCTTTAAGTCAGGGGTGGGAGGAGTGGGTATCAAAGATTCTTGAGGAAAGTCGTCTTCAACAGAGAAAACGGATTGATGTTCTTCCAAATCGCTCTATATCACGGTAGTAGGGTCAAATATTGGTATTGACTCTAATAACATGTTGACTTCTTGAGTGTAAGAGTCAACATCAAATTCTGAAACACCAAAAGAAAGAAATTTGTGCACTTCATTGTCAAGAAAATTTTTTGTTAAATACTATTGCGCGAAACTGTCAACCATGCTAATTTCACCATCAATGTTAGCCTTTAAAATTTGTTTCATTAACTTGAACACATTTACCTTGATTGGAAGATTTCCGAAGGACATGGTCATGGAACCATTCCTACAGTTTATAAGGGCATTAGCAGTTGCAAGAAAATGACACCCTAAGATGATAGGAATGGAGTCATAGGCAACTTCTGTATCAAGAATGACAAAATCGACAGGATAGTAAAAGTCTTGGACTTTTACGATGACGTTTTCCACAATGCCTTTGGGATACTTAATGGAACGATCGGCTAACTGCAGAGTCATGTTGGTAGGTTTAAGCTCATGAAAACCTAGCTGTTTGAACAGGTAATATAGAAATAAGTTCACACTAGCTCTTAGGTCTAGTAGTGCAGTAGCAGTGTATTTGTCTCCCAATGTGCATGGAATGGTTGGTCTACCAGGGTCCTTGTATTTGACAATACCATTGGATTCAATGATAGAAGAAAACTGTTCGGTGAGGAATGCTTGTTGAGGAACATTTGTTCTCCTTTTTATGGTGCACATATCTTTCAAAAAATTTGCATGTTTTGGCAATTGTTTGAGGGATTCGAGAAATGGTAAGTTGATGGTCAAATTCTTGAAAGTTTCTTGAATCTCATCAAAATTTTCATCAGGTTTGTTCTTTGCCAAACATGCACGAAATGGTGCCTTGGGTCGGAATTCGGCGTACGGATTAGCTGGCTCGTTTCCTAGTATTGTTAACTTAGACTTGATTGGATTTGTTGCTTATATCATATGGTCAACATTAGAAACAGGTACATTGGAAGTTTCAGCTACCTTTGGGTGATCATCTGGCATAAGTATTTGATTGTCTACAGTTTTACCAGATTGAAGAGTAGTGATTGCATTCACCTCACCCTGGTTTGGATTACTTGTACCAGGTGAATTGTTGAGTTCAAAGGCAGTGTTTGATCGCTTAGGGTTTGGAACTGCTTGTCCAAGAAACACACCTTTCTGACTCTTTTCCTACCCTAAGAGTTGAAGCAATTGCTGGATAGATGTCAAAATCGGAGATTGTTGGTTCATGTAAGCCAGGAACGTCTCATTCGTCTTATCAGAAGAAATTTGTATAGGTGGGGCAACTGGAACTAGTTCACGGTTATTGCTGATGGTTTGAGGATGATAGTCGTAACTTGGATTAGCTGGAACAAGGCTGCAGTTGGTTTAGTAGTTTATTTTTTTATTTTATTTTTTTTTCCACAACTAGGGGTTAAGGAGACCCCAACCTTTTATTAATGACAAAATCTCAAGTACAACTTTCCTTCTTTATCCCCCTTGATCAATTCACTAAGTTTTTGATCCATGGGGGTGAGAAAGTACATGCATTGGTTACTACATTCTGTACTATGAGTACTGCAATTACTACTAACTCTTGACAGGTAATCCGCAACTTGATTTCCTTCTCTGAACATATGTTAGAATTTAACCTCTGCAAATCTTGCTTGTGCCACCCAATCTGAGTCACCAGGTTCTTACAATACCAAGGTGGAGCTTCCCTATGCATTGGTTTGGTAGTTAGTATTGGAATTACTTGGAAACTGATTTTGGCCTTATTGATACTGCTGATTATTTCCTTGATGGTATGGAATATAGTTGGTGGAGGGTCTAATAGGTGGATTGGCGAAACTTGGAGGAGCCATCTATTAGCTATTTGGGTGGCAAGCGAAATTCAGATTCTGACTCCAAGGTACATTAGGAATGTTGAATGCACAAGCCTCTTCCGATGGTTGGGAAGAGGAGTCATAAACAAGGGACAATAAGCATCAAGATAGTCAGGACTCAGAGAAAGAATACATGGTGAGGTGTTAACGTTCATGACCTATTTTGGTTTTTGATCGTTTACTTGAACTGCGAGGGCATCTACTTTTTTAGTCAGGGGTTCTATCAATTTTTTTAATTTGGGATCCTGTTTTACCTCAAAGACAAATGTAGCTTTTGTAATAGTATCCTTCGATGATTTAGAAGAATCAGTGTTACCCTAATGGGTACCTCTCATTAATTGTTTTTCAAGAAAATTGTATGCCTTAATAGCTCCTTTGTCTATGAAGCAACAGCCGTTCATTATATCAAGTGTTCTTTTTTTATGATCGGAAAGTCCGTTAAAGAATGAATGAACAAGGACAGCGGTGTCGAGCTGATGATGGGGACATTCTAAAAGAAGATCGGTAAAACGACTCCATGCTTCCATAAAGGATTCATGAGGATGTTGGCAAAAGAATTGGATCTTCTTAAGCATTTCAGTAGTTTTTTTCTAAGTGTAAAATTTGACCATGAAAGATTGCACAAGTTTGTTCCATGTGTCGATTGATTGTGGTTGTTGACCTGCTAACCAAACTGAAGCTTTATCTGCTAAGCTGGAAGGAAACAACCTTAGCAAGAGTTGTTTGTTAGAGACAGATGGATGTTGAAATGTGGTGGCTACTTGCTGAATCTTACCAAGGTGATTGTACGGTTTCTCATGGTCTAAACCATGATAAACAGGTAACAATCCAAAAACATTGGGCTGGATTCGAAAATCACCCGCAATATCCTCGAGTTTGATGTAGGAAGAAGGTCCTTCCTGTAAGGCAGTATAGAAGTCCGAAAGGGGCTTCTCAACTGGTGGAGTTTCGTCAGCCATAACGAATGGAGTTAATGGTGAGAAAGAATTTTAATGATTTTTATTAACAGATGAAGAACTTTGTTGAGGTGAGAACTTACGCAATTGCCTATTGTATTTTCTCCTACGATAAGTATATTCAAATTCTTTATTATTACCAAACCTTAATCTCTTGCAAGCATAAAATTAGATCTGATGCCCAAAAGGAACTTATTATTACATGAATTTTATTATTTTCTTAAGCATTAGAAGTGAACAACGTAGGCCAAAGCTGCTGCTCACGTAGCAGTGAAGCTAGGAATACATGTGCATAAACTAACAGCCAAGTCACATGAAATATATGAGGGAGGTTTTCCGTGCAAGCACGGTCCGAATTAAGGAACCTCAATCTTTCAAGTTTCCTAGACACCGTTGGAATATGTTTATGATTTATGAGATTTTTTATTTTTTATTTTTATGTTTATATTAATTTACAATTTATGCTAACAATAAAGGCACATGACATGAAATTATTGTTTTAATTATTATTTTATTATTTTAATTTTTGGAATATTTATTGATAATGATAACGAGTTTTACAAATAATTAGGACAAACGTGTAACAAGTTGCGCCGCAATTCCTTTCTGAATGGCAAATCCTATCCTCCTTTCTGATAACGAGTTTTTTTTATTTTTATTTTTATTTTTTTAAGTTATTTAAAATGTATGCATAGGATAAAGGCACAAAATATTTATTATTATTATTATTAGATTTTTTTTTTTGTAGAAATGTTTAAGTTCTAAATAGGCTTATAAAATATAATCATGCAACATAATCCACTCACACATAGCTAGAGACGTTAGCATGTGAAGATATATATACTAATAGGCAAAGATGTATCATCTATATATATTTCTATATGAATAGGCAAATATACATCAGTAATACGTATATGGATGCTAATAGGCAAATATATATTATGTATACGTATATCTACGCTAACAAGCAAATCGAAATTACTCATACGTATCTAGATATGTTAGCAGGCGAAGATATTCTACGTACACGTATATATATACTGATAGGCAAAGACGTAACACATACGTAAAAACTAAACAAGCAACGTATTATATATAGAATAATATACTACTCTAAACTATCCGTGTTTTGCATAATAATTTGATTTCGTCAATACTCAGTGAGATTGCGAATGTCATATAGAAAGCAGCTTAATGATCAGTTCCCAAATGTGCGTTTTCTTACCTGTATATTGTTGCATTATAGTCCCTCTTACGCTTAACGAAAAGGCAACTCATAGCTTTTACTATCTTTTTCAGGTTAAAGAGTATTTCATACCACTTATCATAAAAGCTGCGTCTTAGCACCAAAAGGAGCATTAATCACGCTTATTATAAAGGCCACTAGCTGCTATGGAAAAGTGCTGAAAAAGTCAAGTCAACCGATCAAAGTCAATAGTCAAAGGACTTAAATCAGAAGACCAAAGATGGAGGCCCTTATTTCAAATTATGAAGACTTATCTCTAAACCTACCTTGGTCAAGAAGGCACCCATAAAGCAAAAGAAAAAGCAAAAGTGAAAGGGGTGAGGTGTCTTGTTTAAAATGGATGGGGGCGTATTTGTAAATGGCAAAAGTAGGGCTATATAAACAAAAAGTAAAGGGGAGAGAACTCAGCCATTGTCTTAAGATCCAAACCATTTGGTTTGTTTATTTTCTTGTCTTGTTTTTAATTTAATGTTTTTAATTTCTTGTTATTTCATTTCCTTTATTTCAATCAACTTGTTATTTCATTTCTTTTGTTTCAATTAACATGTTACTTGTTCTTTGTTTCAATCTTCATCTTGTTTGCTTGTTTCATTTCAATGTTTTAATCAATCTTCATTTCATGTTTCCAAATCATTTTAATCTACAATCAAAGCTTTCAAGTTCATTAGCTTAGAACCATTCTAAGATTCAAGAGTCTACCTTTCTTTTTCTATCTCCCTCACTCAAACTCTAAATAATTTGGAATGAACCTCAATTTCTAAACTCTTTTGAAGTGTACTTCCACCAATACTAAAGTTTCAAATGGCGCCACCGTCATAGATTGAAGGAGTGAGAGTGATTGGTTGAGAATCTAAGAAAGGAGCATCATTCTCACCTCTCCATTTTTTTTTATTATTATTTTTCGTCATTTTATTTTTAATGTTTCTCTATACTGTGATACTTTTTTGAAAAACAAGTTACGGGACAACAAAGGTGGAAAAGAGCTAATCCAACAGTGAAAAGATGACCGGCCCACTGTGAGCTCTCTGCCGACCGACCATAGATGAAAAGACGATCGTTGGTTCACCTCCACAGAAGTGCATGAGATTTTTTCAAGGTCCAATTCATTTGTGACACACAGTTGTACTCCGAGCTCAGATTTTGTAATAGAGTAAGAGAAAACAATGGAACTTGTTTGTAATAGTTAGTGGTAAAATGAAAAACGAACAAAAAAAAAAAACTTGGTTTTTGATTGATTTCTTATGATGAACAGGAGTTAAACTTAGTTTAAGCTTAATACTTACCAAGGGATTAGACTTTTAATTGCCTTGGGAAGTTCAAGTGTGCGAGGCAAGTTGTGGATCATAGCTCACATACTTTGAATCAACTTGGTAATCAACACTCTAAGTCCAATTAACTCTAGTTAATCTAGGAGATTAATCGAAAACTAGTTAATTAGATTCGTATAATCTTAGTTTAGTTTTAGGTTTGAGCCCTTGAAAGCAAAGTTGTATAAATTGTAAAAAACTCAACTTGTAGGCTTTTTAAGTGGGCCTTTATTTGTAACTTAAAACAGGGTAAAGCTCGAAAGGTTGAGCCTGATTCTCAGATCAAACACCAACCGACGTCGTGTTCTCCTCAAGCAGCATGTAAGCACGGTTTGAGAGGTAACTTCTAAACCTCCTTAAAGCCCAAGTAAGAGGATACTTGTGTGTTCAAGCATGCTTACGTGATTGTTTGAAATTTACTTTCCACACTACAATTTACACCCACACATAAGGCTGAACCTGAGCCATAACAACCATTGGGAAGTCACTACCCAATATAGGTAAATTGGACGTTGTTTAATTCTTGAAAGCCCTAGACCAAAAAAATTAATTAAAATCAATCAACTTGAGTCCAAGTAGTCACGCTCCTCTAGAAAAGGACAAAAATATAGCCACGAGGATTTAGAGTAATCAGTTACCAGATTCCGGTGGACCAACTACCTTCCTCACTCCCCTCCCTCAAATTCATCTTAAGTGAGATTCTTGGTAGCACACCACTTGGTAGGAGAGTTCGTTGACCTAGAAAATCTCCTGTTTCTAGTCTTCCATCTTTTAAGATAGCTAACAAAGTAGTGCAAGATGTAGAGCCTCTCTTTAACTTCTACACAATGTTGCAAGATGGACCTCTATCTTGTATACGACTCACACCGCTTACGAGTGTTTTTAGGATTCCACCGAACGTGTTCAATCTTCTACCCATTTTCCATGGGTTAGAACACGAGTTACTGTATGAACATCTACACCGGATACATGAAGTATGTAATACCTTTCATCATCCGGGCATCATAGACGATCAGGTTAAGCTACGAGTGTTTCCTTTCACTCTAACTGGCAAGAATCACGCTTGGCTTCTCTCACAGAAGGTCGACTCTTTCAATACATTGGAAAAGGTTGTGTTCTCCTTTATGAAGAAGTATTTTCTACCGAAGAAAACAGAAGGGATAAGAAGCAAGATATAGTTCTTAAGACAGAGTCCAAGTGAGACATTTTCTAAAGCATGGGATAGATTCTCTGACCTACTCCATTCATGTCCTCACCATAAACTAGAAAAATCCACTATTCTCCAATGTTTCTTTAAAGGCCTTCTCCCATAACACAAAGTAACCCTTGACATCATGAGTAATGGTAATTTTTTGGATAGAGGTGCAACCGAAGCTTTAATCTTTCTTTAAAACCAAGATAAAAAGAGTACCCATTAGGGCGACATACATAATTCCAGAACAGCCCAACCTAGTACATCTAAGGCTAGTGGTATTTTTAAGGTGAAATAAGATCCTGAAATCAAAACCCTAATAGAAACCCTCACCAGAAAGATAGATGCCCTCACAACCAAACAAAAAGTCAAACCCCTCATTCTGTCATGAACGTAAATACCTTACCATGCAATTTCTATTTAAGCTTCAATCATATAGATGCCACCTATCCCTTGATCACAAACCTATCATCACTTCAGCCAGAAGAAGTATGTGCTTTCAACGTACCCAATGCACCATGGAGACAACATCCAAACTTGGCATGGACAAACATTCCTCAAAACCAAACACCACCTGGTTTCAACAAACCAACAAATACCTTCAGACAAGGACAAGGTACCTGTAACAATCAGAACAGAGCATTGGCCTCCATCCCAGTTTAACCAGAACTATCAAAACCCACCTATCAACAACCAAAGAGACCTAGTCCCCATTACACCATCAACTAGTGTCCAAACAGATAAGCCCACCAAAATAATGTTATCTGTCATGCAACAACAAACCCAAATCCTAGCATCTATATAATATTCTATGAACTTATTAGCCCAAGATAAAACCCCAAAAGGTGTGTCCCCATGTCAAGCTATTCTTAATCCAAAACCAACAAACACAGCTTTTGAAGCAACAAGTGACGTGAACGAAGCTGGAGCACTAAAAACTCTTTCTTAATCATCTCATCTACGAGGATTGAATCCTCATTTCCGATGTATTCCTTTCCCATTCCATTCCATCTTTTGCTTTAGGGGGATACATCAATAAGGTAACCAGACCTCTCCACTTGGAGGGTGTGGTTGTAAGTACTAGAGCCTTAGTCCATAGTATATCTCGCATATTCTTTGTAAAACACTTTCAATTCGTCTTTAGAGTAAGTGTGAACCTGTGGAGCGAGTATACAATTTTTCTTTTCTTTATTTTAGACTTGTTTTTCAAAAATGTTTGATTTCTTTGTGCTATTAATGATAGATTCTCGATACATTAATAGTTAAGTGATTTTTTCAAAATGGGCAATGGATTTTACACAGACCAACCCCTAGAACTACGCAATCTATGGGCGATTTGAGATCAGCTTTGCTTACTAAAGGTCGCCTATATCACCGAGCTATTCGCCTGGGTCAGGACATTCCATGTCTTACGTAGTAAATCCCCTAACTCGCGTAGCTGAAGCTCTGTCTGTCTAAATTGGGTTCACCACAGAGCCGACACGAAAGTTGCCTAAGAATATATGTTATGATTTATTTTAAAGTAGTAACATCTAGAATCACAGCTGTTGAGTATGAGTTTCTTAAAACATCTCTCGATAGTTTTCAAAAAGATACAAAAAATGAAAGTTATACGTCTGGAGTAACCAAAATGATATCGGATTAACATATAATTTTATCTTCTTGGCAAAACCTCTATATGGATAGAGATAAATTTTGAATGAGAAAACAAACCCTTGAAAAAAAAAAAAAAAAAAAAAAGCAACTCCAAACGAGAATTAAACAAATAGAGTAACCCAAAGTGATATTATTCTCTGTTTAATTCTATCTTTTTGCCTTCACCTCTCTATTTTGTCTCGAGAATTTGACGTTAAAAGACTCAGAAATTTTCAAAAATTTCAAAAATTTCCTTTCTTAAAAATCTTTCCCCTCTCATTTAAATCTTTTCCACTTCTAAATCTCTCTCGTTTCTGAAAAAAAATTCAAAAATGTCTTCTGTAGCAAACAAAAAACCTCCACCAAGCAAGACTAGATGGATCAGTTTCAATGATCGTGTGCAAGCACTTCCTAGATAACTACAGCTTAAGATATGGACACATATCGAAAATCATTTCTGGTTTAGGTAAGAGTTCATACGCACGTAAGCGACATGCTAAGAAAGAAGGCTGGTGCTCGAATTGTCAAACATCAACTTGCCCCAACCTTCAACCTCATAACAATTCAGTTTTTACGATTTTTATGAGCCAGCCACCTACTCATTGAGCACAGCTGAGGAGAGTAATTCAGCCATCTGGTTGGGATTAACTCAAGTTTTCAAAAACTTCCAAGTCTTGGGGATCTAACTTTAAACGACCCACCTTTTTAAAATTTCTGTCAACTTATTCAAAACCCAAAAAAATTAATTAAAATTTTCTTTCTGTTATCTGTACATATTTCCCTACAGTTCCTGTATAGTTCTTTCCATCATCTGTTTCTCATCTACCGGTACAGTTTTTTCCATCATATGTTTCTCATCTATTGTTGGGTGTGAGTGTATCCTATACTGGTACGATGCATTTTTTATGTTGATCGTTTTTGTACCTCACGGGTCAAGATTAGACGAGTAATGAAGCTTGGATCGGCTCTGGAAGTTAGCAAGGCACTGAGGACTAGATCGGAATTTCCTGATTCATTTGGGCTTGGGCCAAAATTTTAAATTCTTAAAAGAGGCACGTGCCATCAAACCCTTAACCCCACGCGATCTCCCCTTCCTTTCTTCTCCATCCCAAAATTTCCCAACCCTAGCCACCCCACTTAGCTCGCACTCGCCCCCAACTCTACTCGTGGTCGCGACCTCACCCCGACACACCCCCATACCAATTTTTCAAATCCCTACTCTAAATGGCATGAATTCTCAAAATCCTTCCCCAGCAAAAATTTCAAGACCTCTTCTATTCCGATATGTTTGAAGTGCACTTCAGGGCAGAGATCAGAAGAAGAGGATATGAACCCTTGGTATTATTGGAAGATGTTGTATATTCTCCTTCTCTTACTCTTTCATTTTATAATTGCATGATTATAGGGGAGGATGACCGCATTACGGTTGTTAAGGATGGTCGCTCGCTGGAGCTCACCAACGAGGTGGTGAGTGGTGTTCTTGGGATTCCTCTGAAAGCCTTCAGACGGAACAGTCCCTAGATGGAAAGACCGTCGACGTGATGATGATGGAGACACTTCTCAAGGGGGTTAAAAACCCCAAGTCTCACTGCACTTATCAGAGTTCGCTACGAAGGAACCAGCTAGCAGTATCCCAATGGACAGCATACAACCTGTTAGGCCGGCTCGGCCAAGAATTCGGATATAGGTAAGGTGATGCTTCATATTTTATGGATTATTCAAGAGCAAAAGAACAGTTTCTACATCTTCTTCTTTATCTTCGAGCAGCTCTGAAAACCGAAGAAGACGTCTGCCCCTCTACTAGTGTTGGTCACCAATATCATGCAGCACTGGGGGTTCCAAGCACCAGACGCCCTAGTGGAGGTCAAGGACGCTACCACATGTTCTATCTATGCCCACTACGTCTAGAAGTCATGGCTTCCACCTGAAGCCAGAGCCGTTGAGCAAGCACGCTCGACTGAGAAGGTGGATTATTACTTCGTTGGAGATACCACTCGATAGTTCACTCAGCCCATGGACGGAATTCACTTCTTCCATGGAGGCTAGAGGATTCTTAACTCATATCTCAACCAGCTCAAGGAAACTCATGGTAACATCATAGCGGAACAGTGGATTATCATAGCGGAACATCATACCTTTAGAGAGGAGTAGCAGACCTTCCAGCAGGAGCAGCGACGTTTTCAGCATAATGTCACTAGAACACTGTAGAGCATCAGAGACGCGCTCCCGCATAGTGATAGACATGCCAGGCCTCGACTTCAGCAAAGAGAATACATGGCACACCATATACTTCACACCGCACCTCTCAATTTCATACCACAGGCCTAGCTCAAACCGCGCACGCCCTCATTTTGCATTGACACAGAGCGCGCCCGTGCCCATACTTCAACATACCTCCAGTTCTTTTTTCTGCGGTTTTCTGCAGTAATTTCTAGGAGTTCAGTAGTGTGTTTGTGATAAATCTAAAATAAAGCTTTTACTCTTACTTAATCTAATTAAACTACGCAGAAGTAAAAACACACTTAGTCTATTGCTTATCAAAGTTCTACTCTTAATTATCATGCAATAACTTGAGTAAGAATTCGTTCCACTCCTAGTTGCTTAGAACGTAACAATTTCACTAATTTAAACAATTCAACAATATGATGAGAGTAATAATTCTAATAGAACTAATATGGTGAGAACTAATATTAAAGATATTCTAAATTAAACTATGACAATTTAATACTAAGATTTAGATATAAAGAAGGAATTAGGGAGATTTGATATCCACCTTGATTAATCCCTAACATGCTAGTATGGAGTTTGTTTCAATCCTAATCTCTATATTTTCACACAAGGTTCAACATAAAGGTTAGGTCTTTTATCCCTAATTATTCATGGCATCTCTAACCAAATAATAATTAGCATGAGAGGAAGTTGAAACCCATTCTCATGGTGAATGAACTACCCTCTAGAATTGAATCTCTTAAAGAAACAACCATTCTATACTAACACATCAATTCTTCATCAAAACTTAATCAAATCCCTCTAATGGAGGTTTAGCTATCATTCATTAGAATATCATGGACATAATAATAAGGAGAAGAAGACATAATTAAAGAACACTTGTATTGGAAATTGATTGGATTGAATTAATGGTGGCTAGGCTAATAAAACAATAACTAGGTTTTTAAAACTAAAGAAGAAAACTAATTTATTATCAAATGAGAGAGAGAGAAAGAAAGCTAAATTATTCTAACTAATGTAAGGGGGAGATATTAGAGTTTTGCTTAAGTCCTCTTTATATAGGAGAGGGCTAGGTTTACATTTTCATGCATAGGCTTCGGAGCTATGTTTTGGGCCATTAAATCAAGCCCAAAACCTAAATACGTAAGTCCAAAAAGGGTTTCTCTGTTGGAAATTACTACAACAGCTTTCTTGTACACTTTTACTCCTCTGATTGGATCAAGTCTTAGACCATTAGAAATCTCTTTTCGAGTCAGTCGGTTTGACATATAGTAGGCCAAATTCCGAGGTTTGAGTCCAAAGATACGGCCTGCAGAAGTTCTATTGACTTTTATGCTCTATTTCTGCCCGCGTTCACTTTGACTTTTTAGCTTTGACTGGGTTTTAGAAAGGATTTTTCTCCTTGAAACTTGGTCTTTAACCATAGAACTTCTTAGCAACCAACATTTTCTCCTTTCTCTTGCAAAAGTGACATATTTCTTCACATATTTCACTCCAAGACCTACGGATAAACATATATATATATAATGAACTATGCTAAGAAATGCAATAACATGTCCATTTCTGAAACTTTGGAATAGCGTCCTTAAGTTGGTCCTCACAATTATGTCAAGACAAAAACACTCTAATTTTTCCACTCAATTTTCGCTCACTCCAGTGTGCAATGGGCACACTTTTCTTCACAAACTCAATGACATACAAGGAAGCCAAAGTCGATCAAACACAACTGCCACTTACTATCACACTAACCTTTTCCTAATTGAGCCAGAGGTCTTTATTAGGTGTTGCGGGGAATAGGTGATGGTTTTAAGAAGGAAGAAAATGGATATTCAGAAGGACAAGTCTGAGATAATAGGATCTTGAAAATATGTAACTAGAGAAAACCTTGTTCTTACTTTGCTTCTACACTTTGTTTCCATCCTTAGCCATTTTTTTTCTTTTTCTTTTGGCTTTTGGCTCCTTTGATTATATTTTTGGAGTTCTAACTTTTTTTTTTCTTTTCTTTGGATGAAAACTTTCTTTTCTTTTTTAATTTAAAGCAACTAACAAATTCTTGGCTTTCAACAGGTCTTTCTCTTTTCTTTCTTCATTTCATCTCTATTCTCAGACTCATTAAAAAATGGGTAGGCTAATTCTATTTTTATTTTCTTTTTGTAAAAGGGTAAAGGATTTGTAGTTTATGAAAAGGCTAAATAAAGGCTCAGAGGGGAGACTAGCGAAAAATAATTTCATATAGGCTTCAATTTCTAGCTATATCGATCCAGAAATGGCCTAAATTCTCGCTTAGGATATGGTATAGTGATCAAGCAAGTAGACGTGTGATTTCTCTATTCGGAATTTACTTCTCCCTTGTGTCATTACCCAGATATTTCACTCATATAAGGCTTTTAGGCTATATTCTCACAGGATTTGTAGAATAAGTACTCTAGCCTAGATTTCATAAACTTACTACCAATACAAATATAGATGCTCATGCAATATATTTATGGAAAGATGCAATGACTATTACCTACATATTAACCTAAGTTTCTAAAAACTATTCTAATTTAAGAGCTAACGTGAAACTTCTAGACTACTATCATCACAAAAAAAGAAACAATACCAATATTCCTAAGTGCATACTATAAATACTTTATATATATATATATATATATATATATATATATATATATATATGCCACCCCCAAACAAAAACATGCTTTGTCCTCAAAGTATATAAATAAAAAGGATAAAAAATATCATGGAAACGCGTAAAAATTTTAGAACACCTGCAAAAAAAATTCATAACATACTAATATAGGTAAAGAAAAACAGACGCAACTCTATATGAGTTCCACCTGTTATGGGAATAACAAAAAATTTAATTGCTTAGGACGTAAGCAAACACTAACAGAAAGTAAAACTTACCTCATATCCAGCATTAAGCGTTGTCATCCTCTTCTATAAAGAAGTGAGGTTCCTTTGTGTCCTGCCAAGCCATGATAATTTGTCAGGCCTCATGCCATTTATCATCTACCTTTGCTAACCTGTTAAGCGCCACTTAGTCGGATGGGGTGTAAGGGGCAACCCAATTAGGTTCTAGCCTCCACCTCGGCCAAATCATCGCACGGAAAGAGCGTATAATGCAATTGGTAGGTCTCACAATGTCAACCCCAACCCAATCCGTGAAACGGGTACAAAACTCAAGAAAGAAACATATCATTATGCGGCAAACCAAGACAGGCATAAGAAGGTACTTATGATTCACACTATGGGCTCGTACTAAACTAGACACTAAGGTCTGGGGAAGGTCATAAAGCATACGTCCCTCATCTAGAGCAAGGAAAACATTACAAGTGGCATTATTAGCAGAAGAAAAATGTCATTCCCCTAAGATATTCAGCATGATAAATAACATAATAGTGCCCATATTAAGGGACAAGCTACCAAGAGCTACGTTATATTGCCCTTAGTCCTCTACACAAAAAATCCCCACCCCATAGGTCTCATGCAAATACTCACAGTTGTAGATGAATATATTATTAGCCATATAGCCCCATGAGTTTTAGGCAGCAGGCATAGAAAGTCCAATAGCAAAGGCTAACAAGAGCTTACTTAAATTCATAGTGACATCATCAATGTCGACAGAGAACACTTGTTCCCCATCCGGTTGATAAAAGAACTTACAATTATCATAGAAATAAGAAGTAAGTGCAGGAGAATAAGATTCATCAGCTCTTACCATTAGAGGTTTCCATCATGACTGTATAATCAAGTTATGGAACCAGTACCCATAGGTGTCACTCTCGAGCAATTCTTCAAAGGACTATTTCAATATGATTTGAAGAGATTTCATAACAAATAAACACACTACTGAACTCCTGGAATTGACTGCAGAAAACCCCACTGGAGGTCTGTTGAGGTAAGGGTGCGGGAGTGCTCAGTATGGAAGAAGGCGTGCACGCTCAATTCTAACAAAGGAAAATTCTACGATCCAGGACTTTAGGCGCGGGCGCGCTCTGTTATAAAGCAAAAAAAAAGGGCGTGCGCGCTCCAAGTTCTGTCTATGGTATGAATTGAGAGGTGCGGTGTGAAGTATACGGTGTGCCATGTATTTATAGAGCACTAGTTTCTTAAACAAAGGTCCTCAAGATTTCCTAATTGATAAGGAAAGAGATGGAATAAGAAAAGGCTTCTAAAAACCAAAATAGGAACAGCTGAGAGCACATGTTCAATAGCAATTCTATATGGTTTTAACAGCCTATCAAAATAGCAATCCCAATGTTTTTAACCCTTGAGGTTGCACTAAACAAAAATAGCTAATTCTAGCTACACCACATTAGCAACATGCTCACATAAACTATATTCTTAAAACCTTGCAATATAACTTTCCAAAAACATGTGGATATGGTAACCTATAATGCTAAACAAGTAATGTCACCCCAAACAAGTCAGAAAGGTGGGATTCATGAAAAATAGATAGCATGCTCGGACAAAAATTAAACTAACTTTAAATTCAAATAACAACCACTTACATCATCTAATATTAACTACTTAACTAAACAACTGGGAATCAAATTCTACTAAAAATAAAAGGGTCGGGTGGCGTGTCCTTGGGTATTATTTTCGTATCAGAAGGGTTTAAATAATCATGAAGCATAGGAGAAGCAAGAGGGTCAAGTACAAACTCAAGGTTCCTTTGAAAAGGTGGAAGATGGGGAATATTGGTGATGGAAGGTGAATGAGTGACATTAGGATGTGAGGTGGGTGAATGGATGTTGATAGGGGAGACTCCCGAGGTGGCAAGGAAGAGTTGTAAAAGAGTCGAAGGAAATCTTCATTGATTTCATCTACGTCTAGGGAGTCATCGTCGAAATCGAAGCTTCCGAAGGAAAGGAATTGGTGCATCTGATTATCAAGAAACGTGTTTTTGAAATAATCTTGAGCTAAGCTCTCGATCATGCTAACTTCTCCATCGATAGTCGTATCTGGTAACTATTTCATCATTTTGAAAACATTCACCTCAATAGAAAAGTGTCCAAAAGACGTGGACATCGAACCATCGCGGCAGTTTATGAGCGCGTTGGCAATTGCCAAGAAGGGATGCCCTAAAATGATAGGAACAGAGTCATTAACGACTTCTGTGTCGAGGATAACGAAATCGGCTGGGTAGTAAAAATCTTGATCTTTAACCAGCACGTTTTCAACAACACCCTTAGGATACTTAATAGAACGGTCAGCTAATTGCAACGTTATTTTAGTTGGTTGCATCTCTTGTAGACCTATTTGTTTATATAGATAATACGGGAGTAAGTTGACACTCGCCCCCAGGTCTAATAGAGTAGTTGTCGTGTGGGTATCCCCCAAGGTGCATTGTACAGTAGGACGACCACGGTCCTTGTACTTAACGATTCCATTATGTTCAGATAGAGTGGGAAACTATTCAGTTAAAAAAGCATCATTCGGAATGTTTGTTTTCTGCCTAGTAGTACACAACTCTTTTAGAAACTTAGCATGTTGTGGTAATTTTTTAATAGCATCAAGAAAAGGTAGGTTTATCGTTAGATTTTTAAAAACTTTCCTAATCTCATCAAAATTTGTATCAGTTTTTAACATGGCTAGTCTCTGGAAAAACGGTGATTTCTCTCTATATTTAGCATATAGGTCAATCGGAGTTTTATCCTTGGCCGCTTTTTTCTTGGGTTGTGGTTTAACTGGTACCTCTACAGGGGTAGGATCTTCAATTTCTATTTCGGTATCAAGTAAATTTTCATTTTCAATGACCACTAGTGGTGTATGATCAATGGGCATACTTACGGTGTTATCAATCACTCTGCTAGAACAAAGAGTGGTGATGGCATTTAACTCACCTACATTTAAATTATCGTTACTAGTATTATTAGTTACATCAAAGGATGTGTTTGGCATTTTAGGATTAGGTATAACTTGACCTTGAAACACACCTTTTGGTTGGGCTTTCTCTTGGGTTAACTGTTGTATGGATTGTTGAATCTGTTGTAGAATCTATTATAGAATCTGTAGGTGGGCTTGCATGTAGGCATCAAAATGATTCGGTTGTGAATGTGTAGTGGCCACAGGTAGTGTGGCAGGAACTATCTCGCGTCGATTATTAACGGGTAGGTTGTGATAGTTGTTATTAACCGAGACGATACCTCTATTATTATTATTATAATTACCTGATCCTGGTCCTTGTCGTGGTGGAGCCTAGTTGTAATTGTTTGCTGGCCTAACATTTTGATTATTAAATCCCAGAGGTGTAACTGGTTGATTATTTTGCCAACCGAAGTTGGGGTTTTGTCTCCAAGGTGCATTAGGAATAGGAAGGCTATTAATGGAGCAGACATTATCTGGTTGTGATCGTGGTTGTGATAGTTGTTCATAGACAAGATGACAATATGAGTCGGTATGCTCAAGACTGAAACAGAAATTACATGGAATAGAGTTGACATTCATGACATAAGTAGGCTTATGTTGAATAGAAATGGCTTCTACCTTTTTTGTGAGAGATTCGATTAGAGTTCTAAGCTCAAGATCAAATTTAACCTCAAACATACTGGCAACCTTGACTGTGGAAGAAGAATTAGCTGAGAGGGGGATGTCATTACCCCAATTATTATTACATTTAGATTGATCTTCTAAAAACCTATTAACCTCTTAGGCTCCTTTACTAAGGAAACTACCCCCATTCATTATATCAAGAACCTCTTTATGATAATGTGAAAGCCCCTTGAAAAAGGCACGAACAAGCATGTTTTTCGCAAGGTTATAATGTGGACACTCTATAAGAAGATCATTGTACTGGTTCCAGGCCTCTGAAAAGGATTCATGAGGGTTCTAGCAGAATAAATGAATCTTTTGAATCATTTCATCTGTTTTCAGCGGTGGGTAAAACTGTTCCATAAACAATTGAACAAGTTTCGCCCATGAGTCCACAGAATTAGGCGTTTGGGCAGTTAACCACGACGCCACCTTATCAGCTAGGGTGAAAGGAAACACCCTCAGTTTAATTTGTTCCGAACCTATGTTAGGATGATGGAATGTGGTAAGAACTTGTTCTATCCTACGCATATGCTGATAAGGCTTCTCGTGGTCTAACCCATGAAAAACCGGTAACAAATTAAATATATTTGGGGGAATTCGAAAATCTTCCACTGGGTCTGCAAAAACGATGCATGACTTAGGGCTATCATTTAGGGCTTTGTAAAAATCAGAGAGAGGAGTCTATGCTTCGTCAACCATTAATGCAGGTGTAGTGTGTGGTATTCTAGATAGGCGTGTGCGTTGATGTTTACGATGGATCACGTTAGTCGGTTTTTTCTTACCAGACCTTAATCTCATGCAAGGTTAAGTCCAATATGAAAGAAACACTAACAGCAGTCAAACAACAACCTTATATACTAGAATTTAAAACTCCTCTGACAGAAGAGACGAGGAGTGAAAGAAGGAGAACCTGAGTGCCTCCTTGCTATGCTTATGAATAGCGTCTTTAATACGAACATACTTGTCCTGTGGATGCTTGGAATACTAAATAAACAATAAATTCGAACAAAAACAAGGACCCGTAGCTAACCTAGTTAAAATCGAGCTTTCTTCAGAGGGGCGCGGGCGCGCTCAGAGTACTGTGTCGATTTTTTTTTCCCCCAGTAACAAGAAGGCGTGCGCGCTCAGAAATAGAGCTAAAAGGGGCATGGGCGCACTCCGAGTACTGTGTTGAAAAAATTTCCAGTCAACTTCCAATAGCAAAAATCCTATTTTTTCAAGAAACAACACACATGGTCAGATTTGAACCAAAGGGTGGGTGGGTGAATTGGGATATTGTAGACATGAAAAACTATGGGAATTTAATTCTAAAACAACTAAGATGCACTACAACATAAATGACATTTCCTATCACTTAAAAAGTGATGTCAAAAGTATAAGACATCACTTTTGAGAGTGATGTGAATGGTGGCGACGTGAAAAGTCAGGGTTTTCCACATCACTTTTAAAACGATGTCCACAAGTGATGTTACTTCACATCACTTTTTAATTGATGTCCACGTACAAGTGATGTTATAACTTTGCATCCCTTTTTAATCGATGTCCACAGGTGTTGTTATAATGTTTAACATCACTTTTTAAGTGAAATCAATAAGGCCGATTAACATCACTTAGGAAGTGACGTTTCATTCAGATTCCAAATTACTTGTAAAGTGATGTGAAATAACTCTATAAATCACTTTAAAAGTGTTGTCCCATTTATCAAAATAATAAAAAAATATAATAATAAAAAAACAAAATTGCCAATATCATCCCAATATATACCATTTTCCTGGTCATTTATCATCAAATAAATATGAAAAGTATCTTAAAATCACATTCATCACACAAATATCATCTCCAATTACAAATATTACACTATATACAAAAAATTATAATGAGCCAACGTATACCAACAAAATCTAATCTACAGTACCGAACTCAGCCAAAGAGAACCACAATCACCCAACCAAGAACCTATCACAGCCTGGCTTGGCTTGATGCACTCAATTTAATCCAAGAATCTATCACAGCCTAGCAAATCACTCTGTTTTTTTTTTTTCTATAGTATAAAACATTGTACTAGAAAATCAATGCACATTTTATAAAAGGAAAATAAACAGGCGGAACATCCGCATAATATAGTACATGAATGACAAAGGAAGTTCTACAGAAGGCAGTTACTTGTGTTCCAGATCAGGTCTAGCCCTGTGCCAAAATGTATTGGAAATAACTTGTATATTAGAACTCAAGATGAAGGAGACGGAACTCTAAGGACAATATAAACAAGAAACCATGTGTGTTCAACGTTCATTCACTTAATATAATATATACCCATTCAGTAAGACACTGCTGACCCTTGGGTTTGCTAATATCCTGACTTTCCGATCTGTAACGAAGTTCCACCGATTACCACCCCAAAGGAATAGACATCAGCTTTTTCTGTGATTTGACCACTTTGAGCGTATTCTAGCGCCAAGTACCTAGGTAGAGGCAGAAGAGATTAATCAGTTTTTCAACGCTTACTGAAGAGCCAGAGTATACACTATAACATAATTTCGAAATGAAAAACAATCTAGCTTACTCGAATGTTCCAATAACTCTCGTCTCCACCCCCATTTCTCCATCAGGCTACCATCGAGCCAGGCCAAAGTCTCCAACCTGTGAAAATGGGAATGTCGTATGAGATCCAATTCGATTTCAATATTATAAAATTACAATTCTTTAATAACAAGAAAAAAAATGAATTCATACATTTCTTCTTACATAGTTTGAATTTTATTCCCTATCCCCATAAATCAAACCCAAGACCTTGGGCCCAACTTCCCAAGACTTGACTTGTAGTGCACTGGACTTCATGCATGTAGATACATAAGTGAGGCTTTGAACATTAATGCAAACATATGGAAGAATTGACCAGTAAAATGATGATAACTATTTTTCCTGCCTTGGCTTCGATAAATTTTCTTAATAATGGTAATAAGCAACTCTTTTAAACTGAGACCACCCCTCACCAACTAGTCGTAAAAGATTAATGGTTATCTAAAAAACCAGAGCATTATCTACAACAATACATTAGATGTGCTAGATAAATGGTTGTTTATCCACAAGAATTAAAGAAATTATAACAGAACACCAATTGTTAGATATGTAAAAAGGCTGAAAACTATGACAACATAAATTTTTGATTTTAAGATTTTGGTCTCGAATAGAGCAAAAAACAGAAGGAAATTAGATACAACTGTGAACTCCTACTAAGTCTATATAAATGAATGAATTTCATGCCAGTGGCTCAAAATCATGGGTAATGAGGATATTGTTTGGACGCATATCACGGTGGACGATGCATCCTACTATACATTCCTCATGAAGGATCGCAACCCTCTAGCAGCTCCAACTTCAATTTTTTGTCATGCAGCCCATTCCAATCTTTGCCGATTACGCCCTGCATAAAACCTTTTTCGTTATGGACCAATTCAAGCAATACACTGAACCAGAACTAAGAAAGAGTGGTATTCATATAACAGAGGTGACTTTTTCCCACTGACAAAGAAATCTACAAATTTTAATCAGCATACGCAAAATGCTGCCACAATTTAGAAATTGAAGGATAAGGAAAAGATTTAGGTCCAAAAGAATTCTCTAGTACCTCTATACTATCATATTTCTTTCTATAACAATGTAGGAGGCTTCATTCATGAACTAGTTGGACAAATAATTATTTCTTCACATATTAGCTTTCTTGATTAACATTTGCATGTCAAATTTTTCATGAGCTAAACCACTTTACAGAGGCAGTAGTGTATGTAATCCTTAAAATTGATTAGGCATAATCATAAAACACAATTCCTAAAATGGACTTCAAAAGTCTTACCATATAAATGAGAATCCAGTGATCCATTGCAAATATATTCATAGACCAACAATCTTCTTCTATCCTCAACACAGAACCCAATCAGCATCACAACGTTTTGGTGTTGTGCACAGTTTAAAACCTCAACTTCCGAGCAAAACTCATGATCGCCCTGGGAACTAGCCAATTTATGTTGCTTGATAGCTATTGCATGGCTATCTAGTAAGACACCCCTATGGACAGATCCAAACCCACCTTCGGCCAAGAAATTTGCCTGTGAAAATCCACCAGTAGCAAGTTCAAGCTCATAGTTGAGTCTTCCAAGTCCTTCACAGTAAAGTTTTGAGAATTTCTCCACCAAAGCTTTAGCTATAAAAGAATGAATGTTCTTGAGCCTTTGCGAGCTTTCATCAGAACTTTTTAACGATGAGTTGCTTGAACTAAGAATTTTGGCCATCTATGGTTGAAAACTTAGACCAGTTGAAGGTAGACTTAGATCTGCAAGAGAAGGCTCGATCGATCGGTTTGAAGTTGGAGGCTGGATTGAAATAGAAATCAGATGAAGAGCATAACCAGTTTTCTCGATTTGTTTTTGGGTTGGGCTATTTTTTGTGCAAGAAAAGAGTCTAGAGGTTTTTTATTTTCTATTTTTTGTTTAAGTGTGGCTAGTCTAGCAAACCAAGCACACGACAGACAATTTGTTTCATTTCTATTTAACCTAAATTGTTTACATGGTCTTTTTCTAACTAATTAATTTAATTAAGAGTAGGTATGTTAATAATAACACTTCTGGAAGTCACATTATAAGTGATTTCGAAAACTTGGCAAAGTCACTTTTAAAGTTATGTTAAATATATAGATATTACATCATTTTATAAGTGATACGGTGAGTGACAACACCTTTAAAGTGATGTTGAGCACATAGATATTACATCACTTTATAAGTGACACAACGAGTGACGTAAAAAAGTGTTATTACATCACTATCACAACATCACTTATTAAAATGATGTTCTACAACTCTACTACATCAGTTTCAGAAATAAGTGATGTTAAAAACAATTGTGATAATTATTACATCACATGCTAAGAAAAGTGATGTCATATTTTACATTTGACATCACTTTGCTAAAAGTGATATAAAATTAGTGATACCATATGTCATATTTGTTGTAGTGATGGCAGCGGCGCCATTTGATAAATCTAAAATAAAGCTTTTACTCTTACTTAAACTAATTAAACTAGGCAGAAGTAAAAACACGCTTAATCTATTGCTTACCAAAGTTCTACTCTCAATTATCATGCAATAACTTGAGTAAGAATTCGTTCCACTCCTAGTTGCTTAGAACGTAACAATTTCACTAATTTAAACAATTTAACAATATGATGAGAGTAATAATTCTAATAGAACTAATATGGTGAGAACTAATATTAAAGATATTCTAAATTAAACTATGGCAATTTAATATTAAGATGTGGATATAAAAAAGGAATTAGGGAGATTTGATATCCACCTTGATTAATCCCTAACATGCTAGTATGGAGTTTGTTTCAATCCTAATCTCTATGTTTTCACACAAGATTCAACATAAAGGTTAGGTCATTTATCCCTAATTATTCATGGCATCTTTAACCAAATAATAATTAGCATGAGAGGAAGTTGAAACCCATTCTCATGGTGAATGAACTACCCTCTAGAATTGAATCTCTTAAAGAAACAACTATTCTATACTAACACATCAAGTCTTCATCAAAACTTAATCAAACCCCTCTAATGGAGGTTTAGCTATCATTCATTAGACTATCATGGACATAATAATAAGGGGAAGAAGACATAATTAAAGAACACTTGTATTGGAAATTGATTGGATTGAATTAATGGTGGCTAGGCTAATAAAACAATAACTAGGTTTTTAAAACTAAAGAAGAAAACTAATTTGTTATCAATCAAAGAGAGAGAGAGAGCTAAATTATTCTAACTAATGTAAGGGGGAGATATTAGAGTTTTGCTTAAGTCCTCTTTATATAGGAGAGGGCTAGGTTTACAATTCCATACATAGGCTTCAGAGCTATGTTTTAGGCCATTAAATCAAGTCCAAAACCTAAATACGTAAGTCCAAAAAGGGTTTCTCTGTTGGAATTTACTACAACAGCCTTCTCGTCCTTTTTTACTCCTATGATTGGATCAAGTCTTGGACCATTAGAAATCTCTTTCCGAGTTGGTCGGTTTGACATATAGTAGGCCAAATTCCGAGGTCTGAGTCCAAAGATACGGCCTGCGGAAGTTTTGTTTACTTTTATGCTCTATTTCTGCCCGCGTTGACTTTGACTTTTCAGCTTTGACTGGGCTTTAAAAAGGATTTTTCTCTTTGAAACTTTGTCTTTAACCATAGAACTTCTTTGTAACCAACCTTTTCTCCTTTCTCTTTTAAAAGTGACATATTTCTTCATATATTTGACTCCAAGACCTAAAATACACAAAAGTATAACTCTTATTTATTATAAACATAATTGGTCTAAATGTAATATTATTAAGGGGTTAAAACTACAGTTTTGGGCTCTTATTAGTTTGTTTGCAATGAAATCTCCTCAAATCATACCATAGCAGTCCTTTGAAGAATTGCTCTAGAGTGACACATATGGGTATTAGTTCTGAGACTTGATTATACAGTCAGGGTAGCAGCCTCTAATGGTAAGCGCTGATGAATCTTTTTCTCCTGCACATACTGCTTATTTCTGTGATAATTGTAAGTTTTTTTATCGACCAGATGGGGAACAAGTGTTTTATGTTGACATTGATAGTAAAACAATGGATTTAAGCAAGTTCTTGCTAGCCTTTGCTATTGGACTTTCTATGCCTGCTGCCCAAAACTCATGGGGCTATATGGCTGATAATATGTACATCTACAACTATGAGTATTTGCATCAGACCTATGAGGCGGGAATTTTTTGTGTAGAGGACCAAGGGCAATATAATGTAGCCCTTGGTAGCTTGTCCCTTATCATGGGCACTATTATGTTCTTTATCATGCTGAATATCTTAGAGGAATGACATTTTTCTTCTACGAATAACGCCACTTGTGACGTCTTCCTTGTTCTAGTTTAGAGACATATGCTCTATGACCTTCCCCAGACCTTAGTGTCTAGTTTAGCACGAGCCCATAGAATGAAGCATAAGTGCCTTCTTATGCCTATCTTGGTTTTCCGCATAATGTTATGTTTCTTTCCTATGTTTTGTACCTATTTCATGAATTAGGTTGGGGTTGACATTATGAGACCCACCAATTGCATTATACACTCTTTCCGTGCGATGATTTGGCCGGGGTAGAGGCTACAACCTAATTGGGTTGCACCTTACACCCCATCCGACCAAGTGGTGCTTAACATGTTAGCAAAGGTAGATGATAAATGGCATGAGGCCTGGCAAATTATCATGGCTTGGCAGGACGCAAAGAAACATAACTTCTTTATAAAAGGAGAGGACAACGTTTAGTGCTGGATATGAGGTAAGTTTTACTTTCTGTTAGTGTCTGCTTATATCCTAAGTAATTTAATTTTTGTTATTCCCATAACGGGTGGAACTCATATAGAGCTGCGTCTGTTTTTCTTTGCCTATATTAGTTGTTTTGAATTTGTTTTGCAGATGTTCTAAAATTTTCACGCATTTCCATGGTATTTTCTATCTATCTTATTTCTATACTTTGAGGACAAAACATATTTTTGTTTAGGGGTGGCATAGAAACACACGTAAATTAAGGCACCTATTAGGATATATATGTATAATATGCAATTTGCTTTTTAGTAAAAAAATTAAAAAAAAATAAGAAAAAGTATTTATACTATGCACTTAGGAATATTGTTATTATTTCTTTTTTATGTGATGATAGTAGTCTAGAAGTTTCGCGTTAGCTCTTAAATTAGAATAATTTTTAGAAACTTAGGTTAATATGTAGGTAATAATCATTGCATCTTTTCATAAATATATTGCAAGAGCATCTATATTTGTATTGGCAGTAAGTTTCTGAAATTTAGGCTAGAGTACTTATTCTACAAATCCTGTGAGAATATAGCCTTAAAGCCTTATATGAGTGAAATATCTTAATAATGACACAAAGGAAAAGTAAATTCCGAATAGAGAAATCACACGTCCACTTGCTTGATCACTATACCATATCCTAAGCGAGAATTTATACCTTTTTTGGATCGATATAGCCAGAAATTTAAACCTATATGAAATTATTTTCCGCTAGTCGCCCCTCTGAGCATTTCTTTATCCTTTTCATAAACCACAAATCTTTTTCTCTTTTACAAAAACAAAATAAAAATAAAATTAGCCTACCCATTTTTGAATGAGTCTGAGAATATAGATGAAATGAAGAAAAGAAAAGAGAAAGACCTGTGGAAAACTAAAAATTTGTTAGTTGCTTCAAATAAGAAAAGAAAAGAAAGTTTCCATCAAAAGAAAAGAAATAAAATAAAATAAAATAAAAAGTTAGAACTCCGAAGACATAATCAAAGGAGTCAAAAGCCAATAGAAAAAGAAAAAAATGGCTAAGGATGGAAACAAAATATAGAAGCAAAGTAAGAACAAGGTTTTCTCTAGTTACATATTTTGAAAACCCTATTATCTCAGACTTGTCCTTTTGAATATCTATTTCCTTCCTTCTTAAACCATCACCTAATCCCTACAACACCTAATGAAGACCTCTAACTCAATTAGGAATAGGTTAGTGTGATAGTAAGTGGCAGATGTGTTTGATCGACCTCGGTTTCCTTGTACATCATTGAGTTTGTGAGGAAAAGTGTGCCCACTGCACACTGGAGTGAGTTAAACTTGAGTGGAAAAATTATAGTGTTTTTGTCTTGACATATTTGTGAGGACCTACTTAAGGATGTTATTCCAAAGTTTCAGAAACGGACCTGTTATTGCATTTCCTAGCATAGTTCATTATATATATGATTATTTATAGATGATTGATTATTATGCACGTATTAACTTAGGTTTCCAATTGATTATTCTGTATTTATTGCTATTGGGATGTAGGTATCTTAGATTAAATAAGGAAACATTAATTTTATTTCTTAGTTGTTGTAGTATAAATGAAATTTGTGAGTATCTTCTCTATAAACTCTCACGAGGCTATAACTCGTCCACTAGGGAATTCCTAGTGGTTTAAGGCTTTGTTGTATATGGTCAATGCAATCGCACTCGGTGAAACGAGATTAGTTAGAACTCCATTTTTTGTCACTTATTTTAATTTCTCATATTTGTTTGAGGACAAGCAAAATGCTATTTGGGGGTGGTTTGATAAGAGCACAAAACTGTAGTTTTAACCCATTAATAATATTACATTTAGACCAATTATGTTTATAATAAATAAGAGTTAATAATGTTTAAGTACTTTTGTGTATTTCAGGTCTCGGAGTCAAATATGTGAAGAAATATGTCACTTTTGTAGGAGAAAGGAGTAAAGGTTGGTTGCTAAGAAGTTCTACAGTTAAAGCCCAAGTTTCAAGGAGAAAAAGCCTTTTTAAAGCCCTGGTAAAGCTGAAAAGTCAAAGTCAACGCGAGTAGAAATAGAGCATAAAAGTCAACAGAACTTTCGCAGGCTGTATCTTTAGACCCAGCCCTCAGAATTGAGCCTATTATATGTCAAAATGACCATCTCAGAAAGTGCTTTCTAATGGTTTAGGCCTTGATCCAATCAAAGGACAAAAAGTGGACGAAAATATTGTTGCAGTAATTTCCAACAGAAAAACCCTTTTTGGACTTAAGTAATTAGGTTTTGGGCTTGATTTAATGGCCCAAAACATAGCTCCAAATCCCATGCACGAAATTGTAAACGTAGCCCTCTCCTATATAAAGAAGACTAAGGCAAAACTCTCAATATCTCACCCCTTAGTTTATTAATTAATCTCTCTCTCCCATTAGTTATTTAATTTAGTCTAAACCTAGTTTTATGTTTTATTAGCCTAGCCACCATTAATATAATAAAAGTCAATTTTCAATACAAGTATTCCTTTAAATCATGTCTTCTTCTTCTTATAATTTATTCCATGATAGTCTAATGAACCATAGCTAAACCTCCATTAGACTTGATGTGTTAATATAGATTAGTTGTATTTAAGAGCTTCAATTCTAGAGGGTAGTTCATTCACCATGAGAATGGGTTTCAACTTCCTGTCATGCTAATTATTAGTTGGTTAGAGATGCCATGAATAATTAGGGATAAAAAGACCTAACCTTTATGTTTAACCTTGTGTGGAAACATAAAAATTAGGGTTGCAATAAAAATCTATACTAGCATGTTAGGGATTAATCAAGGTGGATATCAAATCTCTCTAATTCCTTCTTTATATCCACATCTTAATATTAAATTGTCATAGTTTAATTTAGGATATCTTTGATATTTGTTCTCACCATATTAGTTCTATTAGAATTATTACTCTCATCATATTGTTAAATTGTCTAAATTAGTGAAATTGTTACATTCTAAGCAACTAGGAGTGGAACGAATTCTTACTCAAGTTATTGCATGATAATCGAGAGTAGAACTTTGATAACAATAGACTAAGAATAGTTTTTAGTTCTGCCTAGTTAATTAGCGTAAGTAGGAGTAAAAGCTTGTTTTTTACTTTTATCACTTTTGCATTTCATTGCTTATGTTTTGTATAATTATCTTTAGATGCTTAAATTACTATACATATGTTCTTCTGAGTTCAAAGGAGTTTGTCCTTATTTACCGCTAATAAGATGTATGAACTTCTAAAAATAAATAAGGAAACAAGACCCTTTGTACAAAATAGAAGAAGTTTGTGAGTACCTTCACTGGAAAACTCTCATGAGGCTTAAAGCTCGTCTACTACGAAATTCCTAGTGGCTTAAGGCCTTGTTGCATATGGTCAATGCAATCCCACTCTGCAAAATGAGATTAGTATAACGTATAATAAATCACTCATTTGTGATCTTAGTTTTTTCTCTCATCCTTGCTTGGTGATCAGCTCCCAAATGTGCGTTTTATTACCTGTATATTGCTGCATTACAGTCCCCTCTTACGCTTAACGAAAAGACAACTCATAGCTTTTACTGCCTTTCTCAGGTTAAGGAGTATTTCAGACCACTTATCATAAAAGTTGCGTCCTAGCACCAAAAGGAGCATTAATCACACTTATTTTGAAGACTAGTAGCTGCTATGGAAAAGTGTTAAAAAAGTCAAGTCAATCGGTCAAAGTCAATAGTCAAAGGACTCAAATCAGAAGACCAAAGATGGAGGCCCTTATTTCAAATTATGACGACTTATCCCTAAACCTACCTAAATCAAGAAAGCACCCATAAAGCAAAAGCAAAAGTAAAAGTGAAAGGGGTGAGGTGTCTTGTTTAGAATGGATGGGGGCAAATCTGTAAATGGCAAAAGTAGGGGTATATAAACAAAAAGCAAAGGAGAGAGAACTCATCCATTATCTTAGGATCCAAACCATTTGGTTTGTTTATTTTCTTGTCTTGTTTTTAATTTCTTGTTATTTCATTTCTTTTATTTCAATCAACTTGTTACTTGTTCTTTGTTTCAATCTTCATCTTATTTGCTTGTTTTATTTCAATGTTTTAATCAATCTTCATTTCAATGTTTTAATCAATCTTCATTTCATGTTTTCAAGTCATTTTAATCTAAAATCAAAGCTTTCAAATTCATTAGCTTATAACCATTTTAAGATTCAAGAGTTTACCTTTCTTTTTCTATCTCCCTCACTCAAACTCTAAACAATTTAGGATGAACCTCAACTTCTAAATACTTTTGAAGTATAATTCCACCAATACTAAAGCTTCACTGCACCCCGAAAAGGCTTAGAAACAACTTACCCAACTCAGATTTTAACCATCGTTTGAATGTTCTCCTCTTTCGTGACAAAATCAAATTATTGAACAAGACAGTTCACTCATATGTAGATAGCTACTAATCGTGCAACAACGTCCACTGATACGTATATATATACTAAACATGCAAACAAATTCTAGTCATACGTATATATACATGAACATGCGTATATACGGCATTCATCCATATATCTATCCTAACATGCAATTAATAATCCATATCATGCTATACTATACATACTAGATAAAACACAGATGAATTATCCAAATATTATATTAAAAATTAGAACCTGTAAGTGTCTCGCAACTCCGCCTTAGAACCGAAACCGTCGTTTCACACACGTGAACGTGTCGAACTCTTGAAGGTACTGGAAGAATCCAATACAGCTGCAAAGAACTCAGAACAACACTAGAGTGCTACAGAACAGGAGGTTATGTTGTTAAAAATTGATTGGAATCTAGAACATAAATCCAGCGCATGTGAATGAAATATAGGCGCGCGCAAGTCGTATGACTCGCGTGGGCAATTTATTAGCTAGCACACACGATCCAACAAATCTACAATCATCTAAAATTTGAACAGTAGCCTTAGATATTGGTGTACATTCTGTTCCAGGTATGAGTTTGTGGTACCTGTGAGCGCAAAAAAATTACAGGAGACGGATAATTAGCGAAAACGTGAAGAACGAAAACAAAAAAAAGACAAGACAAATGGAAAGGTAAAAGGGGGGTGTGTGGGGGGGAGGAGGGGTTCCCCTTGGAGCTATTCTGGCTTGTAACGTATGGTCCTTTCATCTTTAGGATGGCAGTGGCGCCATTTGATGTTAGCACTTTGATGGTTTTATATGTATGAAAGTTTCACACCCATTAACGTACCAATATTCAAGATTTCCTTACTCATGTATTTTCGTGTGTATGGTTAGAGCAAGGGTTATCGTTCCAACCTTAATACTAGGATGATGTTACAACTGAAATTTTAGCACCTTAGAGAACTATGTGAGTAGGGTGTTGATCTTTTTATTTTAACTTCCTAAGATAACTTAATATGCAAGTTAAGGTAATTGATAAAACTTTATTTGAAAACTAAAGAAAGAGAGAAAGATAGAGGATTAATCCTACTCATGCAAAGTCTAACTACATATTTTTTAGAAAAATCATCACTACCATCTCTAATCCGTTTTTGGTTCATAGACAAGAAAATTGACTTGAATATCGATCCCTAGCAAGATGTACTAATCTCTGAGTCCATCTTACTAGCATGAGGAGTTGAACTGATATTTCATCTCTGAAATACCATCTCAACTCCTGGTTTTATCCTACATCAACCTGTCAAATAGAGGAGTCTGAAATCACCAAGGGCTCATGCACGCGACTAGCCCCAGTGTCACATGGGTCGCACATGCGAGTTCATCTCGAGCTCTAGGCTTTGAATTTGGCTAGACACTACCATTTTGGGGTAGGATGTCAAATGAGTCATAAGTTCCTAAGTCGTGATTCTAGAATCTAAGAATACGTAGCTTGATCCTCACATGAGCATCATTAACCCTCCACCTTGGAGGGTTTTAGCTCATGATCATGGGAGTAAATGATTATGCAAATGGGCTATGCTAAGTTAAGATAAAAATAGAAGAAGAAGAAAGAAAGACCTGATATTTACTTGAAGGACAAAAACTTTTATTTGATGAACAAAGGTTACTCCATTAACACTATTACAAGAAAACTTAAAGCTTAGCTAGAAAATGAAACATGCATGAATGGGAATGAATCCTCCCAATTCCAAATTCAATACATATGAGAGCATTCTCTCATTTACCACGTGAAACCACCTCCCACCAATTACTGACATTTATTACCATCTTATCTTCAAATCTAATCATGCCAAAATTAGCACTATTTTGGCATAAAAAGTCTAGTCAAGGTAATTAATATATGCAAGGTGTCAATTTGTGCCAATAATTTGGCACTTTTGTCTTGACTTGCTCCATGATTGATGACTCATCTCTTCTTGTGGGCCTACAGAGTGGGTCCATATGTTGTGTCCATTGGTGGGTCCGCAAGTCGATTTCTACAAAATCTGGCCTGAGGTAGAGCTTTTCGTACTGATCATCTGGGCAGCTTACTCGCCGAAGAGATATGAGCTTCGAAAGTTTGATACTTTTCTGCACGTAATCCCGTTCTGACTTGATAATGTCCTGTTTGAGTCCCTGGGCTTTAGTCTGGCTTTGTTGAACTTTACATGGGCTGAATAGGAAGACTTCAGATATATACATACACTATTCCCGTGTTTTAATGCAGGTTTAACCATTATTTTCACATTAACTGCGAAAACCTACAAAAGTCCAAAAATATAATTATTTCATGATTATTAAGCACATAATTAACCAAATTGATATGTCTCTATGGGGTTTAATATTACACTTTTGGGTGCTTATCATCATTTACATTCAAGTCTTGTCTTTACTTTTTGTTATTCAATTCAATCTTTTTTTCATTTCAAATTTATGTTTTTGTTCTTCAATCAAAGATTTTCATTTCAAGTTTATGTTTACATATTCACTACAAGTTTTCAATCTTCAATCAATTTGTTTTCTTTGAGTTTTCTTTCAATACAAGTTTAGTCAACAAAAACAAGTCCTAAAAGCTAAGAGTACTACATTTTATCCTTCACAACTCCCATTCAATCCAAGTTCTAAACAATTTATGATGAACCTCAATCAAATAATCTTTGAAATACACACACTAACTACTTCAAATGGCATCGTCGTCATGAATTGAAAAAACATGGATTCTTGGTTGAGCTCTAAGGAGGGAAGCACCATTCCATCCCTTCCATTTCTTGTTGTTTTTTTTTTTTCGTTGATATATTTCGTTATTTTTCAATACTGATCTGTTTTATTTCAAATCTAGGTTCGAGGTTCAACTGTTGGAGAGGAGCTGAAGCTGCTGCTAGAAGCCGATTGAACTTGGCCGAAACCGATCGGGCAACTGCCCGCACGACCGTCGTCACGCAACCACCCAAGCACCTCAGGACACTCGACTTTCATTTTTTTCACAGTTCGTTCATTTTTTATGTGTAGTTGTAACTAGAGATTCAGATTTTGTAATAGAGTAGAATAAATCAGTTGACTTTGTTGTAATAGATAAAGATAAAAAGAAAAGAAAAAAAAAACGAAAAAAATCATAAAAATAAGATTTTTGTTAGTTATGTAGATTAGCATGAGTTGAGCACTTGGTTGAAGTTGTGAACTTTCCAAGAGTTAGAGTTTTCATTGCCTTGGGAAGTTCAAGTGTGCGAGGCAAGCCATGAATCATACGCTCGTGCACTTTGAATCAACTTGATAATAAACACTCTAATTACGATTAGCTCTAGTTAATCTAGATAATCTAGCTAAACTAGGTAATTTATTAGTCTTAGTATTAGTATTAGTTTACTTTTTTGTTTTGGGCCCTTGAAGTCAAAGTTGTTTAATTATTAAAACCTCGGATTGTGGGCATTTTTTAAATATACCTTTTTTTTGTAACCTAAAATAGGGAACGCTCGAACGGTTGGGCCTAATTCTCATATCACGCGCCAACAAATGTTGTCTTATCCTCAAGCAGCGTGTAAGCATGGCTTAAGAGGTAAATTATAAACCTCTTCGAAGCCCATGTAAGAGGATACCTCGTGTGTTCAAGCATGCTTATGTGATTGTTTGAAGTTTAATTTTCGCACTACAATTTCAATTCACGCATAAGGCTGAACCCGAGCCACATAACAACCATTGGGAAGTCATTCCCCAATGTAGATAAATCGGATGTTGCTTGATTCTTGAAGCACTAGACCAAACAAACAAATTAAAATCAGTCAACCAAAGCCTAAAGTAGTCACGCTCCTCTAGAAAATGACAAAAATATAGTCACGAAGATTTAAAGTAATCAGTTACCAAATTCTGGTAGATCAACTACCTTCCTCACTCCCCTCTCCCATATTCATCATGAGTGAGATTCTTGGTAACACACCACTTAGTGAAGTGATTGCTTACTCTTCTGAGCCGTATAGTAGATCCATCCTAGTCTCGTGCCCAATTGTTTCTTAGAATAGTAATTTATAAACCCAACAAAGATTTTCAAAACCCTAAACTTGCAAAAACGAATTTCGATTGCTTGAGCATACACTGCATAGTTGCGAATGTTAGGATAGTTTTGCTATCTTGCTAAAAGTGAATGATACTACGTTCAAGCACTACAAGGTTTAGCGAGAATAAAACTTACTCACGTAGTAGAGCACGTCGTCCTAGATAATCTCTAATTTCTTGTTCTCTACCTACTAAGATGGTGGATAAAGTCATGCAAGATGAAAAGCCTCTCTCCAACTTCTACACACCATTGCAAGATGGACCTCCATCTTGTATACGACTCACACCGCTCACGAGCGATTTTCGCATTCCACCAAATGTGTTCAATCTTCTACCCATATGTTACGGATTTGAACACGAGTTACTATACAAACATCTACGCTGAATACATGAAGTATGCAATAATTTCCACCATCCGGGCGTTACTGACTATTAAGTGAAGCTACGAGTGTTTCCTTTCACTCTAGCTTATCAGAGTCACGCTTGGCTTCTTTCTCAGAAGCCCGATTCCTTCGATACATGGGAAAAGGTTGTGTTCTCCTTCATGAAGAAGTATTTTTCACCGAAGAAAATAGAAAAGATAAGAAGTAAGATACAGTTCTTTAGACAGAGTCTGAGTAAGACATTTTTCGAAGCATGGGATAGATTCTCTTACCTACTCCATTCATGTCCTCACCATAAACTAGAAAAATCCACTTTTGTCCAATGTTTCTTCAAAAGGCTTCTCTAAGAACACAAAGTAACCCTCGACAACATGAGTAATGGTAATTTTTTAGATAGAGGTGCCACCGAAGCTTTAACATTTCTTGAAA
The DNA here is from genome assembly GCF_015680905.1 of Coptis chinensis. Lineage (NCBI taxonomy): Eukaryota > Viridiplantae > Streptophyta > Magnoliopsida > Ranunculales > Ranunculaceae > Coptis > Coptis chinensis. Next base: position 46,896,909 of record NC_141457.1, read on the forward strand.
ACCAAGCTGAAAAGAGTACCCATTAGAGCAATATAAACAATTCTAGAACAGCCCAACCCAGTACATCTAAGGCTAGTGGTATTTTTTAGGTGAAATCCGATCTAGAAATCAAAACTTTAATCAAAACCCTTACAAGAAAGATAGATGCCCTATCAACCAAACAAAAATACTAAACTCCACATCCTATCATGAACATAAATACCTCACCATGTGATATAACATTTCAAATGAATAGTTTACCTACGAAATGAACGATGAACTCAAAACGTAAGTAAACTAAAACTTTCTTATGAGCCTATGTTTATCAAAGTTTCTACTCTCAATTCTATCGAAATAAAGTGGAGTAACAAATTTGTTACACTCCTAGTTCTCTAGCATGGAATGTTTTATAGTCTAATTTGTCGGTCTTAAGTCTAATGAGAGTTTTACGAGGGGGGAATTATACTACGATGCAACTACCCACAAGATACAAACTATAATTGATTCAACTACGGAAATACTATGTTGATTCTATAATAAGGAATTAGGGGGGATTGATTCCACCTTAACTCAACTTAACTCACTAACGATTTAATCGTCGTAATCGAATTGAATTGCTTTCTGAGAACAATTAGTTCTTCCTAATCCCTAATTACACATGACATTTCTACCAATTCATAACTAGCATGTGAACGATTAAACCCATTCTCATGGCAAATTAATCGTTTCTAGAGTGGAATAGAAATTACGACGACTCTACGATAATCGGAATCAAGCTTTCATCAAGGCTTCTCAACCCCCTCTAATGGAGGTTTAGCCGAGAATCATTCCACAATCATTTCCATATGAATCTAAACTAAACATAATATCAAGATTTGAAATTTACTAATCTAAATTAAACAATAATTAAAATCTAATTAACAACTAAGAAATGATAATCAACAAGAATTAAAACTAGATCTAATATATTGAAATAACAAAAACCGAAATGACAAGAATAATTACTATTTTATTTATCTAATGAATGATATTCAATGATTCAAGAAATTAACCTAAAACAAGAAAATGAAATTCTAAAACTAAGTTCTAAAACTCATTAATGGAGGCTAACTAATCTAATTCTAATCTAGGTCTAGCTATCTACCATTAACCAAGAGCTAAGCTTTTGTTTTTATACTTTCAGATCCAAAAATCGTGCATGGGCTTGGAGCCATGTTTTGGGCCAGAGAATCAGGCCCAAAACTCAATTCTTTCAGTCCAAAAAGGCCTCTTCAACTGCAGTTGGCTTCAACAGACTTTTCGTCCACTTCTTCTCCTCTGATTGGGTAAAGGCTTGGACCATTGGAAAGCTCTTTCCGAGCCGGTCGTTTTGACATAAGGTAGCCCCCATTCCGAGGTCTAAGTCCAAAGATACGGCCTTCGGAAGTTCTCACGACTTGTGTCTTTGTTTACGCCCAGCGTCGACTTTTCAGCTTTTGACCGGGCTTTAGAAAGGCTTTGTCTTCTTGAATCTTGGCCTTTAGTCACAGAACTCCTTAGTAACTGACCTTTGTTCCTTTATCTCTCTAAAGTGGCACATTTCTGCACATAATGGACTTTGAAGCCTGAAATGCATAAAAACACGTAATCAGTGTTAACTCTTAATTATTACTCACATAATTGGTCTAAAAGTATGACTGTTACAGGGTTAAAACTACAGTTTTGGGTTCTTATCAAACCACCCCCAAACAGCATTTTGCTTGTCCTCAAGCAAAGATGAGAAATTAGAATAAGTGACCAAAAATGGAGTTCTAACTACTCTCGTTTCGCTGAGTGCGATTGCATTGACCATATGTAACAAGGCCTTAAACCACTAGGAATTCCCTAGTGGACGAGTTATAGCCTCGTGAGGGTTTTCCAGTGAAGGTACTCACAAACTTCATCTATACTACAACGACTAAGAAATAAAACTATTGTTTCCTTATCCATACTCTAAATTAACTATTCCTCTCACTAGCTATGAACAAGAATAACCAAGTCAAAAACCTAAGCTAATATATGCATAATAATCAATCATCTACAATAAACATATATACAATGAGTACTACTATGAAATGCAATATCAGGCCCGTTTCTGAAACTGGGAATAGCGTCCTTAAGTAGGTTCTCACAATAATAGTCGAGATACAACACTCTGATTTTTCCACTCAAGTTTATTTACTCTAGTCTTGCTTGATGGGCACACTTTACCTTACAATCTCAATGACACACAAGGAAGCCGGAGTCGATCAAACACATCTGCCACTTACTATCACACTAACCTATTCCTAATTGAGCTAGAGGTCTTTATTAAGTGTTTCGGGGATTAGGAGATGGTTTAAGAAGGAAGAAAATGGATATTCAAAATGGACAAGTCTGAGATAAAAGAGTCTTCATATTATGTAACTAGAGAAAACCTTGTTATTTACTTTTGCTTCTACACTTTGTTTCCATCCTTAGCCATATTTTTTTTTCTTTGGCTTTTGACTCCTTTTATTCTATTTTTTAGAGTTTTTATTTTATTTCTATTTTTATTTTTCTTTTCTTTGGATGGAAACTTCTTTTCTTTATTTCTGAAGCAACTAACTAATTTTTGTTTACATAGGTTTTTCTCTTCTTCTTTCTTCCTCATTCTATTATCAGACTTATTCTAAATTGGGTAGGTTGATTTTTTTTTTTTTTTTTATTTTGTTTTGTTTTTGTAACAGGGTAAAGGATTTGTGATTTATGAAATGCTAAAGAAAGGCTCAGAGGGGCGACTAGCGGAAAATAATTCATAGGTTTGAATTTCTGGCTATATCGATCCAAAGAGGGCCTAAATTCTCACTTAGGATATGACATAGTGATCAAGCAAGTAGACGTGTGATTTCTCTATCCGGATTTACTTCTCCCTTGTGTCATTTCTCAAATGTTTCGCTCATATAAGGCTTTAGGCTATATTCTCACAGGATTTGTAGAATAAGTACTCTAGCCTAGCTTTCAGAAACTTCCTGCTAACAATCATAGATACTCATGTAATATATTTATAGATAGATACAAAGATTATTACCTACATATTAACCTAAGTTTCTAACAATTATTACGATGCAAAAGCTCATTGAGACTTCTAGATTGTTAAGAGCATAGAAAGAAAACAATACCAATATTCCTAAGTGTATAGCATAACTTATTTATTTATATTTTTGAATTTATGAAATTTTAACTAAAAAACAAGTGCATATTATACATATCTATATCCTAACAGATGCCTTAATTACACGTGTTTCTATGCCCACCCCCAAACAAGAAGCATACTTTGTCCTCAAAGCATTTAAATAAAGAAGGTAGAAAAGTACTATGGAAACACGTGAAATTCTGGAACATCTGCAAAACAAGGTTAAAACATACTAATATAAAAACTGACGCAACTCTATAAGAGTTCCACCCATTATGGGGTTAACAGACTTAAATTACTTGGGACATAAGCAGACACTAAATGGAATTAAAAACTTACCTTATCTCCTGGACATGCATATTATCTACCCAATAGCACCATGGGTCTTGTATTTCAACGGGCATGGCAAGTCCAAGAACAAATGCTAGCAAGAACCATAAGCGGTTCCCAGCCTACGTGTGTGATCACCTCGCGAGTCCAAGCACCATAAGTAGTGCTTGGGAACAAATCTTTGAAAAACTGTTGTTCGGTATTATTGTAGGAGATGTCATCTCGAAACTACGCCTGAAACAGCTGCAAATGACCGGGAACAACCCAGAAAAGCTGGAAATTTTTCTGGTCTACGGAAGTCGAGCAGAGTCGCCTCGGGTTTTTTTTTTTTTGACAAGGGGCGAGGTGGGGGTAAGAATAGGAATTTGAGTGATCAAGAATGGAAAAAACCAACACCCCCCCAAACAAATTTTTGAAAACAGGTTTGTAAAAAAATTTGTTTTAAAAACGGGTCTTTTAAGGTCGATTCGAGACTTGCTAGATTACTATTTTTATAGCTTTAAAATTTTTTACTTTTTATGAATTAGGTTTAATATAAAAGGAAAACAATAAGCAGTAAAGACATAATTCACACCATAGAGAAACATGACTCAAAACCAAGAAAACATGCAAGAGTGGAAGCGTGAATTATGTGAACCGTGGACTTAGGATCCGGTACTTACAACCACACACTCCATAGGGAGGGCCCGGTTACCTGAATGGTGTATTCACCAATATATGGAAATGAAAGGAAATGCACCAAACACAAAAATTGAGTCGTTTATAGTCAGATACTCGAGACTTTATCTAAATATATGTATGAATATGCAGTTTATCATATATCAACAACCGAAATAGTTGTGGATCGTTCCATAAATAAATATCACAGAAAACATATCCAAACACAATCAAGCACCAAGATTTCCTCTGGCCTGACGCCCTAATGGAATGAAAGCGAAGTCGGATAGACCGATAACATAACCGAGCATGCACCTTATGTTTCATCTTTGAACGAGAAGGTGTCCTAGTGAATAAGTGTGGAAAAGTGAATGGTTGTGGAAGATATGGTGGATTGGGATAAGTTTTAGAAAAAGCATGGAAAAAATGAGGATGTGGGTTTAGCACAAAAACTCATTCATGGTGTAGTTAGGGACCTGTCTCAAGACTGAAAATGAAGGTGTCAAGCGGTTTATCCTTGGGAAGTATTTGTTTACTAGGTGGATTTAAAAATCATGAAGCACGGGGAGAAACTAAAGGATCGAGTGCAAACTCGAGGTTCCTTTGAAAAGGTGGAGGGTGGGGAATATTGGTGATGGAAGGTGAATGATTCTCACTAGAGCCCTCAAGTCCATATCATCGAGAAATCTTGATATATGCAAGACATTCCTCAATAGGTGGGTCAAAAGGATCACTGGGATAGAGATTGAAAAATTCATCTTCCGTCATAGCATCAAGGGATGAATGGTTGTTGGCAAGGGGACTCGTGAAGTGGTAAAGCGGTGCAAAAGAGTTGCAGGGAATTCTTCTTCGATTTAGTCTACTACCAGGAGTCATTGTTAAAGTCGAATTTCGAAGGAAAGGAATTTGTTAATCTGTTTCTCCGGAAACATGTTTTTGAAGTAATCTTGAGCTAAGCTCTCGATCATGCTAACCTCGCCATTTGTAGATGAATCGGATCTTGTGTCCTCATTTTGAAAACATTTTACCTTATGAGAAAAGATGGCCAAAGGACAAGGACATCGAACCATCTTGGCGGTTTATGGCTAGCGTTGGCGTGCCAAGAAGGGGCCTTTAAAATGATAGGTACAGAGTCGTTAGTGACTTCGCGGTCGAGGATAACGAAGTCAATTTGGGTAGTAAAAATATTGGACTTTAACAAAGACGTTTTCAACCACACCCTTAGGATACTTAATAGACCGATCAGCTAATTGCAATGTCATTTTAGTAGGTTGCATCTCCTCTAGACCTATTTGTTTATACAAATAAAACGGGAGTAAGTTAACACTAGCCCCCAGGTCTAGTAGCGCGGTCGTCGTGTGAGAATCTCCTAAGGTGCATTGTACAGTAGGACAACCAGGGTCCTTGTACTTAACAATTCCATTATTTTCGGATAAAGTTGGGAACTGTTCAGTTAGAAAGGCGTCTTTAGGTATGTTGGTCTTACGCCTAGTAGTGCACAACTCCTTAAGAAACTTAGCGTGGTTAGGTAGCTTTTTTATAGCTTCGAGAAAAGGAAGGTTTATCGTTAGATTTTTGAAAACGTTCCTAATCTCCTCAAAGTTAGTATCCCTGGTTAGCATGGCTAATTTATGAGGGAACGGTGGTTTCGCTCTATATTTAGCGTATCGCTCGACTTGATGTGTAACCTTGGCTTTCTGTTTCTTAGGTTATGGTTTAACTGGTATCTCTACAGTGGTAGGTTCTTCACTTTCTATTTCGGTATCTAGTTCGATATCGGTGTGGAGAATCTTGATGGGGTAACTATAGGCATAGTTACTTTGTTATCAACCACTCTTCCAGAACGGAGAGTGGTGATGGAATTTAGCTCACCTACGGTTGTAGTTTTCGTACTAGTATTACCGTTTACCTCAAAGGCTGTGTTTGCTGTTCTAGGGTTGGGTATCGCTTGGCCTGGAAACACGCCTTTTGGTTGGGCTTTCTCTTGGGCTAACTGTTGGTTTAAATTATTAACGGATTATAGAATGTGTTGGTTATATTGAGCCATGGTTTGGAAAAGTTGTTGGCTCACTTGTATGAAGGTGTCAAGGCGATCCGGTTGTGTGGGTGCGATAGTCACGGGTGGTGTGTTTGGAACTATCTCAAGCGTTGATTATTTATGGGCGGATTGTGATAGTTATTATTTACGGAACGATACCTCTATTAGCATTATAATTATTATAACTACATTGACCTTGTGCTTGACCTTGTCGAGGGTTGCTTTGGTTGTTATAATTATTATAATTACCCGATCCGCCCTTGTTGTGGTGGAGCTTGGTTATAAGCGTGCATTGGCCTAACATATTGATTATTGTACCTGTAGGTGTGACTTGTTGGTTATTTCTCCAACCCGAAGTTGGGATTTTGTCTCCAAGGGCGTTAGGTTCACTATTAATGGAACAAGAATGTTCATAGGCTATAGGGCCGATGGGAGTCGGGGATGCTCGGGACTCACCCGAAACTACATGGATTTGAATTTACATTCATGCGGGGATAGCTTTTGTTGTTGTGAAATGGCCTCTACCTTTTGTGAGGGATTCAATTAGAGTTTTAAGCTCGGGATCTGATTTAACCTCAAACATCTTGGTAGCCTTAACTATTGAAAATGAACTAGCGGGGCGGGTAATAATCGTCACTACCCCGATTATTATTACGCTTAGTCGATCTTCCAAAATTTATATGCCTCGGAGGCTCCTTTACTTAGGAAACTACCCCATTCATTATGTCTAGGACTTCTATATGGTGGTGTACAAGTCCTTTGAAAAGGCCGCGAACTAACATGTCTTTTGCTAGGTGATGGTGTGGACACTCTATAAGGAGATCGGTGAACGATTCCAAGCCTCGAAAATGATTCATGAGGATTACGTCGAAAGAAGTGAATCTTGGAAAGCATTTCATCCGTCTTTAGGGGTGGGTAAAATGTTCCATAAACAAATTTGAACAAGTTTGGCCCACGAGTCCATAGAATTAGGCTTGGGCAGTTAACCAAGGCGCCTTATCGGCTAAGGTGAAAGGGAATACCCTCAATTTAATTTTGTTCCGCACCAATCGTAGGATGGTGGAATGTTATAAGGATTTGTTCAATCCTACGCGTATCTTCGATAAGGTTTTTCATGGTCTAAACCATGAAAAATGGGTAACAAATTAAATATATTTTTGGGGATCGGAAATCCCCCCATCGGTCCGCTAGAACGATGCAAGATTTAGGGCTATCGCTCGAGGCTTTATAAAAGTCGAGAGAGGAGTCTCTCTTTCTTCATCCATAATATCGGTGGTGTGTGTGAAATAGTAGCTAGAGGTGTAGTGGGTGGGAAACTAGATAGACTTGTTTGTTGACATTGCCATGTAATTCGTTAGTTGTTTTTCTTGACCGGACCTTAATCTCATGCAAGACTAACTTCGAACTTAACTAAACATGCAACACTCCAAACAATTACGATATACTAGTAGAAACCTCTGGCGGAGATCGCGAGGTGTGGAAGAAAGGAATACCTGATTCGTCCTTGCTTCGCTTATGAATAGCGTCTTGTTTACCGTGTTAGGTGTATATAACAAGTTAAAACACTGAAAAACTTGAAAAATCGAAATTGAAACAAACTGTGGAAATCCGGCAAATTTCAGCTTAGAGGCGAGTGCTTCGCTTTGAAGCCTTGGTCTCGCTCCGTGTTCGATAACTTAAGCGTGGGTCGCTTTCGGTATGGGGCTGGTCGCTCTATGTTCTAGTAACTTAGCGTGGTCGCACTTTCGGTATGGGGCGGTCGGCTCAAGGTTCCAGCGTTTGGTAAGTCGCTTCGCTTTGAAGCGTGATCGGACTCCGTGTAATTTTTCACGGAACTTTTCAATGCTAAAACGAACAAGCACAGTATAAATCAAACAAGGGTGGGTGGGTGAAATGGGACTTAAAAATGACTAATT